>NC_136061.1:1248603951-1249243399 GCF_964261635.1 Lissotriton helveticus
TCTTGCCTCTTTCTACACCTCTCGTGATTTTTTTGTACCTCTCTTGCCTCTTTCTGCACTTCACTTGCTCCTTTCTGTACCCCTCTTGCCTCTTTTTGCATCCCCCTTCCCTCTTTGTGCAACTCTCTTGCCTCTTTCTACACCTCTCTTCACTCTTTCGGCTCCACTCTTGCCTCTTTCTGTACCTCTGTTGCTTCTTTCTGCACTTCTCTTGCCTCTTTCTGCACCCTTTGTGCCTCTTTCAGCACATCTGTTGCTTCTTTCTGCACATCTCTTCCTTTTTTCTGCACGGCTCTTGCCTCTTTCTGCACTCCTCTTGCTTCCTTCTGTACCTCTGTTGTTTCTTACTGCACTGCTCTTACTGCTTTCTGTACCTCTCTTGGAAATGTCTACACACTCTTGCATCTTACTGCACCCCTCTTGCCCGTTTCTACACCTCTCTTACCTCCTTCTGCACCTCTGTTGGTTCTTTCTGCACTGCGCTTGCTTCTTTATGCATCACTTTTGTCTGTTTCGGTAACTCTCTTGCCTCTTTCTGCACTTCTCTTGCCTCCTTATGCACCTCTGTTGCTTCTTTTTTGCACGTTTCTTCCTCCTTCTGCAACCCTCTTGCCTCTTTATGCACCTCTGTTACTTTTTTCTGCACTGCACTTGCTTCTTTCTGCACTTTTGTTGGTTTTTTCTGCACCATCTTGCCTCTTTCTGCACCCTTCTTCCCTCTTTCTACACCTCTCTTCCCTCTTTCTGCACCTCTCTTGTCTCTTTCTACACCCAGCTCCCTCTTTCTGCACATCTCTTGTCTGTTTCTGCAACTCTTGCCTCTTTTTACAGTTCTCTTGTCTCTTTCTGCACTTCTGTTGCTTCTTTCTATACTTCTCTAGCCTCTTTCTGCACCCCTTGCCTCTTTCTGCACCTCTCTTGGTTGTTTCTGTACTGCTCTTTTTTCTTTCTGCGCCTATCTTGCAAATTTCTGTACCCCTCTTGCCTATTTCTATACCATCTTGCCTCTTTCTGTACCTCTCTTCCCTCTGCCTGCACTCCTCTTTCTGCACCTTCTTTTTGCCCTTCTCTTATATCTTTCTGCCCCCTGCTTGCCTCTGTCTGCTCCTCTGTTGCTTCTTTCTGTACTTGTTTTGCTTCTTTCTGCACCACTCTTGCAAATGTATGTACCCCTTGTGCCTCTGTGTGTACCTCTCTTGCTTCTTTCTGCTCCTCTCTTGTCTGTTTCTGCACCCCTCTTGCCTCTCTCTGTACCTCTTTTGCCTTTTCTGTATTTCTCTTGCCTCTTTATCCACCCTCTTGCTTCTCTCTACACCTCTGTTGGGTCTTTCTGCACTGCTTTTGCTTCTATCTGCTACTCTCTTGAACATGTTTGCACCCCTCTTGCCTCTTTCTGCACCTCTTATGGTTCTTTCTGTAACTCTCTTGCCTCTGTGTGCACCCCTGTTCCCTCTTTGTGTACCTCTTTTGCCTGTTTCTGCAACTCTTTTGTCTTTTTCTGCACCCCTCTTGCCTCTTTCTGTACCTCTGCTGCTTCTTTCTGCACTTCTCTTGCATCTTTCTTCACCTCTCTTGCTTCTTTCTGCACCCCTTGTGCCTCTTTCTGCATCTTTCTTCCCTTTTCCTGCACGTCTCTTGGTTCTTTCTGCACTGCTCTTTCCTCTTTCTGCACCCCTCTTGCCTCTTTCTGCGCCTCTTTTGCTTCTTTCTGCACTTCTCCTGCCTCTTTCTGCACCGCTCTTGCCACTTTCTGCACCTCTGTTGGTTATTTTTGTACTGCTCTTGGCTCTTTCTGCACCTCTGTTGTTTCTTTCAGGACTACTATTGCTTGTTTCTACACCTCTCTTGCTTCTTTCTGCACCCCACTTGACTGTTTCTGCACCCATCTTCCCTCTTTCCGCACCTCTCTTGCCTCTTTATGCACCTCTCTTGCCTCTTTGTGTAACCCTCCAGCCTCTTTCAACATCTCTTTGCTTGTTTATGCTCTTCTTTTGCCTCTTTCTGTATCCCTCTTGCCTCCTGCACCTCTGTTGTTTCTTACTGCACTGCTCTTGCTTCTTTCTGCACCTCTCTTGCAAATTTATGCACGCCTCTTGCCTCTTCTCTCTTTCTGCATCCCTGTACCCTCTTTCTGCACCTCTTCGACCTGTTTCTGTGCTTCTGCTACCTCTTTCTGAACTTCTCTTGCCTGTTTCTGCACCTATGTTGCTTCTTTCTGCACTTCTCTTGCTTCTTTCTGCATCTCTCTTGCTTCTTTCTGTACCTCTCCTGCCTCTTTTTGCATCCCTCTTCCCTCTTTGTGCAACTCTCTTGCCTCTTTCTACACCTCTCTTCACTCTTCCTGCTCCACTCTTGCCTCTTTCTGTACCTCTGTTGCTTCTTTCTGCACTTCTCTTGCCTCTTTCTGCACCCTTTGTGCCTCTTTCAGCACATCTGTTGCTTCTTTATGCACATCTCTTCCTTTTTTCTGCACGGCTCTTGCCTCTTTCTGCACTCCTCTTGCTTCCTTCTGTACCTCTGTTGTTTCTTACTGCACTGCTCTTGCTGCTTTCTGTACCTCTCTTGCAAATGTCTATACCCCTCTTGCATCATACTGCACCCCTCTTGCCTCCTTCTGCACCTCTGTTGGTTCTTTCTGCACTGCGCTTGCTTCTTTATGCATCACTTTTGTCTGTTTCGGCAACTCTCTTGCCTCTTTCTGCACTTCTCTTGCCTCCTTATGCACTTCTCTTGCTTCTTTCTGTACATCTCTTGCCTCATTCTGCACCCATCTTCCTTCTTTCTGAACCTCTCCTGCCTCTTTCTTCACCTCTCTTGCCTCTTTCTGCACACACAAGGCTACTTTTAAACTGACCTCATGCTCAGCAGTGCACACATGCAAGTGCAGAGGGACTTAGAGGTAGTTTTAACCCCTGCCCTATTAGGCCTTACAAGCGAGGTCATGCCAATCACAGAGATATCCCAACCCATAGTGTATGTAGGTGTTTTCATTGTCTTTCAGCATAACACTGGCTCTGGGCCTGTTTAGCCAGAGCTCAGGGTCAGTCAGAGTCAGTTACCACCAGTACCCATCAGCAGAAAGTTGGGGGTGCCCAGGGCGCATGATGACTTTGCAACAAGGCCTCTTCCTGCACCTCTGTTGGTTCTTTCTGCATATCTCTTGCTTCTTTCTGCACCTTTCTTCCTCTTTCTGGACTTCTGTTAAATCTTTACTCATTTCTCTTGCTTCTTTCTGCGCCTTTATTCCTCCTTTTGCACATGCCCTACCTATGTAGGCATAGTTAGAAATTAGCATGTAAAAAACGTTAGAAATTTACTGAAAAAAACAGAGGTTTCAGGGATGTCATAGTTAGAAATTAGCATTTAAAAAGCATTTGGAATTCACTGAAAAAACCAAAGGTTTCATGGACACTATAGTTAGAAATTAGCATTTAAAAAAAAAAAAAAATTCACTGAAAAAACTACAGGTTTCAGGGACGTTATAGATAGTTGGACATTTCACTCGTACAAAACCATAGAAATGTGGCCGTTATAGTTAGTTGAGCCAACTATAACTCGAGCCCCGAAATGCACTGATGATGATGTCACATATTACATCATTCATGACACGGTCAGTGACATCACTGATGACATCTGAAATGACATCACTAATGACATCATCCATGTGATAATCTGATGCACCTACTCACACCCTAATATAACCTTTGATACACCCACTCTAAAATACAGGCTACCATTTTTGAAACCATAGACACACCAATACCAGTTACTACATACTCACTCACTGATTCCTAGGTCTACACTCACATCCACTCATTCACCCATACAGTCACTCATACATGCAGTCACTCATCAATATAGCACTATCACATGCACGCTTACAACTATACTGTCACTCACACACCGCCACTCATCCATAGAGTTACTCACACACTTAGTCAGTCATGCAAAGAATCAATCATACTTCCGTTTACTCACCTATACATTTATACACACACCACCTCACTTATTGATACAGATACAAACACATACTTACTCTATTATACAATCACTGATATAAGCACACACTCATCCATACAGCCACTCTCCCATTCACTCATTCTCACATATAGTCATTTATATACTCCAACACTCACATAACTGCCTTTCACATGTGTAGTTACTCACAAATGTACCACTGAGATACCCACTCACTCACCAACACACCCATACACACACTCACCTACCCATACAGCCCTTCACAGATGCACCTTTGAACCCATATACCCAGTGAATCACCCACTCACACATCTATGCACAGAGTCAACACAGACTCTCAGGCACCCATACAGATATTCAGACAACCAATCAATAACCCATATAGACACTCATGTAGCTACTCACCAACCCATGCAGCTGCTTACACACCAACTGACTGACTGATACAAACATTCACACAGTTTAGTCACTAACCCATGAATTCAGTAAGACATTTAATCAATCACTTATCTAGGCAGTCACGCACCTACTAAATCATCCAGTCAGACACCTATACACCCACTCATTCTTCAATACACCTTGACATACATATATATATAAAACATATTTAAACTTTACAGAAACAAGCATTCACTGGCTGATGTCATCAGTGATGTCATTTGAGATGTCATCAGTGAAGTAACTGACCATGTCATGAATGATGTAATATGTGACGTCATCAGCAGTGCATTGCAGGGGCATGAGTTATAGTTAGCTCAACTAGCTCTAACAGCTGAATATCTCTGGTTTTGTACAAGTGAAATGTCCAACTAACTATAACGTCCCTGAAACTTGTGTTTTTTTCAGTGAATATATATAGTTTTAGAAGGTGCTTTAAATGTAAAGCCTGTAAGCATGAAGAAAATGTAGTGAACTTTAAAACACCTTTTAATAGAACCATGAAAGTAAGAGGCCATTTAACATGTATATCCAGTTATGTAATCTATATACTGAAGTGTCCGTGTGAAAAGGTCTATGTAGGGAGCACCACTTTGCCTGCACATAAATGGATCTTACAACATAGACGGGCAATTGTAAATAATGATAAATCCTACCCTGTCGCCAGGCATTTGAGAAATATAATAGTGACCCCGATAAGATGAGGTACAGCTGTATAGCTGAGGCTCCTAAAAAGAGAAGGGGAGGTGACAGAGAACTCCGCAAATTGGAAACCTTCTTCATATTAGAAATGGACGGTAAGGAGCCCAATGGGCTGAATATTGATGAAGACTTGTTTACCTGTTTATATTAATGATGAAAAAGCTGAGCAGAGTATTCAAAAGATTTTAAATTAAGAATAAGAATGAATTGAGGAGAAGGACAAAGGACACAGGCACTTTAAAGCTTGCACACTAGGGTTTAAAATACTAACACTTTAAAAAAAAATTATTGTGATTCTAAGAATAGTATAGTTTTTTTAAAAAGGTACATGAATTTTAATGTACATGAAAACTAAAATAATGCTTTTTTATATATAGAGAAACATAAAAAATTAAAAAAGCAAATGAAGTTGAAAAAATTAAGCACTTGAACTTTATAATGTAGTACTGTATGGGAACACTGTGAAAGTCGAGCACTAGCACTTCAACAAAGCCGTACTGGTTTTTGATTAAGGGTTGACCATATAAATTGAACAAGCTAACTCTTTTGCATTGACTCAAGTATATACTTTATGCAAATGATTAATAACATATTCAAGTCAAAAACAGTGATGAAATACACTGTGTAGAACTTTTTGTTTTTTATCACTGCCTTTTAAAATGCACCTGCATGTTAAGGAAAAGAGTAAGCATCGTTGTTATAACATTACAAAATGGCATTGTGATCAAGGCTGCATGACAGCCAGAATGCGTGTATGCCATTGCTCAAAAATAAAAGTTGAGAAGTAATAATCCCTTGGAGTGCTGGTTTATTTTCCTTGGAAGTGGAGTATTGTTGTTTGATTGATATATATACTACGCTTGCTAAAATCGTTAAAATAGTGCACACATGATGATTGATTAAGGGTACTATACCCGGTTACCTCAGAAAATGTGATTGTATAACTCTGCACAACAGTGATGCAATTTGTATGAATATAGCACGAAGTAAGCAGCGACTAAATCTGATTGAAATTTAGTAAATTGTAAAACTTACACAGTGCAAAATGTAGCAGCAGTATCCCCAAATACGCAAATATTTTAAAAAGTTTCAATTGTGTAAATCGAACTCAGTATGTACTACTAGTCCCAGAAAGCACCCTAATTGCTATACTGTGATAAATAGTAGACATAGAAATGTGACCACTTACCGTGAACAAAGCCTGTGAACTAGGCTGAAACGCGTCGGTCCGAGCATGGAGTAATAAATATTTTGATGACATTACCCTATCTGTGTGCCGCAAATCCTTGGATGAAATTAATTGAATGGGCTAGGATCCGGCCCCGTTGCAGAGCACCCGCAGTTGTGCGCATCGTGGTCAAAAGGTCATTTTGGAATGATGCTAATTGAAACCACAGTGCGCCCGCCATTGCAGTAACCGGAAGGATTGGAACACACACTAGAGTACAGAGTTCAGCGCGGAGGTTGCAGCTCTCTGTCGGGAGGTGAGTGACAACACCAGCCGTGTGTGTACAGCGCAAGCAATATGGCGATGTGTTTTCCCGAGAGGTTTAGAAGATAACTGACATCGTGATTAATACGACGGATAGCGAAACTGATCTGGGAATAGATACGGCAACAACTAAAGAATAATAAACTCCAGGAAGCTCGGTGACAAGTGTCTTTATGTAAACAGGGATACTTGTTGGCAAATAAATCAATATGGAAGCTCGAGCTGCTAAACGCGCAGAGAAAGCTATCAAGATATTTAAAAGTAAAGATAACAAAGAGAAGGAAACAACCAACGCGAGCAATACGAATAGTACTAACATGCCAGTAATTAATGTGGACAAACAACTTTTCAATCAAATTGAAAAACTTTATCGAAAAGAGATTAACAAAAGTCGGGAAATTATAGCACTAGAAAATTACATCAAAGTAAGGAGAATACCACGAGGACTCAGGATTTTTACGATGCCATGGATTTAACCCCACATTTAGCCTGTACCCATTGCCTTATGGGACTGTTCTCTGCCATCACTCTTGCCGTAGCGAGCTTTGATTTACTTGTAATCTTCTTCACTTTATTCTTTCCTTTACTTTTGCCTCTTCCTTTCTTTACAGTATTGATTTTATCCTTAGCTGAGGACAGAGGTGTATTATTAGCTGGGTCACAAGAATCACTATTATCTTCATCCGTTTCAGTCAAGTATTCATTAGGAGCGGACTCCATTGCTCCTTCGGCTTCCCCTATTATCTCCTCTCTTATTGTTATCTGTCCAGCCTCCGTTATTACCTCCTCACCTTCAACCCCCTTCTTTATCGCAAGAATCCTCCAGCATTTCTATCAGCAAAGTTGGATCAAGTATTGGTGGTATCTGTGATATCAGGTTAACATTGGCATTTGTTTTCCTATGATCAGTAGTCTCTGAATGAGCATCTGCGTGAATCTGAGTATTTGCACTAACATTACAGTTTTTTAATAGAGTGGCTTCCACTACCTCTGTATCCCCGGAGAGACTAGTATCCGTTTCTAATTCAGCGGGAATAGCATCATTCCCTCCAATTGATGATGTAGCAGCAATGTTACACTGTGGGCCCAAGGAATTAGGGGTGTCCAAAATCAATATAGAATCAACAGCAGCTGACTGCGCAGTATTTCCCTCTGGAGCCAAGTTAGATTTGACCGACGGGGGGAGGAGTGATTTACTGGTGTTCAATCGAGGTTTCTCCAATTTTCCTACTTTTTTCCCTCCGTCTGGAATTTTCACTGTCGGCCCCTCAATAGTGGCTGCTGCCTTCACTACAGCAGATGTTACATCGCCATCCACTGCATTATTTACCCCCATCTGTCTCGTATTTCTCACGTTTCTAGTTGGTGGTTTTGGCGCCATCGTGGGGTACTTCGTTGACAGCCTAGAGCCAAAGCTTGACCCCCAATAAGTTCGAGAGTTAAGCCAGTCAAATGCCGTCCCCTCCCTTAAAACAACGGGGTATAAACGCGGAAGCCGGAAAGACCGCAGTAGTTCTCTTACCCGGCTCTCAATCAGCCGCAAACGCTGCATCCAGCCTCAGCACCGCTCCTACTCCACGTTCTAGCCCCGCCGTGCTTTCACTCCACCGCTTTCAGTCAGCCGTTTCTATCAGCCACCGCTGACCCAGCTCCGTGCACTTTTTGCCGCCGCGGTATAGACAAACCGCTCCCTGCTGCAAGTATCTCCGGCTCGGACTCAGGCTCCCGCGTCACACTCCACCACCGCTGCTCCGCTGCTGCTCCGCCCACTGCTTTTGCTCCGCTCGTCGAGAAAGCCGGTAAGACACTCTCAATGAGCCGCTGCCCTCCAGCCGCGTATAACTTTCTCCGTCTTTTCTCCGTCTTTACTCCACATGTCCCGACACAAGATCGGGAAGAAAAAAGTTCAGATTAGACCCTGCATAGCAAGCACGGCCGGACCCTCAGCAGTCGTTCTCCGCACTGGCGGCGTCAATCCGCCATCTTGGACCTTCAGTGAATTTCAAAGATTTTTTAAATGCTAATTTTTAAGTGTAATAATAGTTATACCTATTTTTTGTACTGACTTTCTACAGTTATTTATAAATATGTTTTTAATTAAATAACCTTATATATTTTTCTGAAAATTGCAAAAAAAGAAAAATTTAAAATTCAAACTGAAATATTGTTTAATTTTTTTGTTTAATTTTTATTTTTTAATATTTATATTATTTTCTTTTTTACATTTTTTTCCCAATTTTTTTCCGGAGTCGCGCACCCAAAGCGTACACAGCACAGTGGGTGCGTGGAGTCTAGCCGCCATTTTCGAAAAGTCATGAAGGATTCACATATGGTGTGAGACAGCTGCGTGTTTTTCGGTTACATCATATACATTTACTATTACGTGATGTGCGCGATTGGTATGCGACTAGTCAGCAACTCCTGTTCCTGCGCATTCGCGACACATGTGCATTACGGTACGCAATGCTTGCGCGGTGGCGGGTCCCGTGTGATGTCAGATACGTGCTGGGGCACACTGGGTGCGAGACCCCGCAAAAAAATTTCATGATATGTATGTGTCTTTAAATACATATTAGGGCAAGAGATTATCTAGGAGATTCATGAAAATAATATATTTATACTTTTAATAAACTTATATCATTTTTTAATATATTTTCGCAAAGTCGCGTCTGGTGCGTGCTTCGTGAGCACAGAGTGCACAGATCCCATGTGACCTAAAAAAAAAAGATTTCATCGGTTCATAACATTTCCCACTGTAACTATTGAAGGACCCCACCCATCTTAATCATTCTTGTTGGAGCATCTTTAAAGAGACATCTCTTTTCCTACAAGAAACCTTTTTGCTTGTTTTTTTTGGTGTTTTTCAAAAAATATCAAACAAAATGGCATTTGGACAGCAGGAGGAGGAAGTATCTTCTGAAGAAGAATTCTTGCAGGAGGCACCATGTCCACAGAGGCCAGAATCTGTTGTGTGGAAATTCTTCACTTTTCCACCTGGAGAGAAGAAAGTAAATGCGAGAAAGGTGATGAGCAAAATTTGGGACCGAGTCTTGTCAAGAGGCAGTGAAAAAAATACTCTTGTGGCACTGCATCTATGAACAAGCATCTCCGACCACACATCCTCTCAATTTTGCTCGGGAAGAAATGAGGCGAGCTGCTTTGAACCCCTCACCTGCTGTGGCAAGTACGTCTGGAGCGTCCTCAGGAACACCTTCAATGGACATTAGGTCAGAATTCGCCTTTCTCGAGCAACATTGTATGAAGTGTAGGAAACATATGCTTCGGTGAGCAGTCAGTGGACGCAGTTTGTGCAGCACAATGCAACCATCGTTGTTAATTTTTTTTGTTTTGTTTTTGGAATGATAAGTAATTAAAAAAGTTTCCTGTTTTATTCGTTCTTTTTTTTTGTTTATTTTTTTAAAAAACACCCAAAAAAATACAAAACTGTTAAAAAAAGATACAAAAGAAAAAAGAAGAAAAAAAAAGTTCTTATCAGAACTACCTTATCCGGTTAAAGAAAGTACTATAATTGCAAGGTAATATGTGAAAGTTTGGTTGAATATATGTATACAGCATGATTGACTGAAAGAATGCATTAGTAGTGTATGGTGAATTTATAGGTGAAGATCTATGAGGAAATACTGCAGCGTGACACTGCAAGCTCTTTAGCTGCACTGCACTGTGGCACTTCCAAAGCACAGGCATGTGACATATGCACATGAATATGTTGCAACTCTGTGCTTCCCTCTGCACTGCTGCACAAACTGCAGCCATGCGGTGACACTGGCACCCTTGCACCATGGTGCAAGGATGTCTGTGTCATGCAATGATTGTTTTTGTGCAGAAAGGAACACCTTCCTGCACAGAAACAATCAGTAAAGGCATTTTCCTCTTTCAATGTATGCTGTTGGATGCAGCATGCATTGAAAGAGGAAACAATGAGGAGAAATGAAAACAATTCTCCTCATTACCGCCTTGCTATACCAACTCTAGGATGGCGCAGCATTCACACACATCTCCAGATTTACGATTTCTCATAAATCTGGAGATGTGTCTTGTTCTATGGGTGTTGCGTGGGAACGCCCACAGCAACACCTATGGAATGCCCCTTTAACACAAAGTTCTGTGTATGAAGGGGTCGTATTTACAAGGAGAGGAAAAACCACGCAGGGTGGCTTTTCCTCTCCTTGTAAATATGAAGGAGTGCCTGGCGCCATCACTATGTTACAAAAAGTGACATACTGGTGGCGCAGGGTGCTTGTAGATCTGCCCCATAAGTGCTTAGGTATTGGCAGACTGATACAATAAGAACATAGTGCTTGATGGGTGATTGAAGAATTGCATGAGACTGACAGGAGGCATCATACGCTGCATGGGTACTACTTCAGTATTTAATGGAGTGGACCAAAAGTATGTATCTGCTTAGAGATTTGTAGGGATTATGCACAGAATATTTTATGTGTACTTGTGTTGATGCCTAGGTCATTTTATAAGAATACCACTAATAACTGGAATGATGACAGTGCTGCAAACAGAGTGAACACTTAATTTATAAGTGCTTATGTATTGGTGGAGTGATAGGATAAGTAGATAGTGGTAGATAAGTGATTAAAGAAGTGCATGGGACTGACTGATGATTCCTACACTGCATGAGTACTAACTGGGTATTTAGAAGAATGTATCAATAGTATGTAGCTAGTTAGAGGTCTGCTTGTATAGTGCACAAAATATTATAGCTGTACTTGTGTTAGTAGATAGACCATTCCATAAGTTCATGACTAGTAACTAGAATAATTACAGTATTACAAACAGAGTGTATAGTGAATTTATAAGTGCTTAGGTATTGGTAGAGTAATAGGATAAGTAGATAGTGCTGAATGGGTGATTGGAGAAATGCATGGGACAGACAGGAGGGTTCTCACACTGCATAGGTACTAACTGGGTATTTAGAAGAGCGTATCAATAGTTTGTAGCTGGTTAGAGGTGTGCATGCATAGTTTACAAAATATTGTACCTGCACTTGTGTTAGTGACTACGCCATTCCTTAAGTATACGACTAATAACTGGAGTAATTTCAGTGCTGCAAAGAGAGTGCATGCTAAATGTATTAGTGCTTAGGTATTGGCAGAGTGATAGGATACACAGATAGTGCTGGATGGTTGAATGGAGAAGTGCATGAGACAGACAGAAGAATTCCTAGACTGCATAGGTAGAAGCAGCATTAAAATTATCGCCACTTTAGCTCCAGGAAACTGTCGTTAAAGTGGCGATAATGGGCTTGATTATATGCCCTTGTGAATTCCCATAGAAGCCCATGTTCGGATATGAACATGGGCTTCTATTGGAATTCTCTAGGGCATATTATCAAGCCCATTATCGCCTCTTTAGCGGCAGTTTCCTGCCACTAAAGTGGCGATAATTTTAACGCCATTCTTGATAATATGCCCCTGAGTATTTCAAAAGACTGTATCAATGCTATGTAGCTGATTAGAGGTCTGCATGCATAGTGCACAGAATATTGTAGGTGTACTAGTTTTAACTGGCTAGGCCATTCCTTAGGTACATGACTAATAAGTAGAATCATTTCAGTGCTGCAAAGAGAGTACATGTTGAATTTATAAGTGCTTAGGTATTGCAGAGTGATAGGATACGTTGATAGTGCTGGATGGGTGATTGGAGAAGTTCATGGGACAGACAGGATTCCAAGGTTGCATGGGTAGTACTTTACTAAGTAGCTGGTTAGAGGTTTATATATACATGGGGCACAGGTGAATGTAGTTGTGCATTGATAGTGTTTGGATTACTTAATCTTACCTTGACAGTAGTACATATCAAAAAATGCTAAACAATTTTTTCAGTTATTATAAGTGCTTATGTATTGGTGGAGTAATATGATAAGTAGCTAGTGCTGGATGGGTGATTGGAGAAATGCATAGGTACTAACTGGATATCTAGAAGAGTGTATTAATAGTATGTAGCTGGTTAAAGGTCTGCATGCATAGTGTACATAATATTGTACCTGCACTTGTATTAGTGGCTAGGCCATTCTTTAAGTATATGACTAATAATTGGAGTAATTTCAGTGCTGCAAAGAGAGTGAAGTGATAGGATGCGTAGATAGTGCTGAATGGATGAATGGAGAACTGCATGGGACAGACAGAAGGATTCGTAGAATGTACAGGTACTAACTGAGTATCTAAATGACTGTATCAATGCTATGTAGCTGATTAGAGGTCTGCATGCATAGCGCACAGAATATTGTAGCTGTACTAGTTTTTCTGGCTAGGCCATTCCTTAGGTACATGACTAGTAACTAGAATAATTTCAGTGCTGCAAAGAGTGTACCTGTTGAATTTATAAGTGCTTAGGTATTGGCGGAGGGATAGGATACGTAGATAGGGCTGGATGGGTGATTGGAGAAATACATGGCACAGACAGAAGGATTTCAACACAGCATAGGTATCAACTGGGTATTTAGAAGAGCATAATAATAGTATGTAGCTTGTTAGAGATCTGCATGCATAGTGTACAAAACACTGTACCTGTACTTGGGTTAGTGGCTAGGCCATTCCTTAAGTATATGACTAATAACTGGAATAATTTCACTGCTGCAAAGAGAGTGCATCATACATTTATAAGTGCTCAGGTATTGGCCGAGTGATAGGATAAGTACATAGTGCTGGATGGGTGAATGGACAAGTGCATGGGACAGACAGAAGGATTCCTAGACTGCATAGGTACTAACTGAGTATTTAAAAGACTGTATCAATGCAATATAGCTGATTACAGGTCTGCATGCATAGTGCACAGAATATTGTAGCTGTACTAGTATTCGTGTGTCTATGGTTTCGAGAATGGTAGTCTCTATTTTAGGGTGTGAGGAGGTGCATCAGATGATCGCGTGGATGATGTCATCAGTGATGTCATTTGAGATGTCATCAGTGATGTCATCATTGATGTCACTGACCATGTCATGGCTGATGTAATATGTGACGTCATCAGCAGTGCATTCTGGGAGCGCAAGTTATAGTTAGCACAACTAACTATAACAGCCCGAATTTCTCTTGTTTTGTATGAGTGAAATGTCCAACTAATTATGACGTCCATGGAACCTTTTTTTTCAGTGAATTTCTGAGGTCTTTTAAATGCTAATTTCTAACTATCATGTCCCTAAAACTTGTGTTCTTTTCAGTGAATTTTATATATATTTGTATTTAATCTCCTCTCACTTTTACAAGGAAGGAATCAGCACTCAGGTTGTAGTTTGGAAGTATTTAATCTGCAAAGGACGTGATCCACGCATTTCGGCTCGTCCGAACCTTGATAACGATACAGGACGTCATTGTAGCATCCTTATTTAAATGCACAAATGCCTCCAGTTGCCAACTTTAACAAAGGACAACATATTACTTTAATCCAAAAAGCTGGTGGCCATATTGGCTGGTCACGATGTAAAAACTCAGGAATTGATACAATAAAGAAAAGAAAACAAGTGTTAATATGCCCTGTTATAATCCATAAGTTTTAATGCACAAATCCTGGTAGCTAAAGGTGTCATATTCACAAGGTCTAAGGTGTGTTTAACATAAGTTGTTAATTATTTTAGGATTATTGTTGGGCTATGTCCTAGCCCTACACAGGTTTAGGTTGTATACATATTATTATCCTGTACCTGGTATCTTCCTTCACCCCTTCCTTTCTTCCCTCCTTGGAACCTCCCTTACCCCTGAAGGCAGCCTTAGAATGTTCAGTGTGTGAGACTGATCTTGAAGAGGGCGATGTACTGAAGTGTCCTGTGTTCCTGTTGGCACAGAGGAGACCGTGAATAAAGAAGAAGTTTCATCAGACCTGGTCTGTTATCTTTTTAACATGCACACAATGTCATTTCAGCATATTTTGCCTCGTGACTGCCATACCTGTATGTTCGTCAACGTGACTTATTCATAATAAACATAATTAGGATTGCAAACATCAACATAAACAATGGACTGCACATTACTTTAAAGTGAAAGGCTATCAGCCATATTAATCTGGGCACGTTGCATAATATAATGGTTCTTACACGAAAGAAAAGAAAAAAAAGGGGTGTTAATATACACACACTATCCCTAAATAAAGTTCTAGTGATTATAGTTCCATTCCATTTACAGCTCATTTGAGATGTCATGAGTGATATCATGAGTGATGTAACTGACCATGTCATGAATGATGTAATATCTGAGGTCATTAGCGGTACATTGCGGGGGCGTAAGTTATAGTTAGCTCAGGTAATTATAACTGCTGAATTTCGCTGGTTGTGTATGAGTGAAATCTGAGTCTAGCTATACCGTCCCTGTAATCTTTGTTTTTTTAGCAAATTTCTAGTTTTTTTTAACGTTAAGTAAGATGCATATCAAAATGGATGGTGGGGGGTTGGAAGCAGAGCCTGGCATTGTGCTGCCCCCACCCAAGCTTCGTGCTCTTGCCTTCTCTCCTCCTAGCCATCCATTGTCCAAGTCCATGTCCCTGCTCCCTTATTACAGCCCTGTGTGGCCGTTGTTCTGCCACTGGCCTTCCCGCCTTCTCTGAACAGTTAGCGTGCTGCCCCATCCACCTCCTCCCTATCCTCTGTTGTCTGAAACCATGGATTAGCCTCCTCCCTCCTGCCATGAATGGTCTGATGTGCTGCCACTGCCCTCCATTTAGCATGATGTACCAGTCCACTCCTCCTGCCCTACATTGCCCAATTCTATGCCCCATCATTGACTTCCTGCTTAGCTTCTGTGCTTAGCTTGCTGCCCCTATTCTCCTTCCCCTTGCCCTCCGATGTCTGTGTGCATGCCCCTGCTCCATCCTTTTTGCCCACCATGTTCCATGGACCTGCCACTCCTATCTAATCTGAGTGTTCTGTTGAACTGCCACTCCCCTCCCACCTGCCTAGCATTGTCAGATGACTGTAATCTGTCCCTGCCACCTCCTCTCTGCCTGTCCACATTCCATGTCCCTATCCCCTTCCTCCTGTCCTCCATGGTCTATTTTACTGCCATACCCTTCTGCCCTCCCTGGTCTGTTGTGCTGCAACTGCTCCTCCTGCCTGCCCCGCGTGGTCTATTGTGAGGCCCCTTCCCCTGAACTCTCTTGTCTGTGCACAGGTCGTGACACTCCCTCCTATCCTCCATGATCCTTTGTGCATGCCCCTGCACCCTCCTTCTTGCCCATCATAGCCAGTGTGCTGCCACTAACCCTCCTGCTTGCCATGCATGGTCTTCTGTGCTGCCACAGACCCTCCCACCTTCCCTGTGTGGTCAGGTAGCTGCCCCTGACCCCCTCTCACCTTCCCTCCATAGTCTGTGTGTATGCCATTATAGTCTCACTGTTGCTCTCCATGTTGTGTCTTCCTTCTAGTGCCCATCCAGCCTGACCTCCATGGTCATTTTGCTGCTCCTGCCCTGCCCGCTTGCCCTCAGCCCTCTGTTTCCATGTACAGACCCCTATTCCCTCCCTCCTGGCTTGTCTGTTCCATTGTAAAGCCCCTGATCCGTCCCTCCTGCCCATTATGGTCTGTTATGCTGCAGCTTTCTCTCCTGCCTGTCCATTATGGTCAGCTAGCTACCACGACCTCTTTCCCCTCTGTTCTCTGTTGTCCATGTTCATGGTCCTGACCCCTCCCCATTGCTTTCTATGGATTGTTGTGCTGCACTCCTGTTCTGCATGCCCTGTTTGGTGTATTGTGCTGCTGCAAACACTGATGCCTGCCCTGTAAGGTCAGTTTGGTGCACCTTTCCATGTCCCTCCTGTCCTCTGAGTCCATATCCCTACTCCAATTCCTCCTGCCTTCCATGATCCAATGTACCATACTTGCTAACATTTTGAACTTGGTAAGAGGGAGATTTTGAAAACAAACTGGGGTATTGATTTTCCCCTTTGACTTACATTAAAAAAGAGGAGATTGTAGACAGGAGACAGATCAAATAAAGCCCATTTGGGCTTAAAAACTTTGGACATTTCCTGGCTGAATCGGGTCTGTCGGCATGTATGGTTGTACTACCACTGCCTCTTCCTTCTGCCCACAATGGTCTATTATATTGCCACAGCCTCTGTTGCCAGTCCTGTATTGTTGATTTGTTACCCCTGCCCCCTTTCCACTGCCCTCCATAGTCTGTTGTGCTGCCACTGCCCTTACTGCCTGCCCAGTGTGGTCAAATTGTTGCCTCTGCATCCTCCTACCTGCCTTCAATTTTCAGAGTCCGTGCCCCTGGCCTCTGCCTCTCAACAGTATCCTAATGAACAACTAGATTGGTAACATTCTATATTTATTACAAAAGTGTGGAACGCCTGACGTCATCTTGATGTAATCAAAACTGTAATACCTAGAGCATTTCCTTTAGAAATTACATGCATGAGAGGGTCTTATTTGCATCAAAATTATGGTTAGTGCTCTAAAAAACTAAAATGAGGACACATTTTCTGAGTTTTCAAATAGCGAAAAAGCACTTTTAAATTATTTGTTATCTTTATGTTTTTTATCCAGTTGGCCACTTGTTTAAATGTTGCACTTAGGGGAGAGGATGTGGTGTTACTTCCAGAGCTGCAGACTTTGCTACAGGGGAACCAGGTTGGAGTTTCTGCTTCAGCTCGACATTCTGTGATTTTGGTCAAATCACTTAATCTCCCCATGTTTACAACCAAAATGAATTTGATCTTGTGTGATGTAACCAATGCTCATGCAAAGCACTCCAATACCTCACAAGTCTTCACTATATAAAACTTCAAAATTACAAAAAATAAAAAGCGTTTTGCACACTTCTGCCATTGGGCTATACTTGGGCTACATCTGGGTGATATTTGTGCTACATTTGGGCTCTTTTGTCTCTGATGGTAATCTTGGGAGGCTTATTTGTTATGAAGTTTCCTAATTTGCCCATTTACTACATTCTCCTCAGTAGGAAATACTTTCATTTGTTTTACTTTGAATCCATCAAGAAGGCATTCAGATGTGTCACACATTTGCCATAAATGCAGAATGTTAGCACTCTAGTTGCTTACTGAATCACTGTAGTAATGCTACTGCTCACCAGGGAAGTCTGCTGCTGGTATTCAAAGTGCATGTTTCAGTCTGGATGTCAGAAATTTTTAATGAAATAGAAGAGGATTTGAGAAGTCACTCAAAATGTGCCCTAATTTTTCTTTCTGCAGCACTAATCATACTTTCTATGGCAAAATGAACCCCCTCATTTTGTTCCTTTTCAAATTAAATGTTTTAAGAGTTACCACTTTATTCCAATCAAGATGGCTTCAGGTGTGCAATACGTTTGTCATAAATAGGACTGTTAGCGCTCTAGTTGTTCTTTAGAAGACTCCGGAAAGCTGCAGTAGAACACATCAACTGACAGTATCTGCCCTTATTGGATGTACATGTTTTACTGAGAATGTCAGACGTCATTCTCACATGACTGAGAAAGATAATGTGAATTTACAGAAAATATGCTCTTAGTTTAGCTTATAGATCACCTTCCAAACCTCTGTGGGAAAAGCATGAGAAAATATTTTTCTCTCAACCATGAGTTATGATATCCCAGCAGAAGGCTTTTTCACATGGTAAAATCACCTTAGAACACACCACAATTCCTAAAATGATTTATAATTTAACTAAAGTATTTAAACCTTCTATTAACTGCAATGCTTTTTAATGAGGTGATATCATGTATATTGGTCCCAAAATGTCTGCCAACACTTCTTGGATGAAGTGCTGACAGCCAATCAGATCTCACGATGAGATGTGTGGTTAGGCTCCGCCCAGAAATATATATATATTTTTCCATTAATATTTAAAAAACTATTGAATAGATTTACACCTTTTAACAAAAAGGACTCTTTCTGAACCGAGGGCTACCTTTTTTCCAATGTTGGTGTAATTCAGTTCAGCAGTTCGGGCTGTAGCCGTGTCTAAAGTTTCCTATTGAAAATTGCATGGGGAAAACACGTTTTGGGACCCCCTTTTTTCTCGGCCCCCCTTGACGAATTACCCTGAAACTTCCCAAGATAGGAGGTGACCGGAGCGGGCCATAAGTTTTGAAAATTTCCCGAAGATTCGTCAATCGGCGGCAAAGTTATTGGAAATAGAATGTAGTGATTTTCCTATGGTAACTAGGTCCTAACTATAACTACCTACTGGCGACTGCCATATATATATATATATATATATATATATATATGTATATATATATATATATATATTACCCACTGGCAGTCACCAGTAGGTAGCTATAGTTAGGACCTAGTTTCCGTAGGAAAAGCATTTTTTGATTTGCCAATATCTTTGGCGCAGTTTAACGAATCTTCACGAAATGTTCAAAACTAATTCACTCATCAAGCCTGAAAACCCATCCCCCACCCCTATGCACATGGCTCTAATCAATTGCAGATCCCTCCCCAAGCACTCAACAGAAATCTACCAACTGCTGGAAAACTATGAGCTTGACGCTCTCTTTCTAACGGAAACCTGGCTAGGACCGGACTCCGACCCCGACATCATAAATTCCCTACCCCAGGGCTTCCTAATTCACCACATGGACCGCCCGAAGGGAAAATGTGGGGGTATTGCTATAATTTACAAAGACCACCTCTCCTGCCGACTGCAAGGCAGCCCCCTCCTAGACTGTGAAAACGTTTGGTTCTCAATCCAAGTCTCCCCATGTAAAACAGTGTCGGGCTTCCTCATCTATCGCCCTCCAGGACCCCTAGGCAAATTCTGTGAATCTCTTATGGAACACACATATATATTGACCGCTACGCACTCCACCTGTATGATCCTAGGTGACCTAAACATCCATTTTGATAAAAAGGAAGCCAAACCAACCGCGGACCTAATAGCAGATCTCGAAACTTTCCAACTAAACTTATTAAACCATCTACCTACCCATTCATTGGGACATTTGCTGGACCCGATATTTTCCAACATTGATTTTCTCACGGCCTTGGACCCTATTCCTGTACCTTGGACCGACCACTTCCTAGTCCCATTAACTTGGCAGCTATCTCCCACTCCACGCCCCACTACCCCACCCAATAAGCCAACACGCGCCTGGTCCAAACTCGATCTAGAAAAATGGAAATCTTATCTAGAAAGCTCCCCTCCTGAACTTGATGCTAACCCCACTCATGCGGACGCAGAATTTTCAACCTGGATAGGAGACACATTGGACAAAACTCTCCCAAAAAAACTCACCAACAAACCACGGGGTAAAGTTACCTCCCCTTGGTTTAATTGTGAAGTGCGGCTCTTAAAGAAAGCCTGTAAGAGATCAGAAAGAGCTTGGAGAAAAAATTTCGATTCCATAAAAAAAACTGAATACAAAAAACTCTTCTCAATTACAAAAAAGCTCTCAAAACCGCTCAAGTCAATTACTTCGAGGAGAAAATAAGATCATCCACCAATTCATCTCGGGAAACATTTCAAATAGCCAAGAAACTTCTCAAAGTGCCGGAGCCCTCCCCCCCCCCCTGATAGAGCCGTCAGCTATCCGTTGCAATGACCTTGCAGATTTCTTTAATCTGAAAATTACTAACATCATCAACTCCCTCCCTCCCTCAACTTTGGACGCTTCTCTCGATGTTGATCAGCCCTTTCATACACACCCGACAGCAGCTTGCCAACTGTCACATTTCACTCCCCTAACTACTGACACTATCCTCCCCATACTCAACTCTATTAAAAGCGGTAGTCCCACTGACCCCGCACCACTCAATATCCTTAAACTAGTCGCGCCCACCATTCTTCCCTATCTGACCAAGTTAATCAACTGCTCACTCACCCTTGGCATCGTTCCTCCCAACTGGAAAAAAGCAATGGTGAAGGCACTGATCAAAAAACCTCATCTAGACCCTCTAGAATTAGGCAACTACAGGCCGATCTCCCTGCTCCCAGGCATCAGCAAAATAGCTGAGAAACATGTCAACTACATCCTATCTCACCACCTTGAAACTAACAGACTACTGGAACCCTCCCAGACGGGATTTAGACCAGGCCAGAGCACAGAAACTGCAATATTGGCGGTTGTCGAAGAGGCAAGGAAAATCATGGACTCAGGAGGATCAGTGGCAGTGATCCTCCTGGACCTTAGCGCTGCCTTCGACACCGTCAACCATTCAATACTGGCCCATAGGCTCAGTGACCTTGGAATTGCAGGAACGGCCCTGGCCTGGCTTAGGTCCTTTCTCGAGAATAGATCTTTCCAGGTAGCAGATGGCAACTTCACGTCCAGGCCCACGGCCATCAGCTGCGGGGTCCCTCAGGGCTCGTCCCTGAGCCCGACCCTTTTTAATGTCTATATGTCCCCCCTTGAGAAAGTCGTCGCCCCTTTCGGGATTAAGCTCCTAACCTACGCTGACGACACTCAATTAGTGGTATCCTTGAGTCAGCAAGACCACTCCCTTCCCAACCTCCAAAACTGTCTAACTGAAATAACGAACTGGATGAATCTCTCCCACCTCAAGCTGAACAACGACAAGACGGAGATAATGATTCTGGGAAATAAATCTCTCTACCACTCCAAATCCCTATGTCCACCCAGCATGGGTACTCCCCCCGTTCCGAAACAAGAAATTAAGAGCCTGGGTATATGGCTGGACGAAGGCCTTAATTTCTTCACTCAGGCAAGGAAAAAGGCTAGATTGTGCCATGGCCTTTTACGGTCAGCGAGGAAAATCCTACCTCTACTCCCAGCACAATCCCGTAAACTTCTTGTCCATGGCCTTGTGCTTTCCCGCCTGGACTACGGGAACGCCCTTTATTTGGGAGCCCCCCAAAAAACACTGTCAAAACTCCAGACAGTACAAAATGCCGCAGCCCGCATCCTCACAGGAATCCATCGCCGCTGTTCAGCCAAACCTGCTCTAAATGCCTTACACTGGCTCCCCGTCCAGGAGAGAATACAATTCAAAGCTCTCTGCACGACGTACAAAATTCTGCACGGTAAGGCCCCACCAATACTGCAAAACCTTATCACGCCTCACTCCACTAAAAGAACACTTCGATCTTCCAACTGCTATCTAGCCTCTGTACCTAGAATCAGGAAAGCCCGCTCTGGTGGTCGAGCGTTCTCATACAATGCTTCCAAACTATGGAACACTCTACCCCTAGATATCAGAGCACAACCCAATCTTCTTTCATTTCGCAGAGCACTTAAAACATGGCTATTCCCGTGAGTTCCAATTACAGCTGGTTCTTGTCATTTAGCGCTGGGACGCTCACGGGCAGCCATGGGCTCTACAAATCAGTCAAATAAATAAATAAATAAATAAATGGCACGTGCAGGTCAGCTCCTGTCTTGAACGTTTTGGGGTGATTCCTCAAGCGGGGGCCGAGAAAAAAGGGGGATCCCAAAACGCGTTTTTTCATGTTAATTTCCATAGGAACTTTTGTTGTGGCTACAGACCGAACTGCTGAACAGAATTATACCAAATTTGGCAGAGAGGTAGCTCTTGGTCCAGAGTGCACTCTTTGCTTTAAATGGTGTACATCCGTTCAGTAGTTCCTGAGAAATAAAAAAATAAAAAATATCGATATCTGAGCACTGAGGAGGATATGCGAACCCTCCCGATCACAAGCGTCATTCTGATTGGCTGCCAACACTCCAAACCAGGAAGTGTTGACAGCCATCTTGAGACTCGGTGAAACTGAGTCACAAGAAAACAGTAAACAAAGATAAAAACAATAAAAGGGGGAAGGGTAAAAAACCCCTGACCCCCAGTGCTGCTCAGGGTATTTATTTATAATATGGGGGCGCACGTGGCCTCCCTGCAGCCCTGGGGACCGCCACCTCCCTGGGGCTGTGGTGCTATGAAATAGGTGGGGACTCCAGCCCCCCATGCTGCCCCGGTGACCGCCACCTCTTTTGACTTTTGACTTTAATTGTGGGGCCCTCATGCCCACCGCAGCCCAGGTGACCACCACCTGTCTGGGGCTTTCTTAAAAAAAGAAAGAAAGTGTGAGGGCGCTCTGCCCCCTACACACTGCACCGGGGACCACCACCTCCCCTGGGCTTTAAAAATAAATTGGTGGGGGCGCGCAGCCCCCCTTGTGGAGCCTTCCATGGCCCTGGGGACCACCACCCACCAGGGCCAGCTCCTGCAATGTCCTGGAGTGCCCACCTCTGTGACATTACAGTTTGCTGTGGCAGGGCGGGATCACGGCTCCCGCCCTGCCATAACAAACACTGCTTTGCTTCTTGGAAGAAAGAGCAGGAAACCTGCTCTCGTGTTCAAGAAGCAAAGCAGAATTGCTTTTGGAGAAGAGGAGCTGCATGTCAGCAGCTTCCTTTGCCCAAAAGCAATGCCGGCTCCTGCAGGAAGCAGGGAGCCGGCAGGGACAGTGGGGGCATTGGGGCTCCCCGCGGTCCCCCATGTTGAGACTAGCCCCAGGGGTTGGGGGCCCGGGGCCAGAGGTGGCCCAGGGGAGGGGGGCCAAGCAGCCCCCCTCCCTCATTAAAAAATAAATTTTAAAAAAAGAGGCCAGGCCCGGGGATGGGGTCCCTGGGGCCAATATTGGGCCGGGGAAGGGGGCCACGCAGACCCCCTTCCATAAATAATTTATAAAAAACAGGCTAGGCCCCATGGGATGGTATCCCTGGGGTCAGAAGTGGGCCAGGGAAGGGGGGCCACACAGCCCCCTTCCCCTAATTAAAAAAAATCATTAAACAAAAAGAAACCAGGCCCTGGGGCCAATAGTGGCCTAGGGAAGGGGGGTCATGTGGCCCCCCTCCTGTAAATAATTAAAAAAATGAGGCCAGACCCCAGGGGATGGGGTCCCTGGGGCCAGAAGTGGCCTCCGGAGGGGGGCCGCCTGGCCCCCTCCACGTTTGTTATTAAAGTTGTTTGTTGGGGATGGGGTCCCCAGGGCCCAACAAATAGGAAGAGCAGCGGGACCACACAGCCCCCCTTCTAAAAATATCAAAAGTAAAAGAAAAATGGCATCTCGCTGGAGGCCCGCCCCCTCCCTGTACCACTCTGTAAACACGCCTCCTGGTGCATTCTGGGTTGGGGGATTTAGTCCCCTCAAATCTTAAGGGTCCTTAGGGGCCAACTAGCTCACAAGGTACCCCCAGTAAGCATAACACAGTGGGATTGCTGAGAGGTGATCCGAGGCCATGCCCGTTTTTATACCACTCTGCATATGTGCCCCGTGGTGCAATGCTGGTGGGGCGATTAGGTCCTCTTGTGTCCTGAGGACCTCAGGACTGAAGTGGACTTCATCCCCCGAGCAGTAGGGCGCCAGGCGGCACGTTTTCAGAGTGGTGTAAAAAGTGGGCATGGCCTCAGACCACTCTCAGCAATCCAGATGTGTGGGGCTTAGTGGAGGTAACAAGAGGGCTAGTTGGCCCCCAGGGACCCTCAGGAGGTAAGGGGACTTCCTTCCCCAACCAAGAGTGTTCCAGGAGGCGCGTTTGCAGAGTGGGTGACAAAGGTGGCGTACCCTGTGTCCACCTCACAGCAATCTTACTTTGTGGTGCTTACTGGAGGCAACAGGTAGGCTAGTTGGCCCCAACCACCGCCAGCAGCAAAGGGGACTTCACTCCCCATCCAAGGGTGCGCCAGGGAGTGCTTTTGCTGACTGCTGGGCAAAGGGAGCGTGGCCTGCTACGAGAACTTCCCAATGCTGCTGTGTGGGACTTACTGGAGGTAATAGATGGGGTAGTTGGCCTCCAAGGTTGTCCTTGAAGGCCAACTATTCCTCCTGTTACCTCCAGTAAGTCCCACACAGTGGGATTGCTAAGAGAGCTTCGGAAGCCATGCCCCCCTTTCTCCATGACTCTGCAAACACCCCTTGTGGCACACTACTGGTTGGGGGTTGAAGTACACTTTTCTCCTGAGGGACTTTGGGGGCCAAAAAGCCCTCCTTGTACCTCCTGTAAGTCCTATGCACCAGAATACCTGAGCAGCAGTTGGAGGTCCAGACCCCTTTCTCCACCTCTCTGCAAACGCGACTACTAGTTAAAGAAGCATTTGCAATGTAATAGGTTTCGCATTTGCAAGAGCTAGAGCTTTTGGTGTTGTAAATGTAAAAGTGTTCTATTAATGTTTCTTGGAGTGTAGGTTGTGTGTAATGGAATTATGTGTTATATTGTGCAGTGAAATTATGTGGCTAGAAAATATGTGGTATTTAGTGTATAGGAATTATGTAGAGTGGGATTATGTGTTATGGAGAGTAATTGTGTGGTATGATAGTCTGTGTTGTGGTAGGTAACCTCAATTTCAGTCTGCCTTGTTTCCATAGATTCTAAACTATAAACTCAATGATACAAAAAAACTAAAGGAACCACTGAGGAGCACTTTTGGACCTAGTCAGAGGTATGAGCAGGGCCACTGGAATTATGCGACTGCTTGGCTGACCCGACTTTTGCACAAATGTACATTTTCAGTATTTGCCACATAATCCATTATCTGCTGTATAATCTGCAGATTTGAACAAAAAAAACCTTGTTTCTAGCTCAAATGGCTCAAATGTTACCAGAAATGCAGTGTCAGGTGTTACAGCGTGGTGGAAGTCCCTTTGCAAACCTAGAATGGTCACCAGTTGCGTATTGCTAAATGTGGGTATTGGTACTAATAGTGGCCAAACCGCTCTTGCTTCTTTCAGTGCCTCTCTTGCCTCTTTCTGTATTTCTGTTGCTTCTTTCTGCATCTTTCTTTCTTTTTCTGCACTTCTTTTGCCTCTTTGTGCTCACTTCTTCCACTTTCTGCACCTGTCTTATCCTCTTTCTACACTCGTCTTCCCTCTTCCTGCACTTCTCTTGCCTCTTTCTACACCTCTCGTGATTTTTTTGTACCTCTCTTGCCTCTTTCTGCACTTCACTTGCTCCTTTCTGTACCCCTCTTGCCTCTTTTTGCATCCCCCTTCCCTCTTTGTGCAACTCTCTTGCCTCTTTCTACACCTCTCTTCACTCTTTCGGCTCCACTCTTGCCTCTTTCTGTACCTCTGTTGCTTCTTTCTGCACTTCTCTTGCCTCTTTCTGCACCCTTTGTGCCTCTTTCAGCACATCTGTTGCTTCTTTCTGCACATCTCTTCCTTTTTTCTGCACGGCTCTTGCCTCTTTCTGCACTCCTCTTGCTTCCTTCTGTACCTCTGTTGTTTCTTACTGCACTGCTCTTACTGCTTTCTGTACCTCTCTTGGAAATGTCTACACACTCTTGCATCTTACTGCACCCCTCTTGCCCGTTTCTACACCCCTCTTACCTCCTTCTGCACCTCTGTTGGTTCTTTCTGCACTGCGCTTGCTTCTTTATGCATCACTTTTGTCTGTTTCGGTAACTCTCTTGCCTCTTTCTGCACTTCTCTTGCCTCCTTATGCACCTCTGTTGCTTCTTTTTTGCACGTTTCTTCCTCCTTCTGCAACCCTCTTGCCTCTTTATGCACCTCTGTTACTTTTTTCTGCACTGCACTTGCTTCTTTCTGCACTTTTGTTGGTTTTTTCTGCACCATCTTGCCTCTTTCTGCACCCTTCTTCCCTCTTTCTACACCTCTCTTCCCTCTTTCTGCACCTCTCTTGTCTCTTTCTACACCCAGCTCCCTCTTTCTGCACATCTCTTGCCTGTTTCTGCAACTCTTGCCTCTTTTTACAGTTCTCTTGTCTCTTTCTGCACTTCTGTTGCTTCTTTCTATACTTCTCTAGCCTCTTTCTGCACCCCTTGCCTCTTTCTGCACCTCTCTTGGTTGTTTCTGTACTGCTCTTTTTTCTTTCTGCGCCTATCTTGCAAATTTCTGTACCCCTCTTGCCTATTTCTATACCATCTTGCCTCTTTCTGTACCTCTCTTCCCTCTGCCTGCACTCCTCTTTCTGCACCTTCTTTTTGCCCTTCTCTTATATCTTTCTGCCCCCTGCTTGCCTCTGTCTGCTCCTCTGTTGCTTCTTTCTGTACTTGTTTTGCTTCTTTCTGCACCACTCTTGCAAATGTATGTACCCCTTGTGCCTCTGTGTGTACCTCTCTTGCTTCTTTCTGCTCCTCTCTTGTCTGTTTCTGCACCCCTCTTGCCTCTCTCTGTACCTCTTTTGCCTTTTCTGTATTTCTCTTGCCTCTTTATGCACCCTCTTGCTTCTCTCTACACCTCTGTTGGGTCTTTCTGCACTGCTTTTGCTTCTATCTGCTACTCTCTTGAACATGTTTGCACCCCTCTTGCCTCTTTCTGCACCTCTTATGGTTCTTTCTGTAACTCTCTTGCCTCTGTGTGCACCCCTGTTCCCTCTTTGTGTACCTCTTTTGCCTGTTTCTGCAACTCTTTTGTCTTTTTCTGCACCCCTCTTGCCTCTTTCTGTACCTCTGCTGCTTCTTTCTGCACTTCTCTTGCATCTTTCTTCACCTCTCTTGCTTCTTTCTGCACCCCTTGTGCCTCTTTCTGCATCTTTCTTCCCTTTTCCTGCACGTCTCTTGGTTCTTTCTGCACTGCTCTTTCCTCTTTCTGCACCCCTCTTGCCTCTTTCTGCGCCTCTTTTGCTTCTTTCTGCACTTCTCCTGCCTCTTTCTGCACCGCTCTTGCCACTTTCTGCACCTCTGTTGGTTATTTTTGTACTGCTCTTGGCTCTTTCTGCACCTCTGTTGTTTCTTTCAGCACTACTATTGCTTGTTTCTACACCTCTCTTGCTTCTTTCTGCACCCCACTTGACTGTTTCTGCACCCATCTTCCCTCTTTCCGCACCTCTCTTGCCTCTTTATGCACCTCTCTTGCCTCTTTGTGTAACCCTCCAGCCTCTTTCAACATCTCTTTGCTTGTTTATGCTCTTCTTTTGCCTCTTTCTGTATCCCTCTTGCCTCCTGCACCTCTGTTGTTTCTTACTGCACTGCTCTTGCTTCTTTCTGCACCTCTCTTGCAAATTTATGCACGCCTCTTGCCTCTTCTCTCTTTCTGCATCCCTGTACCCTCTTTCTGCACCTCTTCGACCTGTTTCTGTGCTTCTGCTACCTCTTTCTGAACTTCTCTTGCCTGTTTCTGCACCTATGTTGCTTCTTTCTGCACTTCTCTTGCTTCTTTCTGCATCTCTCTTGCTTCTTTCTGTACCTCTCCTGCCTCTTTTTGCATCCCTCTTCCCTCTTTGTGCAACTCTCTTGCCTCTTTCTACACCTCTCTTCACTCTTCCTGCTCCACTCTTGCCTCTTTCTGTACCTCTGTTGCTTCTTTCTGCACTTCTCTTGCCTCTTTCTGCACCCTTTGTGCCTCTTTCAGCACATCTGTTGCTTCTTTCTGCACATCTCTTCCTTTTTTCTGCACGGCTCTTGCCTCTTTCTGCACTCCTCTTGCTTCCTTCTGTACCTCTGTTGTTTCTTACTGCACTGCTCTTGCTGCTTTCTGTACCTCTCTTGCAAATGTCTATACCCCTCTTGCATCATACTGCACCCCTCTTGCCTCCTTCTGCACCTCTGTTGGTTCTTTCTGCACTGCGCTTGCTTCTTTATGCATCACTTTTGTCTGTTTCGGCAACTCTCTTGCCTCTTTCTGCACTTCTCTTGCCTCCTTATGCACTTCTCTTGCTTCTTTCTGTACATCTCTTGCCTCATTCTGCACCCATCTTCCTTCTTTCTGAACCTCTCCTGCCTCTTTCTTCACCTCTCTTGCCTCTTTCTGCACACACAAGGCTACTTTTAAACTGACCTCATGCTCAGCAGTGCACACATGCAAGTGCAGAGGGACTTAGAGGTAGTTTTAACCCCTGCCCTATTAGGCCTTACAAGCGAGGTCATGCCAATCACAGAGATATCCCAACCCATAGTGTATGTAGGTGTGTTCATTGTCTTTCAGCATAACACTGGCTCTGGGCCTGTTTAGCCAGAGCTCAGGGTCAGTCAGAGTCAGTTACCACCAGTACCCATCAGCAGAAAGTTGGGGGTGCCCAGGGCGCATGATGACTTTGCAACAAGGCCTCTTCCTGCACCTCTGTTGGTTCTTTCTGCATATCTCTTGCTTCTTTCTGCACCTTTCTTCCTCTTTCTGGACTTCTGTTAAATCTTTACTCATTTCTCTTGCTTCTTTCTGCGCCTTTATTCCTCCTTTTGCACATGCCCTACCTATGTAGGCATAGTTAGAAATTAGCATGTAAAAAACTTTAGAAATGTACTGAAAAAAACAGAGGTTTCAGGGATGTTATAGTTAGAAATTAGCATTTAAAAAGCATTTGGAATTCACTGAAAAAACCAAAGGTTTCATGGACACTATAGTTAGAAATTAGCATTTAAAAAAATTTAAAAATTCACTGAAAAAACTACAGGTTTCAGGGACGTTATAGATAGTTGGACATTTCACTCGTACAAAACCATAGAAATGTGGCCGTTATAGTTAGTTGAGCCAACTATAACTCGAGCCCCGAAATGCACTGATGATGATGTCACATATTACATCATTCATGACACGGTCAGTGACATCACTGATGACATCTGAAATGACATCACTAATGACATCATCCACGTGATAATCTGATGCACCTACTCACACCCTAATATAACCTTTGATACACCCACTCTAAAATACAGGCTACCATTTTTGAAACCATAGACACACCAATACCAGTTACTACATACTCACTCACTGATTCCTAGGTCTACACTCACATCCACTCATTCACCCATACAGTCACTCATACATGCAGTCACTCATCAATATAGCACTATCACATGCACGCTTACAACTATACTGTCACTCACACACCGCCACTCATCCATAGAGTTACTCACACACTTAGTCAGTCATGCAAAGAATCAATCATACTTCCGTTTACTCACCTATACATTTATACACACACCACCTCACTTATTGATACAGATACAAACACATACTTACTCTATTATACAATCACTGATATAAGCACACACTCATCCATACAGCCACTCTCCCATTCACTCATTCTCACATATAGTCATTTATATACTCCAACACTCACATAACTGCCTTTCACATGTGTAGTTACTCACAAATGTACCACTGAGATACCCACTCACTCACCAACACACCCATACACACACTCACCTACCCATACAGCCCTTCACAGATGCACCTTTGAACCCATATACCCAGTGAATCACCCACTCACACATCTATGCACAGAGTCAACACAGACTCTCAGGCACCCATACAGATATTCAGACAACCAATCAATAACCCATATAGACACTCATGTAGCTACTCACCAACCCATGCAGCTGCTTACACACCAACTGACTGACTGATACAAACATTCACACAGTTTAGTCACTAACCCATGAATTCAGTAAGACATTTAATCAATCACTTATCTAGGCAGTCACGCACCTACTAAATCATCCAGTCAGACACCTATACACCCACTCATTCTTCAATACACCTTGACATACATATATATATAAAACATATTTAAACTTTACAGAAACAAGCATTCACTGGCTGATGTCATCAGTGATGTCATTTGAGATGTCATCAGTGAAGTAACTGACCATGTCATGAATGATGTAATATGTGACGTCATCAGCAGTGCATTGCAGGGGCATGAGTTATAGTTAGCTCAACTAGCTCTAACAGCTGAATATCTCTGGTTTTGTACAAGTGAAATGTCCAACTAACTATAACGTCCCTGAAACTTGTGTTTTTTTCAGTGAATATATATAGTTTTAGAAGGTGCTTTAAATGTAAAGCCTGTAAGCATGAAGAAAATGTAGTGAACTTTAAAACACCTTTTAATAGAACCATGAAAGTAAGAGGCCATTTAACATGTATATCCAGTTATGTAATCTATATACTGAAGTGTCCGTGTGAAAAGGTCTATGTAGGGAGCACCACTTTGCCTGCACATAAATGGATCTTACAACATAGACGGGCAATTGTAAATAATGATAAATCCTACCCTGTCGCCAGGCATTTGAGAAATATAATAGTGACCCCGATAAGATGAGGTACAGCTGTATAGCTGAGGCTCCTAAAAAGAGAAGGGGAGGTGACAGAGAACTCCGCAAATTGGAAACCTTCTTCATATTAGAAATGGACGATAAGGAGCCCAATGGGCTGAATATTGATGAAGACTTGTTTACCTGTTTATATTAATGATGAAAAAGCTGAGCAGAGTATTCAAAAGATTTTAAATTAAGAATAAGAATGAATTGAGGAGAAGGACAAAGGACACAGGCACTTTAAAGCTTGCACACTAGGGTTTAAAATACTAACACTTTAAAAAAAAAAATTATTGTGATTCTAAGAATAGTATAGTTTTTTTAAAAAGGTACATGAATTTTAATGTACATGAAAACTAAAATAATGCTTTTTTATATATAGAGAAACATAAAAAATTAAAAAAGCAAATGAAGTTGAAAAAATTAAGCACTTGAACTTTATAATGTAGTACTGTATGGGAACACTGTGAAAGTCGAGCACTAGCACTTCAACAAAGCCGTACTGGTTTTTGATTAAGGGTTGACCATATAAATTGAACAAGCTAACTCTTTTGCATTGACTCAAGTATATACTTTATGCAAATGATTAATAACATATTCAAGTCAAAAACAGTGATGAAATACACTGTGTAGAACTTTTTGTTTTTTATCACTGCCTTTTAAAATGCACCTGCATGTTAAGGAAAAGAGTAAGCATCGTTGTTATAACATTACAAAATGGCATTGTGATCAAGGCTGCATGACAGCCAGAATGCGTGTATGCCATTGCTCAAAAATAAAAGTTGAGCAGTAATAATCCCTTGGAGTGCTGGTTTATTTTCCTTGGAAGTGGAGTATTGTTGTTTGATTGATATATATACTACGCTTGCTAAAATCGTTAAAATAGTGCACACATGATGATTGATTAAGGGTACTATACCCGGTTACCTCAGAAAATGTGATTGTATAACTCTGCACAACAGTGATGCAATTTGTATGAATATAGCACGAAGTAAGCAGCGACTAAATCTGATTGAAATTTAGTCAATTGTAAAACTTACACAGTGCAAAATGTAGCAGCAGCATCCCCAAATACGCAAATATTTAAAAAAGTTTCAATTGTGTAAATCGAACTCAGTATGTACTACTAGTCCCAGAAAGCACCCTAATTGCTATACTGTGATAAATAGTAGACATAGAAATGTGACCACTTACCGTGAACAAAGCCTGTGAACTAGGCTGAAACGCGTCGGTCCGAGCATGGAGTAATAAATATTTTGATGACATTACCCTATCTGTGTGCCGCAAATCCTTGGATGAAATTAATTGAATGGGCTAGGATCCGGCCCCGTTGCAGAGCACCCGCAGTTGTGCGCATCGTGGTCAAAAGGTCATTTTGGAATGATGCTAATTGAAACCACAGTGCGCCCGCCATTGCAGTAACCGGAAGGATTGGAACACACACTAGAGTACAGAGTTCAGCGCGGAGGTTGCAGCTCTCTGTCGGGAGGTGAGTGACAACACCAGCCGTGTGTGTACAGCGCAAGCAATATGGCGATGTGTTTTCCCGAGAGGTTTAGAAGATAACTGACATCGTGATTAATACGACGGATAGCGAAACTGATCTGGGAATAGATACGGCAACAACTAAAGAATAATAAACTCCAGGAAGCTCGGTGACAAGTGTCTTTATGTAAACAGGGATACTTGTTGGCAAATAAATCAATATGGAAGCTCGAGCTGCTAAACGCGCAGAGAAAGCTATCAAGATATTTAAAAGTAAAGATAACAAAGAGAAGGAAACAACCAACGCGAGCAATATGAATAGTACTAACATGCCAGTAATTAATGTGGACAAACAACTTTTCAATCAAATTGAAAAACTTTATCGAAAAGAGATTAACAAAAGTCGGGAAATTATAGCACTAGAAAATTACATCAAAGTAAGGAGAATACCACGAGGACTCAGGATTTTTACGATGCCTACACACCCAGATACTAAAGAAGAACTAATTGAAGACTGAGTAGAAAACAACTCTGAATGTTCGTTAAATATGATGAGGATACTAATTAAACATGCTACTATGGATATCTCAGAAATTAAAATCAAAATTGACGAACTGGAGGAAAATATCAAACAAATTAACAAAGAGGAAGCGATGAAATTAAGGAAAGAAATGGATGATAGACTTGAGAAATACGAAACAGAGATCGAGGAACGCAAAGAGCGTAAATATCAAAGGGATGAAAAAGATTACGCACTTGGCAGAATATTAACATTTGCGAAACGATTCGATCACCTGCAAAAAATCTTCCCGGCTAAATCAGCTCCAGAATCTGCAACAAATGTCAGCGGATCAGAATTAAGTGAGACAGAAGGCTCTGATAGTGGAGTAAGTAATACAAGCAGGGATTTTTTAGAGGAAGTGCGGCTCTGGAACTTAGACAAAACCTTGTCCAGAAGAAGGGGCCGCGGAAGAATGACATCACAAAATCAGAACCGCGGAAGAGGCTCCAATATGGCATCCGAAAAACAAGGAAACCCGAAGAGTCAAAAGGAGAAAAAAGAGCGTACTACCTAAGGAAAAGGAAATAGAGAATTTGATTATCAATCTATCAGATCATGTTCTTACAAAAAATGAACAATCTCTTTTAAATAAAGGCTTGTCGTTTTGTCCTGAGAAACATTTTACCCCAACCGAAATAAGAATCGATTTGTACAAATCCATTCGTAAGCTCAAATTGGCCAAGTTCCATGCTCGACAAACTAAACCAGCTCCCAAATCAACAGACAGTGAAGTATCTGGCAATAAATCAAACTGGCAAATTGAAGAGATCCCGGATCTCCAGAATATTTTTGGATTACTGTATGAACCAACGACAACAGAAATATCCGGCACACAATTGCTTGAAGATCTGGAAATCAGAACAGATCGACGGGTTGATAGCGGTTTGAAAAGGAAATCTCGCTTCTGTCCCACACTTTCTCCCGGTAATCGTATTGAAATGTTCTCAGAAGTTTTAATCGAAGAACTGGAGAAGTTAACGAATGTCAAAAACAAAGATGGATACAGGGAAAATCTGACCAAAGGGGAACGAAATGCTATCAAAACCCTAAATGAAGACAGCAAGTTGATCATAAAGCCAGCGGACAAGGGCGGGAATATCGTCCTAATGAACATCAATGACTATTTAAAAGAGGCAAACCGCCAATTGGAAAATATCTTGAACTATAGTAAACTACAGATCAATCCCATTAACCAAATGACATTACAACTTAATCGACTAATAGACACCTGGCAAATGGAGGGATTATTGAGTGAGGAAGAGAAAAAACTTCTAAAAATGGAGTTTCCATTAATCCCTAGCATCTATTTTATGCCCAAAATTCACAAGACACTCATTGATCCACCTGGGAGACCGATTGTCTCCTCTTGTGAAAGCTTATATGAAAATGTTTCGCTATATGTAGATGTTTTTCTCGGACCTATTGCGAAAAGTATGAGTTCCTATATTCAAGACTCAGGAGATTTTTTGAGAATTTTACAAAACATAGCATGGGATCAAAATTATCTATTGATAACCATTGATGTGGTGTCGTTATACACCTCGATAAAACACCACATAGGACTCAACGCATGTGCCTACTTTCTCAAACAACGAAATGTAGAGGAGAAAAACATACAGAAATGCTTATGCAAATGATCAATCTGTGCCTAACAAACAATGTGTTCATTTTTAATCATCATGTGTACAAGCAGGAGTGCAGTACATCTATGGGCATGTCATTTTCACCAAATTATGCCAATGTCACCATAGTATGGTGGGAAAAGACAATAGCCTGGGACCCCACCAATCAAGAAGATGTGGCAAAAATTATTTTATGGGTTCGTTATATTGACGACCTGTTCGTAATTTGGAATGGTTCAAAAGCAGAATTTAACTCCTATTTCTCCAAACTCAACAATAATGATGTAGGTTTACACTTCACACATTCCATTAGCAAAAAGAAAATTGATTTTTTGAACCTCACTGTTTTTATTGAAAATGATCAAATACAAACCACTCTGTACAGGAAAAAAACAGCCACAATAGTATGTTACATGGCACTACTTTTCACCCTCAACCTCTGTTATCCAGTATACCTTATGGCGAATTTATTCGCATGAAAAGGAATTGTACTAAAGACAGTGATGCAGAAACAAAAATCAAGGAGACTTCTGTACGGTTAAAATCAAGAGGGTACAGTGATAGAATTCTCAACAACTGTAAAAAGAGAGTGGATATGAAAAGTCGAACAATGATACTTGCCCCACAAGTAAAAAAGGATGAGAGTCAAGGACCACCTCGGTTTGTGATGAAATTTAGTAAAGAAAGTGGCATCATAAGAAATAAAATTCAGAAATACTGGCATCTTATTTCAGGGGATCCTGATATAGGTAAGATGGCAGGAAAAGGGCCATTGATTAGCTACAGAAAAAATACTTCTCTAGGAAATTGTCTTGGACAGAGCCATTTCAGTGGAAAAAAACTGTGAATAAAAATAACTGGTTAACAGACCAACAAAATGGATTCCGGAGATGTAATGTCTGCAAAGCTTGCAAAATTGGCCAAAATAAAACTACTTATGATGAACCAAATGGAAAACAAACAATAATTCAAGGACAAATATCATGTGCATGAACTCATGTTGTATATGTGGTACAATGTAAATGTGGTTCCAAATATATTGGCAGCACAACATGTGCACTCAAAAAACGAATTTTGGAGCATATAAGAGCGGTAAAAAACAAAGACATGACATATGCTACCGCCAAACACATGGCTAATTGTCAAAAGAGTGATTGGAGAGCTATGACGTATTATGGCATCTTCATGTTGGATGCAAATGAAAGAGGTGGCAATCGACTACGGAGATTGCGGCAAATTAAATCAAAATTGATCATTAGACTTAAGACGAAGGTACCAAAAGGGATGAACTTTGATGAGGAACTTTACGTACATCTTGAATAAATATTTATATTGAACTTATTAATCATGCGGAGGGGAAATTTCCATTCTATCGGGTACTATACCCTGATTACATAAACTACGCTTGCTAAAATCGTTAAAATAGTGCACACATGATGATTGATTAAGGGTACTATACCCGGTTACCCAATGTGATTGTATAACTCTGCACAACAGTGATGCAATTTGTATGAATATAGCGCGAAGTAAGCAGCGACTTAATACGGATTGAAATTTAGTAAATTGTAAAACTTAAACAGTGCAAAATGTAGCAGCAGTATCCCCAAATACGCAAATATTTTGAAATGTTTCAATTGTGTAAATCGAACTCAGTATGTACTACTAGTCCCAGAAAGCACCCTAATTGCTATACTGTGATAAATAGTAGACATAGGAATGTGACCACTTATCGTGAACAAAGCCTGTGAACTAGACTGAAACGCGTCGGTCCGAGCATGGAGTAATAAATATTTTGATGACATTACCCTATCTGTGTGCTGCAAATCCTTGGATGAAAAAATATTTTATATATATATATATATACGAAAACTCCTCCACGCCACTTCCAATCCCCACACGGACCGGCAAAGCGATAACCAGGAGACGGACCACTGGATCAGGTTACAGGTACTTTATTTTAGCAGTTCAGCTGGTAAAAGTGCACAACGCGTTTCGGGCTAAGCAAGCCCTTGCTCACATGCAATTACTGTTTGTAACTTTTTTGATTTTATACTGCTAGGTGGCCCGCCTATCCCAGCCCTCTAACCAGGTCATGTGACCATAGACATAAACAACATGTTAAACATTGTAGTTCTTACTGTGCAAATACGCAAGGTTGACAGTATAAATATCTGTTCAAAACAAAATAAATAATTACAATTTCCACTTATTACCGGATAAATCCGTAAACATGTAGGGTAAAATAACATATTCCTACATAATATCTTGCGAGCACCACATGTAAAAAGAGAGCTAGAGTAGGAGGGTACATTTCAATGTGATCTTAACAGTGCAAAACAGTTCATGTCTAAAGTGCAGAAAAAGCTAACTAACACGTGCAAACGTTAGAGAGTAAAGTGCTGTAGTGAATGATAAAACAACCTGTATAAATATGTTGAATTCATGCTTTCTAAACAATTTAGGATAAAACCACATTTTGTCAGATAGTAAAGCATGATAAAAACATTTCATATTAAATACGGAGTTTATCATAAAAATTGATTAAAAAAACACCCTGTGAATAAAAAAAGTGCTAAACGAGATCTTATTAGAAAAAACAGGATATTCAATATATTTACATCAAGAAGCTGAAGAACTGAAAATTTACAACTTCTGGCTAACAGGGAACCTGACTAGCCAGGGGGAAGAAACTGATCAAAACTCAGAAACACACAGAACCATTTTATATAAGCCACCTAGGCAACAGGGAACCTGACTACCTGGGGTCATGGAACTCATATCAACAGAAAGATGGAATAGGCCTACAAATATAATGAGTCATTTTATAAGAAAGTGTGCAGATCCTCGGTATTATTGAGCCCGTTGGGCATTTACTATCAAACTCGAGGATCATGCTAGACTCTAGTTGCCTTAGTTTGAGCTCAATGTTACCACCTCTTAGAAGTTTGGGCACAGCTCCCACTACATAGTACGATAAACAGTTAACATCTTTATTATGTTTTATTTCAAAGTGGCGCGCCACTGGATAGGAAGGGTCGCTGTGCAAAATAGCACGTAAATGTTGTAGGATCCTGACGTGCACCTGTTGTTTGGTGCTCCCAATATAATTGAGGCCACAGGTGCACGTCAGGACATATACAGCGAACTTCGTTTTGCAGGTATGGTTACCCACAATCGGAATTTCTTCCAAACTGAAAGGGGTACAGTAGTGGGTCTTATTGACACCAAACTTGCAGGCTCTGCAACTGGAGCATTTGCGAAACCCAGCTGCTGGTTGCAGCCAATTGGTTTTTTGTTTTAATTCTGGACTGGTTTGATCCAGAATTGCTCCCATGTTGCGTGCTCTGCGAAAGGTCACCATGGGTTTGGGTGGTAAAATGGCTCCTAAGACATTTTCGGTGAGGACAATAGGCCAATTCTTGTTGATAATTTTTCTGATGGTATTTTCCTGATCGCTAAAAGCCGTGATGAATCTGGGACATACATTAGCCCTTACAACAACTGCCTGATTCTGTTCTTCGGTATCAATGTTGATTGACTCAACAGGGAAGAGACTCGCTCGGGTTCTAGTAATAGCTTTAGCCAAAGCTTGTTCAAACGTAGCGTTCGAATATCCTCGATCTTTGAGCCGGAGTCGTAATTCCCTCACACATCTTTCGAAGTCATCAACAGAGCTACATATTCTTTTAAGCCATAGGATTTCTCCAAAGGGAATACTATTGATGGTGTGCTTGGGGTGGAGACTAGAAGCATGCAGAGTGATGTTGCCTGCGGTAGACTTTCTAAAAAGTGTGGTTTGTAATTTGTTGGAATCATCTATATTCACTTTAACATCTAAAAACTCTACCTGTTTTTCACTAATATGTGATGTAAATTTCAAATTCAGGGAGTCATTGTTGATTTCCTCAATAAAGGAGACAGCTTCTTCCTCGTCCCCTTGCCACACAATGAAAATATCATCAATATACCGCAAGTATTTGATTATTTTTTCATTCACCCAGACCTTATGCGTGGTGTTTAGACCCTGCTCCTCCCACCAGCCCACGTGCAAGCACGCGTAGCTGGGGGAGAAGCAGGCCCCCATCGCAACACCCCTCAATTGTCTCCACACTTATTTACCAAATGCAAAGTAGTTATTGTTAAGACACCAATCCATTAAGCTCAATACAACTTTGTTGTGTTCATAGTATTCCACAGTTCTCAGGCTTAAAAATGACTAGCAGCATTGAGGCCATCTTTATGAGCTTTACTGGTATATAAGGACTCCACGTCCAAAGTTATTAATAACTTGTCTGTCAGGATTGGCAGTAGCTCAAGGATAAGAAATGCCACTAACCTCAACCTTGTGACCAGCAGAGACAATGTCAGACGAAAGGCCTCCCAGTTCCACCCCAGCACGACTCCCAACAAAGGTATCTTAACACCCTCTGGGTGGATTCGTGCTCCGGGGAAAAGGGAAGTGGACAAAATAATAAAAGAGCTGTAATTCCAATGGTTCCCTCAAGGTCTGGTCTAAAGGCACTGCTAGGCACCAAGAAGGATTCCCACACTGCAGAAGGGAACAAGAATACAAACATATAATACCAGTCTCATCCTTATTCTCAACAACTCAATGCAGGAAACTGTGGCCTTGCCTTACCAGAGGTAATACAGCTGCTCAAGGGTATTCTTTCCCTTTTCCTTCACCAAAACAAAAATAATCGTGAAACATAAAATATTGTCCAATCCAAAGTGTTCCTCTGTTGGTGGATTCAACAGCTACACAGTACATGAATTTTGTTATCCACAAAACCAAGAAGGATTCCCAGCAGCTCTTAATCGCAATTTTCAGGCAAAAGTCTTATTCAGATGACATGCGTTGTTAAAAGACACAACGCGGAGAAACAAACTGTTCATCAGCCGGCATGACCTCGATGTCAAAGAACAGGAATCGTCGCTTCCGTGCAGTTGAATGGTTAGAAGAAGAGTCACGACTATTCCCCCTTTGCACTACAAGCGAGATCACTCAAGACGCGTCTTTGATTTCAGTCGCGTTCAGAGCAACATCAAATTCTACCCGCTGTCTGCAATTTAAACGCGAAGCCTCGCGTTAAACATTGCAGCGCGGCTTTTCTTGACAAAGGCACTCTAAACAAGAAACGAAGCACGGAGGAGGCGAGCCCGCGCTCCTACCGCGAAAGTACCTGATACAGTTTTCAACTGCACTCAAATCTCCTGGTTAATGTCCCGCACTCCAGGGGCTACAATCTTCTAGCTGAAATCCGGCGGGGAACACCATCCGCCATTCCTCACAGATACAAAGTTGATTGACAAGCACCTTCAGCATGGGAAGGAGGTGCTTAAGTAAATTCAGCCCTAAGCCTCACAGTTCCTGCCCCTAAGCATGCTGGTAGTTGCAGTCTTTAGGATTGACACCCATTTTAGTGGATCGACCAGCGAAACAACAGTACCTACGTGAATGGTATGGTAATAGTCCTTTTGGCCATGTGATTGCTACAGAACCCCCTCCCGAGGACAGCCGTCCCGGCGGTCGCCCAGGTCGACCAGGATGCGCAGCATGGAAGAGAGCCACCAAATCAGGGCAATGCAAGTTGACCACAGGCTCCCAGGTTCTTTCTTCAGGCCCAAAACCTTTCCACTCCACCAGATACTGAACCCTGCCTCTCACCATCCTAGAGTCAAGGATTGCCTGCACCTCATATTCTTCCTGACCATCCACTTCAACAGGAAGGGGACGATCAGGAAGTCTCATACTAACGGGACATGGCCGGAGCAAGGAAACATGAAAAACAGGATGGATCTGCCAAGAAACAGGAAGGGAGAGCTTAATAGCCACTGGGTTAATAACCTCGACTACACGGTACGGGCCCACATACTTCGGTTTCAATCTAGAGACCCCCATCAGATGGAGATGTTTCGTAGAGAGCCATACCTTATCCCCCACCTTGTAGTCTGGTTCTAGTGTTCTCCTTTTATCAGCAAATGTCTTCTGTGTGGATTGGGCCTCAGCTAGATTGTGTTTAGCTGCTATGAGCACTGCTCTAAGGTGTGCATGATGTTCATGTATACTAGGGACAGGAGAACGAACAGGCCAATCAAAAGGAAGAACATTGGGGTGAAAACCCTGGAGACAGAAAAAAGGCGAACAACCCAGAGTGGCGTGCACAGCATTATTGTAGGCGAATTCTGCCATCCACAACAAGGTAGTCCATTCCAGATTATTTTGCAGTGTGAAGCATCGGAGGTACTGTTCTAGGGTCTGGTTCAGACGTTCGGTTTTACCATCCGTCTGGGGATGGTAACTGGAGGAGAGTCGTGCATCGATGTTCAGTGTTTTACAAAGAGCCTTCCAGAATCGGGAAGTGAACTGAGACCCCCTATCTGTTATTAGAATACAAGGGATACCATGATCTCGTACAATGTGTTGGAGAAACACCTCTGCCAGTTCCGCAGCTGTTGGTAATCCTGACAACGGTATAAAATGTCCCATTTTCCTCAGGTGATCTACCACAACCAAGATCACAGTCTTTTTGTCACAAGGTGGCATCTCGACTATACAATCCATGGACAGCATATGCCAAGGTTGCGGAGGTATAGGTAAAGGTCTTAAGAGTCCTACAGGTTTTGTATGGATCGCCTTTCCTTGTGCACAGATCGCACAGTTTTTAACATATTGGCGCACATCCTCACGCATTCGGGCCACCAAAAGGAGCGTTCCACATGGGCGATGGTTTTGTACGTTCCCACATGCCCACCCAGTGTAGAATCATGGACCCATGCCAGCACTTGCTGACGTAACGCCTTTGTTGGAACAAAAAGAGCAGCGTCATGATAGGCAAGGTCATCTTTTTCGACACGATGTTCTGGATCTTCCAGGACCCATTCCTGTAGATTCTCTTGTGCTAGGGCCACCTTCACATCTACCAGGAAGTCCTGCGATGACAATAGTGCGACCGATGGGGTCGGTTCACTCACTTCTGTTAGAATGAACGGCGGTTCGGAATTATCGGATCTCATCTGATCCTCTGTCTCTCCTATGCGGGAAAGGGCATCAGCTTTTCCGTTTTGGGACCCCGGTTTGTACTTGATAATGAAATCAAAATCCGAAAAGAACAAGGTCCATCTCAGTTGCCGAGGAGTGAGTGCCTTGGCAGTTTTCAAAAATAATAAGTTCCTGTGATCCGTAAATATTTCCACGGTGTGAGCTGCACCCAGTAGATAATGACGCCATTCTTCACATGCTCGTTTAATTGCAAGAAGCTCTTTGTCTGTGACGGTATAATTGCTTTCGCAAGGTGTAAGTTTTTTCGAGAAGAAGGCAACAGTATGTACTTGGCCAGTCACAGGATGTCTTTGGGATAACACACCTCCCACAGCATTTTGAGACGCATCTGTTTCAAGAATAAAAGGTCTTTGTGGATCAGGATGACGAAGGACTGGAGCCTGAGTGAACTGTTTCTTCAAATAACGAAATGAACAGTCGGCCTCCTTGCTCCAAACAAAGGGAGTGTTCTTTCTCAAAAGGCTCGAAATAGGATGTATTATTTTTGAGAAGTTTTTTATAAATCTTCTGTAATAATTCGAGAAGCCGAGAAAGCTTTGTACCGATTTGACATTTCGAGGAGGGCTCCAATTAGTGATGGCTTCTACTTTGGACACATCCATTTGAAAACCGTTTTCATTAATGACATAACCAAGAAAAGTTACTTCCTGTACATGGAACAAGCATTTTTCAAGTTTCGCATACAGCGAATATTGTTGAAGTTTGTCCAGTACTCTTTTCACATGAGTGACATGCTCCGAAACGGTAGATGAATAAACCAGTATGTCGTCAATATATACGACGCAAAAGGTCTCCAGGCATCCTCTCAGCACTTCGTCCATAAAAAACTGGAACGCAGCAGGGTCGTTACACAGCCCAAAGGGCATCACCCTGTATTCAAACAAACCAAATTTGGTTCGAAACGCCGTCTTCCACTCATCCCCTTTTTGTACTCGGACCAGATGATATGCTCCGCGCAGATCAAGTTTGGTAAAAAAGCGGGCTCCCTTGAGTTGGTCCATCAATACTGAAATTAAGGGGAGAGGGTATCGATTCTTGATTGTAATACGATTAATCGCTCTGTAGTCGATACAAGGTCGTAATTCAGCGCAATCCTTCTTAGGAATAAAGAACATTGGGGATGAGGCTGGAGATGTTGAATGCCTGATAACCCCAGATGCCAGATTCTCCTCTATGTAAGTCTTGAGATACTGCGTCTCCTTCTCCGTCAGGGCATACACTCAACTGCACGGGATGTCTGCTCCTGGCACTAGTTCGATGCGGCAGTCATATACCCTATGCGGAGGCAGGGTGGTAGCCTTTTGTTGATTAAAAACCGGAAGATATTCCTTGTACTCCTCGGGAAGAACGGTGGCACAGCAAAAATGTTCAGGGGGGCTTTCCATTGCCAGACACACTGATGGTGTACTGGGAGGGGAGTCACATATAGTAATGTTCTGTTTACAATGTTCCTGACAGTAGTCAGATGAAAAGGTGATGGTACGTGCTGCCCAACTAACTTTAGGATCGTGAAGGGTTAACCAGGGCATTCCCAAGATAAGCCTAAATTGAGGTGCGTCGATGAGATCAAATTGAATGTACTCCTGATGTTTTTGGATGGTCTGCATCAATAGGGAACACGTATGGTATGACACAGGACCAGATGAAAGAACAGTGCCGTCGACTGCCTTTACCAACTCAGGTTTCTCCTTCTTTTCACAGATGATTCCGATCCTCATGGCATATTCTTGATCGATATAATTACCCGAAGCACCGGAATCCACTAAAGCATCTAATTCCATTGCGTATTTGGAAGTTACCCATAATGTGACCTTGAGATTCATATGGGCGACCGCTGGATGAAACGTATTAGCAAGGACGGGTGAGATCATGGACTTTTGATAACCCAAGGCAGAGACCTCTTCCTGATTTGGGTTTCCTAGTTTTCCGCCGGCTCTCCTGCTGGCACCATTGCTTGCACACGAGGCACAAAAGGACGTCCTGGTACTGCGTTTCTTGCTCTACAGTCCTTTATAAAGTGCCCCCCTTTTCCGCAATACAGACATTGTTTCAGTCTTCTCCTCTTCTCTTTTTCTTCTTGTGAAAGGGGGCCGCGGATGCCTCCAATTTGCATAGGCTCTGTTCCTTCCGCCGCTTTGGGACGGTCTTCTAGGGGATTTCTGAAACGAGGAGGCATATACCGACCATCACCCCTGTTCTTGTCCCCTTTTCGATCTAAGAGTCGATGACCCAGCTGGACGGTCAAATCTATTAGTTCTTCACAGGAATTAGGAAGCTGCACTACTTGTGCCAGGACATCTTTAAGCTCCCCTCTCAAACCTTGATAGAATAGAGTAATACGTTTGCTAGAAGGCCAGTCTGTTTCAACCACCAGTCTGTTGAAGGATGTAATATAAGTCAACAGATCCTGGGAACCCTGACGTAAGGTTAACAACTCCCTGTCTAGGGTCATCAAATGGGATTTCCTATCAAAAAGCTTCCGGAGTTCTAAACAAAAATAAGTGAAATTATGTAGGACAGGGTCATTCCGTTCCAACAAGGGAACCGTCCAGCTCGCAGCATTTCCACTCATGTATGACATCATAAATGCCGTTTTTGCTGAGTCGTCCTGAAATACCCCAGGTTTGCATAAAAAATGTAATCTACATTGATTCAAAAAGGTCTCAAACTTCTGGGGATCCCCAAAGAATCGTTCAGGGGGTGCTAATGGGATATCCATATCCATCGCCTAGGCTGGGCGTCTATTCTTGGGCTTGTCAATCTGTCAGGATTGGCAGTAGCTCAAGGATAAGAAATGCCACTAACCTCATCCTTGTGACCAGCAGAGACGATGTCAGACGAAAGGCCTCCCAGTTCCACCCCAGCACGACTCCCAACAAAGGTATTTTAACACCCTCTGCGTGGATTCGTGCTCCGGGGAAAAGGGAAGTGGACAAAATAATAAAAGAGCTGTAATTCCAATGGTTCCCTCAAGGTCTGGTCTAAAGGCACTGCTAGGCACCAAGAAGGATTCCCACACTGCAGAAGGGAACAAGAATACAAACATATAATACCAGTCTCATCCTTATTCTCAACAACTCAATGCAGGAAACTGTGGCCTTGCCTTACCAGAGGTAATACAGCTGCTCAACGGTATTCTTTCCCTTTTCCTTCACCAAAACAAAAATAATCGTGAAACATAAAATATTGTCCAATCCAAAGTGTTCCTCTGTTGGTGGATTCAACAGCTACACAGTACATGAATTTTGTTATCCACAAAACCAAGAAGGATTCCCAGCAGCTCTTAATCGCAATTTTCTGGCAAAAGTCTTATTCAGATGACATGCGTTGTTAAAAGACACAACGCAGAGAAACAAACTGTTCATCAGCCGGCATGACCTCGATGTCAAAGAACAGGAATCGTCGCTTCTGTGCAGTTGAATGGTTAGAAGAAGAGTCACGACTATTCCCCCTTTGCACTACAAGCAAGATCACTCAAGACGCGTCTTTGATTTCAGTCGCGTTCAGAGCAACATCGAGTTCTACCCGCTGTCTGCAATTTAAACGCGAAGCCTCACGTTTAACATTGCAGCGCAGCTTTTCTTGACAAAGGCACTCTAAACAAGAAACGAAGCACGGAGGAGGCGAGCCCGCGCTCCTACCGCGAAAGTACCTGATACAGTTTTCAACTGCACTCGAATCTCCTGGTTAATGTCCCGCACTCCAGGGGCTACAATCTTCTAGCTGAAATCCGGCGGGGAACACCATCCGCCATTCCTCACAGATACAAAGTTGATTGACAAGCACCTTCAGCATGGGAAGGAGGTGCTTAAGTAAATTCCGCCCTAAGCCTCACAGTTCCTGCCCCTAAGCATGCTGGTAGTTGCAGTCTTTAGGATTGACACCCATTTTAGTGGATCGACCAGGGAAACAACAGTACCTACGTGAATGGTATGGTAATAGTCCTTTTGGCCATGTGATTGCTACAACGTTGTCCTGCCACTCAACTGCTTCTAATTTTTTTCAGGAAGTCACTGGTGTCCCGAACAAAACTGGGCAAATTCTTCACTTGATCTTGTAGGAAGAAATCTATATATTGTCCAACTTTCTCTCCCACACTGTTGATAGCAGAGATTATCGGTCTTCCAGGTAGGGGAGTGATGCCTTTATGGATTTTCGATATTAGGTAAAAAACTGGTAAGACTGGGAACTCATTGTGCATGAATTTGAACTCATCTCCTGAAATGAGGCCCTCCCTACGCCATTTTGACAGGAGTTTATAAAGGGTTTCGTTGGCTTTTGAATATTCCTCATTGTTGGATTTTGTATAGCATTCAATATCATGGAGTTGTCTATAGGCCTTAGTAATATAGTCAGTCTTAGGCCATATCACAATATTTCCGCCTTTATCCGCAGTTTTTACCACAATATTGGTGTTGGCACTGAGTTTTTTCATTAATGCAAACTAGTTGGCCCGTTGTTGGTTGAACGCTTGTCTTTTGCAATAATTTGTTTTCTTGTATAGCGCTTTAATTTCTATAGTGATAGAGTCATGGAATGTATCCAGCGCATCTTTGGCCATTAACGGGACAAAATTGGACTTGCCTTTGAATGGAGTGACGCCAGCTCCTTTCTGTGCCGTGTTTATTTTGCTCAATCTCCTTTGGGTACTTATGTCCACATCGGGACCCATTGGTTGTGAGTCAGTTGCCAGATTTAAGTCGTGCATATCAAGCAGAATTGGGACATCTGCAGCTAAAACCGTAGGTTCAGCACTAGCCGTATTCAAAGTAGGTGTATTGGAAATGGTCTTCATTTGTTGTAGAGCGAAGAATTTTTTGAGTTTTAGTTTTCGTATGAAACAAAAAACGTCAACTCTCGTTGGAGCATATTTAAAGGGTTGTGCAGGGCAGAAATTGAGGCCGAGAGAAAGTAGTTGTTGTTCCGCTTTAGTTAGAATGATGTCGAAGAGATTTATGACAGAATTATTTTTTACTTCTTCTTTTTCTGCCATATTTGTTTTTTCTTTTTTTGTGCATTTTTGTTTTTGTCTCCTACGTCTCTCTCATCTTTTTTTGTTTCTTCGTTTGTTACTGGATTCCTTTGTCGCAGTCGTAATGTTCTCAGTCTTTCCGCGACTAAAAAATCTAATTCTTCCTCTAGATTTAAAATTGTTCCAGGTTGATCATTTCTTAGTGAGCCACTACTAGAGGCACTCGATAGGGTGTTAGAGTCTATACTGGATGTGTCGTCGTCTTTACTGCCATTTTCCCCTACGGCGGCATCCGCTAGGTGAGTTTGCTGTTTGTTTCATTCTCACTATATTGTTGGCGTTTGATGTCGTTATATTTACGTGCAAATGTAAAAATGTGTCCGTTTGCATAGTCAGCTTGATCACGGGCGAATTTACTCACTTTCCTGACTTTGATTTTGTCCTCGTGTTTTTTAAGTCTATCCATCATTAACTCTTTTAGTTTTTTAATATTCTCAGTTTCAGTAATTTTGTCAATCTCCTCTTGAATCATTTCAATAGTTTTTAGAATTTCTGCTCGGTCAACAGCTGCATGTTTTATTAGTATATGAACTAGGTTCATCGATGCAGATAAATTACTTTGACCCCATTCTTTTAGTAATTGAGCACTCGGGTTTTCAAAGCTCGGAGCGAGCATAATTCGTAAACCTCTAGGGACTCGCCCGGCAGCAGCATACTTCGTTAGGGAATAATGCTCCCACCACTTGGTGATTTCAAGGCGCCTTTGTTTTTCGAGGTCTTTATACAACGTTTTGATGTTTGTCTCCTCCCGTATTGCTATATTTGTAGGGGCTTTTTTGGTAACATTTCCCGAAGCAGAGATTTGCGCAAACAGTTCCTCAGCTTCCACCTCTCTTACATGGAACGCTTCCGCAGACATGCCTTCCCCCAGCTGAACCTTTTCTTAATTGGAGTTCCTTTAACGACCCGTACTGAGATTTTCCTTGCGGCGTTTGTATATTGTTGATCCCACACTCGGCGATACCTCCCCACCTTTGCTCTGCCAATCAAAGACTCACCACGTCGGTTTAGCATCGAACGATAAGCGAAGTCCTCCGACCCGCTACAGGTTGGTGCTCGTCGTACATTGTTGGAATCTATTTGGCTGCAAAAGGGGGTGTCTGCTGAAATTCCTCATATATTCCTATATATATATATAAAATTATAGATAGACATATCACACGCAAGATCCCTCCATCCAAGAAGCAGATTAGGGTATACAGCTGTGTTCCCAGATTTCATTTATTTCAGAGCAGCATACTGCGTTTAGGTTAGTGTGCTTTTCTGAAATACCTATGACTCCGGGGCTCATTTCCACATTCTCTTTATGCGTGCTGCCTCACTCTGATTAGAGGGAGCACAGCTGCCCACACTTTCATTGAAGAAATATGCTGTGGCTCCTTTTGGTAGACTACATGTCACAGCATACCACTGTTCCTCCTAGGAATGTTGTTGTTTGTTTTGATATCTTTCTTTCAGCCCTCAAATTAATGCAATACTGTCTCCTCATAGTGAGTGTGGGCTACTCATTATATATCAAGTCATCTTTAAAGTTCTATGCAGTTCATACACAGTGTTGCCCCTTAGTCCATTTAAAAACTAATGAGTCTCTTGAACCCTACATCCAGCCACAATTTGCCAGCTTGGAACACACCCGGAGGTGTTGTTTAAGTAAACTGCATCTCACCATGCAATATATATACATATATCGAAATAAGCACACAAAAAAAGGGCGTCAAACACACAACACATACTAATGTCATAGTGTTGTATAATTTAAATGTGTTTAAAAATGCACACCATAATGTACCTATGTAAATAAAAATAAATTGAAACTTCACTTCAATCTCTACACTTCACTCAGGATCTAACAGGGGCATTCTACTGTGTGTTTAAAACTTAAAAAAGTTAATCCTAATTACATTTCCATTTAAAACATGTACCTATTCCTCGAATAAGCCATACAGCTTGCTGTGCATGGACAGGACTTCATTTGTCAGCATCTTCAGCTCATCTAGTGAGAAGCTTGGAGCCCTGTCTCATGCTTTGCCAGGCATTGTAACTCCCAAAGGTAGAAAACAGCAGCAACAGTTGAGGAGGTGTTTCCTTGGTGGCACTGTTATGAGATAATTTTTTTAACGTAGCGTACGTCTACACAATGTAGGAGATCATCAACAGAAACTAACACATCTATTGGCTTTTGTATGTTGCTTTCACACATGTTAGCCTATGGTTGTGTCTGTCGTGGAGTTTCACACCCCATTCACCATCAACTTCTGTCGACTTCCATGTAATTGAAATGTCAAGATTTCCATAATTTTAGATTGTGGAATAGCGTGTTTGTAAATGTTAAGTGCATTCCCCCCCAAATGGTGGCTAATTTGTTGAAATATAAAAATAAATGTTATTTATTTGTTTTGCCAAAAATTTATTCGCTGTCCGAGCCGACTGCTAGCTGAACTGCGGTCTCCCAAGGAGGGGGGCAACGTCGAGGGCTCTGAGGCTGTGCCTGGGTCAGCTGCATCTGTGTGGGCAAAGCAAGCACGCCGCACGGGACTCCAGGAACCAGGAGTCCGTACGAGACTCCACCTGTGCGGAGGTCCGCCCACACACACCAGCCCCTACGAAACGTCTTGCCGGACCCGCTGGCGCGGGTCCCGCTTCACTGTCCGAGCCGACTGCTAGCTGAACTGCGGTCTCCCAAGGAGGGGAGCTACGTCGAGGGCTCTGAGGCTGTGCCTGGGTCAGCTGCATCTGTGGGGGCAAAGCAAGCACGCCGCACGGGACTCCAGGAACCAGGAGTCCGTGCGAGACTCCACCTGTGCGGAGGTCCGCCCACACACACCGGCCCCTACTTAACTTCTTGCCGGACCCGCTGGCGCGGGTCCCGATTCACTGTCCGAGCCGACTGCTAGCTGAACTGCGGTCTCCCAAGGAGGGGAGCTACGTCGAGGGCTCTGAGGCTGTGCCTGGGTCAGCTGAATCTGTGTGGGCAAAGCAAGCACGCCGCACGGGACTCCAGGAACCAGGAGTCCGTGCGAGATTCCACCTGTGCGGAGGTCCGCCCACACACACCGGCCCCTACTTAACTTCTTGCCGGACCCGCTGGCGCGGGTCCCGCTTCGCTGTCCGAGCCAACTGCTAGTTGAACTGCGATCTCCCAAGGAGGGGAGCTACGTCGAGGGCTCTGAGGCTGTGCCTGGGTCAGCTGCACCTGTGTGGGCAAAGCAAGCACGCCGCACGGGACTCCAGGAACCAGGAGTCCGTGCGAGACTCCACCTGTGCGGAGGTCTGCCCACACACACCGGCCCCTACTTAACTTCTTGCCGGACCCGCTGGCGCGGGTCCCGCTTCACTATCCGAGCCGACTGCTAGCTGAACTGCGGTCTCCCAAGGAGGTGAGCAACGTCGAGGGCTCTGAGGCTGTGCCTGGGTCAGTTGCATCTGTGTGGGCAAAGCAAGCACGCCGCACGGGACTCCAGGAACCAGGAGTCCGTGCGAGACTCCACCTGTGCGGAGGTCCGCCCACACACAGCGGCCCCTACTTAACTTCTTGCCGGACCAGCTGGAGCGGGTCCCACTTCGCTGTCAGAGCTGACTGCTAGCTGAACTGCGGTCTCCGAAGGAGGGGAGCAACGTCGAGGGCTCTGAGGCTGTGCCTAGGTCAGCTGCATCTGTGGGGGCAAAGCAAGCACGCCACAGGGGACTCCAGGAACCAGGAGTCTGCGTAAGACACCACCTGTGCAGAGGTCCGCCCACACACAACGGCCCCTACTTAACTTCTTGCCGGACCCGCTGGCGCGGGTCCCGCTTCACTGTCCGAGCCGACTGCTAGCTGAACTGCGCTCTCCCAAGGAGGGGAGCTACGTCGAGGGCTCTGAGGCTGTGCCTGGGTCAGCTGCATCTGTGTGGGCAAAGCAAGCACGCCGCACGGGACTCCAGGAACCAGGAGTCCATGCGAGATTCCACCTGTGCGGAGGTCCGCCCACACACACCGGCCCCTACTTAACTTCTTGCCGGACCCGCTGGCGCGGGTCATGCTTCGCTGTCCGAGCCAACTGCTAGTTGAACTGCGATCTCCCAAGGAGGGGAGCTACGTCGAGGGCTCTGAGGCTGTGCCTGGGTCAGCTGCATCTGTGTGGGCAAAGCAAGCACGCCGCGCGGGACTCCAGGAACCAGGAGTCCGTGCAAGACTCCACCTGTGCGGAGGTCTGCCCACACACACCGGCCCCTACTTAACTTCTTGCCGGACCCGCTGGCGTGGGTCCCGCTTCACTATCCGAGCCGACTGCTAGCTGAACTGCGGTCTCCCAAGGAGGGGAGCAACGTCGAGGGCTCTGAGGCTGTGCCTGGGTCAGTTGCATCTGTGTGGGCAAAGCAAGCACGCCGCACGGGACTCTAGGAACCAGGAGTCCATGCGAGACTCCACCTGTGCGGAGGTCCGCCCACACACACCGGCCCCTACTTAACTTCTTGCCGGACCCGTTGGAGCGGGTCCCACTTCACTGTCCGAGCTGACTGCTAGCTGAACGGCGGTCTCCGAAGGAGGGGAGCAACGTCGAGGGCTCTGAGGCTGTGCCTGGGTCAGCTGCATCTGTGGGGGCAAAGCAAGCACGCCGCAGGGGACTCCAGGAACCAGGAGTCTGTGTAAGACTCCACCTGTGCGGAGGTCCGCCCACACACACCGGCCCCTACTTAACTTCTTGCCGGACCCACTGGCGCGGGTCCCGCTTCACTGTCCGAGCCGACTGCTAGCTGAACTGCGCTCTCCCAAGGAGGGGAGCTACGTCGAGGGCTCTGAGGCTGTGCCTGGGTCAGCTGCATCTGTGTGGGCAAAGCAAGCACGCCGCACGGGACTCCAGGAACCAGGAGTCCATGCGAGATTCCACCTGTGCGGAGGTCCGCCCTTACACACCGGCCCCTACTTAACTTCTTGCCGGACCCGCTAGCGCGGGTCCCGCTTCGCTGTCCGAGCCGACTGCTAGTTGAACTGCGATCTCCCAAGGAGGGGAGCTACGTCGAGGGCTCTGAGGCTGTGCCTGGGTCAGCTGCATCTGTGTGGGCAAAGCAAGCACGCCGCACGGGACTCCAGGAACAAGGAGTCCGTGCGAGACTCCACCTGTGCGGAGGTCCGCCCACACACACCGGCCCTTATAACATCATTCTGCTCACGCAATCGCGGGACGGAGGCGGACGAAGCCCGGACAAAGGGCGGACAGTCTATGACAGTCTGGGACAGAACGAGGCAGGGCAGGGCCGCTGACTTTTGTTGTTGTTACATGGACATTGCTTGTTTGGACGTTTTTGCAGAGTTTTCTGAAAACGTACATGTGAGATTTTAATTTATTGTTTGTATTCATGACTGTTTTTAAGGTTGAAGTGAAAGAGTTTTAGTAAGCCCACTAGTAGCGTAGTTCTGGAATCAAGTTGTGTCAATTGTGAATCGGTCGTTTTAGGACCTAGATAATAATCATGTCTAAAGTAAAAACTGTCAAAAACCCTCCCGGTTCAGCCACACTGGATAATTATCTTGTTAAGGTGGTTGATAAAATTAACAAAGATTGTCGATTGTCGTTGGGAAGGGGGAGCCCTACAGCCTCACAACCTACTTCGCCTATACCATCTATTTCCCTGTCTATCCCGCCATTGGATGTTAGTTGTAATCACAACCATTTAGAAAATTTACCTATGGTGGTACCTACCGAATTAGATATTAATCAGGCTACACCGGACGTTCCCCATGATTCTCCAGTTCAATGCTCCCCGGTGCCTAGAGTACAGAGAGTACTTAGATCAAGCAGAAACATTAGTAGGAACATACAATCAAAACGGGGGGGAATAGAAACAAAAAAATATTATACTTGCCTTTTATGAGAGTTTATATTGAATTGCTTATTCCTTTTCTGTGATTATCATAATGACGGTATCTCTTCCCCGTCCCCGCTTCCCCCTTCTTTATTTCTTCAATAAACTCAAACTTAAAAATTTTTTTTTTTTAAAAAGAAATAAAAAAAGAGTAGATTCGCCACCTATTAATGTTGTCTGTGATTCTGACCCAATACCTAACAACACCCCGATCAAAATAGATACTGAGCAACTAGATTTTCTGATTGGTATTATAGATAGTAAGATTGACAAGATAGTTAAACCTCTATTGGACAAACTCGATTTAATCACAGCGGAAGTGGTTAGATTAGGAGGCCTTCTGGGACCTTATTTGGATTTAAGTACCGGAACCCAAGTAGTAGATAAGGGCCAAGGAGTCAACAATGAGACATCTAAGGCACGCACTCAGGGATCTTGTGCAGCAGTTCCACCAGCAACTAAACCCCCGCAAACAGTATGTAGAGATACAGCAATTATAATAGCCCCAGAGAAAAAGCCGGGGCCAATTGAAGGGAAGACGAAACGTTTTGTTAATTCACAGCCTGATCTACCACCAGACTGTGCACCGTATGTGGCAGTCCTAACAAACATCCCACCAGAAAAAGTAACCGGGCACCTAAATAACCCAGAATCTCATGAATCATTGAAGAATAAAACTGTTTCATGGCTTAATCGAGAGTGTGGTTTCCCAGTGGCATTATCAGACCAGATCTTAACTACCAGAAGAACTAACTGGATAGGCAGTTCACATAAGAATATCAGTGGTGATTGTATTATTGTAAATTTTCGAAGCACACATCTCGCCACCACTGCACTGTTAAGAGCTACTTCCCTACCTTATCACGATCAGGGAATTACACTCCGACCACTGGGATATTTCTATAAGCATCAAAGCCACAAGCTCGTCAATGATCTTACAAGGGGTAGAGGTAAAAGTTTTAACACGCCCACTGGCTACGAGGTTGCCACATCTAACCGATTCCAACTTTTGAGTGGTCTAGACCTTAATGACTGACTGGAATCTGACCTGTCCCTCTCTCTACTTGGGGCAGTAGCCCCTCTCCCTGGGGCCGGGGCGGGGGATGAAATAGCAGAAAACGTAGCTAATGTACGTGAAAGTGACAAATTTAGTACCTCATCCAGCCCTGAGGTCGCTAATGGCGACCGCAGTGATTGCATGTTGGTAGAGGTAGAGCAGCGGGCAATTTCACCTCCCACGAGCATATTGCCTGGGATTGACATAACAAGCCTACCCACTATTAGGTTCGATGAAGCCACTGGATCACCGTCATGTTTAATCGCTAGCTGGAATATCGCAGGTTTAGCATCAAAGGATGATTTCCTGGGTTGGCCCGAGTTTGTCAATACCTTTGATATAATATGTTTCCAGGAAACATGGTGTGAAGGCCTAACTAGCTATAACGGTTTTGTCTCATACCATTTACCCGCTATGGCTTCTCCTTCTGGTAGAGCCAAGGGAGGGCTCTTGGTATTGATTTCTGTTAAACTTCCTATCACTGTGAAAAAACACGTACTGGTTGGGGCTCATTCCCAGATTTTATGGCTTTATCAGGCGCATGGTAGAAATATTTTATTAATTAATTTTTATAATAATATTTTCGACAGCTCAAGGCACCTGGTGGTAACCGCTCTTGAGAGTGCCCTGGACGACATAACTAGGGGATCTAATGTTGTCTTTGATTTTATTTGGGCAGGGGATTTCAGTATTGCTGTTTGTCCCCTCTCCAATCAAAAGGTCTGTGGGATTACGAACCATTTTGGGGATGTTGAGCTTCATTTCCCACACAATCAATATGGGGGAGTCTCTGAATAATCTCCTGGCATCCCATGATATGGAAATTTTGGTCAACGCAAAGAACGATTTAGGTGATACTATCCCCACGTTTACGGGTAGGAACGCAAATACTGTAATTGACTTTATTTGCATGTCCTCCAATCTTATTCCTTGGTGTAAGGCCCCTAAGGTCGTGGATGATTTACTTAGCGATCATAACTGTATCATCATTGAGGCCTCCCTATGGAAAGAAACACTTGTATCTAGTTCAGGTGTTATTGTTAATATCGAACCACATAGACCGAATGGAACTAGAATTAGATGGAAGGGGGACAAAACTGAAATTACGTCCAATTCAATTGTTAAAAGTTGTTTAGTAGAAATCACTGCTATTCTTGTGAGTGTTGATGTTAATGCTGTTACTGTCCTTAATTTTATCAATATCAATTCTATTATTGACAGCAAATTTACTAAATCTGCCAAGGGCAAATCAGACCATCGAAGGGGGTGGTTCGACCATGCTTCCACAATTGTGTTAAAGGAGTTAAAAGAGGCATTGGCAGTTAAACCAAAAGTCACAAGTATGGTCATCCAGCATAGGCACACCTACCAGGCGGCAGTAAAGCGCAGGAAGATTGAGCTACAGAAAGAGGCCTGGGATAAACTCACACAGGCTGCTGAAACTTCTAACTGCTCTTTATTTTGGGCAACAATCAACGGTCCATTTCTTAAAGATGATATAGTGCCTGAATTGACCTCTAATGTTGACAGGGAAACATGGGTGACACAGTTTTTAATAATCTTTGACTCTGATAGACCGTTGAGTGATTATTTCGATTGTTGGCCTATTGTCCCGTTGAATATTACTATCACTGAGGTCATAGATAGCATTAGCTCCAGTAACGGGGGGAAGGCTCAAGGCCCCGATGGGGTCCCTATCGACGTCTATAAACTAGTCCCTGAGTTATGGGGCCCACTGTTAGCCAACGTTTTTAACGCTGCTGTGTGCAAGGGTGTTCTGCCAACTTGGGAGGAATCTATCATAATACCAATTTACAAGAAAGGAGATAGGGGGGACGTGAAGAATTAATCGCCCCATCTCCTTATTAGATTCCTCTGTGAAGATAATGAGCAGGGTGTTATTAATTAGGTTGGAAGAATGGGCTTCATCAAATGGCATTCTTGCAAATAGCCAATACGGTTTTAGAAAGGGGTGAGGGACTATAGAACAATGTCTAAATCTCGAACTTCTGATAGGAAAGTACAATCAGGCTAAGACGGGCTCTCTTTATCTCTGCTTTGCAGATCTGAGTAGTGCCTCCGACATGGTGGACCATGCCATTCTTTGGGCTAAATTGCTAGAAATGGGGGCACCCGAAGGTATCGTCTATTTTTTGGCCCGACTTTATGTCAATCTGCGCACTAGAGTACGATATGGTCCAAGTGGGGAGTGTACTAACAAGTTCAAGATTGGATGGGGTATAAGGCAAGGATGCGTTCTCGCCCCATTGCTTTTCACCCTTTTCAATAACGAAGTTGCTATTGTTTTAAAAACGATTGTGGCAGATGCTCCAAAAGCCAATAATCTCGACGTCCCGGTTTTACTTTACGCGGACGACGCCGTGTTACTGTCCAGGACCCCTATAGGTCTTCAACGTTTGATGGATAGGTTTTCGCTTTTTATAAAGGACAGAAAATTGGTGATTAACAAGTCCAAAACCTATAACATGGAATGTGGAACAAGGCGTGGGAAACCCCATTCGTATTTTATTGATGGACATAAGGTCCAACAAGTGGACAACTTTAGCTATCTTGGCATAACTTTCTCAAAGAACTGTAGCTGGTCCAGTGAGCTCATTAACGTTCGAGCCATGATGGCGAAAAGTGCCCATGGGGTTTTTAAATTTGCCACTAAATTAGGGGACAAACGGACTAAAGACATGTTAAAGTTCTATCAAGCGAGATGTCTTTCCATTGCCCTCTATGGTGCCGGGGCCTGGGGTTTTGCTACAGCTTGGAGCTTACAAGTAGAGGAAAATCATTTTTTAAAGAAACTCTTGTGCCTGCCCACTTCAGCTTCTAACAACCTGGTTCACCGAGAGCTCGGTATTCAACATCTGTCCGATCTGATCGCCCTAAGACCATTAATGTTATGGCGCGCAATCTGGATGAAAGAAGAGACATCTCTAAATAGAGCCCTTATTGGCGATTGCCTCTCTGTTGACAATTACATAAAGATTCCTTGGATCAAATACATTATTAATAGCTACCAAGAGATCTATGGGCCCGATTCACAGAATGAACTTAAGAATAAATCCTAAACTTACTAATATTTGGTATTCACAGAATGCACTTACTACTTTCGGGATTCACAGAGTGAACTTACTACTTTCGGGATTCACAGAATAAACTTACTACTTTCGGTATTCACAGAATTGATTTAAGACTACTAACTCTAAGTCCGAACTCGGGCCGGAAATTCCGGCCCGGAGGCGGAGCTTCCGGCTTGGGGGCGGAGCTTCCGGCCCGGAGGCGGAGCTTCCGGCCCAGAGGTGGGGATTTCAGCCATGGCTAAAATCCCCACCTCCGAGCTGCAAGCTCCGCCTCTGGGCCGGAAGCTCCGCCTCCAAGCCACAAACTCCGCCTCCAAGTCGCAAGCTCCGCCTCCAAGCCGGAAGCTCCGCCTCCAGGCCGGAATTTCCGGCCCGAGTTTGGACTTAGAGTTAGTAGTCTTAAATCAATTCTGTGAATACCGAAAGTAGTAAGTTTATTCTGTGAATCCCGAAAGTTGTAAGTTCACTCTGTGAATCCCGAAAGTAGTAAGTGTATTCTGTGAATACCAAATAGTAGTAAGTTTAGGATTTAGTCTTAAGTTCATTCTGTGAATCGGGCCCTATGGTTTTAACATTAAAGTGGACAGACTAGCTGCCTCCGATTTGCCTAAAACAGTAATGAAGAATGTTTTCCTGACATACAAGTCATAGAGGCGGCTAAGCAATCGTGTTAATCTTTCCACCTGTGTGTTTCATGCTAGATTTAATGAGAGTGTGGGTTACCAACTATATTTAAGCCAAGTGACCAGAGCGTCTCATCGGTTTGTTCTAACCAGGTTGAGGTTCGGGATTGTGCACCACTTGGTGGCCTTTCCTCTAAATAATAAGCATCCGGCTGGTCAGTGTCCTTGTGACAACGTTACCACACAAAGCACTCTGCACTTTTTACTGCTATGTAAACTTTATGGAAATTTTCGCATAGCTTATCTAAAACCCTTATTTGGTAAGTTTGGTGTTAGCACTGTATATGATTCCATGAAGTTGCTTTTTAACATGTACCACCCGATGTCTGTTTTTTTACTGCCACATTCCTCCTTAAAGCAATCAAGGTAAGGAAAAGCATGTTTTTTTAATTATTTATACTGTTCTTGTAAATTTCTACCATGATTTTTTTTAATGAAATACTGTTATGAAAGTTTATGTGCTTTTATGGACATTGCCTTTTTTGTTCCGAATAAAGCCTTATGAAATCGAATCGTATTATGTAGTGCATAACTGTGGTTAAATGTGATAGTTGCGCAGTTTTTTATATATTAATTGACAGAGATTTAGATATGAAAATTATTTTTTGTAAAGAATTTATTTCAAATCTTATTATTATAATATATATTTTGTTAAATAGATGTAAAAAATGTAAAACAAAATCACAAATAAATGTCTAAAATTATGTAAAAACATTTTTTTTTTTTAAAATAACTTTTGTGATTTATTAAAAAATATGTTTACAACATTTATAACAGTTTTTACAAATGTAAATGCAGACATATGAACCCAAGAAGAGTGTGAAGGTGATGGACTTAAGTTATGAGACCGTTTCCAGACCTTGCCATGATGGAAGAACAGGATATATTAAAACAATTCAGATTAAATAGGAAACTATTATTTATTTATGGAGACAGATCTTCTGCCTCACAATAGGAATCCCACATCAATAACACCAACAGTGAAAATAATGGCAGTACTTCATTTTGTGGCTACATGATTCTTCCAATACACTGTTACATTATTATTATTATTATTATTATTGTTACATTTCTTGAGCGCTCAGCTACCCGTAGGTTTCCCGGCGCTATGGGTGTGAAACAATATTGAAGTGAGAAAGGAAAAGAAGTCAGCGAACTTACAAATTAAAAAGCCAGGTTTTGATTCCCTTACGGAAGGTAAGGAAGCACCTTTCAGAGCGCAGAGGGGGGGGAAGAGAGTTCCAAAGAGAGGGCGCCAGCAGAGCAAAAGAGCGACCTCCCATTTTTGCTCTCTTGATGCGTGGGATCTTGAGCTTATTCTGAGTGGAGGACCTAAGTGTGCGAGGTGGAAGATATTGCTGCACCAAAACAGATAGATAGAGAGGAGCTTTTCCGGTCAGGATTTTATGCATGAAACATAAAGCCTTGAATTTAACCCTGCTCTCGATCCGAAGCCAGTGTAGATTGCGCAAGTGGGAGGAGGCTGAGGATCTGGCGGGTAGATTACAAATCAGGCGGACCGCCATATTTTGCACTACCTGGTACTTATTAGTGACCTCCTTACAGGCACCTAGAAGTAAGCTGTTGCCGTAGTCCAGGCGTGAGATGACAAGAGCCTGGACTACAGATTTCAAGGTGTCAGCCGGCAGCATCCATGAGATTTTCCTAAGCCACCTGATGATGGTAGTACAGGTGGCAGAGACTTTCACGACGTGCTGCCTGAAGGACAGTTGATTGTCCAGGAGGACCCCAAGGTTACGGGCAGACGAGGTTGGAATAGGAAGAGGGCCCATCTCCGGTGGCCAATGTTGTGGGCCCCAGAGCGAGGTGTCGGAGCCAAACAGGAGCAGTTCGGTTTTCTCCCCGTTTAGTTTTAGTTTGTGCTCCAACATCCATGCCACAATCTGTTTTAGTCCAGTTTGAAGAGAAGAGAAAGGGAGATGTTTGTTGGTGGAAAGAGAATAGATGACTTGAGTGTCATCAGCGTAGGAGTAAATAGAGAGACCTGCCTGTTCCGCCAAAAAAGCAAGGGGTCTCACATATAAATTTAAAAAAAAGAGGGCTAAGAATAGATCCCTGGGGAACACCGTGATTAGAAGGAAAAATGGAGGAGACGGAGGTAGAGGAAAAGACTTGAAACGTGCGATTAGATAAAAAGTTAGAAATCCAGGCCAGGGCAGTACCATCGACACCCACCTCTCTCAGGGTGGATAACAAGATGGAATGGGAGACGGTGTCGAATGCAGCACTCAAGTCAAGCAAAATGAGTGCCACCGTCTCCCCGTTGTCCACTTTCTGCCTGATGGATTCCGACACACCAAGGAGAGTGGTTTCAGTCGAGAAGCCAGCCCTGAACCCGGATTGTGAACCATGAAGAAAGTTAGAGGAATCCACGTGATGATTAAGCAAAGAGTTAACATGTTTCTCCAAGATTTTAGAGAAACATGAAAGTAATGAAATGGGGCGGAAGTTAGAGGGGTTGTTAGGGTCTAGGTTGGTCTTTTTTAATAATGGGACCACCATTGCGTGCTTCCATTCGTCGGGCACGATCGCTTCAGAAAGGGAGGCGTTCAAGACTTTCAAAATAATAAGGAGTAAGGAGGGATCCAAAGAACTCAGGATTTGAGGGGGCATCGGGTCGAGCGGAGACCCAGATTTTATGTCCTGTAAATACTTTTTTAAAAGCAGAAGGGAAATGGGATCCCAGGCAAGAAGTTTGGGAGGCATGGGGGTACTACAGAGGGACGTAACAACTGGAGGGGTATCTACAGGTAGGACAACCTGAGTGGACACAACAGGAGAGGAGTCGAAAGTATCATAGATCTTCTCAATCTTTTCGACGAAGAAGTTGGCCAGAACTTCACACTGGGGGGTATCAAGAATGGGGGCCTTGGGTGCAGCGGAAGCCCCTGACAGCTCCTTCACGATTTTGAACAGAACCTGAGGTCTGTTCTGTGCCGTAAGAAGCGTGGTATTCGCAAAGGAAGCTCTCGCACTATCACAAGACATATGGTAGATTTTAAGAGCGGCCTTATATTCTGCTTTCTGACCCGCATCATAATTGGAGCGCCAAGTGCGTTCCAGTTTTTTGCATTTAGATTTTTCTAGGCGGAGTGCGTCAGTAAACCAGGGAGCCGGTGGATGGAGAATATGTCGTTTGTTCTTTTGCATAGGGAGACAAGAGTCCAAAGCATTAGTCAGCCAGCGTTTAATAGAAGGAAGCTCCTCTGTAGACAGATTCAAAGACAGGGGAGGCTTGGAATTAGAAAGACACAGATTAAGTTTGTCTGCATCAAGGCGTTTCCAATTCCTACTGTCTTTGAGGGGGGAATAGGCATGAAGGGGTTAGAAGAGGCCATTTCGATAGAAAAATTTACAATAAAATGGTCCGACCAAGGGACCGGTAATGAAGATTGATACGAAATGGTCGATACGTTGGAAATGATGGGGTCTAAAAGGTTGCCGGCCTTATGGGTAGGGTCAGAGTTGTGGAGATGAAGATCTAAAGCTGCCAGATCCTGTAAAAGACGTGTGGAAATGGCACACGAAGCAGAGTTGAAATGAATGTTAAGGTCTCCAATGACCATAAAATTATTAGATTGTGCCAAGAGTGGAGCAACAAGATCTGGGAGGGAGGAAGCCCAGTTACTCGCAGCGCCAGGGGGGCGATAAATCAATGTGCCAGTGAGAGTAAAATGTGGGGTAAATGATAGCTTAAATAGGCCAGCTTCACAATTGGGGAACTCAAGATCTTCCCATTTACAGGAGAATTCTCTCCTAAAAATGATGGCATTATCTGGTGGAATGTCACAACCAACATTCAGTGGTGTGCTACAAGATGTTCTTTCTTCAATGATGTGACACATCACAGCTTCAAACAGTTTCCACTAAATTAGGATTTTGCCAATGTGAAGGGACATTTGTATGCTTTGGGTTGCCTACCACATGTGGTTAAAGCAATTGATAGCACACATATTGCCTTGGTGTCCCCACAAGATAGAGAACAAGTCAGGGTGAAATAAACTATTATTGAAGAGGAAATATTGTTTAAAATCAAATGTACAAAATACAACTGGCATCAAAAAGGTAAATGTGTCCATAAAATAGTCCACGGAGTGCATGCTAGTCACACCCTGGAAGAAATAAGATTCTGCATCTCTTGCTGGTGGTGGAGGTCTTGCCATACTCTCCTGCTGGTCCGGATGAATGTCTCCTCTTGAGGGGGGACTTGTGGATCCACAGTTGCAGGGACAGAGGTGGGTGCAGGTGCTTCCTCTTCTGGCGGGGCCTCCCTTTCTGTGGCTGAGGCCAATGTAGTAGGCCCAGATGTTGTTGGACTGCAGAAAGGGGAAGATTTTTCTAGAAAAGCCCCTCATGTATGGTCAAACAATGCTGCAGCACCCCAGTCAGGTAGCCCAAATTTGAGTTGAGATTTTCCATCTAAATATTCTGCTCCATCTGCAACTGCTTTATCCCCCAGTGCTCTGTAAGGACCAGGCCCATCATGTCTTTGGACTGATTGAGGGATCACAAGGCTTGGGCAATGGTGGCCTGGGTGACAATGAACCCAGTGACCTCACTTTGCTGGCCCACAGATTCCCTCCCATGAACCCTAACCCCACTACCCAGCTCGCAAAATAGTGTTTGTACATGGCTATGTAGGTTTTTGCATGCACAAACGGGTCGCAAGCCTGTTTGCACACGCAAAAACTGGTCGTGCATCTGGACCTTAGAAGGATAAATAGCATTAGTCATCATGAAAACATTGCAAAGTGCATTCATTTAAAAAACAACTTATATTCAGCATACACATAACATACATTCATATTTTTAAGTCAACAAACTTTGGGGCCGATTACGATGGTCGGCGGTGAGGACTGCCGGCCCGACTGTGGCGATCCGCCCGCCAATATTCCCACCTCCAAATTAGGATGGCGGTGGGAATGGGAATGGTACCGCGGGGTCCAGCAAGGCGGTCCTTTTCTGCCCGCCTTGCGGGACATGGTTCAATGGGGGCATTATGGCCGTGCCTTGCAGGCACCGCCGTGTGCTTTACGATGCTTGTTCTTTTTTGCGGAGATCCCGCCGCAAAAAGACAGGCGGTGAATGCCATTGCGGGCCCCCACGGGGGTGGGTGGGTGCTGCACGTGGGGGTAACCCCCAGCATTTGCATGTACAAGGTGGCAGTCACCGCACGGTGCGTGTCACGTTGTACATACAAATGCAAAACATGTATTTTTACATTGTGGCGGGTGCTGCCGCCCACCGCAATGTAAAAATACAGGATGCGCCCGCCAGTGCGACAGGCGCATCGTTATTTGTATTGCGGGACAAATAAAATCAATTCAATAAAATAATATGAAATTACAACATACAAAAACAATTTCAAAACATAGCATAACATAGAGATTGATAAATAGATAACACTTAAACATGCATGAAAATATGAAAGAAAAGAGAAAAGGACCACAATAACAGTGCAATATTATTTTAACAAACAAAAAAGGCATTATGGTAGTTGTAGTCATTTCAATTAAACATTAACAAAACTTGCAACATTGTAAGTTAAACATGCCTAGGAAAAATATGCAGTAAAAATAAACAAAAATTTACAATACAAAACATATATATGAAATATATTATTAGGTGAAAAAACACTTGCATGCACCAGAACATCATGTGAAATTTAATGGAGATTGAAACCTCTAATCTTAAATTCACCAAATACATTAAAACAAAGCAAAAAATGAGAAAAACACACACATTGACAAAACATATAAACAATTAGTACAGAGAGAAAAAGATCAATAATGCCACAAACTTCCCTAAAAAAAGAACAAATAGTATATATAGGTTTATATGTTTAAAAAAGGTGCAAAACACATTAGCTACAGCTAAATTAAAAGCACAAACATTTAGGTTTAGTGACATATTTAAAAGTATAACTTACCATTCTCCACTCCACCAGGGATTCCTGTCAAGCCTTCAGGGTGTAGGTTCTGCAAGACCTTCTCCTCCCAGGGATAAGGGTGAGGGGGCTGGGAGAACCATCACCAGTCCTCTGGACCTTCAGGTGATGCTTGGTGGCCAGGGAACACAATCTCAACTGCAGGTCATTTCACCTCTTCCTAAATTCCTCTTGTGTGAGCAGGTTGCTTGTGACAGCATTCACTCTGTCAACTATTCTGGCCCACATTTGTCTTTTATGAGCTATAGTTGTAGTTTGTACTCGAACTCCAAACAATTCTGGCTCTACTCTAATAATTTCATCCACCATGGCTGACAATTCTCCCTTGGTAAATTGGGAAATTCTCCTCCCTGCCATTATCAAATAGTAAAATTAAGCATATTTGATAACCCACAAAAAAAGAAAAAATGAACAAGAAACATAGAAAGCAAAACAAAAAAATCTGACTTCACTGAAAAAGGTCTCATGACCAATGTTCTGCTGCAGTGAAATGGCAAAGGTTCATGTTCTGAAATGGACTGTGTTTAAAGTAAGGGTGGGTGGACAACACCGTTCCGTCAACGGAATGTGCGGAATTTTGCCTGTTCTGCGTTCTGCAAAGTAGACGGAGCAAGCAAATCTCCGCACACTCACGGGGGAGTAGAGTTGGCCTCCCACCCACATCTCACCTCTGCTATTAAAACGTTTTAAAAATCTATTTAAAAGAGCCAGAAAACTCCTTACCTTCTCGGCTGCATCACCGGGCTGCTCTCTTCCGCTATTGCGACTTCTTCATAAAAACTGCGCATGCTCGGGCACCAGTGCATGTGCATTTCTCTCGTGGAATGCGCATGCGTGGGTACCCGCGTATGCGCAGTTTTCATGAAGAAGGCGCAATAGCGGAAGAGAGCAGCCCGGGGACAAGGCTGAATAGGTAAGGAGTTTTCTGGCTCTTTTAAATCAATTTTTAAAACGTTTTATTAGCGCAGGTTGGAGGCGGGTGGGAGGTAGGTGGTGCGAAGCAGAGCTATTCGGAGTGTGCGGAGATTGGTTCCGTCTCCATAGCACTCCGCGTAGCCCATCTACGCCCACTACACCTAGGGTTAGTTTAAAGTGTGGTATGCAGGTGAAAATAATTATCCAAAACACATCCAGTGTGTGATGCTAGCATCCATCCAAAAGCGACCGGAACAGTAGATTGTGAAGCACGTCTGGCGACGGAATCCCTCTGTCAGGAATCCGCCGCTAAACCAATGCTATCACAACTGAGAAATCTGAATAGGCTTGTCGCAATCCCGCCACCCTGATGGCGACAGAGTAATGTTAGCCAACAGAGAAGCTTGTCACTTCGATGGAGGTGAGCAGCTTACGTGACAGAAAACACTCTATCAAAGTGGATGGAGGATCAGCCACCCGGCCTTCATCTAAATAGGGCAGATGGGAATCCATCAGCTTCATGGAGTACTTGTAAACGCCAACACGAAAGGATGATAGGAGCCCCACCAAGATCTAAATCAGGACCTGAGTTTTTATTTATTTTATTTATAAGTTTTATATAGCGCGGACTAGACCCGATGAGGGTATCAGAGCGCTTTACAAAGGTTACATAAAAAGTAAAGTTGTGCGCTGGTCACATATAAATGAGTATCTAAAATGAGATCGTATATGTTGTAAGTTCTTGTTGAAGGTCAGGATTGTGTTAGTCATTCACGTTTAGAAATCATCACACATCTTGGTAGATGAACAGTTTCTGGTTAGTATCAACTTGCATCAGGGCTGGGATCAGGAGAGAGTTTTATTCATTAGAAGTAGTTTGACTTCATTTTTGAAGGAGGTGGTGGAGGGGTTCATTCTGATTGCTTGGGGCAAGGCATTCCATATCCTAGATGCTAGGCCAGAGAAGGTGTGTGTGTAGGTTTGCTTTTTCCTAAATTTTTGTGGTTTCAATAGCAGGGTGTTGTTGTTTCTCAGAGTTCTGCTATTGCCTGATAATTCGAGTTTACTGGCTAGATACTTTGGTGTATTGAGATGCAGGGCGTTGTGCATTATGCATGCAATCTTTAGCTGTGCTCTTGCCTCATAAGGGACCCAATTCAGTTCCTTTAGATCCAGGATGCTGTGGTTGTTCTTTCTGGAGCCAGTGGCAAGTCTTGCAGCCACGTTGAGTGAGGATCTTAAAGGAGCCAGGCTGGATCTCGGCAAGCCACATAATTTTTTATTCCTTTAGTCTATTCTGGTTAGAACTAGAGATTGAACAGCTATTTTTAGGTCATTGTCGTGGAGGAAGGGTTTTAGTTTTCTGAGAATGCTCATATGAAAGTTGGCTCCTTTGGTTGCTGCGCTGATAAGTTCCCTCATGTTGAGATTCTTGTCTAGTATTATTCCCTGTGATCTTGTGGAATCGATAATGTGAGGTTTGCCATTGAGGGCTGTTAGGTGTTTCATCCAGTTTACTATGTCACCTTGTCCTTGTGGTGGGGAGATTAGGAGAAAGTCAGATTTGAGCGCATAGATTTTGAGGTGTATTTTTTTAGCTAGATGTTGGTGTTTTGTAAAGTTGTGTTGAGTAGGGGGATGTCATCCAGCGATGATATGTTTAGGTATAGTTGGGTATTGTCCGCGTACATGTGGTAGTGGAAATTGGAGAGTTCCCGAATTTCGGTAAACGGTTCCATGAATAGATAGAAGAGGGTAGGAGATAAAGCGGAACCTTGAGTGACTCCCAGGGTGACCGGTGTGGTCGAGGATAGCGATTGTTTCATCTTGATTCTTTGAGTTCGGTTGTCTAAGAAGGAGGTGAACCACTTCAGGACAGCTCCTGATAATCCCATTCTGTGTTCAAGTAGGTCCAGGAGACTGATATGTTTGACCGTATCGAAGGCTGATGATAGGTCTAGGAGGATTAGGAGGCAGGATTAGTTTTGATCTAGTATTCTGAGTGTGTTATCGACGATGTGGGTCATGGCTGTTTCCATGCTGTGATTCTGCCTGAAGCCTGATTGGAACTGGTCAATGAGTTGGAATTGGGCTATATGGTTGCATAGTTGGGAGTGGACGCACTTCTCTAGTAGTTTTGCTAGTGTAGGAATAGTGGATATTGGACGGTAGTTATCTTGAATTGTGTGGCCAGCCGTGTTTATTTTTAGAATGGGGGTTACCTGTCCTTCTTTTAAGCAGCTTGGAAGGGTTCCTTGAGATAGAGATGCATTCACGGTCTTTGTCCAGATGGGTATAAGAGCAGATTTGTTCTTGCTGAAGATGTTGGCTGGAAGCGGGTTGCAGAAGTGTTTGACGGTTTAAGTGTTGTTATTAACTTAAGGATTTCACTCGTTAAAGATTTTAGAAGTATTCCAGGACGCATTGATTTTGAGGGTAAGATCATGCTGAATAGGTGTGTGTGCCGATTGTGGCACGTTGGGGTTAGGTGGGGGTGACAATGAGAGTTGGTCATTTGCTGTAGGGATCTCTTTTTCTATAATTCTGGATTTTTTCAAGAAGTGGGCAACAAAAATGTTGCAGTTAGGTTGCGGATTGGGGCCTACAGCGGAGTCGGTGTGGTGTTCAGCAGACTAAAGTTTAATAATTTCGAATAGCTTTCTTGGTCGATTTCTAGCATTGTTTAGCTGATCTTTGAAGAAGTTAGCTTTTGAGATTCTGATGTATTTGTTGTAATTACTCCTCCTTAATCTTAGTTGTTTAAGGTGCTCTAGGGACGATTCGGATCTCCAGGGTGCATATGTATCAAGCCCCTATCCCGTTCGCAAACGGGCCAATTCTCAGAATCAGCCCATTTGCGAACGGGAAAAGGCCTTTTGGGATGTATCATCCCAAAAGGGCATCACAAATAAGAGAATCTCAAAATTTGTGATTCTCTATTTTGCGATTCATTTAAGGAATTGCAAATTGCGATTCCTTAAATGCAATGTATGAAGCACAGAAAAAGTGTGATTTGGCCTTAAGGAATCGTAAATTATCACCAACTTTGCGATTTCTTTGTAAAATCCACTTTTTTTGCATTTTTGAAAGTGCCATGTGGACATATTCATGCCCTTAGGGCATGCATGTGCACCCGCCACGTGTGCACACATACATATTTCAGGGGTGCAACAGGGTGTTCTTTTGACACCCTGGCACCCTTGAAATTGCATTCTCTAATTGTGAATCGCACATTGAGAATGTCTTACTATTCATTCCTATGGGCCTCCAAGTCCATAGGAATGAATGGGAAGGTGTTCCTTAATTGCAATTCGCAATTTGCTAATCGCAATTAAGGAATGCCAAGGAATTGTAAAATATTTGCGAATTTTTTATTACATCCTGGTTAGCGATTATCTAAAATTCCAAAAAGGGTGCGTTGTGTAAGGGAGTGGTGCGCTGGAATGTTTGGGAGTTGAACGATTTCAATGGATGGTCAACATGGTGTAAGCATTTGTCATGCAGGATCAGACTATTACTGGCAAGTGTATCTGATGGCCCCATGTTGTGGGTTAGTTTAGTAGTGATGCTTGTTAACTTCTGCAGGTCAGATTTTAGTTGTTGTAGTACCTGCGTAATTTCCTCCAGTCTATACTTAATCCTGGCACCGTAACTGGATGATGCGGTTTGGGGCATGGTGTACTGAGGAGTGTGATTTCCTTGAGTCTCGTTGATGTGACGGCTAAGAGGTAGCAATGGATGGGGATTTGGGTTTGGAATTGAGTTTAAATTCAAACCTTTCCTAAGTGGTGGATGTAGTGGATACATTATTGTCCATGTGTCTCTCTAAGATCCTATTTGAATTGTGAAGAGTGCATGTGTTGAGGGGGTAGCAGGTGTGGTCTCTAAATTATCTGGTGTAGTGGCTAGGATGACAAAGTGTGATCTGGTAGTTGTGCTGGAGGGAGGAGGGGGGGAGCAGTCTGCGGTGGCTGTGCTGTAGGCGGATAAAATCTGGGGCTGGTCAAGAGACGATTTGGGGTGGTCTGGCAAAGGGGCGGTCTTATTTTTATTTACCTCCTGTTTGACGGAGGGGAAGAATTCATTGAAGAGGTCTAGATTGTGGTCAGAAGCCTGTATGAGAATGATCCCATTGTTGAAGATTGAGATGATTAATTTTGAATTGAGTGCAGTTGAGGGGCTACTGAAAGCCTTAGGCTGTGTACTTTTTTCCTAGATGTAGGTATAACGAGCATCGCGCAGAGGGCTTTTCTCCATTGGGCTCTTTTTTGTGTGTAAAATATGAGATCATTCGTTATGACCCCTTTAGATGAGCAGAAGTATTGGTCACATATAAGTGTTTCTGTATGGTGTTTGAGAAGTCTATGTTTGAGTGCTTTGGTAGCTTTTTTTTGTTAGATTAGGTGGGGAGTTGATTTTATGGGCATTGCGTCCGTCAGAATTTAAGATGTTGTCGAGTGCGCAGTTTGATGTGGGATCCATGATTAATGGTAGCCCTCACAATCCTCAATGGCAGGGGAATAGCAGGGGATGCTTGCGCTATGAGAGAGTTGGTAGATCAATCATAGACGTGGGGTAGTTGGACTGGTTTACTTTTGGCCTTGATTAAGTGGGGATTTCCTTTGCATAGTGGGGGTACTTCGTTGTGAAGGGTGGATCAGCTTCATCTTTCTTGTAACTTTGTTGTGTGTGTGAATGGGAGCTGTCAGTAAAATTCCAAGATGGCCAACTCTTTAGGTTAGTAAGCTTCTACTTATGTGCTGGAAGTCCTATTTCCTTTTTTAGTTTCCAGCTTGGGTCCTTCTTCTTCTCTGGGTAGTGATGGGTCATTCCTCTTTCTATTTTAGTTTGTACAGAGGGCTTAACTATAGGTTGTGGGAGCCCACAGGGGTTTCAAAATGACTTCCAAGAATGAAGTCAGGTCATGATATCCAGAATGAGTTGCATGAATGTTCAACAAATATTAGTGAATAGTGAGTTAATGAGACTGACTCATTGTACAATACCACAGGCAACATGGGGGGGGGGGAATAGTGCAATTTTGGAATTAATTCAAGTGCCCGGGGTATCTCTTGCTCTGCAAAATATGTCTAAAGGTAGGGAGTGCGGTGGAGAAGGCATCCCCACAGTAGATGTCAAGGGTTTTTCCAAACAAACGGTACAATTTCTTGTAAAATTATTCAAACAATTTATAACTGGGAAACCTATTCCAGAATCTTTTAAGTAGTCAATTATCGTAAGCTTCCTCAAAAAAGATAAAAACACTACTAATATGAACTCCTATTAGCCAAAAAGCTTCTTAAACTCCGATTATAAACTGTTTACAAAAATGTGGGCCTCTTGTACCATACCAGTAGCTAATGGGCTAATACATAGAGATCAATGTGGATTTTTACCTGGTAGACACATTTCAGCCAATGCTAGTTTTTTAACCTAAGCAATTGACTATTTTTCAAATACCAAAACAAAAGTCACCATTTTTATAATGGATGCAGAAAAGGCATTTGAGCTGGTACATTGGAGCGCATTATTTTTTATCCTAAGAACATTTGGATTCCCAGGTCAATTTTTAGTAATGCTATGGAATCTTTATCAAGGGGCAACAGCTGAAGTAAGTATAAATGCAAAAGCAGCAGGATACGCGCATGTGTTGCCCCTTGTCACCTGTGTTGTTTATGTTAATGAGTCATTAGCTACCACGATCCAAAGAACCGAAATGATACTACAATGATTTGTCCAATAAATGGAATGCCTAAAATCAAGCTTTTCGCTGATGATATTATTTTATATCTTCAACCAAACATAGCAAATATTTGCAATATGTTGGATGCAATTGCAGAATTCACTGGAGCTGGAGGTTATAATGTAAACCAAGCAAAGACTGAAATTCTATTGTTTAATACCTCTTCAAACGAACTCCCTCATAATATCCAGTCTCAATACGCACCTCAATGACCAATTAGATATTTAGGCATCTATGTAACTCATGACTACTTTCAATTTTTTGATTTGAATGACAAGATGACCTTATACAAAATGAAAGAACTGTTGGATAGGTGGAATTGTCTCCCTCCATCCATTATTGGAAGAGTTGCTTTGATAAAAATTTCAATTTTCCCATTAGTGCTTTTTCTTTTTACTACACTTCCCATTATCTTTAGCAAATCATACTTTAGAGAACTAAATCAACTGTTCCAAAAATTCATTTAGAAGCCCAGGACTTAAATAGCAGTTTACAGCTAGAAAAATCACATGGGGGGACTAGCTTTACCTCATTGTCAAACATATTACCAGGCTGCACTTTTGGATAGTATAGCCCAAATCATGTCTAATACTGAAATATTGAGCAATGATTATGTTGACACAGATGATAAAAGAAGTTTCGATTAAATTATCCGGTTCTTATAAAAAATACCCAAATTACCCAAACAATTGTGATATAAATCACTGCATACACTGGAATATCGTATTAAAGAGCTGTTTCGGATCTAGGGAGCCTCAAACTGCCATGGCTTTCCAAGAAAACTGTAGATCATTTGGCATTCACATCCGAAAAGTGGAGTTGGAACGCTGGAAGCAGAAAGTGTTTACCAGATTAGGTGACTTTTACAATAGTGAAAGACGCCTAACTTGGGATCAAATCGCCTAAGGGTGCTAGCTGGGAACCAGGCATTTAGTGGGCAACAGATTATGAGCTTCCGTTCCTCAACCTAAACTGTTTTAAACTGTGAAACTCATTCTTCAATCACTAAAGGAGAATGGGCATATATCTAAGAATTGGGGTACAAGTCCCTGAGAGCCGCAAATCTTAAAAAAAATGTTTTTTTTCTAAGTGGCTGGCCTATTACAACCCCCACAGACTGCACTGAATGAATGCAACAGTGCAAGACCAAAAGTTGGATGATAGTTACCTCTTTCATGGCCTTCTGATATAGAATAAGTCTCTCCCTTTCCATACCCATGAAACCGGTGCCCCCTCTGGTTCTATCATGAATGTTCATTGGCCAATCAACTTCTACTTAGAACCTTAAATACACAGCCTGGTGACCGCACACTTGTGATCTGATCACTCAGCATAAGATTTACAAATCAGGCACAAGCAATAGAAGGAATGAAATCATTACACAGCAGTGGTCTTTATTAACTGATACTGCCTGTAGACAAGATAGCAAGATGTTTTGGAAGGCCATGTTAAGTATGCGCTCTCTAGGCCAGGGTGGCATGTCAATCAGTTGCCCCATAAACGAGGATGAGGTGGCAAATTTTATAGAAATCTACACAGATAGTAATCCCACTTGTTCACATTTAATGCATGGGGATGTCCCACCTCCTCTATCCATTTATCTGCAGGACGTCACAACTGCCATTCAGGAAAGTTCAAGGGGGAAAGCACCAGGGCCCAGTGTTCCAATTGATATCATCAACTGCTCCTCAATCACCTATTCATGGGTCATCTCAGTCATCTGCCATTTCTTTAAGAAAGGGAACAGGGCAGAACCTAAATGCTAACATTCTATCTCACTGATTGGTATCCCAGCCAAAATCCTGGGCAGAGGCCTGTACAACAGAATAGTGGAATTGGCCATTGAAAATAATGTATTAAAATGCATGCCAATATCGCTTTCGAAGTGGCATTGGGATGGCTGAACAATGCCTTAATTTAAGTTTGCTCATGGGGAAATATACTGTGGCCAAACAGTCAGCATTGCATCTTGCTTTTATGGACCAGTCAATGGCTTTTCACTGTGTCAATCGGGTACTGCTGTGGCAATCCCTTATTAACCTAAAAATGGACCCATCGATAATACACTTGCTGATCTATTTACACACAGGTAGTAAGGCCCAAGTATATTTGGGAAAAAGGGAGAAGTCTTTGATGAATTTAGCATTGGTCGAGGGGTCCACCACAGGTGTGTATTAGTGCCACTCCTTTTTATTTATATTTAAACAATCTTAGTGCAGTACTGACTAAGATCACCCCGATATGTCTATGGTGAATGGTACCCCCTTTCTACATTACGTTATGCAGACAATATAGTATTAATCACCTGCACCACTAAAGCCGTGAGTCTTTTAGCTTACTCTTTTGTTAATTGGCAAATCTTGATCTATTGACTAATTTTATGAAATTCTTTTTAATGACCTGTAGCCCAAAGCGTATGGACTTCAATATATTACTGTGGGCTCGCATATTTTATTAAGCACTAGCACTTTCTCCTATTTGAGGGGTCACCTTTAGTTCATCTGGGTCATGGGCCCCCCATATTGCAAAAAATAGGGTTAAGTTCTCAAGAGCAGTTGGGTCATTCATTTTTTCAAGTGAGGGAGGGCCCTTAAACCCTTGCTGTAAATATATTCTGTTCAGTGCGCCCCTATTGCGATTTTCAGCATGGGAATTTGGGGATTAGATGACTCCATAAACCTTCAGAGGGAATCATTTTTGGAGGAGAATACTATCAGCCCCTGCATCAACTTCTCATTTTATTTTTTATAGTGAACTGGGCTTAGATTATATGAGTATTATATCCGCAGTCGCCCCGCTCTTTTGCAGTTATTTATTTTGAGTTAGGAAGAAGAAGAATTAATAAGGATATAGTTTCAGATTACTTGGCATGTGATAAGGGACTTTCCATCCCTTGGCTGGTGTATGTTAAAAAGTATCTGGAAGGGATTTGCCTAATTGACATCTTTTTAGATAGGGCCCCACGGGCAGCTGTTGATATGAAGCAAGTGCAGGTCCTACTATTAGAATCAGCCAAAATAGACAGGCTACGGTTGAAATGCCAGAAACTAAGCGTAATGAGTTATTTGCCACTTAACCCAGGTGAGACCCCCACAAATTATCTGTGGAACACAAGTACGAGTTGGGAACGATTTCGATTGTTCAGCTTTAGGGCTGGCACAATGGAAGATTCCCTAAGCTTCCTGGTTGGGTACCAGCACAAGCTTGACTCTAGGGTATGCCATGTAATAATCTGTGTAAACAAACTATGTTGCACTTCCTTTTTATCTGCTGCTACTATCAATTGTAAATTCCTTGTGCCCCATATGAGTCTTAGAATGTACGATCCTGTTCGCAGGTCTGTCGCTTTTGACAAACTTTGTCAGACGATGAAACTTGCTGTTGTGTAGTTTTGTTTCTCCAAGCTGCAGTATGCTCAAGAAAGTCAATGCTTTCAAATTACTTTACTGCTGATTCTTTTGTTTACATGCTAAAGTAGCTTAATTATGCAGCATGCGGTTTTAGTACAATTCTGAACGCTGTCGAATTATCCTATTATATGTAAGTAGATGTTTTATGCATTTCATCTATGGGCCTTGTTATGAGTTTGGCAGTGTGGGAGTTTGCCCTGCTCCCGCAGCATCAAACCTGTGTAGGAACCACCCTGCAGATCAGGCGTTTTCTCCTGTCTGGCGGGTGGTTCTTTGGCGTTCCCACGGCGGTGCCTATGAAATAGGCATGTGAATATAAACAACAGGAGGATACCCGTAAACCTGGGTGAGAGCTTGGTAAATAATGTGTATAACACAACAGTGTCTCAACATGTAACAATATATGACAGTTTTCCACTTTTAAAGAAGAATTCAAATAAATGTTGCAAAAAGGAATGAGGCGAGCAGGGAGACAAGAATAGTTGAAGAAAGTGAATACTAGGATCAATCTATATTTAAGTAGGAATAACAAAAACTGGATTAGGACAAAATTGCAGCACAGTTACATTAAATGTGTAAGTAACCTGTAGAGGCTTGTGCGCTTGAATAAAGATAAACAGTGCAGGTGACAAGTGAAAATACTATATACAGCGATAAAACGGCGCAAAGAAAGTAGACCACAATTGTCAATATATACAAAGGGCTCATAGTGGTTCCCATATATTAGTGCATAGTTGGGAGTACATTTATTTTCATTTGAAACACAAAAAACACGCCGAAAGTTGCGAAGAAAGCTCGACAGCGTTTCGACCTGTATTGATTTCAGGTCATCATCAGGACCAGGTTACCTATTTTGGAGGGAGTGCGGTATGTAGACCTGGGAAGGTATTCCAGCCAGGTCAGGGGTTTCAGTCAAGGTGGGTTGGGAGGAGGAACGATACCAGGTATCAAGGCTTAACACTTTTAAGTCACGTCCGTTCTGACTGAGAATCCACAAGGGTTAATCAAGAAGGTGCATCATATATAATTGGTATTACGGCATTGGAAGGCACTAGCCGTTCCAATTAGAAGGAGAGGTCGCTCTGTGAATTTGCAGATCCTCTCGTAGCCATGTAAATACCGGCTAAAGTCCGGAACAGGCACTGCAATGGGAACGTTAGAGGCAGTACCAGCACGGAACGGACTGCTACTGTCCATGCCTTGCAGGTACTAGTGTGCATGCACATAGGGGGGGCACATGTTGTGCCCTCCGCGAGCATCCACATGGCGTGAGGCACCAGGGGGCCCTTAGGGCCTCTTTTTTTCCTCACTGTCACACTTTTCATGGCAGTTGCACCGCCGTGAAAAGTGTGGCGGTGAGGAAATTCGTATTATCTTTGATCCCTGGCTGTTGCGGTGGTCCCAGGGCGGCTCAACAGTCCTGGTCCTAATAGGACAGTCAGAAGACCGCCATCGCAGCAGCCCGAACCGCCAGACTTCTAATAAGCCCTACGATTTTCTGGCTATTCTTAGCGGAATAAAGTTAGTTCTGAATCTGAATGCAGCAGTGCCAGACCAGTGTTTTTGCTGTAAGCTAGATGGAGCAGGAGACTTGTTTCATACTTTTTTTTACATGCCCAGTATGCCAAGATTTTTGGGAGAACATGTTTCAGAAGATTACAGATATTACACAGATCCATATATTGCCGGAGCCAATGCTTGATATGTTTGGCTCCTCAAACGAAACTCGAAGGGCAAAACAAAGCATACAGTGTTTGCTGTATATTGGTACTGCTATCACACGCAGCTTAATACTTCAGAAGTGGAGAACTGAGGCGGCTCCTTCTCTGAGGCATTGGCAGGCAAAAATGCAAAGAACAAAAATGTTTGAGGAGGTCTGTGCTAAACAGGCAGGGCGGCTTTCTACATTTTTAAACATTTGGGGTAGAATATAGTTTGACTTATGTAACTATGACTGCTAGGAGTACCCGCTATAAGCTACATGAAGAGCATATGTTGTAATCTTCTATACTGGCCAGGAAGTGTAAAATTAAGGGTGAATAGGAGACTCGAAGCTGTGTTTCACAGTAGCTATGCATGAAATGTATAATGTATGCCTATATTTTTAAATCAATTGTCTTTTTGGGTATTTTTTGTAAATTGACCACTGCACTTTAAACAGCTCTTAGCACTTTCTTGTCAGCACTTTATATTGAAAAAGAGAAATCTTGCGATATGAATCATTTAATGTCTATTTATGGGGTTTTACATCCGTATCAAACAGGGATATTTGTTTCTCTTTATCAAGCTTTGCACAGCAATTGTTATGCACTGCTCAATAAAATTAAATTAAATTTAAAAAAAGAGACTGAATTACTGCAAAGACATAATAGCCAGGTCGGCCAAATTAAAAAAAATTCTTTGCAGATTAAGCAGGAAAGAATCCACTTCTTCATAGAGTTTCTCTCTAATACCTGAAGGAACATATATGTTGTGCCTTGGTTACCTGTACAATATCTCAATAGCATCTCTGGGTAATCTTTCTTACATATTTATCATGAAAACATTAATTTTTTCCTGCCACACTTTTTTCTGGTAGGAGTGAAATTTAGACTTAAAAACCTGCATTGACTATTACAGCGGCAGGACTTTTTTTTGCAAAATAATTTGAACTGACTCCTATTCGGCCTTTGCTTGGAACATTGACACAGGCAGTAGCTACGTACCACTTAAGATTTGGTAATTGGGGTTCAGTGTGCCACAGTGGCTGCCATGTTCTTATAAATCTCTTGCAGTCTCAACTGATGTTTGCAAAATCAGGGCCGGCTTTAGCACTGGTGGAACCCAGTGCCACAATCAGTTTTGGCGCCCCCACATGACCTCCTCCTTGGATTCCCTGACTACTATTGGGCAAAAGGATCCATCTCTCGGATACATTTAATTTGTTTTAAAGCACTGGTAAAGGCTGGGTTTACTAATAAGAATGTAGATCTACACAAATGAACCATTTTTAACAACTTTAGGAATAGATAATTAAAGACTGGGGAAAAACATAACATCCTAACTATTTAATGGAGTTTGATATAGCTGTTTGATAACAGTACCAAACAGTCACTGTTCTATATTAGAGATGTATCTAATGTATTGCGGTAGCAAACGGATCTCTGTGACAAAAAGCAGTAATCCAATCAGCTACTATTACAAAATACAGATTTGTGATCTGCATGGTATGTGCGCTTGGCAGCAGCCATAATAACCCTCTCCACTACTTTATACCACTAGACCAGAGGTCTTCAAACAATTTGATGCCGAGACCTCCTTTGCAAACTTTTTTTGGGGGTAAGGACCCCTTCCTGACAAAAATTTCTAGAACCTGGTACTCCTCATCATCGACAACTATAGACAACCATAAACGCCCCCGATTCCCACAGCAAATCATTTTTACGGTGGGGAAATAATATATAGTGTTTAGCAAACCAAAGGTCAGTGAGTGTGGAGGTGTGGTCAAAGGTGTAGCTAAAGATAAAGGGCCTCATTTATGAGGAATTGGCGTAAGGCAGTGCCGCAAGTCTTCTTGCTGCTCTGCCCTACCCGACTGTGAAAGGGCAGGAATGCACCGTATTTATGAAATACCGTGCATTCCTGACCTTTTCCCTTGCGTTGGTGCACAAATTGCTACATAGCACCAACATAGGCAGGATTGTTTTGTGCAGGAAGGAGCACCTTCCTTCACAAAAACAAACCTGAGAGGTGTTTTCGTGTTTCTATGTGAGCTGCAGAATGTAGCACACAATGAAAGAAGAAAAACAAGGAGAAATGAAAACATTTCTCCTTGTTATACAACCGCTGGGGAGGTTAAAGTTTTTGACGCTGCCCCAGGTTTACATGATTTTGTAAATCTGGGGCAGTATCAAAATCCATGGGTGTTGCATAGGAGCCACCACACAATACCCTGGAATGCCTCCTTTACGCACAGTATGGCCACACAGTGACATGCGCTGCTTTGTCTTACTCCGTATCTATGAGGCCATGCAAAGCCACGCAGGGTGACTTTGCGCCAGCTCATAGATATGGTTGAGAGGCTTGTGCTGGTGAAGAGTCAACAAAAAGTGATGCTCTGGCGTTGCAAGCCTCTCATAAACAAGCCCCAAAATATTCTGTATGTTTTTTAGTTCTTTCACCCTCAGGTAGCTCCATATAAAATAATGGCATCTTAAATGAAAATAAATTTAAAAAGTTGTTACTCAGTGGAAAATACCCTGTTGTACATTATGAAACCTCTCTTAGTTAATGCAATGCAGCGGTCTGTATGTAACCAGAGAGCCACAAAATTGAATTGTGCTTGGTGCAGTGGAGAATAGTTACTTGTCCATTTTTAGTGCTACGAGGTCACAGCCTTTGACAGAAAGCACTGTAAATATATAAGTCATTATTTTATACTAGCATTACACACAGTATACAATAGACTGACAGAAAGGGGCCTATTACGATGTTGGTTGGAGTTTCCTCCGAGCGACACCACGGCAGAAATCAGACAGACCAACCTCGGGTCGGTGGTACCGACTGCCTAATTATGATGCAACCGCACATGGTGGGGTCGCATTCTCTCATTTCTCTATGGGAGCTTGTGTTATGGCTGTAAACTGACCGTAACATAAGCTCTCATTGAGAAATGGGAGATTGTGTTAATCACTGCACCCTGTGGCAGGCACCTTAAAGTTCCTGCCACAAGGTGCAGGGGTTAACAGGGGGCAACATAGGTGCCCCCTCACTCCCCAACTAGAGGCAGCAAGGGAAAAGGGGTCCTGCTAGGAGCCCCCAAACATGCTTTCTGACAGGGTTTCCATGTTGATGAGTTCAGGCCTCAGCAAGGCCCAAAGGTACCGAAAAGGGTCCGCCCTTCTGTGTACAAAGTCCTTAGACTTACAAATGAAGTTGGCAAGGAAACTGGAAATACAAAAACATAGTTTAATAAACCTTTAAAGGTGGTGATACAACCTCCACAACACTTCTACAGTATTGTACAGAGTAGCACACTGAATACAAGCACATGGCCCCTTTTATACACAGTGGAAGGGGTTCAGTTTACAGCTTAGACAGAGGTTACAACCACGTAAGGACATTTCCAAATATATCAGTGGGTGGAGCTAACAGTATTTCTAGAACATGGGAGGGCTATGCTAAAAAGGAACAACTGTTACTTCTGCTGAGCATGCGCTACACTCTCAAGAAGGACTAATAATAACTGTTGCTAGGTAGAATCCACAGTGTAACTGGCAGAGAGGTAGGACAATCAGAACATTGAGCACATGGCAATATAGGGCATGAAAAATGGCGGACTCGAAATACAAAATGGAATCCCTATACTAGATATTCGGACTGATGCATTATGGCTTCAGCTAATGCTTAATAATACCGCTGTTTTATTTACAACAATGTTGGATGGCCAGCAAGGAAACCCTGCCAGAAACGGTGCATCGTAATCCGGACAGCGTAAACCACTGTCAATATGGATTATGGGCCGGTTCTGACTGTCCGAGAGGCTCCTGGAGCCCGTCAGAAGCAAGTCGGAAAGACTGACCGGTTTCAATTCCGACCAGCTGTATCATAATCAGCCAGTCAGAACTGAAACCAACAATGCCTGTCGTAAAGCCTCCGACCTAAGGTCAGAGGCTTTACGACCGACATCATAATCGGCCCCTAGATGTGCAAGTAGTTTTATGATAAAATGGTGCTTCCAAAATTGGGATTTAGTACTACCAGAGTTTAGGTAATGCAATTTGTTGTTTACAAAACTGTCCCTTCAACACCTCCTTAGGGGTACTAAGGTCTGTGTAAATACACTTACGATTAAACGCACATACTACACAGCCCAGTTAATAACTCTTTCTACTACCACTCGAAAAAAACAAATATTTGTCATCACGAAGCTTGGAGTGATTTGATCAATTAATGCCAGAACCAGCTCCCAAGCACCCTTTACACTTGAAGAGTAATTAATAGTGCACATTTGCATTTAATTCAGGCAAGCAGGCACCCTGGCATGAAGCTTTTCACAGCACAGGAGACTCAATTAATGAAACTTCAGCTGAAGCATTTTAACAATGGGAATTAGCCGTCTCTGGACAGCAGTCTATTTCCAAAATGAAAGCAAACGTTTTGGATTCCATGCACAAGAGAGGCTAGGGAATGCGCACCCCCCTTCCCTCTCCACGTCTCCCCCTTGGGGGTCACACCCCACAGATTGAAGACCTAAGCACTTGACAAAACTCTGATCTTTCTCTCTAACAGAAACAACAATCACAAGAGTTACCTTAACATTTTTATTGCTGCCTGAAAGCTGGATGCACAAGGAACTCTGCAGCAGGTGCTTTTAAATCGTAAGCTATTGCAAAGCACAATGCTCCTCCTAAGGTCAGCGCTCCCTCCTCAGGTCAGCGCCCAGTTCGGACGCACCAGTCACTCTGACCTAAAGCCGACCCTGGCTGAAATCATTAGATTGTACTCCCTATAAAGCACATGTTCTACTAAATCTACATTCGTATTTCAGTAACACATGTATTATTTGACGTCTGCTGCTGCCTTTTGAATGACTACCGTTCCCCCATTTCATGGTGTGTCAGTGGTGTAAGCAATGCATATCATTCCACCATCACATATGGACAGATGGGCATTGTTTTCACTTATAGCAGGAAACTTGTAAAATGGACTTCCTGTGCCATTTCCTGGCCCTTGACGCAAAGGATAGTTCACAATATACAACAAAATAACATGTATTCCACATTTCTTTAAGTTCATTAAGCTAGAATTTCTTATTTCTACTAACAATTTGCACTAAAATAACTTACTATATTAAAATTTTCCTTTTCTTATTAGAAATTCCACATCTTTCAGAACTGACGTTTTTTCCTAAAGAGTATTTAATTACATTGATTACAAACTAAAGAGTACACTGCAGTGCAACCAAGAAGTTGGCCTGGTTTGAGCTAAAACAGTTTCCCAAAAGACAGCTAAACTCTCAGCAAACGACCAGATGAAATAGCAAGTCCAGGACTCCTGTGCTCAGGCCTAATGGCTACTGGCAAATTAGTAGAACCAGGGTACTGAGGCAAAATGGCACCTGGTCAAATAGGAGAAGCAAGACACTACAACAAGACATAATTGCTCCTGGTGAAATAACAGGCCACAGACACCCAGGCAAAACTGCACCTGGCTTACATGCAGGATCAGGAAGCACAGGCAAAATGACATTTGGTGACACAGCCGGACCAAGACACCCAGGGGCAGATTTACTAAGATTTTGCATCATGGCTGCATCACTTTTGCAGCGCAGCCCCGATGTAAAATAATTTTTTTAATACACTAAGTCATGCAAAGCCTCTTTGTATGGTTTAGTAAATACAAAGTAACGCAAGGATGTGAAAATTGCTGCCTTGGGTTACTTTGGGTTGGGAAGCCGTTCCATGGGTGAAGCACGAACTTTCCCATGCAGCCCCCTTGGATCTTGGTGCATTCCCAGATTTACAAAGACGTGTAAACCTGGGAATCCATCAAAATCCTACGTCATACCCAGTAAGGCATAAAGAGAAGAAATATCTTTATTTCTCCATGTTATTTCCTATTTCCACATGTACTGCATTTTGCAGCACACATTGAAAGGAAACAAAAACGCTGTTAAGGACTGTTTTTGGGTTGGAAAGTGCCAATTTCTGCACAAAAACAATCCTGGCTGTAACAGAGGCATCATTGCACCATAGTGCAGGTAGGCCTGCGTTTGCGCTAGGTAGCACACAGTGTGCTAGCTCTAGGATGCAGATTGCTAGAACCCTTCAGAAATCGTAGTAGATATGGTGCATTTCTGGTGTCTCCCTTTCGCGCAACGCAGCACAGTAGGCCCTTCGAATCCTGAGAGAAGTATTTTTTGGTAAAGAACAAGAGCCTCCTTTATTGCACCAAGACACTTCCCAAGCCTTGAAAAGAAGAAATTGGATGGAATTCTAAGGCTATAAGTCCTTGATAGCTATTGCCTGTACTGGCACATTCGTTATCACGCCACAGCCTCGTTGGGAGATCTCCTTTTCTGGCTTTAGCTGAATTCTTTCTGATCGTAGTTAATGATCGTAGTTAATGAGCGCCAATAGGGCCTTATATCATGCCTTGCCAGGAAAATATTACACCATAATTGTCTCCACACCTCTGTGGAGATATAGACAATTCGTTGCTTTCTCTTGTGCAGCAGTCATGACTGTCCCAATAGGATGAAAAGAGCTTTGAACTTTCACAGTGAGAGGCAAACTGCAGATTGAACATCACACAGCAAGAGAGTTTCTTTGAAAACAGAGGGGCTCATTCCCCCTACCTGCGAGAAAAATGTGGGTCAGTGTAACAGCACCAGAGACAGACGAGCCCACTGTGAAACTGGAAGTCTCCCTGACAAGCTATTGCTGTCTCTTGCCAGTGAGATCTCATGGAACTGATTATGCTGAAGTTGTTATGCAGGGCTGGACAGGGAACCCAAAGCAGTCCAGGCAGTTTTGTAGGACCAGACCCCGGTGGGGTGGAATGGAATTGTGAAGCACTGCTACTTTTGGTGCTGGGGGCCGATATTGCAACACCACTGCAAAACCAGCTCCCATCAACAAAAAAACGCCCCCCCAACCCTTCCAGCCTTCTGGGAAAACGCCTGATGCTCGCTACGGCCAATCCGGCCCTGCCATTATGGCCTTTCAGAAATGCAGGCAGAACGTATCTCACTTATAGTTTAGCATATTCTGTCTTTGCCACGTAAAAGATGGGCAACTGAATGTGATTGATTAACTCTGTATTAGAGAGTTTCCTACTACTGATAGGTTGCAAATCTAATGTCAGTGTTTGTTTAGGTTCTAAAGGCATTTTAATGGTCAACGTTCCTTCTGCCAGGGACTGTCGAGCCATTGCCCTAGTTCACGGGTTTAAGCTCTATCCCACTACATTTGTTGTATGGCGTAGGATTCTTTACAATCTGATATCCCTTTCATCTGCAGGAAGCAGGGTATCTACAAACTCTTCTACAAACACACAGCCTTGGAGTGACTGTTCATGTGCTCGGAGCCTAAGCTTATGTTTTCAACAACTTCAGCTGGTGAAATATGTCTTATGGCCAGTCCATAGCTCACTTTCAGGGTAAATGGGCTGAGCTTAAGGCTTCACCCCAGAAGAGTGCATAGAAAGAAGAAGCTCAAATCAAACCATAAAAACAAGATGAGCTATATTATATGGTGGTCAGCTATTTTGTGGGCAGACAACTCATATCTGTATGTCTCAGAAGCAATAGCCATAGGATCACTGACACAACCTCGAATGACCGAATATCGACTAGACAAAATATCGGTGACAAATTATCGACCACAAAAATATCGACTGCTAATACTTAACTAAGAAAATACATAAATATCGAAACAACAATATCATCAATGTAAAATATCGACTACAACATTATCGACCTACAATATTATCGATTTCAAAAACCCCGATTTTCACATCTTAACGTGAAACATAGCCAAAATATCGGATACAATAATATAGAATACAAAAATATCGTCATTTAAACATTATCGACTTAAGAAATAACATAAATTATACACGTTGTAATGAAATATAACTATTACATTCTTCACAAATAAACATAAACTCTTTTCTGAAATATATACAACATACAATAAATATTACTAAATGTAAAAAATAAACATTTACAACAAACAAACATTTTTAAACACATAAACAATCTTTGTTAATTATAAAACATTGCTTACCGCACAATATAAAAAAGATAACACATTAAAAAAATAAAATGGCCTTACCTATAGAAAAAAAGTCCCTTGCACTTAAAAAAATAGTAATTGGCGTCACCCATATAAGGAAACTAATTAGCAAAATTTAAAAAAAAATTCAAATTTACAAATCAGAATAAGCTGTCAATTTAAACAACCAATAAACTTTCAGAAACAATTAAACAAATGCTATATCTGCACTTCAAAGAAAAAAAATAAAAAGTAAGTATATATTTAGAAACATTACCTAAAACCTTAATAGAGAGGTAGCAAAGTACAAACCAGCTAGCAGAGCACAACCAAAGAAACAAAACTACTTAAAAAAAATTGTAACACATTTTCTCAATGTCCACAGGTACAAAATAAAATAACAGTAAAGAACAGTTTTAAAAAAATCAACACATCTAAAGAAGAATTTAAAGAAAATCAACACCTGAAATCAACCTACAAATATACAGGTAAATAATAAATGTGCTAAATTGTGTAATTATAATTCAAAATGCATATTTTAAATCCTTTTCTATTATTTAAATATTAATTTCTCCTAGCACCAAAAAGCAGCATGACTGAAGTAGCTAAATTTATTTATTCTCAAAAAGGGAAAATGCTTCTTTGTTATATGGGATATGTTTACACTCAAGAGAAACAGAAAGATTTGAAAGTTTTTTGGAAGTGTACAAAATATTCTAGCAAATGTTATGGTAGAGCTATAACTCAGGAGACCATTGTTACTTATACTAAAGAACATAATCATCCACCCAATGTAACAGAAATAGAGATTACACAAATGCTAGATTCCCTCAAAGAAGCCAGTACTAGTACGGATAAACCATCAACTACTATTTTGAAAGAACATTTAAGAACACTGCCCCAACATGCTTCTAGCCAACTACCATCTATTGAATCCCTTAAAAGATCTATAGCTAGACAAAAAAGAGCTACATCAACTACTCCTCCCACACCTACATCTTTTGAAGAAGTGCAAATTCCCCCTGAACTCTCTGTAACGCACAATAAAGACCCATTTATACTATATGACAACAACTCTAATGATAAAAGAGTGATACTGTTTGCTACTGCAAACAACATGAATAAACTAAAGCTATGCCAAACTTGGATGATGGACGGTACTTTTTCAGTTTGCCCTAAACCTTTTTACCAATTGTACACTATCCACGGTCATTTCCAAAATGCTAATATTCCCTTCCTATATGCCCTCCTACCAAACAAACAACAAGCTACCTACCAGGAATTACTAACCCAAGTCAAACAACATACCAATGACTATTTTCCCCAAAAAATAATCATTGACTTTGAAAAAGCAATGATAAACGGCATCCTTAATACATACCCACACACAGCAATACAAGATTTACTACTATCATTTCAATCAGTGTATATGGCGACACTTACAAACATTAACATTAAGGGGTCGATTCCGATCTGGTAAAATGCGCTCCGAATCGTCGTACGGAGAGTTTTTTCCCCATACGAATCGTACCCGTAGACGTCCCGTACGTACGACGAAGTACGATCCGTACCAGGTGCCAAACTCCGTACGAGTCGTACAGGACTCCGTACGACTCAAATCTCCGTACGAGTTTCACTCGGAACCGGCTGTACGCGACATCACTACGGTTCGCGGCTGGTTTTTATGATCCAGCAAGTACGATTCGTGTCGGGTACGCGCCGTACGACCCTTTTCCTACGGGAGCCGAAACAGTCGTAAACGCAGAGTTCGCGCCGAAACAGGTACGGAACGCCACCCCCGGGTACGGCACGTACCCCCCATGATCGCAGGGGTACGCGCCGTACCCCTGTGATCATGTGGGGTACGTGCCGTACACCCAGCGTACATGGGGTACGCACCGTACCCCATGTACGGTGGGTGTACGGCACGTACCCCATGTACGCTGGGTGTACGGCACGTACCCCGCATGATCACAGGGGTACGGCGCGTACCCCTGCGATCATGGGGGGTACGCGCCATACGGTGTGTAGGTGATCGTGCGCTTTTCCGTACGAATCGACGTGTACCGTACGAATCGCGTCCGGGTCGGCCGATCGGGATCGGAATTGTACGGTCGTACGGCGTCCGTACGAGTCGTACGGAAACGGCTCTGGATACGATTCATACGGACGGGGATTTTACCGGATCGGAATCGACCCCTAAGTGTCCAATACGCCACAGACAGCACTTTTGCTTATCAAATAAAAAAACTAATTTCCCTAGCCTATGTACCCGTCACAGATGTTGCTGAACACTATAACTTATTATTAGACAGCCCCTGCTATAAAAGAAACAAAGAAAGACTAAGCCCTATGCTTGACTACTTCGAAGATACATGGGTAGGCAGACTACACCGATCTGGCCATAGAAGACAGCCAAAATATCAAATAGCCTGGTGGAATGCCTACCTTAGCACATTAAACAAACAAGCAAAAACAAACAACGCAGTTGAAGGATGGCATAATGCCTTCCAATCAACTACAGACAGAGGGAGACCTACCGTTCACAAATTACTACAATCCTTACAAAAAGAACAGAGTTACCAAGAGCTCAGAATGGAACAATCAGTAACCCTGATAGGACCGAAAATAAACAAAGAAACCAAAAAATGTATAACACACTCCAAAGCCAAGTTACCCTCTATCCAACTAGCAAAGGACTGAAATATCTCTCAATGATCGCTAAAACTCTTCTATAAAATATAACATAAATATACATCCGACATTAGCCACTTTGAAATATAAAAATTGCTACCTTTCTTATATGTAACAAATAGTAATTAAAATATCAAATACATTGTAAAAACATATATTAAATGTATTATGATAATTTATTTACCAAATGTTACATATAACATAATAATATAACAAATTAATACAGTTTTCCCACCGAAAAACAATTTTTTTTAATACTTACATTTCCGTCAACGGTTCTGAAGAAATCCAATGGCAAACACTACATAAGAAAGAGTTCAAAATATCCATATAATCCAAGTAAGCCCAAAAAAATATGAAAAATACAAGCAAATCCATGGAGACTCCTCTCCAATGTAATCCACAAGATGTACCCTTCAAAACCCGAAAATAGTACTTTAAAAACATTTATGCTCCTGGAAAACCCGAAAATAAAAGTATGTGTGTAAAAATAAGAGTATATAATACTCGTCACACAACTTTAAAAAAAAAAACCACCTCCTCCTAAACTTCGAACCGCAAATAAAACCTGCAAAATAGAAAACAACATACCCACCCACACAAATACACCCATACAGATATAAAAACACATATTTATACTCCAAACATATCAATTTAAAAACATTTAAACATATTAGCATACCTCACACACCTAGACCTGAAACACGGTAAAAACCAAATATCGTACACTCTAGCTAACACCTATAACACAATCTATGATCGATAATACCATCTAACTAGCCTAAACACACCACACATACACTTGAAATAACTTCATTAAGTAATAACATATAATTTAACAAACTTACCCTCTCCAACGCGAAGCAGCATCCAACCGCGAGCTGTTGAAGCACCAAATGAGCCAAAGTAACATTACGCGGTTAAAAAATTAGTCCCTGTAAATATGAAAAGGCTATTTAATTTCTATTTTTCAACAATTTAAATTTAAAAACACAGCCTTCTATTATATATTATTACTGATGAATATTTGTTTTATTATTTATAAAATAGGCTTTATTTTTAAAAATTATTTCCACTCTTATTTAACTAACTGTTAAATAGAAACTATTATTTAGATGTACACTTTGTAATTAATTTAAATGTAAAAATGTCTTCTATATGTAACTTACTGTTAATATAATGTTTATAAATATGTTAATGTTATTTTCACAATTACCTATGTATTTTATTACCTTTTGTATTATTTACCTATGTAAAAATTAATATTATTAATATTTTCAATATTAATTTTATTAATTTCTAAATTAACCTATTGCAATTGTTGAAACAAAAAATATGTTATTCTTGTAAAATCTTTATAAAAATGTATCTATCAATATTCTGTACATTAAAATTTAAGAAAATGTATGTACAACAAAGTTAACAATTATTTGCAACATGTTTATTATTCAAATATTTGTATTTTGTATGTGATTTAAATAATTGTTATTAAATAAATTGTACACTATGGGGTCCATTAGGATGACGGGCGGACTTTGTCCGCCCGTCATCCTACCGGTGAATGGGACCACCCGCCATAAGGGCGGGGGTCCCGTTGTACATATTAAGATGCGCCCGCCACAGTGGCGGGCGCTTCCCGCATTTTTAACATTGCGGCGGGCAGTGCTGGAAGCACCGCCCGCCGCAATGCTAAAAATGCACGTTGTGCATTTCAATGCACAACATGACAGGCACCGCGAGGTGCCTGTTATGTTGTGCATTGAAATGCAGGGGGGTACTATAGGTACCCCCCATGTGCACCCCCCACCCCCACGGAGTCCCTGGGGGCCCGCAATGGGCCCCTGCAGGGGGACTCCGCCTGCCTTTCCGTGGCGGCATTGCCGCCACGGAAAGGCGTGCCAGAATGCGCATTGTAATATGGCTGGCGGTGTCTAACAGACACCGCCACCATATTAAACATATTCCGCGCCGTCCGCAAGGCCACCGGGGCGGAAAACAGGTGGGCGGTGATTTTCACCGCTGCGGTCCCCCCCGCCATCCTAATATGGCGGGGGGAATTTGGCAATGGATGTCGGGCGGATTGCCTCCGCCAGGCCGGCGGTGGCTACCGCCAGCCTGGCGGAGGCAATCCGCCCGACATCATAATGGACCCCTATGTTATTATGTTTAGTTGTAAAATTTGCTTTTAAAATAAATGTGAATAAACATAAACATTATTTAAATATAATGTGTAAATATATTATTAAATGTATATTTGGACTTTCTATATTTTTTGTGATAATAAACACTATCTACTTATTAAATTGTACTGCTAATAAAATTATTTACTCTACTTACCATTTCTTTTTCAATTTCAATAAACTGTATTTCAATAATTCCATTTAACCCTCTGTGTGTATAATTTTTGTTATTAAAAAATGATTAAATAAATATGATAGTTAATATTTTTAGATATGTTTTAAATTTCATAATTATTATTATTTCTGTATCAATTTATCAATAAAGTAACATTAATTACAATTTCTACTATAATTTTTATATTTTAAACAAATAAATATTGTAGTATTCTAGCAACCAAAAAATAGGTTTCTACAAATATTTTGCTATTCTCACTCCACCAAGTATAAATTGTGGGAAGGTGCTTAACACTAAACCCATATAAATTACTATTCCCACTCCACCAAGTATAAACTCAAAGAAGGTGCTTGATACTATAACAACATAAACTACTATTCCCACTCCACCAAGTATAAACTCTGAGAAGGTGCTGGACACTAAACTCATATAAATTACTATTCCCACTCCTCAAAGTATAAACTCTGGGAAGGTGTTGGACACTAAACCCATATAAATTACTATTCCCACACCACCAAGTATAAACTAAGGGAAGGTGCTGGACACTAAACCCATTTAAATTACTATTCCCACTCCACCAAGTATAAACCCTGGGAAGGTACTGGACACTAAACCCATATAAATTACTATTCCCACTCCACCAAGTATAAACTCAGGGAAGGTGCTGGATACTATAACAATATAAATTACTTTCCCACTCCACCAAGTATAAACTCTGAGAAGGTGCTGGACATAAACCCATATAAATTACTATTCCCACTCCACCAAGTATAAACTCAGAGAAGGTGCTGGATACTATAACAATATAAATTACTATTCCCACTCCACCAAGTATAAACTCTGAGAAGGTGCTGGACACTAAAACCATATAAATTACTATTCCCACTCCACCAAGTATAAACTCAGACAAGGTGCTGGATGCTATAATAATATAAATTACTATTCCCAGTCCACCAAGTATACACTCTGAGAAGCGCCTGGACACTAAACCCATATACATTACTATTCCCACTCCACCAAGCATAAACTCTGGGAAGGTACTGGACACTAAACCCATATAAATTACTATTCTCACTCCACCAAGTATAAACTCTGAGAAGGTGCTGGATACTATGTTAATATAAATTACTATTCCCACTCCACCAAGTATAAACTCTGGGAAGTTGCTGGACACTAAACCCATATAAATTACTATTCCCACTCCACCAAGTTTAAACTCTGGGAAGATACTGGACACTAAACACATATAAATTAATATTCCCACACCACCAGGTATAAACTCACAGAAGGTGCTGCATACTATAACAATATAAATTACTATTCCCACTCCACCAAGTATAAACTCTGAGAAGGTGCTGGACACTAAACCCATATAAATTACTATTCCCACTCCACCAAGCATAAACTCTGGGAAGGTACTGGACACTAAATCCATATAAATTACTATTCCCACTCCACCAAGTATAAACTCAGAGAAGGTGCTGGATACTATATTAATATAAATTACTATTCCCACTCCACCAAGTATAAACTCTGGGAAGGTGCTGGGCACTAAACCCATATAAATTACTATTCCCACTCCACCAAGTATAAACTCTGGGAAGGTACTGGACACTAAACCCATATAAATTACTATTCCCACTCCACAAAGTATAAACTCAGATAAGGTGCTGGATACTATAACAACATAAATTACTATTCCCACGCCACCAAGTATAAACTCAGAGAAGGTGCTTGATACTATAACAACATAAACTACTATTCCCACTCCAACAAGTATAAACTCTGAGAAGGTGCTGAACACTAAACCCATATAAATTACTATTCCCACTCTTCAAAGTATAAACTCTGGGAAGGTGTTGGACACTAAACCCATATAAATTACTATTCCCACACCAACAAGTATAAACTAAGGGAAGGTGCTGGACACTAAACCCATTTAAATTACTATTCCCACTCCACCAAGTATAAACTCTGGGAAGGTACTGGACACTAAACCCATATAAATTACTATTCCCACTCCACCAAGTATAAACTCAGAGTAGGTGCTGAATACTATAACAATATAAATTACTATTCCCACTCCACCAAGTATAAACTCTGAGAAGGTGCTGGACACTAAACCCATATAAATTACTATTCCCACTCCACCAAGTATAAACTCAGATAAGGTGCTGGATACTATAACAACATAAATTACTATTCCCACTCCACCAAGTATAAACTCTGAGAAGGTGCTGGACACTAAACCCATATAAATTACTATTCCCACTCCACAAACTATAAACTCACAGAAGGTGCTGGATACTATAACAACATAAATTACTATTCCCACTCCACCAAGTATAAACTCTGGGAAGGTGCTGGACACTAAACCCATATACATTACTATTCCCACTCCACCAAGTATAAACACTGGGAAGTTGTTGGACACTAAACCCATATAAATTACTATTCCCACTCCACCAAGTATAAACTCTGGGAGGATGCTGGACACGAAACACATATAAATTAATATTCCTACACCACCAGGTATAAACTCACAGAAGGTGCTGCATACTATAACAATATAAATTACTATTCCCACTCCACCAAGTATAAACTCTAAGAAGGTGCTGGACACTAAACCCATATAAATTACTATTCCCACTCCACCAAGCATAAACTCTGGGAAGGTACTGGACACTAAACCCATATAAATTACTATTTCCACTCCACAAAGTATAAACTCAGAGAAGGTGCTGGATACTATAACAACATAAATGACTATTCCCACTCCACCAAGCATAAACTCAGAGAAGGTACTGGACACTAAACCCATATAAATTACTATTCCCACTCCACCAAGGGGTCGATTCCGATCCGTTAAAAATCACCGTCCGTACGACTCGCATCCGGAGCCGTTTCCGTACGACTCGTACGGACGCTGTACAACCGGATGATTACGATCCCGATCGGGCTACCCGGACGCGATTCGTACGGTCCACGTCAGGTAAGGGCGATTCATACGGAAAAGCGCACGATCACCTACACACCGTATGGCGCGTACACCCCATGATTGCAGGGGTACGCGCCGTACCCCTGCGATCATGGGGTGTACGCGCCGTAACCCTGCGATCATGGGGGGTAAGTGCCGTACACCCAGCATACATGGGCTACGGCACGTACCCCATGCACGCTGGGTGTACGGCACGTACCCCCCATGATCGCAGGGCTACGCGCCGTACCCCTGCGATCATGGGGTGTACGTGCCGTACCCGGGGGGGGCGTTCCGTGCCTGTTTCGTGGTGAACTCTGACTGTACGACAGTTTCCAGCTCCCGTAGAAAAAGGGTCGTACGGAGCGTACACAACACGGATCGTACTTGCCGGGTCATAAAAAGCAGCTGCGAACCGTATAAACGTCATGTACAGCGGCTTCCGAGGGCAATTCGTACGGGAATTTCATTCATACGGTCCCTGGTACGATTCGTACGGATAGCTGCATCGGGTGTGGATCGTACTACGTCGTTCGTACGGGGACGGTTACGGGTACGATTCGTTCGGAAAAAAATGCTCCGTATGACGATTCGGAGCGCTTTTTACAGGATCGGAATCGACCCCCAAGTATAACTCAGAAAAGGTGCTGGATACTATATTAATATAATTTACTATTACCACTCCACCAAGTATAAACTCTGGGAAGGTGCTGGACACTAAACCCATATAAATTACTATTCCCACTCTACCAATTATAAACTCTGGGAAAGTACTGGACACTAAACCCATATAAATTACTATTCCTACTCCACCAAGTATCAACTAATAAAACATTTTACCATTTATATATTTTTTTGATTTTCTAAAAATTTGACACTATAAAACAAAAACTTATTGATTTTTTTTAATTTTTTTAAAACAACACATTTTTCTCTATAATAAAAAATAATGATTATTACAAACAATACATACACAGAAATATATATGTAATTAAGTATTTGTACTTTTTGTTCTTTTACAATAGCAATTTTTTTTACCATAGCCTAATACTTTAAAGACAAATCTGTGAATTTTGAATATTAAATTATTGTTATTATTTTTAACATTTTACTTTTTTTTTTCAATTTTTCAATATTAAAATGTAACATTCAAATTTAATATTCTTTATTTTTATTATATCTATATACTAAATCTAATGTATTTGCAATCCCCACATTTTTTACAAATTTTTTAAATAATAATATATTTAATAAATAATAGGAATTTTTTTTAGCAAATTTCTTTCAACATCCGTTTTTTTTATATATTTATTTTTATTTTTTAAATTTTAAATTAATTATTAAATTTATAGTAGCAAATTTATGATAATACCCAAAATGTGGTATATATGTTTTTTAGATATTTTACTTTTAAAATATATTAGAATTTTGTTGTAGCAAATTTAGTAGAACACCCAAGTTTTTTTTATTAATTTTTCTGAAATTTAAATTTAAATACATTTCGAAATTTATTTTATCAAATTTATTATGAAACCCTAAAATTCGTATATATATTTTTTAATTTGAAAATTGAAATCTATTTGGAAATTTATTTTACCAAATTTATTACAATTTCCCCCAAAAAATTATTATTTTTTAAAGTTTATATTTGAAATTAATTTTTAAATTTATTGTAACAAATTTATTATGATAGACAAAAGTTTGTATATATTTAATTTTAAATTTTAAATTATTTGTGAAAATATTTTTATCAAATTTCTTATGAAACCCTAAAATTTGTATATTGTTTTTTGTAAATTTGAAATTTGAAATTTATTTTGAAATGTATTTTACAAAATGTATTACAATACACAACAATGTATTTTAATTAAATATTTGTATTTTTTAAATTAATTTGGAATTTTTTTTAACAAATGTATTATGATAAACAAAAGTTAGTATATATTTAATTTTAAATTTTAAATTTTAAATTAAATTTTAAATTTATTTTAGTAAATGTATTACAATAGCCACATTTTTTTAAATTTTTTAATTGGAAAATAATTTAGAAAAGTATATAACAAATTTAAAAAAAATTAATTTAAATTTACAATTGAAATTTATTTTTCAAAATTTATTTTTACTAAATTTAAAACATTTCCCACCCTATTCCCCTAAAAACCCACAACCAGCTACTAAGAATTATTATACCTTTTTTGCTACATTACATTTTTACATACATTTTTTTACAAATATTAGGTAAATTGTACTAATTTTTAACTTTAAATAAAAATGTTTACAATATATTTTAAAACACTTCCCACCCTATTCCCCTAAAAACCCACTACCCACTCCTAAACATTATTATACATTTGTAAATATATTTTTTAAATAAAAAAAATATTATATATTTAATAACAATTAATTAACTAAATTTTTAATAAATATGATTTTTATTTTTACTAGTACTACATTATAAACAATCTGCATTTACATTTTCGATATCATTGCAATCGATAGTATGACAATCGATATTCTGACATTCTATATTTTGACTTTCGATATTTTTTACCTATACAAATAGACGATATTATTTACAGTCGATATAATTTACTCGATATTTTTCACTTCGATATTTTTTACAACACTTAATAATCGATATTAATGACATCGATATTACTTACCTCGATTTTACTGCCATCTCCATATTCTGTAGTCGATATTCTGTCCAGTCGAAATAAAAAACTCGATATTATGACTGCACACCATAGCCATAATATGGTGGAGTATTTGATAATTTCCCACTCAGGCCTCCATTCTTAGGGCCCCATTAGGATAGCGGGCGGAAAACCACCCCGCCCGCCATGGAGGCGGGAAACAACCGCCCGCCATGGAGGCGGTGCAACCGGCAGACAAATTAGGATCGACCGCCACTGGAGACCGACCGCGGCGGTAGCGGTGAAAATAAAACCGCCCGACGTGTGCGGTGATGACAAAACTCCGACCGCGGCGGTCGGAAAAGCAGCGGAAAATACAAAACCGCCCACAGGGAAAGCGGAGACACCGCACAGGAAATTACGATATCCCCGAGGGTGGCGCGGGCGGAACCGCAGGCACCGACCGCCGCGGTCGAAGGCAGGATTGCATGGGATAAATGGCGGACAAGCACCAGCAAAGTCACCGCAGCGGACGAACATGAAATCCATGGCGGTCGATGTCAAAGCACCGCAGCAATGCCAAATACTGCATAAAGTAGCCCAGCCTCAAATACATACAACACACACACACAGATACAGAAATGGCAAATAAATATACAATACTACATAACCACACCCATAACACACCTGACAACCACTATCCAATTGGACACACCCACACAGCTGAGTACAAAGCCACACCCTCCACTCACCACAATCCTTTGCATCTTTCCACAACAGAAGGCCACACACCACATCTGAGAGGAGAGGCAAAATCGCACACAACACCCACCCACCCACCACCACCATCAACACCACCATCACACCATCACAATCAAACCCCCAGCACAGAACACACCTCATCACCACACCCCTGCACCCACACACCCCTGCACCCACAAACACCTCAACACCCCCACACCATGACATCACAAAAAATGCCAAAATTCACAGAGAGTGAGTTGACAGTCATGGTCAACGAGATTGTGAGAGTAGAACCACAACTATTTGGGAACCTAGTCCAACAGACACCATTAGCCACCAGGACACAAATGTGGGAAAGGATTGTCCAAAGGGTGAATGCAGTTGGGGCCACCCCAAGATCCAAGAAGGAGATCATGAAGCGGTGGCATGATCTCAAGAGGGTTGTCAAGGAGAAGAGGAGCAAGAACTGGAATCTGGCAAACGTGACTGGCAGTGGCCCTCCCATCCCACTGAAGACATTCACACCATGGGAGGAGAAGGTGCTTGCTATCCTGCTACCTGAGAGTTTCACAGGAGTAGCCGGGGGAGCGGAGGCTGGTAAGTACAGACAAATGTTTAAGACCACATTGACTTTTACCTCCTTGCAATACCCAACCACCAATACACTGTCCATCCCTAACCAACATGTAGCCAGCCATTCTGCTAAGGATGCCTGTATGGGGCCGGAATGTCAGTACAACAACTCCCACCATAGCCCCTGTCCCACAGCCCAGCAGCATGGAGGCCTCCCCCACCCAGGAGCAAGTGTCAGCCATTGCACTGTTTAACAAACAGACATACAGGTTGGTAGCCATCTTCACTTGGAGGCTGTTTGTGGGGGTGAGGGAGGGAGGGAGGCCTGTCTCACTACTCCCAGCATGCCCCCCTGTCCCACAGCCCAGCAGCATGGAGGCTTCCCCCACCCAGGAGCAAGTGTCAGCCATTGCACTGTTTAACAAACAAACGTACAGGTTGGTAGCCATCTTCACTTGGAGGCTGTTTGTGGGGGTGAGGGAGGGAGGGAGGCCTGTCTCACTACTCCCAGCATGCCCCCCTGTCCCACAGCCCAGCAGCATGGAGGCTTCCCCCACCCAGGAGCAAGTGTCAGCCATTGCACTGTTTAACAAACAGACATACAGGTTGGTAGCCATCTTCACTTGGAGGGTGTTTGTGGGGGTGAGGGAGGGAGGGAGGCCTGTCTCACTACTCCCAGCATGCCCCCCTGTCCCACAGCCCAGCAGCATGGAGGCCTTCCCCACCCAGGAGCAAGTGTCAGCCATTGCACTGTTTAACAAACAAACTTACAGGTTGGTAGCCATCTTCACTTGGAGCCTGTTTGTGGGGGTGAGGGAGGGAGGCCTGTCTCACTACTCCCAGCATGCCCCCCTGTCCCACAGCCCAGCAGCATGGAGGCCTCCCCCACCCAGGAGCAAGTGTCAGCCATTATACCCTGCACGCTCACCTTACAGGTATGTAACTACCGTTTATCTTCATGAAGTGTGTGTGTATTAATCTATTTACTATTGTACAAAATGCATAGACAATCAACCTTTAGGACACCATGATATAACTATCCACTATATAATGTAACACGATGTTGCCATGATTTGTACAACTGATGACAGCACAATGCACTAGTGTACAGACAGCTGATGATACACAGAAGACACAAACACTGACCACTCCCCATCTACTCCACAGGTGATGAAGAACTCACTGCTGGGGACAACACCAACGACCAGCAGAGCCAGTCTCCACCTCCGGCACATGGACTCACAGATGCAGACTCCCAGGACAGTTTGGACGATGAGCTCCAGGCCGGCCCATCCGGTGTTCCACACACCCAGAGGTCCCAGGCCCCCATCCTCCCCACCACCACCTCTGCTGCAACGACAACGCAGCAGACCCCTGCTGTCATGGCCTCTGCCTCCACCGCAACCACCACCGCAGCCACTGCCACCAACACCACCACTACCACCAGTACCACCTGCAGCACCCTCCCTGTCCCTAGGGATGACCAGCCCACACCAACAACTGTGGAGGGCAGGGAGCCAGTGCGTGGCGCACCAGTGGCGAGGGAAGAGGTCCGTGGCAGCAGAGCAGGTGGGAGGGCCAGGGCCAACACCAGACCTCGGGAGGAGTGGACACCATCCCTGGACCACTTCACCAGAGTTGTGGATGCCTACCAAGAGGTCCAGGGACAAAGTGGCCGGTCGGATGAATTTTTCAGGGAGCTCATCCTGCTGATGAGGTCCATCGATAACCGCCTGGGACAGATGGTGGACCTCATGGGCCAGCAAGTGGCGTTGCAGAGGGACAGGCCTGTGTCCCAACCATCACCACCGTCCCCTCCTGTTGTGCAGCAGGATGACAGTCCACCATCCTCCCCTGCGCCAACAGAGAGGGGCGAGTCCTCTGACGCCGCTGGCCATTCAGCAGGCACCCCACCGCCAAAAAGATCTAGGGGGCGTCCGAAGAAGAGCCTGGGAGTCTCTGGAAGCCAAGCACCTGCCACACGCCAGTCACGGAGCCAGCCTTGAAGACAACCCTCTCCCCAACTGCATTGACTTTTTGGACTATCTTTCCCCACATTGCCTTGGCAATGGCACCTGTCTGTTGGACTGGGTCACCACATTCATGTGGTGTCTACTCTTGCATCTCAGCGACCATGACTGTCAACTCACTGCTCATTCCCCACCTTCCTGTAAATATTCACGCACAATTCACATGTCCACCCCGTAAATAAAATACCTTACAATCCAGATTTTGTGTAGTGAATTCTTTAGTGCATTATTTACAATGATGATAATGTCCATGATATGTAAACATGATGTACAGTATGCAGGGCAGGAACACGCTGGAGCACCTAGGGAGACACAACAGAACTACAGTCACTGGTCTCATCGTGGCAACACACACAGATCACTGATCCACAAATATCCTAATTATCACAGGTACCCTACACAGTGTCTATCTGATATGCTTTAATACCGTCCATAATACATCTCCGGACGTAACGTCCATTCCAACAATACCATACATAGGTGACAGAACATGTGGCTATTGGGAACATCTGCGCATATCCATTCACAACATAAGCTAACACACTAGACTATGTAGACGTTGTAACTCGTCACACACCTTCAAGTGAAGTAGGGTTGGATTAGCTGCTGCCGTTGGTCAACTCCTTCCTCCTCTCCACTCTCCTCATCACTGGATTCAGGTCCCTGAGCAGGTTGTGGCCTTGGTTCCTCACCGTCGTCCAGGAGCAGGGGGACCCCCTTGTGGATGGCCAGGTTGTGTAGCATACAGCATGCCACAACGATCTTGCACACCTTCCCAGGCGAGTATGCAAGTGCGCCTCCAGTCCTGTCAAGGCACCGGAACCTTGCCTTCAGCAGCCCAAAAGTACATTCAATTACCCGTCGTGTCCTGCCATGGGCCTCATTGTAGCGGATCTCTGCAGGTGTCTGGGGATTACGGAGTGGGCTCAACAGCCATGGCCTACTGGGATAAGCAGAGTCCCCTGTGAATAAAAAACACACATTGCAATGTTGTACGGCCACAGTAAAGGCAGTGACACACAGCACGTGATAGCAGTTGTGTAACTCACCCACAATCCAGGCACGTTCGGATGCAGATTCTCCATCATCCGTGGCACCATGCTGTTCCTCATGATGAAAGAGTCATGTGCCGAACCGGGATACTTAGCACACACATGTGAAATTGTCATGTCTGCAAGGCACACCTCCTGCACATTCATGGAGTGGTAGTGTTTCCGGTTTCGATAAATGTGCTCCGTCGCCTGCGGTGCCACCAGAGCCACATGGGTGCAATCGATCGCACCGACTACATGTGGGATGTGCCCAAGTGGATAGAAGTCCCCCTTAACGGCAGCCAATTCACGTCCCCGGGGAAATGGATGTAGCGATTCCGATAGATCATCATGGCCTCGAGTACATCCCTCAGCACCATGCTGAACATGGGCTGCGACATTCCCCCAGCGTTAGCCACGGTCTCCTGGAAGGAACCAGTCGCAAAGAAGTGTAGTGCTGCCATTACCTTGTAGGTGGGTGTGAATGCCGTAGGATAGTGACGGCGAGGCTGCAGGTGGGGCTCCAATAGATCACACAAGATCTTCAATGTCGGTCTGTCCAACCGGAATTTCCTGATGATTGCCTCATTCTCCATGTCCTCAAGCACAATCAACTGACGTAGGAGATTTGGCCTCCTCCTAGTTTAGGATTAAAAACAATAGGTCAATGACAAGCATCATGAGATGGCCATAGCACAAAGCATCAATGATGTAATGGGTAAAAAACAATGGCCAGAGAGATGCATGGCACATCTGGTTACATGGCTGCCCAATAGCTACACACAGAGGGCAGGTCTCTCCAGTGACAATACCCAAGTGACATTAATGTGGATACAATGATTGAACTAGTGACATGCGCAGACATGGAGCTACAAGAGCCACAAATCTAATGTGACTTAACATGTCTGTCATACCCATCTGCCGTACCTGCCAGACCTCAATGCATCATGTACATTGTGGAAGCATTCATCAACACAATGATCACAATAGCAGGGACACTTCTGGTTGTGTGCATGATCAGTTCTGAATGCACAAGTGAGGTACGATACAATGCAGTGCCCCCAGCCCGGTCAAGGTATGCACTGACCAACAACACATTAAACCTCACTACATCTATGTAGAGCACCTGACGTCTGTCAATCATCACCCATCAAAAGCCTTACTAAAATGGCACAAACACATGCTAAAGTGGCTCAGACTGAACGTGCGTCCTCCTGTGGATGCAATGGCTCTGTGGCATCGTGTGTACAATGATGTGCCCTACACCATGTAGCTGCATGGCACTTATACATTGTCCATGATTGACATACACAGCAATGTGTACGAAAATGCCAGAACCTACCGCCGGTCCCCAGCGGTGCATCACCCCAGCACCACCATCTACCCAGCCAAGGTAGCCATTGGCACATGGACTTGTGTACATGCCGCTGGCTAGGCTCCGCCGCATCAGTCGCGGTACCTACCGCCGGTCCCCAGCGGTGTGACCCCAGCACCACCATCTACCCAGCCAAGGTAGCCATTGGCACATGGACTGGTGTACATGCCGCTGGCTAGGCTCCGCCGCATCAGTCGCGGTACCTACCGCCTTTCCCCAGCGGTGTGACCCCAGCACCACCATCTACCCAGCCAAGGTAGCCATTGGCACATGGACTTGTGTACATGCCGCTGGCTAGGCTCCGCCGCATCAGTCGCGGTACCTACCGCCGGTCCCCAGCGGAGCGTCACCGCCGTGGAGCATTGCATACAGCCAATGGCATGGGTGTTCAATGTGGCATGATGCAGATTTGAAAAATGCGGAAGCGGCGCGCCACCGCCGTGGAGGCGGTCATTGGATGCTTTTGAATGATGCACCATCGCGGTAGCGCACCCCGGACACCCGCGGTGCGTCACCGCCATGGTGCATTGCATACAGCCAATGGCATGGGTGTTCTATGTGGCATGATGCAGATTTGAAAAATGCGGAAGCGGCGCGCCGCCGCCGCGGAGGCGGTCATTGGATGCTTTTGAATAAGGCTGACCCAGACAACCAATTGTAGCACCTTATCAGCTTCCTAACGACCCCATGGGCCTATAAATCTGTGGGAGTGAGCCACACATTCCCACTGCTCACAGAGCCTGCTGCCTGGGACCCTCTCCTGCTGCTGCCTGGGACCCTCTCCTGCTGCTGCCTGAGACCCTCTCCTGCTGCTCACAGAGCCTGCTGCCTGGGACCCTCTCCTGCTGCTGCCTGGGATCCTCTCCTGCTGCTGCCTGAGACCCTCTCCTGCTGCCCACAGAGCCTGCTGCCTGGGACCCTCTCCTGCTGCTGCCTGGGACCCTCTCCTGCTGCTGCCTGGGACCCTCTCCTGCTGCTGCCTGGGACCCTCTCCTGCTGCTGCCTGAGACCCTCTCCTGCTGCTCACAGAGCCTGCTGCCTGGGACCCTCTCCTGCTGCTGCCTGAGACCCTCTCCTGCTGCTCACAGAGCCTGCTGCCTGGGACCCTCTCCTGCTGCTGCCTGAGACCCTCTCCTGCTATTGCGTGGGACCCTCTCCTGCTGCTGCCTGGGACCCTCTCCTGCTGCTGCCTGGGACCCTTTCCTGCTGCTGCCTGGGACCCTCTCCTGCTGCTGCCTGAGACCCTCTCCTGCTGCTCACAGAGCCTGCTGCCTGGGACCCTCTCCTGCTGCTGCCTGGGACCCTCTCCTGCTGCTGCCTGAGACCCTCTCCTGCTGCTCACAGAGCCTGCTGCCTGGGACCCTCTCCTGCTGCTGCCTGGGACCCTCTCCTGCTGCTGCCTGGGACCCTCTCCTGCTGCTGCCTGGGACCCTCTCCTGCTGCTGCCTGGGACCCTCTCCTGCTGCTGCCTGGGACCCTCTCCTGCTGCTCACAGAGCCTGCTGCCTGGGACCCTCTCCTGCTGCTGCCTGAGACCCTCTCCTGCTGCTCACAGAGCCTGCTGCCTGGGACCCTCTCCTGCTGCTGCCTGAGACCCTCTCCTGCTGCTCACAGAGCCTGCTGCCTGGGACCCTCTCCTGCTGCTGCCTGAGACCCTCTCCTGCTGCTCACGGAGCCTGCTGCCTGGGACCCTCTCCTGCTGCTGCCTGAGACCCTCTCCTGCTGCTCACAGAGCCTGCTGCCTGGGACCCTCTCCTGCTGCTGCCTGAGACCCTCTCCTGCTGCTCACAGAGCCTGCTGCCTGGGACCCTCTCCTGCTGCTGCCTGAGACCCTCTCCTGCTGCTCACAGAGCCTGCTGCCTGGGACCCTCTCCTGCTGCTGCCTGAGACCCTCTCCTGCTGCTCACAGAGCCTGCTGCCTGGGACCCTCTCCTGCTGCTGCCTGGGACCCTCTCCTGCTGCTGCCTGGGACCCTCTCCTGCTGCTGCCTGAGACCCTCTCCTGCTGCTGCCTGGGACACCTCACAACTCACTTCCGCCACAGGTCTGCCATATCCACAGGGATGTCAAGAACAGATAAGATCCGTGCCAGTCCATTCACGAGTGAGGAGCTGGATGTCCTTGTGAACGAGGTGCTGGCACAGTACCCATGGCTGTTTGGTGGCCCCAATGTCGTGGTAAGTCACCATGTAGGGAGCAGTAGGGCAGGGTGGTGTCAGACGTGTATTCATGATGCTGCAGTATGTTATATTGGATGTGGGGTGCAGACAAACACTGACAGACAAGATGTTTCCAGGTGGTGGGAGTGTGTGTTTTGCATTATGACTCTGTCCTAGGCCTATACTTGTATGTGTGAGTGGGATGTGCTACTTTTTGGGGCAGACATGACCAACGGTTGTTTGCCTTGTAGCTGGTTGGACAGTGTCCGCTTGTGATGTAATTTCAGGGTGCCCCTGTAGTCATAGTCAGTGTGCCCCACAGAGTAGGTTCAGTGGCTGCCCTTCCAAAGTTTGTCCATCAGCCAACTTACATGCTACAGTTGCTGCACACTGATTAGTGGATATGCCACATCAATGCCCTGTACAATTTCTGATTTACACAGTGCTGTCGATGCATTTGTGTTTAATCATCATTCTTCAGTGTGATAATCATGGAGACTACGAAGCTCAATGTGTGCATGCATTCACTAATGTTTATGCCATGCAGAGTGGCCTTGTGAGGGTACCCCCAGTTCTGGAGGGAGGGAGGTCACTGTGCGTCCAGATTTAGTGTCTGGCTGCTGTACTGATAGATGCTGACATATGACAATGTGTAAATGTTCATTAGTCCTTCTTTACTCTCATACCTGCAGCTCAAAGTACTCCAACGTAAGGCTGTCTGGAGGGCCATAGCAGCAAAGGTGCGAGCCCTGGGGGTATCAAACAGACGACACACACACTGTCACAAGAGGTGGGACGACATCAGCCGGCTGGCTAAGCAAGTGGCAGAGATGAACTTGGGGATGGTACCATGCACAGGGCGTGTGGCACGCCGCACCATGACTCCGCTGATGGCACGCATACTGGCAGTGACCTATCCAGACCTGGATGCACGTCTGAAGGGGCTTCAGCAGCAAGACAGAGATGGTGAGTATCCGGGGAGGGATAGTTTGTCTGGGAGTGGATGCATGTGTAGAGTGCCTGTGTCTGCGGTGACACATGTGATGTGCCTGTGCTGCCATGCTGTGATATGTGATGTGAGTGGCAACTGTGATGTGTGTCTGTATGAGGCATTGGCCCACCATGGCCTTACTCTGCAGCTCCTGGCTGCAGTTTTCAGTCCTTGACATATATTTTGTTGTCCACATGGTCACTCTTCTTTGTGATGGTGGGTGTAGTCCCTATTATGCTGTACAGCTGTGTCCACTTAATGAGTGTTACACCATGTCAGTCTACTTTGCATGCACCTGCATGGTAGTGGCCCACACATCTGACAACAATGTGAACCCACATTGGCACATGGTGATTGTAATGGCCTATTTGACAATGTGGCATGTGTAGACAAAACAGGTGTGTGTATTCCCCTCTGGATCCCTTTAGGCTCTGTAAGTGGTGATGTTAGTTGTGGCTACATCATGTCCATGGGGCAGGTCCATGTGGGCTGGGGGAACACCATCCATGGGCAGGGTGTAGTGCTGTGTGTCATCGACATTGGTCCACTCCTGCCTGTTTGTCCGCATGACAGGCACAGTTGTGGTGTAAATGGTGTGTAGCTGCACAATGATTTGAGGGTGTGGTGGTTACCATGTAGCTCTAGGCCTCTCATGTGCTGCATTGCTCTGATATCGTGTGACCAGACAATGACACTTATACAACCATGTTTCTGTCGCTAATGCAGATTCGGAAGACACCACGGCGGAACATGATCCTGAAAGTGGTGGCGAGACCAGCACGACAGCGGCAGCAGAGCAGAGTGAGACGGAGCAAAGTGACACTGACCACACCAGCGCTGATGAGGGTGACAGGAGTATGCATGAGGAATCTGTGGCTGAGACACAGAGTACCACTTCATCTGATGGCAGGGGGGATGAGTCCCTGTTAGCAGCCACAGGGGATGGGGACTCTGCTGCTGCATCTGACTACCAACGGCCACTGCCCACCCTCCCATCCACTTCCTCTGGGGCTGGCCGTATCCGAGTCACTAAGAGGGGACGTGTGACATTCACACATGGCACCGCAGCACCTGCACCTGTCCCCCCTGCTACCCTCAGTGCAGAGTGCGTAGAGCTCCTGCGGCAACTTTGCGTGGGCCAGACCGCCCTGCTGAATGCCTTCAGTGCACACGATAACAAATTAGGGCAGGTTCTGGCATTCATGGAGGGCATACACTCTGACGTGGGTGGCCTACATCGTACACTCCTGTCATTGTCAGGTACAGTGACGTCAGCCCTCCAACAAGCACATGCCCCCTTTGCAGCTCAGGTGCCTGTGACGTCCACCCAGTCAGTGGCCACATCAGATGACAGTGAGCACTTGGGACATACATCAAGTAAACGTTACAACACTAGGAGCACAGCTCAGACCCAAAGCAAACAATCCCGTCCACAGACTCCATCCCCAAAGAAGGGCAGGGACCCCCCAATATGCACAGACCAGGTGAAGTCACAGAAGAGCAAGGCCAGAAGAGCATTGTGTCAGACATCAGGCTCACATGCTGCTGAGCCATCACCAGATATTGACTCTGCTATGCCCACAGAGGATGTGTGGGATGTCATGACTACACTTGGGGAGAACACAGGGACACACCCACCTACCACATCAACCCCAGTACAAAGTACATCGAGGCAGGTGGAGGGAAGCCCTGTCGTGACCAGCCCAGTCATTGTGGCAGTGTAGACCCCTGTCGTGACCAACCCAGTCATTGTGGCAAAGAAGGGCAGTGTAGTGGCCATCCCTGGCAAGAAGGGACAGGAGGGCAGTGTAGACACCACCCCTGGGGTAAGTGGGAAGGTGGTCACTGTGGGGGGTACACCTTCCAGAGAGGGTAAAGTGGTCCGGAGGCGTAGCCAGCCCAAGCGTACTGCAGGATCAAGCACTTCTCCAGAGGGAGTGGCAGTGTCTGCCCCTGATGTGGAACAGTTGGGGGGTGTGCAGGTGGTGTCAACGCCACTTCCCATCAACCCCATGACAGGGAAGCAAATTCATATTCCAAAGAAGTGGAAGGGCACCCCTCCTACCTCTCCCACCCACACTGTGTCAAGGGCGTGCATGACTCCACCTCCACGTGCCACGGTGCCACCTGGTCCGCACAGCCCTCCACCTTGCAGGCCCTCTGTTATAGCCACATCACATGTCCCTCTGTCACACCAGTCAAGTGGACCTGCAGTCCCTGACACACAGCCAGGTTCCACTCCACATGACAGCCAGGAGTGAGTTGTCAACACCCTCAGACGCCTGTGCCACACATAGGTGTGCTACAGTAGACCATTGTTAGCGATGTGGGTGTGTTCCTGGGCCTGTTGCTCTGATGTGCTGTACCCTGCCAAGGACTCTGGGCCTGTTGCTCTGATGTGCTCTCCCCTGCCCTGCCAAGGACTCTGGGCCTGTTGCTCTGATGTCCTGTACCCTGCCAAGGACTCTGGGCCTGTTGCTCTGATGTGCTGTACCCTGCCAAGGACTCTGGGCCTGTTGCTCTGATGTGCTCTCCCCTGCCCTGCCAAGGACTCTGGGCCTGTTGCTCTGATGTGCTGTACCCTGCCAAGGACTCTGGGCCTGTTGCTCTGATGTGCTGTACCCTGCCAAGGACTCTGGGCCTGTTGCTCTGATGTGCTCTCCCCTGCCCTGCCAAGGACTCTGGGCCTGTTGCTCTGATGTGCTGTACCCTGCCAAGGACTCTGGGCCTGTTGCTCTGATGTGCTCTCCCCTGCCCTGCCAAGGACTCTGGGTCTGTTGCTCTGATGTGCTGTACCCTGCCAAGGACTCTGGGCCTGTTGCTCTGATGTGCTGTACCCTGCCAAGGACTCTGGGCCTGTTGCTCTGATGTGCTCTCCCCTGCCCTGCCAAGGACTCTGGGCCTGTTGCTCTGATGTGCTGTACCCTGCCAAGGACTCTGGGCCTGTTGCTCTGATGTGCTGTACCCTGCCAAGGACTCTGGGCCTGTTGCTCTGATGTGCTCTCCCCTGCCAAGGACTCTGGGCCTGTTGCTCTGATGTGCTGTACCCTGCCAAGGACTCTGGGCCTGTTGCTCTGATGTGCTCTTCCCTGCCCTGCCAAGGACTCTGGGCCTGTTGCTCTGATGTGCTGTACCCTGCCAAGGACTCTGGGCCTGTTGCTCTGATGTGCTGTACCCTGCCAAGGACTCTGGGCCTGTTGCTCTGATGTGCTGTACCCTGCCCTGCCAAGGACTTTGCACTTCCCGATTGTGATTCACCAGTGCATAGTCTATGGCATTTGAACATGATTTTGAGACTTGCTGGTGTCTAATAATGTTGTGTAGCTACATCTGTGCAATATGTGAATAAATACAGTACATTATGGTGTGTTTTCTCTGTCTCCTTACTGATTAAAGTCATTTTCTTGTTTGACTGAGTTCCATGGTCTATTTTGTACATCACCATTGCAAGGTTCTATGTGGCCATATGATTTTCAGACAGGGGGACAGGTTCTTCAGTCCATTGTGGCCCTGCTGATGTTGTACTCTGTGATGGTTATTTGGCAGGCCATGCAGTTTTCGTGTGGGTGAATTGCTATTGCTGCATACACTGTTCACAGGTCACCTTGGGGGACACTGGCAGCACAGGGTGTGCAGCTGTGCTGTGGTGTAGTCGATGTTTATGATGTGATGAGGTGTGTGTTTCCCTTTCTGTGTGCCCTGGCGTGTATGTGTATGGTCGTCTTGTGTTGGCCCTTGGTCCTGGTGGCATGGCTTACATGGCATGTGTGGTGTTGGGTGTGGCAGAGGTGTGCAGTGTGAAGGGTGTTAGTTTGTAGTGTATGTATGTGTGCCCCTGTATGGTGTGAGACACACATGTGTCAGGCAGGAGTTGTATGCCTGTTGTATGTTTTGTCTTGCCCTGTGTGGATGTTTGTATACAATTGTGTGGGCTGTGGGGAGTGCACTGGTGTTGTGTGTCCGTTGTCAGGCAATCCTGCTGTGCCTTTATCCCTGGTTGTGTGTCGCAGTGTGTGTGTATTGTGCTTGTTGTTACAGTGCTTGTTGATGTGCAAGGGGGTGCACAGGATAGGCACCTGGCCTGTGACTACTTCGGGTGGTGTTGCAGTGTTGGTCGGGGTGGTGTGTCGCTGTGATGTTTGGAAAGTGTCCATGCCTTGGTGTTGCCCTGCCTTCTGCATAGTGCGCATGTGTTGACCGCGGCGGTGACGTATCCGTGACCGTGACGTTGCTGCAGGTTGGCCGACGTTGTGTGTTCCGGATGCCGTAGGGTGCCTTGTTGTGAGGTGGGTGATGTGTGGGTGCCCATGTGGATGTGTTGTGCCCCCCAGCAGGATGCCAGTGTGGTGCTTGGGCCCTGTGTCGGCATGTGTGTTGTGTGGTGTATATGTGTAATGAGGTACCTGCGGCGGCGTCCGTGGCGGCCCATCTGGCGATAGTGTTGCAGCAGGTACATGACCGGATGCATGTGGAGGGCTGGGTCCATGGGGTTCATGTCGGGTCTCGTCGTGCGTGCTCCGCTGTAGACTTTCCGCCTGCTAGAGCTGTGCGGTGTCTCCGCTGCGGTGCGTCAGCTTGTTTGGCCCATCCTAATTTGTCGAGCGGGGCGGACGTCATCGGCCGCGGCGGAGGGTCTCGATTGGCTGCAGGGACCCTCTCCTGCTGCTGCCTGGGATCCTCTCCTGCTGCTGCCTGAGACCCTCTCCTGCTGCTCACAGAGCCTGCTGCCTGGGACCCTCTCCTGCTGCTGCCTGGGACCCTCTCCTGCTGCTGCTTGGGACCCTCTCCTGCTGCTGCCTGGGACCCTCTCCTGCTGCTGCCTGAGACCCTCTCCTGCTGCTCACAGAGCCTGCTGCCTGGGACCCTCTCCTGCTGCTGCCTGAGACCCTCTCCTGCTGCTGCCTGGGACCCTCTCCTGCTGCTGCCTGGGACCCTCTCCTGCTGCTGCCTGGGACCCTCTCCTGCTGCTGCCTTGGACCCTCTCCTGCTGCTGCCTGAGACCCTCTCCTGCTGCTCACAGAGCCTGTTGCCTGGGACCCTCTCCTGCTGCTGCCTGAGACCCTCTCCTGCTGCTCACAGAGCCTGCTGCCTGGGACCCTCTCCTGCTGCCGCCTGAGACCCTCTCCTGCTGCTCACAGAGCCTGCTGCCTGGGACCCTCTCCTGCTGCTGCCTGAGACCCTCTCCTGCTGCTCACAGAGCCTGCTGCCTGGGACCCTCTCCTGCTGCTGCCTGAGACCCTCTCCTGCTGCTCACAGAGACTGCTGCCTGGGACCCTCTCCTGCTGCTGCCTGAGACCCTCTCCTGCTGCTCACAGAGCCTGCTGCCTGGGACCCTCTCCTGCTGCTGCCTGAGACCCTCTCCTGCTGCTCACAGAGCCTGCTGCCTGGGACCCTCTCCTGCTGCTGCCTGGGACCCTCTCCTGCTGCTGCCTGGGACCCTCTCCTGCTGCTGCCTGAGACCCTCTCCTGCTGCTGCCTGGGACACCTCACAACTCACTTCCGCCACAGGTCTGCCATATCCACAGGGATGTCAAGAACAGATAAGATCCGTGCCAGTCCATTCACGAGTGAGGAGCTGGATGTCCTTGTGAACGAGGTGCTGGCACAGTACCCATGGCTGTTTGGTGGCCCCAATGTCGTGGTAAGTCACCATGTAGGGAGCAGTAGGGCAGGGTGGTGTCAGACGTGTATTCATGATGCTGCAGTATGTTATATTGGATGTGGGGTGCAGACAAACACTGACAGACAAGATGTTTCCAGGTGGTGGGAGTGTGTGTTTTGCATTATGACTCTGTCCTAGGCCTATACTTGTATGTGTGAGTGGGATGTGCTACTTTTTGGGGCAGACATGACCAACGGTTGTTTGCCTTGTAGCTGGTTGGACAGTGTCCGCTTGTGATGTAATTTCAGGGTGCCCCTGTAGTCATAGTCAGTGTGCCCCACAGAGTAGGTTCAGTGGCTGCCCTTCCAAAGTTTGTCCATCAGCCAACTTACATGCTACAGTTGCTGCACACTGATTAGTGGATATGCCACATCAATGCCCTGTACAATTTCTGATTTACACAGTGCTGTCGATGCATTTGTGTTTAATCATCATTCTTCAGTGTGATAATCATGGAGACTACGAAGCTCAATGTGTGCATGCATTCACTAATGTTTATGCCATGCAGAGTGGCCTTGTGAGGGTACCCCCAGTTCTGGAGGGAGGGAGGTCACTGTGCGTCCAGATTCAGTGTCTGGCTGCTGTACTGATAGATGCTGACATATGACAATGTGTAAATGTTCATTAGTCCTTCTTTACTCTCATACCTGCAGCTCAAAGTACACCAACGTAAGGCTGTCTGGAAGGCCATAGCAGCAAAGGTGCGAGCCCTGGGGGTATCAAACAGACGACACACACACTGTCACAAGAGGTGGGACGACATCAGCCGGCTGGCTAAGCAAGTGGCAGAGATGAACTTGGGGATGGTACCACGCACAGGGCGTGTGGCACGCCGCACCATGACTCCGCTGATGGCACGCATACTGGCAGTGACCTATCCAGACCTGGATGCACGTCTGAAGGGGCTTCAGCAGCAAGACAGAGATGGTGAGTATCCGGGGAGGGATAGTTTGTCTGGGAGTGGATGCATGTGTAGAGTGCCTGTGTCTGCGGTGACACATGTGATGTGCCTGTGCTGCCATGCTGTGATATGTGATGTGAGTGGCAACTGTGATGTGTGTCTGTATGAGGCATTGGCCCACCATGGCCTTACTCTGCAGCTCCTGGCTGCAGTTTTCAGTCCTTGACATATATTTTGTTGTCCACATGGTCACTCTTCTTTGTGATGGTGGGTGTAGTCTCTATTATGCTGTACAGCTGTGTCCACTTAATGAGTGTTACACCATGTCAGTCTACTTTGCATGCACCTGCATGGTAGTGGCCCACACATCTGACAACAATGTGAACCCACATTGGCACATGGTGATTGTAATGGCCTATTTGACAATGTGGCATGTGTAGACAAAACAGGTGTGTGTATTCCCCTCTGGATCCCTTTAGGCTCTGTAAGTGGTGATGTTAGTTGTGGCTACATCATGTCCATGGGGCAGGTCCATGTGGGCTGGGGGAACACCATCCATGGGCAGGGTGTAGTGCTGTGTGTCATCGACATTGGTCCACTCCTGCCTGTTTGTCCGCATGACAGGCACAGTTGTGGTGTAAATGGTGTGTAGCTGCACAATGATTTGAGGGTGTGGTGGTTACCATGTAGCTCTAGGCCTCTCATGTGCTGCATTGCTCTGATATCGTGTGACCAGACAATGACACTTATACAACCATATTTCTGTCGCTAATGCAGATTCGGAAGACACCACGGCGGAACATGATCCTGAAAGTGGTGGCGAGACCAGCACGACAGCGGCAGCAGAGCAGGGTGAGACGGAGCAAAGTGACACTGACCACACCAGCGCTGATGAGGGTGACAGGAGTATGCATGAGGAATCTGTGGCTGAGACACAGAGTACCACTTCATCTGATGGCAGGGGGGATGAGTCCCTGTTAGCAGCCACAGGGGATGGGGACTCTGCTGCTGCATCTGACTACCAACGGCCACTGCCCACCCTCCCATCCACTTCCTCTGGGGCTGGCCGTATCCGTGTCACTAAGAGGGGACGTGTGACATTCACACATGGCACCGCAGCACCTGCACCTGTCCCCCCTGCTGCCCTCAGTGCAGAGTGCGTGGAGCTCCTGCGGCAACTTTGCGTGGGCCAGACCGCCCTGCTGAATGCCTTCAGTGCACACGATAACAAATTAGGGCAGGTTCTGGCATTCATGGAGGGCATACACTCTGACGTGGGTGGCCTACATCGTACACTCCTGTCATTGTCAGGTACAGTGACGTCAGCCCTCCAACAAGCACATGCCCCCTTTGCAGCTCAGGTGCCTGTGACGTCCACCCAGTCAGTGGCCACATCAGATGACAGTGAGCACTTGGGACATACATCAAGTAAACGTTACAACACTAGGAGCACAGCTCAGACCCAAAGCAAACAATCCCGTCCACAGACTCCATCCCCAAAGAAGGGCAGGGACCCCCCAATATGCACAGACCAGGTGAAGTCACAGAAGAGCAAGGCCAGAAGAGCATTGTGTCAGACATCAGGCTCACATGCTGCTGAGCCATCACCAGATATTGACTCTGCTATGCCCACAGAGGATGTGTGGGATGTCATGACTACACTTGGGGAGAACACAGGGACACACCCACCTACCACATCAACCCCAGTACAAAGTACATCGAGGCAGGTGGAGGGAAGCCCTGTCGTGACCAGCCCAGTCATTGTGGCAGTGGAGACCCCTGTCGTGACCAACCCAGTCATTGTGGCAAAGAAGGGCAGTGTAGTGGCCATCCCTGGCAAGAAGGGACAGGAGGGCAGTGTAGACACCACCCCTGGGGTAAGTGGGAAGGTGGTCACTGTGGGGGGTACACCTTCCAGAGAGGGTAAAGTGGTCCGGAGGCGTAGCCAGCCCAAGCGTACTGCAGGATCAAGCACTTCTCCAGAGGGAGTGGCAGTGTCTGCCCCTGATGTGGAACAGTTGGGGGGTGTGCAGGTGGTGTCAACGCCACTTCCCATCAACCCCATGACAGGGAAGCAAATTCATATTCCAAAGAAGTGGAAGGGCACCCCTCCTACCTCTCCCACCCACACTGTGTCAAGGGCGTGCATGACTCCACCTCCACGTGCCACGGTGCCACCTGGTCCGCACAGCCCTCCACCTTGCAGGCCCTCTGTTATAGCCACATCACATGTCCCTCTGTCACACCAGTCAAGTGGACCTGCAGTCCCTGACACACAGCCAGGTTCCACTCCACATGACAGCCAGGAGTGAGTTGTCAACACCCTCAGACGCCTGTGCCACACATAGGTGTGCTACAGTAGACCATTGTTAGCGATGTGGGTGTGTTCCTGGGCCTGTTGCTCTGATGTGCTGTACCCTGCCAAGGACTCTGGGCCTGTTGCTCTGATGTGCTCTCTCCTGCCCTGCCAAGGACTCTGGGCCTGTTGCTCTGATGTCCTGTACCCTGCCAAGGACTCTGAGCCTGTTGCTCTGATGTGCTGTACCCTGCCAAGGACTCTGGGCCTGTTGCTCTGATGTGCTCTCCCCTGCCCTGCCAAGGACTCTGGGCCTGTTGCTCTGATGTGCTGTACCCTGCCAAGGACTCTGGGCCTGTTGCTCTGATGTGCTGTACCCTGCCAAGGACTCTGGGCCTGTTGCTCTGATGTGCTCTCCCCTGCCCTGCCAAGGACTCTGGGCCTGTTGCTCTGATGTGCTGTACCCTGCCAAGGACTCTGGGCCTGTTGCTCTGATGTGCTCTCCCCTGCCCTGCCAAGGACTCTGGGTCTGTTGCTCTGATGTGCTGTACCCTGCCAAGGACTCTGGGCCTGTTGCTCTGATGTGCTGTACCCTGCCAAGGACTCTGGGCCTGTTGCTCTGATGTGCTCTCCCCTGCCCTGCCAAGGACTCTGGGCCTGTTGCTCTGATGTGCTGTACCCTGCCAAGGACTCTGGGCCTGTTGCTCTGATGTGCTGTACCCTGCCAAGGACTCTGGGCCTGTTGCTCTGATGTGCTCTCCCCTGCCAAGGACTCTGGGCCTGTTGCTCTGATGTGCTGTACCCTGCCAAGGACTCTGGGCCTGTTGCTCTGATGTGCTCTTCCCTGCCCTGCCAAGGACTCTGGGCCTGTTGCTCTGATGTGCTGTACCCTGCCAAGGACTCTGGGCCTGTTGCTCTGATGTGCTGTACCCTGCCAAGGACTCTGGGCCTGTTGCTCTGATGTGCTGTACCCTGCCCTGCCAAGGACTTTGCACTTCCCGATTGTGATTCACCAGTGCATAGTCTATGGCATTTGAACATGATTTTGAGACTTGCTGGTGTCTAATAATGTTGTGTAGCTACATCTGTGCAATATGTGAATAAATACAGTACATTATGGTGTGTTTTCTCTGTCTCCTTACTGATTAAAGTCATTTTCTTGTTTGACTGAGTTCCATGGTCTATTTTGTACATCACCATTGCAAGGTTCTATGTGGCCATATGATTTTCAGACAGGGGGACAGGTTCTTCAGTCCATTGTGGCCCTGCTGATGTTGTACTCTGTGATGGTTATTTGGCAGGCCATGCAGTTTTCGTGTGGGTGAATTGCTATTGCTGCATACACTGTTCACAGGTCACCTTGGGGGACACTAGCAGCACAGGGTGTGCAGCTGTGCTGTGGTGTAGTCGATGTTTATGATGTGATGAGGTGTGTGTTTCCCTTTCTGTGTGCCCTGGCGTGTATGTGTATGGTCGTCTTGTGTTGGCCCTTGGTCCTGGTGGCATGGCTTACATGGCATGTGTGGTGTTGGGTGTGGCAGAGGTGTGCAGTGTGAAGGGTGTTAGTTTGTAGTGTATGTATGTGTGCCCCTGTATCGTGTGAGACACACATGTGTCAGGCAGGAGTTGTATGCCTGTTGTATGTTTTGTCTTGCCCTGTGTGGATGTTTGTATACAATTGTGTGGGCTGTGGGGAGTGCACTGGTGTTGTGTGTCCGTTGTCAGGCAATCCTGCTGTGCCTTTGTCCCTGGTTGTGTGTCGCAGTGTGTGTGTATTGTGCTTGTTGTTACAGTGCTTGTTGATGTGCAAGGGGGTGCACGGGATAGGCACCTGGCCTGTGACTACTTCGGGTGGTGTGCAGTGTTGGTCGGGGTGGTGTGTCGCTGTGATGTTTGGAAAGTGTCCATGCCTTGGTGTTGCCCTGCCTTCTGCATAGTGCGCATGTGTTGACCGCGGCGGTGACGTATCCGTGACCGTGACGTTGCTGCAGGTTGGCCGACGTTGTGTGTTCCGGATGCCGTGGGGTGCCTTGTTGTGAGGTGGGTGATGTGTGGGTGCCCATGTGGATGTGTTGTGCCCCCCAGCAGGATGCCAGTGTGGTGCTTGGGCCCTGTGTCGGCATGTGTGTTGTAAGGTGTATATGTGTAATGACGTACCTGCGGCGGCGTCCGTGGCGGCCCATCTGGCGATAGTGTTGCAGCAGGTACATGACCGGATGCATGTGGAGGGCTGGGTCCATGGGGTTCATGTCGGGTCTCGTCGTGCGTGCTCCGCTGTAGACTTTCCGCCTGCTAGAGCTGTGCGGTGTCTCCGCTGCGGTGCGTCAACTTGTTTGGCCCATCCTAATTTGTCGAGCGGGGCGGACGTCATCGGCCGCGGCGGAGGGTCTCGATTGGCTGCAGCCGCCGCGGTGGCGGGCGCACCTTGATGGCGGATCGCGGCGCTCCGCGGCGGACGGGAAATGACCTGTGTTTACATATCCTAATGTGGCGGACGTGAATTCCACTGCTTGCGGGCGGAAAAAGCTGTTTTTCCGCCCCGCCATCGTTGCGGTAGTGCCACCGCCCGACATCCTAACGGACCCCTTAGGTTGGAGGAATCCCCACTTTTGTTTCAAGGTCTGTTTTCAGCCAAATTGGGAATTACAACTCCCATAGGAAAGAACATTCATTGTTCCTGAGTCGACTCCCCCTGGATATTTCACGATCTAAAAGCAGGTGACACTTGCTAGTGTGGAACTCGTGAACAAGCAAGTTTAACATGGAAATCAGGTGTGAAAAGTCAAATTCCGCAGGAAGTCCCACATTTCTTAGTGAATACAGCGATCTTCTTGTAGCCCAAAATGACCGACACCCACAGTATCTCAAATTTTGGGAGCAAGGAGCAAATGTGGCCTACTTGCTAGAGCCGTTCAGAAATCGCAAGGTGGTTGTGATGCAGCAGTTCTTTATAGAGGAGGTGGCATTACTCCTTCACCACCCTTGGTTTTCCTCATAAAAAAGATCACAAGATGGCCTCTCCATCTCGCGTCTGCATGCCTGTCAATCATCTTTAATTCTGAATTCTAAATCCTCAGTCTTAATCATACATTTTTTCAGTCTGCACACTGCCTGGGGCCATGATTTCAGTTTTCCACTGTGCAACTCTCTGGAGAGATATGGGTCTACTTGGAGAATCATGTGGATGCATCCATCACAGGAGGATTAACACGTTTGTAGTGTGGAAAACAGACTTTCAAAGGCAGGTGTTGATACTAATCATCCGCAAGAATGTATGCCCAGGCTGCTTGCAGGGAAACTTATTTTGAGGTGTCCTGATGATAGGAACACTTTGCACCGATGCCAATAGAGTCCTACCCAATCTGCTTCCTGCAGTCGAAGGTTATCGAAATTCAGTGCACAAAAGCAAAGGAAAAACATTCGAAGTCCCTGCCTGTGCCTCCTCGTTTGACTTCTACACCAATTAAATAAATATTTGCCTATGTAATGGATATATTCCAGCAGTCGCGAATGTCAGCTACAATTAACCAATGGCAGATGACTAGGGACAGATCTATAGGTAACTGAAACTTAAAAACAAGCATAGCTAAAGGAGCTAATCCTTAGCTTCTCTCTCTGTCTGGCAGGGGCTGACTGGGAACTGAAAGCAGCCCTGGCCAATTTTTCCAGACCAGTCCCCATCCGGGCCGTAGCAAGCGAGCGTGACTGCTACTAGAAATTTTGGAAAAAGACAGACCAAAATGGTGAATTTTACAGCACATTTTTCATTACATATTCAATTGTATCAACTTTCAAAGCACAGGAAATAGTAGATGATGACCTTAAAGAGCACCAGCTTACCCATCAAGTCATATGTACCCATAGACCTTCTTTCAGAGAGCACCAAAATAGACACAAGTAGTGAATCAGAGAGAACAAAGTAAAAGTGAGACCAGCCCCCACATGGTGTCTAGCGAGCAAGCGTAGTGAGCAACCACTACTAGGGGGAGTTTGGGGGGGTTGTCCTCCAAGAAAATGTGAGACAGAAAGGCCAAACAAAGCATTTTTCAACAGATTTTTCTTTACATATTAGATTGTATTAACTTTTAAAAGCACAGTAAATGATTACCTTATGGAGAACCAGGAACCACAGACATTCCTACAGAGAACACTAAAATATGAAACATGAATTTAAATATAATCAATTTATTCTTCATATAAAATAGCATAAAGTCATTTAAAAACGCACTTAACTTCAAACAATTGTGCAAAGGTTCATAGTAAAAAGTGTACAAGACAATGTGTACGTCAACCCTTGTGGTACCAACACTTTTGGAAAGAGTTGCTACTCTTTAGTGCGACCGGAAGTAACACTTCTAAAGAGGACTGATTTCCTTTCTTGGTGCAGCACGTCACTGCCAGGGTATTATAACTGTGATAGGTCAGTGACTGCACTTCTGAGGTGAATGCAGCAATATGGGACAGTGAGCACCCCATGTATTTATTTTGAACATTTGCTAACCCATTTGCAGCAATGCTGTGTGTGGGCTGGGGCATTTTTGTTTGCTTTTTATACAGAATGACTGAGCTTTGTAGCGGTCTGGTGCAACTGCAAGATTTCGGTGCCTTTTGGTGTGAGTTGTTCTGCCATAAGGGTGCACTCACTGAATAGTTCTTGAAAAGAGAAGTATCTGAATTTCTCAGTTCATTGAGGAAAAAAAGGCCCATAATATTAATAATTAAAAAAAAAAAGTAACAGAAGACCAGTTCGGTTTCCCCTGAGTGAAGCAATGTACGTTTTGCCAATTAGTTTTGCTGTGTATGTATTCTCTAATGAGTTCTAGGAAAGGCCCGAGTGATGCTTTAGCCGAAATATGGCGAAGGCTCTCTGCCTCCTCCAGCCCCCTGCTCACCACATGCCCTCGAGGTGCTCCTGGATTCCAGGTTGATGCATGTAGCATGTTTCGACCTCTGAGGGGGGGTGATGGCTCAAGGCTGGCTAAGTTACATGGAAGATCGGGGTCCGACATAGCCGCTCCCCGAGTCATCAATCAGAGCCTGCCTGACCTAGAGCACCTGAGGCCAGCCACCACCTCGCTCCGCCCCTGCTCACAAAAAACAAAACCACTACGCTGCGGAACCGGGCTGGGGCCTAACCCTGCTGCCCCTTGCCCCTTTAGGCCCCTTTTGCTCCCTTTTGCTTTTAATTTATTTCTCTGGCCCGGTCGCGACGCCCCCATACAGTGCCAACCAGCGCCCACCACCCAGTGGTTGAAGTGGGGGAAAAAAGTAGGGGAACTGTGGGCGGAGAATCAGAGGGTGGGAATAACCCGTGGATTGGGTCAGTGGGCAGAGTCAGAGGTGTGGCAGAAAAAGCTAAATATCCCAATTTTTAGTATTTGTTTCCCATTTCACTAACCGGTTACAGCTTATTACGTTATTTAATTTAATCAATGGATACACGTTTATTGAAGGTTTAATATTAATTATTGACATTAAAATACATTCACAAAGTGGGATACGTTTCCAATCATAGAATGTCCCAAATATCCTTAAAAGTGGAATTGCAAGCTTTTGTCTCCCAGCCATGGAGTTTCTGTCATCAGCATTTCTCCTCCCTTTTCCACAGGAGCAGTTTAAACATGAATGGCAAAATACCCTAGTTTGCAAATGTTTTCCACATAATTATGGCTCTGTCATATTTGCCACATAATACATCATCTGCTGCATAATCAGACGATTTTTTTTTGTTAAATCTTTTTATTATTTTAAAATCAAGAAGAAGAAATAGGCACATCCGGCGCCATACATTCATACACAATAATGGATTGGATAGTTACTTTGACAGGATAGACTTGGAGCAACAGGAGGATCCCTGATGCGCCTGCGTTGATAAGTCCAAAACAGCTATTGCGACAATACAATCAAGAAACAATTTAAGCACAAGCCATCCAATCCCGCCCACATCATATAATCAGGATAATAGAAGAAGCGAGGCCACCGGACATTGGAATTTAAAAAAAATTCAGGATATGTCACCAACTATTCTAAAAAAGGAAAGACCAAGAAAGACTAAGGAAAGAAAAACTAAGAGAAGGACACACAAAGAAAATAATAAACCCATCCCCCCACCCTGCACCCCTGCATATGGCTGTCGCGTAACCCCAACTAGCAGCGTGCCTGTCGCCCCAACTAACTAGATTCCAAAGATGGAAAAGAGAGAAAAACGTGGGGGAGGGCATATCGGTATAGGCTCCCAGCCCCTTTCCCCCCCCTGCCAGAGACCGGCACCTCCTATAATGAAAATACAAGTGTATCAGAGACCATAGTAGAAGAAAATTAGGGGGAGCCATAATACACTGCCCAGCCTCGCGTAACTCCAACAGTTGCAGATCGAACACCCAATTGAGCCAAACCAATCGCCCCGGTCAATCGATCTCAGCCTTGACCCCTCCGAACCATCCCGCGAACGCCTCCCAGCAAGACTGATATGCCAACAAGAGAGTCAAAGAGGAAAAGGAATCCAACAGAAATCAGTTCAGTACTACTCGTAGTCAATGAGTCCACGGGAACCTCAGCAACACAAAAAAGCGCCCTCCTGGATGGACTGTCCCAATGTAGTTTTTCCCGCAATCGTACAGTCACCAAGGAAGGAAAGGATGAAGACAAAGTGGAAGAACAGTCAACAACAAAAGTCTCCGGGAGGGGAACGTCAATCGATACATCCAGAGTCGGTAATGATGGAAGGCTTAGCGATATGTTCATGTCCTCGGGAATACAGTTCTCCAGAGCACCAAACGAGGGTTTCGACACTTGTTTCCTCACGGGGTCCTCGCACAGAATCAAAATGGCCGTTGCTTGAATCGCAGCCGGTTGTTGTTCCAGCAGTGGAGCAGGGTCCGGTTCCTTCAAACACCATCTCAGATAGGCCCGTATCCATTTTGTGAATCAGGGTATCCATATACGAATGAAACTCCCCGTGCGCTGCCAGTACTGACCTCAGCGATGGCTCATGCTCCGTTTGATCCGTTATCTCTCGTCCGGTACCAATCATAATCACCTCCCCCGGTGAATCCGGTATCCCCGGGGGAACAAACAGGACCATGAACGGGCAGCGTCGGAGGGTGACTGTTCGTTATATGCGGCAGTAATCTGCCTGTCGATACCGCAGGCAAGTCCCCGACACCCCGAACTCCGGCAGGAGCCAAAACCCAGGCCCGCGGGATGGGGACCACCACCTACAGTCGATATCGTACCAAGTCACTCCTCCCTCGATGTTGAGTAGGCAAACGATCGCCGACAAATCTGGGTGAAAAGAAACCTCCACTTCGATGGACCGGACCCTGCTTGAATCACTCGGCCGATGTTGTTAAACTGCAACCCGGCTATGCAAATACTCGAGGCCCCGGCTTCCCCGCTGGACTAGGCCACAAACTTAGACTCGACGCAACTCCGTCAAACAAGCCGTTCAAAAGTTCAGGATTACACCATCGGAGTGCGGAACAGTTCATCTACACGGAGGTAGGGCGTTAAAACAGGATAATGGACAGGATCATCTGGCAGGATACGGAGGTCGGCGGAGCCGGGAGCCTAAGCAGCCATCTAGTTTGCCAGCGTAGCTCCTCCTCCCTAATCGGACGATTTTAACTAATAAATTGTTTATACCTCAAACATATCAAAAGTTACTAAGAAATGTGACTTGTGCTGCTGTGAAGTGGAGGGCCCCATGAAAAGATTGACTGGTCACCTCTCTCACTGCTGCAGTTGTATGTTCCACTGGTACTAATAAGTAAAAATCTTTGCAGAGGCTGTTAGCATGTGTAAAAATGTCAAAATAATAAAGTATCGAAAAATTTACCACCATTTATACCCACGTAGGGTTTCAGAGCGCTTTACATCACATATATTACACAGAGACAATCAATCATACGTGTATAAATAACTGTATAGGAAATGTTACATAAGAACAAGCATTTGCAATGCAATAGGTCTCGCATTAGGAAAGTTTGAGCTATTGGTATTGTAAATGGCAAAGTTTTTATTTATGTTTCTTTTTTTTTAAATAGCTAAATTAATAGCTTCGTCATTTACAATGCCAATAGTTATAACTTTCGCAAATGTGATACCTATAGCATTTGTAATGCAATATGTTTTGTATTTACAAACCGCGAGAGGACAAAAAAAAGCTCCGGACCACCGCCTCCTCCCTGGCCTTCAAAAGGGACCTCAAAGTTCTCCTCCTCCAGAGACACCTCCAAAAGTAATTCACGTCCTCTTGCTATTTCTGAGGAAGACTTCCCACTACTGATAATTTCTACTTTCCATGACCATGGAAGTGCCTTCCCAGTGTATGCCTGTGATTGGAGGGTCTGCCTTTTTGCAGTATTTCCCATGTACTGGTGTTCGGTGCCCTTTTGTAACATGCACACACCACTCTGCCCTTGCAACACACGGCTGCTACCTCTCATATGTCTTTGCCTTTGATACTTGCACAAGTGCCACCTTGCCCATGTAACGCTTGTTCCTGAGCCTGAGTGTCTAGCACTTATTGCAGGACTATACCTCTAATTATACTCTGTTTTCTCTTATAACTGCACACTTGTCACTTTCATTTCCTCTAGTGCACTTTTGACTACCTCATGTATTTTGGTTGCTCACAATTTTTACTCAAGTATTTTGTTTGCTCACGATTGTCACTATTACCTTTACTACCTCATGTATTTTGGTTGCTCACAATTTTTACTCAAGTATTTTGTATGCTCACGATTGTCACTATTACCTTTACTACCTCATGTATTTTTGGTTGCTCATAGTTTTTACTACCTCATGTATTTTGTTTGCTCACAATTGTCACTATTACCTTATGTAAGTAACGTATGTTTTTGCAACCTGTTCTTTTGTAATGTTTCTCATTATGTTTCATTTCTGTTCCTAATGTGAAGCGCTCTGACGCCTTCGGGTAAAGTCCGCGCTATATAAAAATGCATAAATACATAAATAAATAAATACCGCCTTCGGGTAAAGTCCGCGCTATATAAAAATGCATAAATAGATAAATAAATAAATACCGCCTTCGGGTAAAGTCCGCGCTATATAAAAATGCATAAATAAATAAATAAATAAATACCGCAAATCAAACATCCATCTGCCGGCCTGCGACCAGGAAGTCAGGCAGGCCGGCGCGACAACCGGAAACAGGAAGTAGGAGGGCGGGAGCCTACCCCGCCTCCCACGGAAGAGCCGCGATTGTTTGGAGCACCGGAGCAGGCAGGAGCCTACCCTGCGCCCCGGTGCCGAAGGAGGGAAGAAGAGTCCTGCTGCCGGGCCCTGCAGCTGAGGAGAGCCGCCGCACGAAGGAAGCCGGTGAGTGGGTTGCTGAGCTGCTGGGGGGGGGGGAGCATGTGTGTGCGCGCGCGCACGTGCGTGCGGGGGGGCGGGCTGTGTATGTGTGTGTGCGTGCGTGCGTGTGTGTGTGTATGTGTCTTGGAGTGTGTGTGTGTGACTGTGGGGAGGGGGTGTGTGTGTGAGCGAGTGACTGTCTGCGCGCGCATGTGTACGGCGCGGGACGCGACGTGCGCGTTCGCGCACACGAATCCAGGAAAGAAAGCTCGTACACCCTCTTGTCCTCCTTCCCCCTAGACTGATCGCTATACATCTCCAGCTGGACACATGCATCCTTGCGGATGCATTTTGCCAGCGAGACCCAAAAAGGACTACAAGGTGTAGGAGTCACATGACAACCATACTGGTAAACAGCATGGCTTAATAGTGATTGGTCTGGAGAAACAGAAACTCAGAATTTAAAACGTAATACCATGGTTCGGGGTTCTCTTTAATAATCAGAATTGATTTCTACCCAAATGAACCCTTTTTGTAACATTAGGATAATCAAAGACTGGGAAAAACCATAACACTCTAATTTATGCCTTGCAGTTTGCATGCAGCTCTTACATGACAGTTAATAGCTCACTGTTCTATGTTAGGAGTTTAACTTATTAACTGCAAGTAACAATAGGGCCTCTCTGGCAAAAGCAGGAACCCACTAACCTATTCACATTATGCAAAAACAACAATTGATTAACAGAATGCAGAACAATGTCATGCATTCACCCCAGTACAGAGATCTGGTCCTAAATCCATTGTTTTTTTGCTCACCATGCCATTACAGTTTGAACCCAGCCATATGCAAATCAGTCTTGACTCTGTGCCCAATGGGAACAGTCCAGCCCGAACTGCCAGGCCCGGTCCTCCCTGAACTGGAAACAAGCATCCTAGAACCAGTTTCATCTGTTGCAGTTACACTATTTACATTATGTGCACTTTGTGGTGATCTGTATGGTACATGCTCTTAGCAGCAGGCACATTAAACCTCTTTTCATGAGTCAAAACGTCCACTAGACTAAACACCTTCTGTCTCTACTAAGAACATGAATCACTGGAGTTATCATGACATTTTTATTGTTGCCGAAAAATGTTGGAGGCCAGGAAGGAGGCAGCAAGTGCTTTTAAAACCATATTATACTTGCAAACACGATGCCCCCACCTGAAGTCATCACCAACCGCGGTCCGTGCAGGTAAGAGCGGTAGGTGGTGGGGCGGGTAAAGTGGGATTTTGAGGGACAATGCAGAGGGAAAATGATTTATTTATTTAATTTTCCCTCTGCATAATCCCTCGAAATCCCCCCTTACCTGGCCCGTCTGCCCCACTGCTGTTACCTGCACGGACAGTGGCTGGTCAGCACCTGGTGTGGTCGCACTGCCCTAGAGCCACCCTGCTCAAGGGTCATTTCACCTCAGTGACAGAGTCACTGTCACTCTATGGTGTGCTGCTTCATAGACCCGCCTGCAAAACTGTAGGTGAACTTCAGAATGAATTGTGGCGGACAGGCCTTTTAGGTTAACCCACACTTGCCACTTCTAGGGTCCTCCTGCTGGTGCTAAGACACCAGGGCTTCTAAGGTCTTGTGGGGCCTCCTAAGGTCTAGTATGGGAATGTGCTCCCTCAGGAGAGTGGTTTGGTGGACAGGTCATGAAGGCTGAACCTGGATCTCCAGTTCCAAATGCAGCAGCTCTGACCATAGTGCCCCCTTCTCTCCCCCACTGAACACCATACTGCCCCACTGAGAGAAACTTGCACTGCACTGTCCTGCTATAAACACCTGGATGTGACTCAATTCAAATCACACACTAGACAAGAGCAACATGCTGCCTAAAAAAAAAATAACAACATTCTAGAAAAAGCAAACACTCATAGGGAATACAAGATTAAGTAAAGCATGTGAAATGTAAGCAGGAAACAACATGGTTACCTTTTTCTTTTTACACTAATTATTCAGAAATTAGTGAGTGTTTTTGCCTGAAAAGTTAAGGCCATGACTACAGTGCGTAGAAGGGACCCGTTTCAATGCCCATTGCTTATATCCTTACAAAACATAAGCAGTATGGTTTAAAAAGACCACGTTTGTGAACACAAAGCCGCTGTACATATTTTGTTTTCCATGTAACAAATTGGGGGTGCGCAGCTTCAAGAAGTTCACTGGACCAATGTAGGTAGAAAGATAACTACTTTATTTACAAAATATTTCTCATAAACATCATTTGGTTTTTAGACAATCAAGCCAGATATTTTGTTTTCCAATTCACCCATCAAGCAGGTATTTCAGTACCTCCAGAAATAGTGCACCTTTCCACCCAGGGTAAGCAATGTTGAGAGATGAGAAAACAAAAGTAGCGCTTCACTGGCATACACTATAAGGTGGCACTAATGGGTTTAGGTGTGAATAAATTAATCTGGCCACCTTGCAACCACCCTGTCTTGCTTTAGTTTGTTAGTTAATTAGTTATTTTTAATATTCTGAATGTTTTATTTCTCTCCACCCGAGGCTGCACACTTAGAAACTGAAAAATGTCAGGAAAAGAGACATTTCCAGCAAACATGTTTTTCTTTTTTGGATCCATTTCACAGGGAAGCAAATAAACGAGTGGAGGAAAGAGAAGGTAATGCCTGGCTGCTCTTAATGTAATGACTGTCTCTGACTCACGCAGGGTTCGGTTCCACACTGCCAAATAGGCCCCAGCAACAGAACTGGCCCTCTGTCACGAAACCGGCCCATACCCCCTCCAGCCAACCCGGGGATTGCCCGGTGCCCGGACTTACCAGTCCGGCCCTGCTGTTTGGGTAGTGTATTAGTGCTACAGCTGAAGTTGTCTTGTGCAAAATCTAAAAAGGGAACCGTTGGAGAAAGAATCTTCTTCAGGTGCCACAGCTGCGATATACCCCCTCACTTCAAAGCTCTTCCCATAGCTGGTCTGAACACATTTCTCTGAAGGAAGAAGTAGTGTCCGCAATTTCTGTGGTCAGGAATGATAGACGAGCCACTTAACTTGATAAAGCAGTCTGCTTTGTTTTTAGTTCCTTGGCTGTAACATTTAAACGTTACATCTTGTTGGATCCGCGCTGCTTCCTATACAAGATGTCTGGCGGACACAGTCTCTTGCCAAGAAGCAGATGATCATTTGTCATGGGCCTGGGAATTGGCAACTGGACACTAGAGATTTAGTCACTGGAATGCGCCAAGGCCTGTCCAGTAGCAATTACTCTCCAAAGCTGACCAGTGCCTTGTAATAATTGAGTAGTGTAGAGCAGAAGAAGGGGCACATCTGTGAGGAATAACGCGTTCACTTGGTACACACTTCCAGCCCACCGACTGTTCAACATTATAAATATAGACTCTGTAAGGAAAGGCATCTTTTAGCATGTTCACCCCCACGTTCCTGGACTGATGTTACTGGTTTATCAACTCTGAGAGAGTGCACTGTGGCCTGCTAACTAGACTTCAGTGCCAATGTTCTAATCCCTTACAAAGTGTTTGTCGAATTGGCTACCCCAAATTGGCCAAAATTGGCTTACTTATAGGCACCTAGTATATGGTACCTAGGGCATGTAAGGCAGAGTGTCCACCCAGGGCTACAGCACTGATTGTTCTACTCTGTGTGTGACAAGGTACAAACTGCCCCTATCCTGCACCTGCAGACTGGAAGGGCAGTGGTAACTGCCAGTTCGACTTTGCCACTGAAACTAATGGCAAAACTCCCACTTCCCTTAACAATATATGCTTCCCTAAAGAAGGTCGACTGAGCCCTAAGGCCGGGAGCTGTATATTATTAGCAAGACATGTATTTTTTGTTTCAAATGTCTTAACAGCCACACTTCGACATTATATTTTTTGCTATGGGAAAGTTAGTAGCCCCATTGGCTAAGACAGGGTTACCGGCTGAGGGGCCAGCCGATAACCTTGTGTTAGCAATTATGGCTACTAACTCTCCCACAGCAAACTGGCAATATCATATGTCTTAACAACAACACTCCGAAGTTGTTGTTTTGCTGGGGAAAAGTTAGTAGCAAATGCCGGGTGAAGCAGGACCCAAGTAGGTTAAACTGAGGGGCAGGACCTTTGACAAAGACTACCCCAACTACCAGTGCCCCGGAGACACATATAATCCTCCTTAATACGCTGGCTACAAAACATAAGGAAACTGGATGGGAGATAACTTTACTGTCCATACCGCTCACAAGAGTGCAGGTTTCTGCACCCTCATTTTGAAAAGTTAGGGAAATACCCCCCTCCCCCCTTGTTGAATATCCAGTGAGGGAACCACTGTTTGCCCTGAAGAAAGCCTGGGACCCAAGTGGCCATTCTATAGGGCTGAAACATATTGGCATGACACTGGGGTCATAGAACCATCAATTCCTGACGACCCCTTTGTAAATAACTTTTAACACCCCCTACATCTCCACTAATATAAGGATAACTAGAGATGGAGGAGGATTTTCATCTTTAGACCCCCTGGTCTATATCTCCTAAGTGCTTCCTGAAATACGGTCAAGCCCACCCTGACCTTTAGGAGTCAGGGTGAACCCGATGATGAAGCATGACACTACTAGGGTGTGTGAGGGTTACTTAACAAAAAGGAATTGCTTCCTTGCCCGTGCCTGAGCGGTTGACGCCACAAGAGTTTAGCGCTGAGCTTTCATTATACAGGTTGGATACCTCAAGTAACTAGAAAATCTAGTAGCCCCATTGGCTAACACAGGGTTACCAGCTGGCACCCTATGCTGGATAACTTCTGAATGGGAATGCTTAGATGGGTACTGTGTAAGGTATTCAATTAATCATGGCATTAACTCGATTGATGCCCAAGTCGAATTTAATGACATTATTAAAGAAATGCAACTTTTAGAAAGATGCTACTCTGTGACCCAGTACATATAGTGGCCTCACACAGGAACTGGCCACCAGACAGCTTTTTACCCTACTGGGGAGCAGTGTGAACAACTTTCAGGCTTAGGAACAATAGCAGCCTTCTGAAGGGTGAGGTGTTACCTCCCCTTCACAGGAAGACACGTAGGGTGTTAGCTGAAAAGGTGCACTTCAAAGGCAAAGCTGCCTCTGGTGGGCAAATGGCGATCACAATCTTAAGGGCCTGCCTTTTGTTCAGGTAGACAGGCTGCAGGCAGGAACAGAGAGAGGAGACCAGGGTTCTTACCAGTTTTATGGTAGCACATCTAGGGTGGGCTGTCATGCTCCTAACTTCCAAGGACGGCTTCAGGCATCTTGAGAGTGAGCAGAATAGTGCACTCTGGCATTGCCAAAAAGCTGCACCAAGTGGGAGGGGACCGGGTACCCCATTGGTTAGTGACCCCGTGATCCTCCCAGGGGAATTTATGCGCATAAGTATGTCAGCCCTTGAAACCTGAACCTCAGATTACGTTGGAACTGGAAGGCGGACCGAAGAAGGACTCCCTTGCTGACCCCAGGAATTGGCAAAAAGGGGTTGCACGTCTGCTGGACAGCACCTGCCGCACCTTGGGTAAGTGAAGAGAAGACTGTGCCTGTGGCTTGGGAAAAACTCGTGCCCCAGCCCAAGACCAAATAAGTAACTCTAAGGGTCATTAGGCTGATGATCTGGAACCAGCCCTAGGGCCATCAAACCTGAAGTAGCTCAACTCATTAAGTCATTAGTCACTTCAGAATAATCTGTACTGACTGCCTCTGGGTGCCAAAGGTTGCACCGAATCAGTTGGAACTAGGAATTCTCGTCTGAGTTCAGATTGGTCACCCATGAGGGACACCAGCCTCCACCAAGGCATATCGCTGGGACCTGGCCTGATTGATGCTGTCTCAAAGAGGACTTCGAGGGACCCCGACCTCTGTTTCCAAAGTCGCTCCACCTGACCCATGGACAGAGAAATAATTGCAAAGTGACTCCTGTCGACCTCACAGCACTCAGAGCATCCTTGAGCATCTTCCATCTCCTACATCTGCAGCATCAGGACCACTCCATTGAAGTCCATGGCAGCCATGCTGTAAAGTTTAGACTTGAACTGGAAAGGACTCTGGTGGCCAGGTAACTGTCCAAAAGCTCCTTATTGCCCCCAGACCTCCCTGTCTGATTTGGTCGCTCAAGCTGGGTTGGAGTAATCAAACTGAACTCCAACAAACTTTTCAAAAGTTTACGAACTTTATGCCTTCCAATGCTTGTATGTGGTTGAACTAAAATTTACGTTTTCTTTAAAAATCTGTATCTCTTGAACCCTCTGGTGGATTTTTCTCATCACAGTCTCTAAAAATTAATAAAAATATAGTCCATTTATATAAATGGGTGTCAGATTTCTTTTGTATTGTGTGGCTTTCTTATTCTGTTGTTTGGTACTGTTAAATGCTTTACACTAGTTCCCTTGTTTAAACCTTTCTGCTCAAAGCCATAGCTATGCAGATCTGAGCTGAGATTTTACAAATGAGCCTGACTGGACCCAAGACAGTTTTTGCAAGTGTATTACATGGCAAGGCCACTCAAACATACCATATTACACACCAAAATCCTCACATTGGTGCCTGTCGGTGGGATCCATAACTTGTGTTTAGCTGTACCAGAAAATTAATAAGATAGCAACCACCAAAAAGATCGGCCAAGTCGAAACTGAGCAAAACGTTTGAAAAGTTGCTAAATTATGTATATACAATGACTTAAGGGTAATGTGCATGATCAGAAAAATCATCCCAGACATTACTTCCAAGAAGGAGGACCTTGAGAATGCCCTCCGAGCCTAGGAAGAAGCAAGGAGAGCCCAGACCCATCTAGCAGATATTATTTCCCATGACAATGGGGATGAAGAAGATGGTAGAGATCTCTTTGAAACAGAGGGGGACAACAGAAGTGTGACCTCCACTGTTTGATCAAGGCATGACTCCACATCAGGAAGTGAAAAAAGTTCACTTATGTAAGGAGACCCAGGGACCTACAAGCTTAGCCTCATAGAGATCTAGGCGAGGAAGCTGGCTCTAGAATAATTGAGATTGGCCCCGGAAGAGAAGAGGGTCAATCTGGGGTTGAAACCCTTGTGACATGGTGGCAGCAACAAAGAACCAGAGGTGAATGCATGGGGTGCCAATGATCCTAGGTTGCCCAAGGGTATTCTTTCTATGTATGAAAAGAGGGATGACATAGACAAATGGCTGCATCCTTATCTCTCTTTCAAGAGGGAAACAAATCCATTTTTTAATAAATTTTGAGACATGCTCCTGCGGGGACCATTGCGAAGAACGGGGGTATTTTAGATTTAGAGGGGAGAACATCTCCTCTCCCAGGGGATTCAGAATACTGTCCTTCGAGGAAGAAGGGGGTTCATCCTCCGCATCAAATATTCCTACATCCCCATCATCTAAATCCAGAACATACTCGTCTGGATCGCTAGAAGCATCATCATCATCATCCGAGTCCTCTGGGTAGCGTTGAGCACTTTGAGATAGTGAGCCGCTAAGGGCATCCAAGGTATTTGGGCCGCGAAGGGCACCCAATTGTTGCGTGTCACCAGTGACAGCTCTATTACTTGAGGTGCGAAGACCTTCCAAATATTTTGTGGTTAATTGTGTCTGATTGACAAAACTACCGGAGAAAGCCCGAGCAGCTGATTTGAACTGTCGGGATCATTATAGAAAAGTCCCTTGGCTAGACGCGTACGAAGCGTGTCTCCTGCCAAGGATCTCTCCTCTAATTATGGGAAAAATGCCGTCAGCGCGATACGCGACTTGGTAATAGTGCTGCCGGTAAAGAAATGCAGGCGGAATAGAAGACAACTGAGATATCACTGCAGGAGAAGGCAGCTGAGATGCGGGCTGCGGGCGTCCGGATCGTTACGACGCCTCGCGGTGAGTGAACAGACGCTTGTAACGTGCGGGGGCTTGTCATATGGCTCCACGCGTTATTGAACTTAAATGATGCATTGTAGATAAGCGGGATAAATATGCCTACATATCCACCCCCCCAGCGAGCGAGGAGTTACCATAAAGCGTTCGCAGGGGGGGGAGATATCAAGAGCTGTATTAAATAACACGCAATGGTACCTGAAAGGGAAAGAGAATGAAGGAGAGGTAGGATCTCCATAAATTGCAGATCCGGGGAGGAAGGAGGGTAAGGAAGTGGGGGTAAGGCCACAGATACAATAACCTCAAATCAATACAGCAACACAAAGAGGTGAGAATAAATCCACCTCGAGCTAAAAAATCTCCCCAATATCATATCCATATTAAAGTAAAATGACAAGAATGATAAAATAAGAGAGAAAAAAAGCGAGCTACTTATCTGCTTGGAGCCGCATTTAAAAGAGGCAGATGGTTGCTATGTCTTATGTCTTAGTTTATCTCAGTGTTCTTATTGGAACCTTTGTATTGTGATGCGACTAGCTTGGATCTGCAATTAAAAGTCATTGCATAATGTGAGCCTCCGTGTCTTTAATGAAATCTAGATTCTCTAGGCATGTTAATAGGAGAATCGCAATTCAAAGTTATCTAGCCCCAGGAAGCTGCGAAGATAGCAGATGAGTGGGTTTGCACTACGGTGCCCAAAAATTCCCAAAGTGGTGAACACAAAAAGGTGGGACAGGCCCGCCTCCGGGGGAAAGATGGGGCCAAGTTTAAAAATACAGGGAAACCCAAAGAAATCCCAAAAGATGCCCAAGGTGAGGAGCCCAGAACCACATCCCAATTCATGGGGAGGGGGTATCTGGGAAAGAACTTTGACCCATCAAGTGTCTGGTTATGTTATGACTGTAGACAGCAAGGGCAAAAGTAGGAGAATCCTGCATGCGTCCATAACTCACCCACAGGTGCCCATTCTAAAGGCTTTGCCAGTGTAGGGATGGGGTGGAATTGTACCTGGGATTGAGGGGTTACACTGATGCCACCGTAGTCTCCATGGGTGGGCAAGAAATTGAATCCTTGGCTCACTGGCATGCCAACATGGCCAAATACAGGCAATGGCCAGGAATAAATGGGACTGAAGTTCAGGCTTAGAGGGATAGAGGTGTCACCATCACCATGCTTATGGCTAAGCTGGTTTCCCCAGGTCAGCTCATCCCTGATGAGGTGCATCAGATACTAAACTCTGCCAATGTTACAAAGTCATACCCCATGGCTGCGGTGGACTTTGAGTGAGAAGGAATAGCTGTCCTTAAGAAAGTAGCTGTGTCCCCTGCCAAGTCAGTGGAGTATCTGCTGGGAAACAACCTTGAAACTTCTACCTGGGCAGAAGTGGAGAGAAGAACTCATGCAGCAATTCTGGGTCGCCCTGAGTGGGTGAGTGTGTCTACCAGAGCACAAAAGGCCTCAGGAAACAGTCAAGGGACTTTAGAGCTTGGGAAAATGTCCCAAGGCCCTGGTTTCAAGAGGACAGGTAGGAAGTCTGGCAAGGCCAATTTCCAAAGTCCACGGACCCAGAAGTAGTCCATCACCAGGGCCTGGTGTCTGATGAGGAAGCTACTACCCTAGGAGACTTGCTTGACTTGGCAACTCCAAAGAGCAGAAGGACCCTCCAGAGAGAATTTGAGCCAGGGAGAAAGGACTGGTCCCACTCTTGAAGGGCTGAGATGGTTGGCTGTGAAACATGAGGAAGATGATGTCACTAGAACCCAAAAGGTGTACTAGGAGGAGGTAATCCTGTATCATGAGGCAAGAGACCAGAAACCAGGAGCAACCAGGAGAGTGGCGGTCCTCTAGTAGTACAGATAATTTCTCCTTAATCTGACCCATGGACATCTGGGGCAGACCAAGACCTGGGAAAGGCTGCTCAATCACTTCTACTGGCCGCAGATGTACAAAAATAAGGTAAGAGTTTTGTTGCTCCTGTGTCACCTGTCAAGCCAGTGGCAAGGCAGGTGATAAGGCAAAGGTTCCCCTCATACCACTGCCTTTGGTGGGGACTGCCGTTGAGAGGGTAGGGATCAACACCCCTACTGCCTCAGGCATTAGGTTAGTCTTGGTGGTAGTGGACCATGCCAATAGATACCCTAAAGCAATTCCCCTTAGGACAGATACTGATTCTGTACTAGTTAGAGCCCCACTTGGCATCTTCACCAGGATTGGGCTTCCTAAGGAGGTCATCTCAGACAGAGACACAAATGTTATGCCTACCTATCTGAATGGAATGTGGGATGAGTGTGGAGTGACTTATAAGTTCACTACCCCCACAATCCCCAAGGAAATGGCCTTGTAGAAAGGTTAGACAAGACCATGAAGGGCATGATTATGGGGTTTCCTGAGAATATCAAAAGGAGATGGGATGTTCCTACCATGCATAGTGTTTGCATGCATGGAGGTGCCTTATAAAGGAGTAGGTTTCAGTCCATTTGAACTACGCTTTAATCACCCTGTAAGAGTCGTTTGAGTTTGCTGAGAGAATGTTTGGAGAGACCTCTCAAGGAGCCAAAACAAGACATTTTGGACTATCTACTTGACCTTCGCTCTAGAATAGATGAATACCTGAAAAAGGAAAACATAAACTTGAAGGCCCGCCAGAAGCTTGTCAAGCACTGGTATGACCAGAGGTGTTGCATGGACTAGTACCAACCTGGACAAATGATGTGGGTCCTCAAGCCTGTCGCCCCAGGACCCTCCGGGATAAGTGGACTGGGCCATGCCCTATCTTAGAGAAGAATGATGAAGTCACATATCCGGTAGATTAGGGAACCCCCAGCCATCCCCATAGAGTGATACATGTTGAGGTTCTTTGAAATCTGAACCTGTGTTTAAAATATCATTATTCTGCTATGATTTTGATATCAGAGAAACGAAAATGGCAAGTTTTATATGTGTGTGTATTTTCATCACAATACAATGATGCATGCAGGAGTTATTGGCAAATTCATTCTGAGCCCACAGGCACCCATGTTGTGAACAGCGTCCATTTTAGGTGTTGCCCTTTACATAGGCATATACATGAGCCAATGATTCTGGTAGAGCAAGTATGAAAGGACACGTACCCCTTAGCTTGAGTTCTTCCTGATTCCCATTTGACCTGAACAGGCTGAATCTGCCTACGTGATGTTGGCCTCACCAAACCAGTCCATGCCCTCTAGTCAATCTATATTAAAGATCTGAGCAACTTGTTGTGTACATTGGCCTGAGCAAGATAAGAAGGCCGAATACAGTAGCCATGCCTGTTTATGGTCCATAAGCACCCCTTATCCTACATTTCTATCTTCCACACCTGGCTCTGTTTCTCTGCTTCTGGGCTTTTACAATGGGGAGGTGACTGTTTATATGATGGGGAGGAAACCAGTTCTATTGTGAGCTTCTCCGGCCTGCACAGGAAAATATGTGAAGTTTGACATATGTTCATGATGGAAGATGGGTTGGTCAGTTTGGGCAAGTAGAATGGAATTCATAATTATAGCCTGCTTTGTTATGGTACCATGGGAGCGACCTACAATGATGTGTGTCACAGCAAGAATGTGAGCCTAGGGGCAAACTTTTTGTATAAAAGGCCTGCCTGAGAAAGCTCAGGCAGGCTCCCTCTTTCAATTGTAAAACTACGGTTGGACGACGAAGCCTCATAATTAATTATAATAAAGATGTCTTTTAATTTTACAGATTGCCTGTCAATTCCTTTGCTGCTTCATTATGCAAACTGCTGGATAGATCCCTGGTGGGGAGAGTGAGTCATTTTCAACTTTTCTTCAAATGGCGCATCCAACTGTGGGCCTTATAATGGAGTGGTTATCTTCAGTAGTGTTTTTGTCAACGGATGGAAAAACTGCTGGGGAAGACAAGACAGAATTCTACCAAAAAGAGGTACTCTGGGCACAGGGTTTTCTGGGGGATTATCTGTCTCTGTGGCCCAGTATGTTTTTTTGATGTTTCTGACTTAAAACTCTCCTAAAGATGCCACTCCTGACTAAGGAACCCATTTTTTTTTTTTGCTGTAAGTATTTTTTAACAGACTGTTAGTGCAGTGGGGAATTGACAGTTATAATTTGGACAAATATTCGTGTATATGCAAATTGCAATTTGTATAGGCAGTTAATGAAGAGATATTTTCTCCATCTGCTTTAATTGAAGAATAAGTGGGTCGCTCCCACTCCTTTTTGGTTCTGAGTCCTCAGTTATTTATTGGTCGCAGAAATGTGACGCAGTCCTTCGTAAGATTCTCGGTTCAGTTCGGGTTTGTAAGATTATCTGGTTACGATAATCATTCGGTTCAGTTCAGTTCAGTTCGGGTATCGATACATTTGGTTCGTTTGGTAGGCCTTTGGTTGCTGTGGTTCAGATTATCGCCGGTTGCTTTAGTTGGATAATCTTCCTCAGTATTGGTTCCTTAGTATTATTTGAACACTGCAGTATTCAAAAACCGTGGGTCACGTACATTTGCGTGTATATCGTTGGAGATAGCCCCATGAAGTCTGAAACCCGACTAGTGAGCGCAGATGCCTGGTCGCGGTATTTTGTTTTGTATTAGTATTGACTAGGTTGCAACAAAGGATTCCCGGTTGGAGGATTCGCGTCTGATACCTCCGGTTGGAACTCCAATTTATGAGCTCTCTCTAAAGGTCTGTGAGGCTGTCCCTTTTGCAGCCTTCTGGAAATCTGTTGAAGAATTTAACAACAAAAAAAAACGAAAAAAAAATAGGAACAAAAAAAGTTTTTGTTGTAAATATGGTTTACAACTAATATTGGCAGGTTATTTTTGAGCACAGTCTGTAGGCTGTTCCTTGTTTCTGTCCTAAGTGTTGACCTATGGGTTAAAATGTGTGTTTAAATGTCTATGTTGTTTGTAGGTTTTGTTGTACATTGCGACGGCGCTATGTACAAGAACGGCGCTATGTACAAGAAATGGTTAGAGAGCGCTGTTTTGTGTGGCCTGAGTGTTTGACTCCCCTTCTGTTTTGTGTCTGGAATGAGCTCAATGTATGTATGTGTATGGGTCACGTTCAATAGATGTAAATAAGGCTCCAAAGAAAAAAAAAATGAAAAAACGAAATTGCCTGTTCTTTAGACGCACGGTGTTAGATGTTCACAGCCAAGTCTTTTCAGCTGCAGTATATCTAATAAGAATGTTCATTCAGCCAGCACCTCTTTAGTTAAACACGGGTGGTGGAATTTTGCAAATAGTCCTTTTTACATAAATATGGCGCAGTAATCTCACGCAGTCCCAGTTAGGCAGCTGCGCCTAAGCCTGTGTGTTAATATGTATCTAAATAATAGGCTAGGGATATAGTGAGCGTTTTACATGTAGAACAGTCACAAATAGCAATAATTAGGCTTCATTAGGAGGAAAAAATTATTAATTATGAAAAATAATAATTAAAAACAAGTGCTACAAAAATCGTTTTTTAATATTTGTGAAGCTTAACACTCATACTATGACCCCCTAGCATTAAAATGTTTGATTTAAGTTATGTTGTACCACGAAAATGACCAAACACTTCTGTGCGCAATTTCCCTTACCCTAGGCGCAAACAAGCTCATTTCTATAAGGTATAAATAATTATTTTCAAATGTATGACTCCTAAATTTGATATTAGACATTCTAGTAATACCCATTATAAAAAAAATTGTAGGATATTTATTTCTTAGTATCCAGAATGCAAAAGTCGATTTTCAGATAAATAGACTGTTTTGAATGGTTTCAGGGCCCCTTTTTAAAGCGTCACTTCAGTAAAATGCATACATTTAGGTCATAATATATGTTTGCAGTTTGTGCCTTCTTATGATTCAGCGAGTCAATGTGTCATAGAAATTGTTTTAAATATAGTGAAATATTGCAGGTTATGTGGAAGTGGTTAAACCTACTGGCTTTGTCAGCTTCAGTTACCACGAGCAGGGGACTGGCAGAACCTGTATAACGTGTTCCAGCAGTAGCGGCCGAGATGTTATCTTGTAAGGCTGTCTTGTTGACATTTGTGACCTTTTAATTAGGGCCTCGCCTGTGGAATGCAGCATGACATGGTTAAACATGCATTTGATGCTAACTTCAGCTGCCTCTTTATATTTAAATCCCTGCCCCAGCCACGGTCCTGACCTGAGGTCACTTGAATAGCCTGACTTGCTCCGATAAATTTAATTCCTGCTCATGTTCATAATTTAAAAGTGTCTTCTTAAAGCGTTACAAATTTGACATTAGCTGGGATGGGGTTTCTGTTTTTGAACTAAAATGAGCAGAGGATGCAGGGCACATGTACAGCAAATGATGATTGCATTTTAGCCAAAGAATAAATAATAGCTCCAGCATGTTCCCACAAAACGCTTGTTGTTCGGTAAATTATGTCATCAACACATTTATCTCAAATTAGAAATACGGCAGGGCTGACACAGCATTGCATCCCGCTAATAATAATAAAAGGAACACTATTTAATTTGAAAAACTGCAGCCTCATTTGTCAGTACCCTGAAGGATTCTAGAGCCCACACGTGGTTTGCATAGCTCCCAGTTGCTTTCAAAATGCTGCACACAAGCGCTTTATATGAGATGTAGTTGATTGTATATGATTTAAATCTGTAACCTTCATTCATTGCAGGCTGGCTTGTTCTCATTTGCCGCATTCACATTACATCTGCGTTAAAAGCGCACATCTGAGATAATAAACAAATAGGAAAGGTATTCCTCATGCAAAATTATAGCACCTGCACTTCATGTCTTACAAATTAAGCACTGTGTAAAATGAGGGAACATGATTTAAAAAGGGCAAATGCAAAAGTGATTTCTTTAAAAAAAAAATATCAAACATTCTGCTAAATGATCTGTAGAACTGGTATATGTGTGTCTCCATGCTAGGAACTAATGATTTTTTTTAGTTAAGTTTATTTGACAAAAAGAAAAACGAAGTGTTACATTGAGTTTTAGATAGGCAATAAGTAGAAGCCCTTCCCCAAAATTCTGCAACTTAAAGGCCTTAGGCCTGAGTGAGAATGGGCGTTTTTGCAAGGTGCATGGACAAAAAGTTACAGGTAAATAATGAAAAGTTTTTGTATGTCACATTGTGTCATGTTTGATAAAAAGGGTTATAATTGATGTTGTATTATGAGAAATGTGTGTGTTGTGTATCTTTTCTGCTTCTTCCAATAGATAATTCATGGATTAATTCACAAGACACGTGAGTTGGCTGGTTGAAGAGAAATGTTTTTTTGCGTAATTTCTTTAAAAAAAAAAAAATGTGTGTTTATGTTTCATTTATACATTTGGTCCACTGAAACGCGTTATTTGACACAGCGACATTATATTTTTTACAGCAGAGTATCAATTACCTGATGCCCTGCTGTCAAAAGTAGGGTATAGGATTTTAGACTTGACAATTGAGATTGGGCTGCAGGTTTATAGTATACAGTACATGTGCCATGGTATTATGCATGACCGCTTATTCATATATGCTGTTTGTTTGTCTGGGCTGTTTTTTCCTTGTGCTTGATATACAGCAAGTATATCTTATGGCTTGAGATGGCTTGATATGTATTTTTTTTTATCCCCTGTGCTGTGAAGGAACACATATGATGATATGTGTTATTTCACAATAAATTGGATGAATATTGTATTAAGATAAATTTCACAGATATGGACCTCATACTGTGAGCGAGTAAGGCAGCAGTTTTTCTAGTGCATGCCTAAATTTGGCTGTAATGATATTTTAAGAAAACTAAAATGATATACTGGATCAAAGTGTGCCATCCGTTGTTAGTCACTTAACTGCCCTTTTTCCTTAAGGACAGGCAGCTCTGCATTTATGTATCCTTGATTGGGCCTAAGGATGGAATTATAGATCCGTGACTAAAGGTGGCCTAATTTCGATATCGCATTTTTTGATCGCATTTTTTTGATTAGCCTATGGATTCATTTTTTTTCTCTTTCCCTGAAGAGACAACTGAACATTAGTTGGAATTACCGTGTAGGGTATAGATTGTCAGCGGTAGAGTTAAATTTCTGTAACATTGGTCTTTCATGTATCCCCGTGCTCTTGGTGCTGCGTCACACGCCTTAGGCCACCCAGGCAAACTCTTGTCCTTCCTATAGATTTTTCTTTTTGCTTCTTACCTGACCAATGTTGCATCATGTTTATTTATTGAAGATTTTAGCTGTGTTCTACGTCCATTTTCCCTTCTCCATCTTCCTTTCACCAGTCAGCCCATTTATTATTATGGGTGTATTGTTCATGTTCACACTTCTAGACTGCAGTGATGTATTAGGAACCCCCCTTATGCTACATACTATCCCCTTTTGTGTGACCAGACTGGTTTTCAAGAATTTTCTTTAGGCCTACTTCAAATGTCTTTTCAGACTGACTGTCAGGATAGTGATAGCCTGGTTAATTGACCCAATACAAGTTTTCCATCTCAATAGGAGATATCTCAAGTTTACATTCTTTTTAGTACGACATATTTTTAATGTCTATTTTTAATTTTTCAGTTCTCTTCTGTTTCTGCTGTTTCAATTTTTTTAATTAGATGTGTTCTAATCATGCAAATACCAGGACTTTCTAGTGTTTGTTCTTTGTCTTCACATTTGATCATTAGCCTTTGTGTTGCATAGTGCACTTAATGCACATTTTTAAGGGACTTTTCTTCATGTCCTTGATAATCTGAATCATGTTATTTTTCTATTCGAGATGTTCTAGATAAGGAGTTTAGGAACACCTAGGCTTCATCATTAAGGAGAATATGTATTTACCCCATTAAATAATGTATCCCATTAGATAATGCCACTGCGTGAGGGCATCCATTTAGGTTCCCATGACGTATTGCCACTCCCTTGCAGAATTACAGGCCACTTGCTTGCAGTCCTCTTGCCAAAAAAGCCAACCCATGAACTGTTTTTATATCTGACTTGAAGGAAACTAACAATTGTGTTACACTTCCTATATCACTAGGTTCTGCGGGAATCTTCCAGAGTCAAAAAGGAAGAATGTTACCCTGCAGACCGGTGATCAAGAAAAAGTCTGGTCCCCATCAGTAAACATGGCAGACGACTACAGACTTCTTGGCCTTGCAATTCCTGACAGCAATCAGCAGCGTGACAGCAATCAGCAGCGTGAACAGCAATCAGCAGCGTGGGCAGCGGTCATCAGCATGGACAGCGATCATCAGCGTGCCTTCAGTGGTACCTCCTAAGCAAGCCATTTGTTTCATCAGAAGGCGTTGTAAAAAGAAAAAAAAAAGGAGCTGATTTTCTGTTTTGCCTCAGAAGTTCAGTGCAAAGATGCGGAGGATCCCTGCTTCTGATGGCAGAACTGTCATCTACTTTGTTCAACTTGTTCAAACTGTCATGTGCTTGAACCTCTGACAGCGCGCGGTCCCCTGACCCCCCTTGGCCTGAGTTTTTGGCCTTTCCCCACACACACCTCTTTTTCTTTGGTCCAGCGGAAAGGCAGTGCACCTGAGAATATGAGTTTGGAAAAAGGCACTACATTCTGGTGCCCGTGAGAGAGCAGTTTGAGCGTCCTCTGACACTAAATAATGAGTGTTGGAGTCTGAAAGTGCTGCTGATCTTGCTGGCTTGTTTTTCAGTAGTGCTTGGATCTGCATGAAATGCTTTGTGCCCTTGATCAATGAAGGGCGCATCATCTGTAGTATCTGCCACGAAGAAGAGACACTGGTGCACTGCCTTGAGACATTGAGACTTTGTAATTGAGCTATGAGTGTTTGCCAAGAGGGCACTCCAACGGATACTGAGTCATGAAGAGCCTGAATGGAGAGGCCCAACGCGAAGAAGACACTGGAAGCGGATTTGATGGACAATAGAAGCCTACCAGTAGAGGCTTTGACGGACTCTGGGTATTTTCTGTGAGCTTGTCTAGAATTGGAGTTTGGAAACTAATTTTTGCAGCTTTGCTAGCATTATTTTAAAGTACTATTCCCTTGAGTTGAAGCAGAATAACGTCCCTTTTCTGTGAAAGAGTACCCCCTTTTCACCTCAGAGCATTAATGAGAGTCACCACTGTTTCACTTGAACATATGATGAATTACAGAAATGCATAAGAATACCTAAAATGTACTAGATAATTTTAGGATTTACGTTTGCTTAGGGTTGTGGAAAATTATGATTCATTTGTAATAGCGGTCACTGCTTTGTTTATATGTTCCTAATGACGTGTTTTCTAGTGTGTTTTAAACATGGCGTTGTCTTTTATGGGTAGGATTGTTTGTTTTTTTTCTCTGCCCAATTCACATCTGCACCCACCTCCCACACCTATGTCTTTCTTCTACTTCTTTGCATCTTTCCAGATGTTTCCCGAACACGGATAGTTAGGAGATCAGAGTTTACTGATAATTCCTTTTGTATCGTTTTCATCAACACCAGTTAGTAGTTGGACATCACTTATTGTTGGGTGTGCGGTCTTGTACCACATACTACAGATAGAGGCACTCCCTATTTTTGTCCTGCCATATATGGCCTTTGTTCTACTACGTGTGTAGGGAGACCTGTCCCGAGAAAGATGCTAGGTAATAGGATTATGCTTCAGTAACATCTTGAGGATTTTTATAAAATATAGATCTGGACCCAGACTAGCGTGAGTATAGGTTATTGCCTATGTAAGGGCAAAAGGGGCGTCTGAGGTTCTTTGAAATCTGAACCTGTGTTTAAAATATCATTATTCTGCTATGATTTTGATATCAGAGAAACGAAAATGGCAAGTTTTATATGTGTGTGTATTTTCATCACAATACAATGATGCATGCAGGAGTTATTGGCAAATTCATTCTGAGCCCACAGGCACCCATGTTGTGAACAGCGTCCATTTTAGGTGTTGCCCTTTACATAGGCATATACATGAGCCAATGATTCTGGTAGAGCAAGTATGAAAGGACACGTACCCCTTAGCTTGAGTTCTTCCTGATTCCCATTTGACCTGAACAGGCTGAATCTGCCTACGTGATGTTGGCCTCACCAAACCAGTCCATGCCCTCTAGTCAATCTATATTAAAGATCTGAGCAACTTGTTGTGTACATTGGCCTGAGCAAGATAAGAAGGCCGAATACAGTAGCCATGCCTGTTTATGGTCCATAAGCACCCCTTATCCTACATTTCTATCTTCCACACCTGGCTCTGTTTCTCTGCTTCTGGGCTTTTACAATGGGGAGGTGACTGTTTATATGATGGGGAGGAAACCAGTTCTATTGTGAGCTTCTCCGGCCTGCACAGGAAAATATGTGAAGTTTGACATATGTTCATGATGGAAGATGGGTTGGTCAGTTTGGGCAAGTAGAATGGAATTCATAATTATAGCCTGCTTTGTTATGGTACCATGGGAGCGACCTACAATGATGTGTGTCACAGCAAGAATGTGAGCCTAGGGGCAAACTTTTTGTATAAAAGGCCTGCCTGAGAAAGCTCAGGCAGGCTCCCTCTTTCAATTGTAAAACTACGGTTGGACGACGAAGCCTCATAATTAATTATAATAAAGATGTCTTTTAATTTTACAGATTGCCTGTCAATTCCTTTGCTGCTTCATTATGCAAACTGCTGGATAGATCCCTGGTGGGGAGAGTGAGTCATTTTCAACTTTTCTTCAATGTGAATAGGCTCGATCTCCATCTTAACAGAGGAGATATCAATATGCTCATGGGAACAGGTAGAAGGGAAGAGGAGGAGAGTGAACCGCTCCCTGAAGTACTGTTTACAAATGTCAAAGATGGATCAATGGAAGGAGCAGTTCTCTCTTCCACTTTGACAGAACAGCAACAAAAGGAGTGTTACAACCTGCTCAGTCAGTTTGCTGATCTCCTTCCCTTGACCTCGGGATTGACAACATGGTGTACCCAGGATGTGGACATCAGTGACAGTTTACCTGTCAAATGCAAGATATAAAGGTTGTCAGACCAGGTCAAAGGTAGCATCAAAGCTGAAGTTGCAAAAATGTGCTGGGGTGATTGGGCACTCTGTTAGTTCATGGGCTAGCCCAGTAGTCCTTTCAAAGTGAGGGAAATTAGAAATTAGATTGTGTGTGCACTCCAAAGGGTTAAATGCAGTCACCAAGATTGATGCTCACCCAGTTCTAAGAGCAGATGAGCTCATAGACAAGTTGCAGGCTGCAAATTATCTGAGCACCGGTGACCTGACTTCATGTTATTGTCAGATAGCCCTCACCCCAAGAGCCAAACAGAGGACTGCGGAGTGGAGAAGCGTGGTTCAGTGGTTAGAGGCGGCAGACCCGGAAGCTGAGATTGGCTGTGGACCAGGGTTCGATTCCCCGCCTCGGCGGGTCTCGGGCTCAAAAATTCCACGGACTTGACAATTCTCGCTCCGGTGCCTACTCAACTCACGGGGTCACACTCTGCGACTCTGGGCAATGGCTTGCTTAATCTCCACTACGGCCCCTCGCGGCGGGATGCCTGGCTTTCACCTTGTGGATACCCTGCCGGGGTACCTCACAGGGGAATACCAGGACGGGTTCCCTAAGCAAGCGCTTAGATACCGCGTCGGTGATTTGCGCTATATAAATACATGTACATTTACATTTACATTTACATTTACTGCTTTTTCAGATCCTGAAGGCTACTTTCAATTTAAGGTGATACCCTTTGGATTGCAAAATGTACCTGCCACCTTCCAGAGGTTAACAGAGTACTTTCAGTTTCGTATGACTTTAGTCCAGCAGAACTGGATGACATTGCTGTCTTTAGTTCCACCAAGAAGGATCACCTTTTCCACCTCAGGGAAGGGCTTCAAGCCCTTCAACAGGCAGGGCTGACTATAAAGGCACATAAGTGCCAGATAGGGCAAGGGTCTGTAATGTGCTTGGGGCACCAAGTGGGTAGAGGTCACGTAAAACCTTTCAAACCCAAGATCCAAACAATTCTGGCCTGGGATGCAGGCCCAAGTCTGGCTGAGTATCGCAGAATATTTGTCAAAGGATATGGTGCCATAGTAGCCCCTTTGAAAGAGTTAACCTCAAGAAATAGCCAATGAAAATCATACGGACTGACCAATGTCAAAAGGCCCTTTGCCACTCTTAAGGAGCATTGTGCTCAGCACCTGTCCTAAAGGCACCTGACTTCAGAAAGGAGTTTGTTGTTATGTTAAGTTATTTTATGCTACTGGGATTTTTAAAGCGCTCTGTTACCCTGAGGTGTCCTGGCGCTGTTGTCCAAGCTGATGCTTCAGAATATGGCATTGGGACAGTATTATCAGAGCTGAATGGCCAAGGTCAGGATCAACCAGTTGACTTTATCAGCAGGCGACCCCTAGAGAGCAGTTTTAAAGTGCCATTGAGAGGGAAGCCTTTGGTGTGGTTTGGTCCCTGAAGAAGCTGAGACCCTACTTGTGTGGGATTCACTTCAGAGTTTAGAGTTCAAACTAACCATAGGGTTCTCAGATGGCTGATGCAGATGAGCGAAGAGAACCCTAAACTGTTGAAATGGACGATCTCCCTACAGGGTACATACTTTACAGTGGAGCACAGACCTGGGTCTGTTCATGCCAATACAGATGGCCTTACCAAATTCTTCCACTTTGATGCTGAGAACCACCAGGACAAGGGTAAACTACCCATCACCTTTCCTCTGGAGGAGAGCCATGCAAAGTAATGCCTCTTTTTGCATGTTCACCCTCACATCTTTGGACTGATGCTGCTGGTTTATTGACTCTGAGAGAGTGCACTGAGGCCTGCTAACTAGACCTCAGTGCCAGTGCCTCCCTCCCCGGTAACCTCGGTGAAAAGCCTCGGGGTCACTATTGACGCTGGGCTCTCTCTGGGGCTGCAGGTGGGGACAGTGGTTTCCTCCTGCATGTTCCAACTGCGCAGGATCAGGAAGGTGGCCTACCTTCTTACTCCCGATGCCTTGCTTCAAGTCATCATGGCCCTTGTTCTCTCCCGCCTGGATTTTTCAAATTCCATCTATCACGGCTTGCCCAAATGCTCCATCAATAGGTTGCAAGTCATTCAAAACCAGGCGGCGAGACTGGCCCTCGGGATTCCGAAGTGGCAGTCCGCCAAACCCCTCCTTATCAAGCTACATTGGCTCCCGGTTAGCCTAAGGGCTGCCTTCAAGGTTGGCTGTCTTATTTTCAAATCTCTCTCTGGTTCCTGTCCCGCCTTTCTGAAATCCCTTATCTGCCCCTACTGTCCCTCACGTAACCTTAGATCACTTCACTTACATCTTCTGGTGGTCCCTCCTTTCAAACTCTGTAGATCTGGGGGTCGAAGATTTGCCTTTCTCGGCCCCAAACTTTGGAACTCTCTTCCCCTCTCAGTTAGGACTTCCGGTACTCTCATTCAATTTCGCAAATCACTAAAAACCTGGCTTTTCCCACAATCCCGCTAAAATCCCTCTGTTTCCTCAGCACCCTTTCAGCGCCATGATACCTCCGGTGACAGTGCGCTATACAAAATCCCCTTAACATAACATAACATAACAGTGTTCTAACACTTTACAAAGTGTATGTTGAATTGGCTACCCCAAATTGGCCGAAACTGGCTTACTTATTAGTCCTTAGTATATGATACCCAGGACGTGTAAGGCAGAGTGTCCACCTAGGGCTGTAGCACCGATTGTGCGACAAGGTACCCAATGGCTCACAGCCTGCCCCTGCACACTGGAAGGGCAGTGGTAACCATACCAGTTCGACTTTGCCATTGAAACGAATGGCAAACTCCCCACTTCCCTTAACATTATATATGCTTTGCCAAAGGCAGGCCTATCAAGTTCTAAGGCAGGGAGCTGTATGTTATTAAGTAAGACAGGTATTTTTTCATATGTCTTAACAGCAACACTTCTAAATTGTCATATTGCTGTTGGAGAGTTTGTAGACCCATTGGTCAACCCAGGATTACCAGCTGACCACTCAGCCCAGCTAACTTTTGAATGGGACTACTTAGATGGGTAATGTAAGGTATCAAATACATTGTGGCATTAAACCCTACTTGATGCCCAAGTCAAATTTAATGTGGCTATTAAAGAAATGCAACTTTTAGAAAGTTGCCAATCTGTGACCCAGTCCATCCAGTGGCCTCACACTGTCACTGGCGACCAGACAGTGTTTTGCCCTTCTGGGCAGATATGTGAATGACTTCCAGGTTTAGAAACAATAGCAGCATGTTGCAGGGTGAGTTGTTACCTCCCCTTCACAGGAAGACACACGGGGTGTTAGTACAAAAGGCGAGATTTCCTAGGCCAAGCTGCCTTTGTTGGGAAAATGTGATCACACTCTTAAGGGCTGCCGGTTGTTCAGGTAGATGGGCTGACAATAGGAACAGAGAGAGGAGACCAGGGAAAAACATACTGGTTTTTCTGTGGGCTTGTAGCTAACAGGCAGCCACACCTCTAGGGGGCTACCAAGCTCCTAACATCCGAGGAAGGATTCAGACATCTTGAGAGTGAGCATAATAGTGCATTCTGGAATTGCTAGATGCAACACATAGCCAGAAAGTCATCACCAAGCGGAAGGGGACCTGGTAGCACTTTGGTTAGTGACTGCATGATCCCCCCAGGACACTTCCTGGAGGTAAATATGACACCACTGGTACCCTGAAACTTAGATTTCATCGGAACTGGAACAAGGGCAGAAGAAGGACTGCCCTACTGACCCTGGATTTTGCAAAGAGAGGCTGCACCGTCTGCAGGACTACACCAACCACACCTTGGAATAGAGAAGAGAAGATCATGCCTGTGGCTCCTGGCTCAGGGTAAAGCCATGCCCCAGCCCCAGACCAAAGAAGTCACTCAAAAGATCGGACTCCCTGGAACCAGCACCAGGGCCATCAAAGCTGAAGTAGCCCAACTCTGCAAGTCAGTAGCCACTTCAGAAGAATTTCCACTGACTGCCACTGGGTGCCCAAAGACACTTATCCTCGATGGCCAAAAGTTGCCCCTGAGTCCGCTGGACCCAGGAGTGGCATCTGACTTCATCTGGGTTGCCCATGAGAGACACCAGCTTCTACCAAGATGATATCGCTGGGACCATTATGGCCGAAGACTGGTTGCCCAACCACAGCTGGACTTCTGTTTTCTCAAAGAGGGCTTTGAGGTACCCCGACCTCTGTGGCAAAAGTCACCCCACTGACCCATGAACCAAGGAATAACCGCACAGCTCCCAGGCCATGCTTGCTCATCTTCCATCACCTGACCTGCAGCATGAGGACCACTCCATTGAGGCCTACAGCAGTCTGCACAAAGTTTGAAGCTGGACTGAAAAATGCTCTGGTGGCCAGACAACAATGTAAATGTGATGAAATTAATGTTGCAATTATATGTGGTTAAACAAAAATCTTAACTTGTAGAATTCATACATGTAGGTAAAAAGTATTCAATAAATTGATGTGCTTATGTAACGTGTTAACTTGGATGTGCTCAGTAATAATGTTCAGTTTATAATCTGCTTTCATGAAGTTATTTGCCATTTCTTATGTTGAATTGTATTTTTCCCTGGAAACTCTCGCATTAGTGGACTTCATGGGCATGTGAAATTTGTTCTTTCTCACGTTTCTGTCGCAGGTAGAGAAATTCATCCTTGTTAGTGAGAATAATGTCTTTGTTTTAGGAGTTAGGCTTAGGGAGGAGAAGATGCATTGAACGACGATGCTGATAATAAGGGACTGTTGTGCTTTCTCACCAGAGCGAGCCTGGGAATCAAGGTCATCTAGCCAAGGCCTGGGACCATCACTGCCATGTGGAAAATTACCTACAAGGAGGTGGCTTGATTGGACGTGTGATATCGCTTTGCATCTTGGGATGGTACCTGCAAGTTCATGTCTTGAAGTAGGGACAGTGCGCAGGGGATTTCTGCCTTGCCTTGATAGAATGATAGAAACAGCATCTTAGAATGAGCTCTGTAGCTTTATACTACTTGACCCATTCAAAGTGAGTTGACTACTTAGGAAGCCTTTTTTTTTTTTTTTAGAGTTTTATATAGCGTGAACTAGACCTGAGGCATTGGGTATCAGAGCGCTTTCCATGAGCACCAGTTTCGTTACAGATGAACACATTCATTTTTGTTAGGCACGGGGAGAATACGTTATTTGCTCAGGATCACAGGATGTTGAGCGCGTTGCCGAGACTCGAACCCGGTTCCCCAGGTACTAGGTCGACCGCTCTAGCAGTAAGGCTACATACTCTCCCCTTCATGTGCTGACACCTTTACAGAACTTGCCTTGGGAAATGCTAGGTAAGGATGTCACGTTAGTGGTAGTGTAAGGACAGACTAACCTCCAATGAACGGAAATCTAGATGTTGGAGCCATCATTTTCTGTGTCCTGATTCTGGAACTGGTTATTCTGTGCATGCTGCACCATCTTAATTTCACCAGTAGGTTTGTCTTTGTATTTGTTCCAATGACTTATCTACACCCTCATTTTGAGGTGTTTGTATGTCCAATTGGTCTCTGCTTTGTAATAAACTAACAAAATTTAATAGGGAGTCTGTGATTCTTCGGAGACATAGTTCATTGGAATGGTAATGATTGATTGGCTAACGATTTCCCTCTCCTCCACACTTTCATGCAGAGAAAAAGAGACATCGGCCTAGGGTTCCAGAGTAAATCTATAACGTGAAACCCGGCTCCTTCAGTAGGTAGCAGTGTAGGATGGTTCCCTCATGAAATGAGGGGAGAATCTAGAAAACTCTAGAAAAGACCTAGAGCCCCAAAGTAGAGCCCATTGATCAAGAACGGAGAACGACCAACGTTGGCGGAGACCAACAGAGATTGATGGTGCGGCGAGAACAACGGCAAACAGAGAAGTGAGTATCAATAGGGATGCGTTGTGTGTTAGATTGCGGGAGTGTGTTGGTTTTATGATATCTGCTGAGTTTGTGTGAAAGTCGAGTGTATGTGGTGTAGAAAAGAACAATTTGTTGAGATTGTCTGACAGTTGGTTTGAAGGGATGTTGTGAGACATCATTGGCAACTCACCTGAGACAGGGAACTTTATGTGAGTGAGACATGTTAGGATCGTATGGTAGGCATTGAGTACAGGGGTGGACTATATTGATTCAGGTGACTAGCACAGGTCAAGGGTCACTGTGTGTGATTTTTCTTGAGTGATTGAATTCTATTGATCTTTTAAATAAAAAGGCAGACAATTACAGAGTTGTGATTGAATGGGAATGGCAAAATTGTGAAGGAGGGTGAACTGCTGCGAAGAAGAAAAGTTGGCGTTGGAGAGTGATGCGCTGCGATAGGTTGGTTGGTGTAGCGCCGCACTGGGATTGGCTAGTAGTCATCAGGAAGTTGAAGTGAGGAAATCTTGTTGGTTGATGGGAACATTTTATTTAATCATGCCATGCTTTAAGGTATTACTGGATCTCTGCAGTGGGTGAGGAAGCACCGCCCGAGGATACCTCAGCACATTACATGGCAACAAATGTGGGACTCCATACTATAGTTTGGCTTCAAAATTGGCACAAAATCACTGAAAAAGAGGGAGATTTGGCTTTTCCACGTTATGGTTCATTTCGATTATAGGTGTTATATCAGTTCATGGGGAGTGATGTCTTCACTACAGCTCCACCTAGACCAACACAGTTTGAAGCATTAGATGCTTGGATGTGACCAGCACAGGCAAAGAACAGGGAAAGATGTCAGGGGAAGATGAGGAAGCAATAAAGGCATATCAGGATGCACGATAGAATGTACAGCCAAAGAGATGGAAAGTAGACACCATTGAGGGCGAGAGATTGTACCCATTACTGGTGAAAGAGGAAGATACTCAGAATAGGAATTGAAGAGGAGATGGAAATGTTGGGAGCCATTGGTGGCTCTACCTAATGGGATTCCTATTGCTTGTTTCAATGCTACCCAACTCTCAGAATGGACAGGGGCTGGAGTGACATACACCAGGTGACTGCTACAAATTAGGCATTCTTCTACCTCTATAAGAGTTAATGGAACAATATGCACTGCCCTGGGGAGAGTTTCCAAACTATGAAGCCCTGGTACAGACTTTTGCAGATCTATGGGATGGGACATGGGAGGAGCCCACAGCCCATGCAATACTCCAGCCTTTTCTCTTTATGTTGTCAGTGAGGCACCTGGTGACATGGTTTTATTGGTATCTGAACTATATGGGTGGAGATCTTTGGCAACACTCAGGGCCAGACGGACAGGGTTTTAGGTCACAAAATCATGGATGAGGAATGGAGTCGAATATTGGCCTACTCTAGGAAAGTATTTCGCAATATGAGACTGAAATATATACAATTTAACTTTGTACATATGACCTATATCATGCCCTATAGTCTGCAGGTCGTATATGGTGGGAAACCTCGTGAACGTCCCAGGTGTTGGCTACTTGATGCAGATTTTTGCCATATGACTTGGGGTGCACTACCCTTCAGTCGTTTTGAACTGCAGTCCTTGTTAGGCTGCTCTCTCCCTCACACAATAGGCCTGCCTCTTTGGAGGGTTCTCCAGACCCAAAGCACGCAAAGTGGGCCCATGTCTTTCTTTCAGGCAAAGGCTGGAAAAGACATGACACATTTCGACTCTTAAAGGTTTTGTTCACATGCTGTCTGTTTAAACAAAAGATCTTGCATAATGTTACCAGCACCTGTGGGGGACAACTACTTCTGAGTGAAACTTCACCCAAACCGTGCAAAACTATACGGAAAGTGTGATGTGCAAAAATTGGGCAAACATAATTTCATTATCTTAACCCCAAATTTTCATTAATACTTTGTTTATTGCGCAACATACTAAAATGTAACAAAAGAAGAAATTAATTATATACATAATTGACATGCCACTTTCCTGACAGGCATATTTACATCACAAGTTAGTATAATGGAAAGAGAAACAAGACTCATCTTTCAATTTATACCCAAACGGTGAAAAATTATTTTGAGAGTGCAACTAATAAAACACAATGTCATTGTCTTAGCCCCAGATTTGTATTAATACGTTATGTATTGTACAACATACCAAAATCTAACAAAAAAAATCATTTTATAAATGTATTTGATATACATCTTTCCTGGCGGGTATGTTGACATCACAGATTGTGAACATGTAAAGAAAAAAGATAAATGGGACTCATTTTTGATTTTGCAATGCAAATCTTTATGTTCTCATATATAAACTGTAGGAAGCTGGCTATGTATATAATACCACCACTTGGTGGTGACACAGTGCACAGAGTCCAAGAGTTCCCCAAAACTGTACAGGGCTCAATGCAAACCCCAAAGTGTTCTATTTGTGGTAGTGTGGGTGAGTAGCCTTAAACCTAACACAGAGGAGTGCAAGACATTTATTACACATACAGGATCAATAATGGACCCATGACTCAAGAAGAAGATCCAGACCAATTATATAGAATTATACTTTGTTGGTATTTTTATTTATAAACCAAGACTTCGTACTAAGGTAAGTACATTTCAAGTCAAGCTTCTTTTCACATTCAAAAATCGATGGTGTTGTATTCGAATAGCTCAGGATCCGTGAGGAGGGTATCAAGTGAATGGTGTAACTCACAGTTTCAGTCCTCGGGTGTTCAGACCCACATGGAGTGCAGGGTCGGTTGTGGCGAACTAGGGCACCCATACGGTGCAGATTTCGGTACCTTTGCCAAGGCGGTTGATTCCGACAGTGCTCTTCGCCCTTGTGGTCGGCGGAGGCAAGAAGTAGGATGTGTTTCAGCAGGTGGTCAGCACACTTACCGTTGCGATTGCTGGCGGTTGACGGCTGTAGTTTGGTTAGAGGTCCACCGGTGTCAGATCGTCTTGGAGAGATCACGGTCGGCGGGCGGTGCAGGGAGGCAACCAGAAGGCTGCTAGCAGGAGGGTACAGACCCTCGGTCCTGGAGCTGTGAGCATCTAGCTTCGTGGGCTTAAGAGGATCCCTCAAGGTTGTAGAGGTTGTCTAGCTGCAGGGCGTTCTGTGTGTAGGGCAGAGTCACTTCAACACAAGTGCTGGTCCACTTACACTGCGGTTTTTGGGAGATCATTGGGTCACAATGAGTCACGTCGACACCAATGTTAGTCCTCAATCGTGGTGGTTCTTGGAGTTCTTGTGCAGCAGAGAGTAGCGTTGACCAGGGTTGAAACTCCCTGTGGCAGTTCTTGGAGTTTGGCTCTTCTTGGGCAGGTCCACTGTCCTCTGGAGATTGGAGTATTTATTGAGTCCTCCCAGAGGTTTTGTAGGTTGTGCTGCAAGACAGGTCACAGGTTTCATCGAGGTGGATGACAGGCCATTAAGGCTGGGGCATAGGCAGTTGTAGTCTCCAGGCTTCGGTGGCTGGGTGTCTTCTTGGTTCTTAGGTCATTACAGATAATGGGTCCAGGTCTGGGGGAGCCAGCTAAATACTACATTTAGGAGGTGCTGTAGGGGGGTAGCAGGTAGGGTCAATGGGCACCGCACCCTGGGGTGACTATACCCTTATTATGCCACTCAGCTGTGGGTAGGGGTTTAGGCCAAGCCCTAATTGGAGGGGTCCCCGTCCTCAAGGTGGATGGGACTGAAAAGTGTGCTTCACCTCGCTTCCCCCACCTGAGGGGTGGAGGTTGGCAGAGATGGGCACATCTCCTATCTTTGGAATTTTCTCAATGGTTTTGCCTCCCAAAGTGGGGGTGTAAACCAGGGGCTGCAATCTGCTGCCAGCAGCAGAGGCTGTGAGTTGCATTAAAAAGGCAGCAGGCCTTTGAAGCCTCCCTTCTTTGAGCACTAGCCCATCCTAGGGGAGGAGGCATGACACCTCTGCCCAGGATGTACATTGTTTCTGGTCCCAGAGAGCAAGGTCTCCAGAAATATGTTTGGTGGTGGCTGACTGCTTACAGCCAAACAGAGACCACACTAGGGTTGGCAGGAATTCAGGGGGCACCATGGTATGATAAATCCCACACTGACATCAGTGGGGATTACGTGAAAGGGGTAGTTTGGTACCAAAAGCACTCCTGTTTTCAGTGAAGCCATCATGATGCCGTGGAACGCGAGTTGGCGAGTTCTCAGCCCATGTATTCTCTATGGCTTTACTGGCACTTACAATATTAGGAGATGGTGCCCAGTATTGTAGGGGTGTATCTGCTCATGCTGATATGCCCTCACCTGTAGTAAAGTGCACCCTGCCTTAGGGCTGATAGAACTGCTAGAGGGGTGACTTACCTATGCTACCAGGCAGTGATAACTGGCATGGCACCCAGACAAAGTGTCATGTCGACATTGTAATTTTCTCCCTCACAGGGGCATGCAGGGAGCACGGGCAGTGGCATGGTCCCATTGAGGGGGGTCCCAAGGGACCCTCTTCAGCTCTCAGGCCCTAGGCACCCAGGGTACCAGTTAGTAGGAACTTACAGATGGCAGAAGTACCAATTGAGAGTTTGTTTTAGGAGAAGAGCACTGGCACAGGGCTCCTGGATGGCAGGGACCTTGGCCACTACATTCAAAACCACATCAAAGCCAGGCAAAAAGTGGGGGGCTAACCATGTAAAAGAGGTACTTTCTCAAATAAACTGTCTGTAGATGTTGGAGTATACATCCATAAAATTGCACAGTATTGTCAAGGTCTGTCTGCATACGCAATACGGCAATTTTTTCAAAAGCGTCTGTTCTCCAATCGTTATTCATATTAAAAGAAATAACAACTCTTGTGATCATGCATCTCTCCCTTACTTGATTCCCTATCGTTGGGTAATCCATAATAATATTGAGTTAAATAACAATTATTGGTAATGTAGCTCTGCATTACTCGATTCCTTATCTTTGGACATTAATGTACCACAAAAATCCCACACATTGATCACATTGTAGCGCAATATTCTTTATATTGGGATACCAACTGTCCATATCTGTTAACACATATATCTGTCCAAATGTGCAATATTGTATTTGCCCATCAGCATACACTCTCCAGTCCAATCTGGTATGAATCAAAATGACAACTCTAGTGGTCAATACATCCCTCCATTTCTCAGTTCATTAATGTTTATGAATCTTGATACACCAACCCTCAGGACATATGCCTCAGATTCTACAACATTGTAACTCTTCTGTTAAGAGCCAACATCACCCTGGTAACTCTGTTCTAAAGACCACCTGCCTCCCTATCTCCTTCTCTGCATGGCTCACCTGATTCTCCTCCTGCTCTAGCCCAATAACTCAGTTATTTTACTGATGCCGCCATCACAGTCAATTTGCTTTCCTCATGACCTAAATGAGTTTCCACTGCTGTTAGGGCATAGGGTACGTACCATATGGAAAAGGTCCAATTCTCATTCCTCACTCACCCCCCTGATCACCTAAAAATATGTAGATTCAAGCTATGCCAGTAACTCCCGCAGTTTGCGGTATGTGCTCCTGGTGTTTGGCATGCATGGTTTCTGTGTGTTATGTTCTGCGATGTTGGAGAATTCACATAATTGTTTCATGTACTTCTAACCCCTTTTTTTATTCCCATGGCATGTGCTCCTAAAACCTTTTTATATTTCCATTGCAAGGCCATGCAATCTCATAAGTAGTGAGATTTCGTGGATGGCGAGTTCTCACAAGATCACGCAAAATCAAAACACGGTGGGCATTTTAGATCTGGAGCTCCGACATAACGAGGAGCCGTGAAAGAAATGATGCTTGTTATTCTGCCACGTTCAAGACAGAGAGAGATAGTGGATCTTACTTACTTATCTGGAACCTCTAAGGCTTAGGAACTCCATAGCCCCATGGTTGATCCACGGTAAGAACTACCATAACCATCTTCTTGAGAGGACTCTGGTAAGACCTTATCTATAATTTCCAATTGAAGAGTATTGTAATAAAAAGATTAACAATAGTTTTCTGTTAAATGGACTGTGGTATTGTGAGTAAGCCTCCCCAAGTATTAAAAAAAGACGTTTGGTGATAAAGATAAAGAAGGAAATTCATAGTGCAGTAAACAGAACTCAAAGATTAAAACAAATAAATAAATAAATAAACAGGCTGAAGACTCAATATTTTTGGGGGGATATATATTGCTAGGAATCATTTACAGACCCTTTGGAAAAAAGAACAAGGGGGACAATGTAATCTCCTGGCCATAACTCAGGATCGGGAGAAGGATATCCTAGAAAGGATTCAGAAAAGTCCTTCATTTTAAAGACAATTAAGGGAACGCAGAAACCTTTTCTTTTCAGGTAAAGGGTTGCCTCCATAGGGAGTTATAGAGCCAGCATCATTAAGGAAGTTATAGCAACTAGTCTAATCAACTGTACTATTTCTTTTGAGGTCTTCTTCCCTTCAACACCCTCTCCAATCCCTCTCCCTTCACCGGGCCACTCTGAATCTCAAAATTTTAAGTAGCAGAGTGGGTGCTGCCAGATGGTGGGCTTTATTGTGGTGCGGCTCCCATGGAACGCCAACATTCCTGATAAAATAACAAGCCCACAAACACAAAAGTTCCTCTTGAGAAGCACTGCCAAAATGAACTCAATGGGGGACTTATGTAGAAACATGCAGAAAAATATTACAGCAGCCCTGCTGGAAACAGGAGCACTAACCAGTCAGCTAGCACAACTCCAAGGCCACTAACAAGCTCCAACAGGTAGGATTTTGCATCCACATACATCCCACGACAATAGCTGTGACTGTCCCTACACTGGTCCTTTTTGCCCCCCAGAGAGGTTCTGAGGAGACCCCACTAAGATACAAGCCTTTTTTAACCTGGGTGCAGTTGTATTACATGATGAACCAACCACATTTCCTGATGCTCAATCCAGAGTAGCCTTTTTTATTTCACACCTAGATGGTGTTGCATACAATTGGCCGTCCCCCTTGTAAGTTCCGATGATCCCATCCGCTATATTGGCATGATTTAAAAAAGGAATTTTAGAAGGTATTCAATTGCATGGTCGTTACACATTCAGCCGACAGCCAACTCCTGGAAGTCAGACAAGGGTCAAAAGGCATAGAAACTTATCAAACCCAATTCACCTGCATAATACCAGAAACCAATTTGCCCAAAGAGAAATTATAAGCCTTATATCATCAGGGATTTAAAGATAACCTAAAGGATGTGATAGCCCAAATAGAGCCACATCCTCTGCAGACCACATTAGTCTAACCCTCCATCTGGATGATCAAATTTCCTGTAGAAAAGCTAATGTGAAAAAACTAGACATTAGACCCCTTTTTCAAGACCTCTGGATAAAAAACCTATCCTAGCCGATTCAACAGAACATATGGAAATAGACGTAATTCGTGGTCCCTTATCCAAGGAGGAGAAAGATCAGTACCGGGCAATACCTGTATTGTGGAAAAAGGGACATGTTATTTGATATTGCTTAGCTAAGTCAAAAGCCGTAAGCTGTGAAAACCCCACCACTTTTGAGAACGAGGGAAGCGGGCTTGTGAAAAGCACAGAAGGGTTTCTTGAGCACAAATTTTAGCCCATCTCCTGAATTATTAATTGTCAATACCTTACAAATCTCAGTACCTCATTTAACAATAAGTGTCATCCTTTCGACTCCCCCACAGGGCCAATGAAGCAATATTCATTGTTGACTCCAGGGAAACTGGAAATTTTATAGATGCATTTTACTATAGAAAACTTGACCTGCCAATAATTACCAAAAACAAACTACAAGATGTATGGGAAGTGGATGACACCATCAGACCCAATTACCCATCAGACACAACGTATACACCTGGATTGTCTGTGTAAATGTCAGAGTAACAAATAACACATTAGCTTCGATCTAATTGCTGCTCTGCAATTCAGGATCATTGTGGGCATGCCTTGGCTCACCACACACAACCCGAGTAATGATTGGGCAGATCGCACCATTCAATTTTCATCTGAGTGGTATCTTGACTCCAGTTTATTTATTTATTTATTTTAATTTTTTTTTATTGAGCATGTTCGAAAAATACAAAGTTAAACACGTATTACAGTATAAGTATTGGAAGGCAAAAACTTTGAAAATTTCGTAATATAAAGTAAATATACAAATTAAATATCCAAATTGTGGCAGGTATATTAACAGTCAATAATAATAATTATGAAAGAAAAAGAAGATATAAAAAAACATTTTTCAATTCTCATATCTTTATGGCCATAGTACCTATATCAAGCTTTTCAAAAATAGCTTTTAGTCTTGGCCCCTTTGTTGAACATACCAGATAGCTACTGAGGACCAGACCAATTCCCCGTATGATCTAGATTTTTTCCCTCTAGTTTTATAGATGGCCATTTCTTGTTTACATGTTGCTAGAAGTCTGTTAAGCCATCCCTGGAATGCTGGGGCCTCAGAGTCCTTCCAACGGGTTGCTAAGATGATTCTGTAGATGGCAGTGCATATATAAGTTGTGTAAGTTTCTAAATTGTTGAGTTCTAGAGAGCTGTCATAGCCTAACAGAAACAAGGTTGATGAGGTTTGGATTTCATGGCCGAAGATCTCAGTCCAGTATTTAACAATACTTTCCTTGATTTGTTCTAATTTGGGACAATCATAAAACATATGTATTAGGTTTGCGGGACCGAGTGCACATCTGGGGCATTTATCATGGTCAATCTTACCCCACGAAAATAATTTGGAAGGTGTGTAATATAAGTTACATATCGTTTTATAGATTTGGGCTTTTAAATTGCTAGCTAATATGGCTTTGGAAGATAGTTGTATAACCATGTCTATATCAACTTTAGGATTGTTTAATTTATTGGCCCAACTAGTTTCTAATTTTTCTAAATCATCAGGGTGATTACTCAGGAAGATCTCATATATGTCGCTTATTCTAGTTGATGGTTTTTGTATCAAATCTAAGAGTGGTATCGATTTTAGCTCTATATTTGTGATATGTTGTCTTAATGATGTATAAATTTGGATACATTTTAAATAATCGGTGGGATGGATCTGATATTTAGTACATAATTCATCAAATGTTGTTCTACTATCTAGATTTAAAAAATCACCGATGGTGATAAGGCCTAAGTTTTCCCAGCGTTTAGTTATATTATCATTAAGATATTGGGGTATTACCGAGCTGTGCCATAAGGGTGTGTATTTTGTATATTTAGGGATTAGTAGTGTTTTAGTAATGCAAATCCAAGTTTTAAAAGCATCTGTAATAATTTTAAACTTGATCTTTTTAAAGTAGGAGGGCTCAATTTGTCTTAACAGTAGACCTCTAGCTGCGCTTCCTAATGTTAGTTCATAAATAGATGGTATGTCATATAGTGGTCTATTTTGATCAGAATAATTGGATGTAGTTAGAAATGACATTTGTTGTAGAATGGCTGCCCACATGTAGTAAATTAAATTTGGTATCGCTAGTCCACCTCTGGAAGTTGGTAATACTAGCTTAGGTAGCGCTCTTCTTGTCTTCCCATAGCTCCAGATAAAAGATGATATTGCTTGATTTATCTTTTTCATAGAAGCGTTGTTAATTAGGATAGGGATTGCTCGAAACAGATAAAGTATCTTTGGAAATATTGTCATTTTTACATAGTTACTTCTGCCTATTATAGATAGATGAAGGTTATTGACTCTAAGTAGATCGCCTTTTATTTTTGTAATTAGAGGGTCGTAATTTAGCATGTTAATATCATCAGTATTAGACGAAATGTTTACTCCTAAATATTTTGCATTTTTAACTCTGAAGTGGCTTGTATATGGTGTGTTATCAGTGCATATTACCATCGTTTTGTCTTGGTTTAAAGAGTATCCTGAATAAAGCCCAAATATCTTAGTGGTTGCTTCTATTTCGACTAAGGCCTCAGTAGGGTTAGTTGTTAGGACCGCTACGTCATCGGCGTATGCAAGGACTTTAGTATTGTATATGCCGGTTTTTATTGGTGTTATCGCTGGCGATGTTAATAGCTTGATAATTAAAGGGTTGATGTAGAGTGCAAATAGCGTGCCTCTCTGGATTTTTATGTTTTCAGCCTCGCAACCACCTGTCAAAATTCTGGCTTTTGGGTCTACGTAGAGAGCTTTTATTGATTTTATAAATCCCGGGCCGATGTTATTAAAGGCTAATATCTCCCAAAGAAACTGCCAGGAGACCCGGTCAAAAGCCTTTTCGGCATCTAACAAAATCAGGGACATTTGACCTTTCTCTATTTTCGTTATGTCGAAAAGAGATATTACTCTACGTGTATGATCGGTGGTACTTTTGCCAGGTATAAACCCGTGTTGCCAGGGAGACACTAGTTGTTCGATGAACTTACCAAGACGGTTAGCAAAAATTTTGGCATATGTTTTAGAGTCTGAGTTGATCAGCGAGATCGGCCTATATGATGTTGTCAATTCGGGAGATTTATCCTTTTTCTTAAAGACAGCTATGTTTGTTTGTTTCCACGATTCCGGGGGTTTTCCATGCCATTGGATACCTAAGAAGAGGTCATGCAGAAGTGGGAATATTACTTTACCCAGTATTTTATATAGGTCTAGAGGTATCTTATCGGGTCCTGCTGCTTTCCCTGCGGCCAGCTCCGCCACTGGCAACTCTACTTCTATTCTGGTAATTTCCTTATCTAGTTCTTTCTTTGTGTCATCATCAACGGTTTGTACCATGTTAGTCTCACTAAGCCAGTTGACTAAGAACTCTTTAGTTTCATCAGTCGATTGTTCGTCTTCGTTCTGGTATAGTTTTTGATAATACACCTGGAAACAATAAGCTATTTCTTCCTGGGTGGTATATTTGTGGCCGCCATAGTCAATGCTTTGTATAAAGTTACGAGATTGAGTTTGCCGGGTTTTCAGAGCAAGATGTCTCCCTACATTTTCCCCTGTTTCATATATCTTATTTCGATTAGCTTGGAGGGTTTCTGCTGCTTTTTCAGTTAGGTCATTATTTATTTCTGCCTTAAGTATTAAGATCTTTCTTAGAGTGTCGTCAGCCTGTTCACCGTGATGTATTTGGTTGGCGTGCATACATTCTAGATGTATTAATTTATTTATTAGTTGAGTATGAGTCTTTTTTTGTTCTTTGTTACGGCTGGCGACAAAGGTGGCAGTCTCCCCCCTTAACGCGGCCTTGAAACTGTCCCATACGTTAATACGTGATGCACTATATTGATTTATATCAAAAAATTCATTAGTCCATTGAGTAATGTGTGCAATATATTCCTGATTAGCCAATAGTTTTCTATCGAATGTCCATTGTGTAAAAACTCGATTATATCCAGGAATTTCAAATGTAGCATGAATAGAATTATGATCGGATATTGTCTTCGGGGCTTTGAAAACAAGAGCATTCAGAGCAATGTCCGTAGTTGCAAAAAGATAATCTATGCGTACGTATTTTCTATGAGGATGAGAAAAGTAGGTATATCCTGGATCCCTACTATTTTTTAACAACCATATATCTTGAAGATTATGACTCTGAATTAAATTTAGTACTGCTCTGAACACTCTTGGCTTCCGGCCGGAGTAGTTGTATTGGCTCTGATAGGATTGAGATTGATTAAATGTTAAGTTAAAGTCTCCACAGAGGATTAAAGTACTTGGCCATGACGCTAATTCGGATTCTAGATCAATATATAGTGCGGGATCATCAAGGTTAGGGCCATAGATAGAGCAAATAGTAATACCCATATCTAACTGAACAATGGCCCATCTTCCATGGCTATCAGCTTTTTTACGTACTGGGATACCTAATCTTGTTCTTGCTAAGATTGTAACTCCTCTGGTTTTCGTGGTTTGTGTAGTTGTAACTAATATGTTATAGCCTGGTATTTTTAATTGGTTAATCTCTCCTACAGGAATATGAGTTTCTTGTATACAAATAATGTCCCAGGAGCTGTGAACCATTAATTGAAAAAATTGAGCCCTCTTTCCTCTGTCATTAAGACCTGCCACATTCCAACAACCTATGTTCAACTTTCCCATTTATTTGATTTATATTTTAAACGGTATTTATCAATCAACATTCCTTTAGTAGTTTCGAGCTTGCTCATTTTACTTAGTTTTTTACCACCCCCCCTTCCCCCTGTGCACCCTGGTTCCCGCCCACCACCCTCCTTGCTCCTCTCCACCCTCCCCCCCCCTCTGACCTCCCGAGAAAAGGCAATAAGACTCCGTAAGAGTCTATAGTGATGAATTAGCATTCCAATCAGAACTAGTGTGGCATGCATTCATTAGGTGAGAAAAAAAAAGACTGTAGTAGCAAATTACATATAGTAAAGTAGGGGAGGAGGAGAGAAAGCAATAGTATAGAATAATAAATCTAGACTATTTTCATATGTATCAATTTAGGATCATTACATTGGGTTACGAGGAACCAATAGTCTGAAACCTTTCCAGATCATGAGTTTAGAAAAGCGATCATATATGTTCGAGGATCTTACATAGGCTCTCATAGGCTCTCTAGGTATTCTTTAGCCTTGATCTCAGATGTGAAGAATTTGTTTGACCCTTGTGTATTACTTTCAGCTTAGCTGGATTGTTCAAATATACAACCGCATTCTTTTCTTGAAATGGCTTGATGAGTTGCCTAAGTCACCATCTCCTCTCAACAGTCCAATGACAAAAGTCAGGGCGTACAAAATAGGATATTAAATCCTTGCTGCGATGTTTATCTGGCGTGACTTTTTCTGCGATAGTTTGTCGAAGCAAGACATTTCCAAAATACACTAAGATTGCACGTGGATATTTACTTGTGGGTGCTGTAGATTTTATAGATAATGGAACCCTATGGGCTCGCTGCACCTCATACCCCCAGTCCCAGGTGTTAAGTTCGGGAAGGGTATCGCGAAATAGTTGTATTATAAAGGTGCGGCAATCCTCCCCCTCCATTTTTTCTGGCACCCTCAGGACTCGTAGATTATTTCTGCGAAGTCTATTTTCATAGTCTTCTAGCTTCCATCTGATATCTTGAACCTGTGTTTCGCTGGCTTCGACTCGCTCATTTGTAGCAGCAGCCTCTGTTTCATTTACAACAATACGATCCTCTATGTCATTTAATCTTTCTGTGAAAACTCCCATAGTTTTAGAGAGTTTGCGGACTACTCCTTGAACTTTCTGTAATCCTGCTCGGGTTTTGCGGCTATCTTTTGAAGTCTCCTCCCGGTGCGATGCTATGGCTTGCAAGACTGTTTCCATAACTTGTGTCAGAGTGGCTCCCAATGAGTCAGGTTGCTCTCTGTTTGGATTTTGATCTAAGGATGATAATTGAGATTTTGCGGCAGGAATCTGGGTCTGATTCAATGCCAAAACAGTTGGGGTATAGTCCCATGACAATTCATTGGCTCCATGATGCCCAGTTTTTTTCTTTTTAAGTATGGTTCTCCTCTTATCACGTTGTTCTTTTGGGGGGTTAATATCTGATTCTGAGCTTAAATTGGAGTCTGTATCATTCTCCACTTCTTCTGCATCATCAATTTCATCAGTATCCCCAGACCAGCTAATGTCCTCTGAAAAAGAGTAGAAGTCTGTTATATCTTTATCTAACTCAAGCACCTCATTAGCGTCTATAGGATGATCATCTATCGCTGAATTGACCTTCGGTGTTCCTATATGAGGTTTTAATGCTTCTGTGACCTCTATAATCTCTTTCTCTCTTTCTTGTGATTTGTTAGCCCCCATCTGTGAGTCATAATTTAAGTCCGTATGTAAGTCTGCTTGTAGATTAGTTAACAAACTCTGAGATGAGGAATTTACCAGAGTCTCCGTAATCGGTTGCGCATTCGGACCGGGGATCTGATTAATATCATTTTTGCCATTGTTGCTTTCAGTTATCGTGATGGGAGAATTGAGTAACCCAGCAGGCTGAATATCATTCTCATTAGCAGACTCGTTGGTGTTATTAATGACAGTACTGTTAGAACCCCCCATTTGAGCCATTAGGGGGTCTATATTCACAATCGCTTCATTGAGGTTATCAATAGTCCCCTGATTAATCATGTCTGATCTAGGGGGAGAAGCAGTTTCGAAAGGAATTGCCTCGCTTACCTGCATGGCAATGGAGTCGGGTCTTTCAGAGATATGACCAGTCTCAGTCTCTTGCCTTTGTTCTTCAGGTAGTGTTGGCACTTTCTGAATCCCAGTCAGCTCTGTCGATCTCGATGCAGCAGTGTTATTGCCTTTAACCCCCTCCATTATTGGCATCGTACTCCCCTCCGTGGAGGTAGTTAGCTGTTTCTTCAAGATGTTATGCTGCGGCTCTTTAGCCACTAGTTTTTGGCTAGCGGCACGTTGAAACATTGTTACCACAGTTGGAGCGGCTGGCGCTGTAGTTTTGGCAGAATGAGGCGCAGGTGTTTTGTTGGAGGTAGCTCCCCTCCGAACCGGCGTTTTCACCACTGATGATGCTGTCTCCGCTGTTGTATCTTGTGACTCATCACGTGTAGCACCGCGTTGTCTGCCTGTCTCCTGATCTCGCAGTGCCTGGCGTGCCGCTCTCGTCTTGGCTGCCGCTGAAGCTACCGCAGCAGCGTTTTTCGGAGCCATTGAATGTTGTGGGCTGTGCGAGCTCTGCGTGCTGTTGTGGATTGCTGCTATTCTGGGGTCCGTATTGGTCACGGAGTTTCCGGATTTCGCGAAGCTCAGCCACCATAGGGAGCGCAGATCACTGGCCGTTCGGTGATTACCGATCAGCAGTCAAAGGACTGCATATCCAATAGCCGAGGTGAGGAGTGAAAGTGACGACTTTGCTGGAATCAGGTCATCGGCAAGTACAAACTTTAAATTGCTGGGCTGTATGGTTTGGTCGAGTCTCGACATCTCTCTAGAGCGGTATAGCCTTGTATAATAAAAGAACTCTCCTCATTTTCCCTTTTTTTCCTCTCTTTTCCCGCAACGATTTAGTTTAAATCGGCATGCTCCGCTGTTCTGATCAGAGCTGCTACCGGCGTCTAGCCTGACGCCGCCATCTTGCCTCTTCGAGTCACTTGACTCCAGTTTAAAGGTAGAATTAAAAGAAGAAACAGAATCTCAGAAAATCCATCTCATAGCCATCATAGGCAAGACACCACTCTGCCAGATCAATATAGTGATTTCAGGACGTTTTTGAGATTCCATGCTGCAGCATATATACCTTAATGGAGCAAGAGAGCCAACACTTACGCTAGTACCTGTATAAATACTTAAACAATGGTTTCATTAGACCATCAAAGTCCCGTGTGGCCTCACCTCTGTTCTTTGTACCAAAAGCCAATTGTGAAATAATTAAGAACTTGCCTTGACTAGAGTTCACTGAATGGTGTTACAATCAAAAATAGGTACCCTCTCCCACTCATCCCCGTCTAGTTGGACCGGGTTACCTCTGCAACTATTTTCACCAAGGGTTTACAATGATTATACCACCTGGTATTCGGAGGGAGATGAGTGGAAGACTGCCTTTTGCACTAGTTTTGGCCTTATTGGAAATAAAATAATGTCTTTCAGCCAGTGCAACGTGCCGGTGGCCTTCTAGTTCTTCAGTAACGATGTCCTTCATGAGTTCCTTGATAGATTTATCATTGTATACATTGACAATATTCTTTTTTTTTCCCAACTCATTCGAGGAACATATGAAACGTGTCAAAACTGTCTTACGAATCGTACGCCATTGTGGTTTGTATTGTAAACTGACTAAAGGAGATTTCCACTCCATGCAAGTAGAGTTCCTAGGGTTCATTTTATCAGCTCAGGGAATCACAATGGCAGAACATACAGTTCAAGCCATTAAAGATGGGCCGTGACATCAAAATACAAATGACATTCAACAACGCTAATTTTTATAGGTGATTTATAGATCAATTTTTCTCTCAAGATCCTCTCATTGACCAAGTTGTTAAAAAAGAATTTCAAATGTAGTTGGTCCTATGACATTGAAAAATATTTTACAGAACTAAAAAGAGTTTTCACTACCACTCCAATCCTAGGTCACCATAATGAGTCAAGGTCCTTCATTGCAGATACAGATGCTTCTGATGAGCGCGATCTTTTTTCATCATTACCAGACAACTGTTCAGCTACATATGGTGGCCCATATTTCTAAAAGAATTTCTGAACAGCGAACAAAGCTATACAATTGCTGTGAAAGAATTGCTGGCCCTAAGACTTGTATTCAGCGAATCATGACATTTTCTCTTAGGAGCACGGTTTCCCTTCACAGTATATACTGACCACGGAAATCTCCAGTTTTTAAGGTGTGCTAAGACTTTGACCCCCAAGCAACTAAGATGGACACTGTTCTTTGCTGAGTTCGATTTTAGAACCATCTTTCACCATAGGGTCGAGAATTTAAAAGTTGATTCCTTATCTCAAATTCAGATCGAGAAAGACATTTCCACTCCAATAAACTCTTATCATCTTCCTACAATCGTTTGCAATGAATGTATCATAGGGTGTCACAAATGTGGTCAATTGTCTCAATAAAATAAAAGACTGTATGCCCATGAAAAACTGATTACCAGCGCATCCAAAGATAAAACACGATCTATCCATGAAGGTTTAACTTTCCATTGACAGGCCTTACTAATCCCCTTATGAACTTCAACAACTTAACGTTGCAATAATGTCATAACTCACCCCTAGCAAGTCATCCAGGGAGAAAGAAAACTCTTAACTGAATCTAACGCAATTTTTGGTAGCCTGGTTTGAGGAAAGATACAATGGATTTTGTTGCACTTTGTGACACTTGTCATAGATCTAAAGCTGTAGGGCATAAATCACAAGGTTACCTTCAGCCATTATCCACACCAAAGCAGGCCTGGGAAGATAACTCATCATCATCATCATATAACTTTATCCCACACATTTAAGACCATAAAAGCACATAGATGAACATCGAGATAAAAGTCCACTTTAAAATATTAAGAGTTACAGTAAAACGTTTATCAAAAAGCAAAGAGAATACCTAATATATAGAGGCAGTGCATAAAAAGGCATCATGCAATATTATTAAAATATATACAATGAAGTTGAGTACCCACAGACTATATTTAGGTGAATTATAAGAGATTTAAAATGGGATAAGAGGCCCCTGGCTCACAGATCATTACACTTTTGAAGCATGAGAATCAGGTTCGTAGGGCACTGGCCCGAATGCCCCAGCACCATTTCAGAATTTTGGCCACCGCAATCACTACAGTTTCTCTAGTTTCTACGCACAGTAGCCTAAGTGCAATAGAGCAATGCCAACATCCCATCAGCCTACATAAAGGCAAAATCCTTTTTTTCCTTGGTCATGTGTACCCTGTGCAAAAGAGGAAAAGATGGGCTAAGGTCTTTGGTGTATTGGAGCACACTGGGCAAGTGTCACTGCCAGCGGTCAAAGGCTGCTATTTTGCAGTGAAGGACAGATTGGATAGTGTTCCATAATGTAACTTCAGGAACAGAGCTTTGTCACCAGGTTACAATATAAAATCCAGAATGGCTCAAAAGCACGATGCAGCTTAATCCACAGGGAAGCATCAGTCAAGGGTCCAATGCCCCGTCTTCGGAGTTCCGTGTCAGTGACCCATTTTCAATATGACATTTTCAGCAATTCTCGCGATAGTGGTGGGCAATCCTTTGGCCAAAGTTTGGCCAACTCAAGCATTGTCAGCATTTCCTTTATGGAAGCCACTCACCTAATGACATGGAGCTTATCAAGATTGACAATTTGTTTAAAAACTAGTTAATATTCCGAAAGAGCAGGAATATGTTTTAGTCTACACCAAAAAAGGAGGGGCAGTAATCTAGCTTTCCTCTCCACCATGTGTAGCCCTAGATTTGCCCTAGTTTTGCCTTTGCTGATTTTAAGGGTCTGTAAATAGCTGCAGCGTGATGAGTTAAGCTCAACAAGCTTTTCTTTATCTGATGTGTCCAGGCCATTTTATTTGTTAATGTGATACCAAGATAAATTAACTTACTTTCTCCTTCCAAGGGAGCACCAGTTAAGAAAGTAGATCCAGTGATTAATCAATGAGGATTTATGGTCTTGAACTTTGTTTTTCCGAGGTTTATCACTAACCCACTTTCTTTACAAAAATCCCCATATCAATCAACCAATGTCTGTAGCCCATGGGAAAAATATCTTGATGGACTTTATTATAGATTTGACTCCCGATAACCGAAAAACGGTTATTCTTGCGGTGGATGATAGAGTCAGAAAGTCTTTATTCGACTCAATTACAAGTCATACAAAGAATTTAAAAAAACATTTCATACAAGGGTTAAAAATTTCGTACATATAACATATGATAATAAAAAACATTCGTTACAATAAATCTAGGCATACAAATTTTTTTTAAAAAGGGAAATAACAATAGATCTAATAGGGAAGATTTTTCATCCTAGCTGCTGCTACCAAGAAATTAGCTGTACAAAAAGTAATATGTATGTTGGGCAAAGATTGTAAAAACAACAGAGCCGGCCTCACTTGTGTGATACCAGTCTCCTTCAAAAGTGGGACCAAATATTTTTTCTTGGCTCTGCATAAAACCGGCAAAACATAACAAAATGCATAGTATCTTGGACTGAGAAATGATCACAGCTGCATGGTAAAGCTAATTCCGGTTTTCCCATGATTTAAAAATGCCTAAATAAAAATGTAACAAATTAAACCTAAATTTAATTAAAAGAAACCTATGGAACTGGATTGTGACAAAACCAAGATAGGGTGCTAAGGAAAATGGGGTGACAAGTAAATAATGGTCCCTTACTGACGGTTTCATTAATTCCCTCTCTTCACGAAACGCTCTTGCCCTCGCCATAAAATCCTTTTTTACAAGATCAATATCTTGGGCCTTGATGTCTTGAGGGGAAGTAAAGAGCTCGGGTCGTCCCAGTTCCGCAAATGCCTTCAGCAGATAGGCCAACCAAGGGATCTTTTTAAAATGGTCAAGGGACAAAACGTCGGACATGATCCTATGGTTAAGTGGGAGGTCTTCATTTAGCCACGTCTTTAACCAAAAGATCAATGGGGCCATCTTTAACCCGTCAATAAGGAAGTCTAGGCCCACCTCCATGTGTATGGAGTAGGTTGGTGTGGACTGCGGCACAGAAAGAAGTGTCCTAATAAATCTGTTCTCCGCTCTCTGAATGGGTTCCAGATTTACATAACCCCAGAGTGGTGAACCATATGACGCGAGAGCAACAGATTTACTCATATAGATTTTTAACAATGCTTTCATAGGCCTAGCCCCCAACCTACCCGCGAAAGCCATAAGGGCGGATGATGATCTCGTGACCGCCAGCTTCTTCGCCCTCACCTGAGGGCCCCAAGTTCCTCTTTGGTCAAATAGGACCCCAAGGTAGGGAAAAGTGGAGACCCTAGATACCATATCCCCTCTACACCTTAAGGTTTTTGACCTCCTTTTACTGCTTTCTTGACCCACTACCATGGTGTGCGACTTGCTGGCATTTATTTTTAAATCAAGCTGTTCCATGAATATGCCAAAAGCATTTATGAGGCGTTGAAGTCCAACGCCCGTGCGCGCAATTAGCACGGCGTCATCCGCGTACAGGAGCGCTGGGATCTTAACTGCTCCTGCACGCGGGATGTCGACTTCCTTCTCCTCCAAATATGCGCCCAACCCGTTAATATAAATGGTAAAGAGCAATGGGGCCAATATACAACCCTGCCTTACCCCCTTCAGGGATTTGAAAAGAGAAGTGCACCTACCCTCATTTGTGACCCGTACGGCCGCAAAAAGCTCCTGATGTAGGGAGGCCATGAATCTCACTAATGCCTCATCAATCTCCATCTCCAACAAAATTGTCCATAACTTGGTCCTATTAACCAAATCGAAGGCCGAGGAGAGGTCCATGAATGCTAAGAACAGGGACCCCCCCTTGGCCACCGTGTATTTCGATATGAGCAAATGTAGGTTAGAGCATTGTTCAATAGTGCCCTTCCTTTCTCTAAACCCATACTGAATCTCTGACAACCCCCCACAGCTGTCGACATTATCCCTCAACCTGGACAGGAGCACTCTGCCTAAGATCTTTACCGACGAGTCCAGAAGGGATATGGGCCTATAACACCCCGGGTCATCCCGTTGACCCTTTTTAAAAATAGGCACGATGGTAGAGATGTCCCAGGGGGGTGGCTCAGGGGTGCTATTAACGGCGGTAAATACATTAGCCAATACCTTTGCCCACAGCCTTGGAGAGTGTATAAAAAAATCAGCTGGCACCCCATCGGGGCCCGGGGCCTTGTGCTTAGATGTGGCTACAATAGCTTTCTCCACTTCTGGGCTATTAAACTGTAATGTGGTAGCATCTAAGGTAGCTAACAACGTGCCTTTACTTGCCCCGTCGCTGTCACCATACACATTTTTAAAATGGGTCAACCACTTATCGTCTGAGATAACGCAGTCCATAGCCTCATTATTTTGGTCGGAAAAGAATGGCTGTTTAATTATTTCCCAGAATTTATGACTGTCCTTCAGGACAGCCAGGGAAAGAAGGTTTTCCCAAGCTTCCCGTTTGATGGTTTCTTGTCTGGTTTTTATAGCTAACTTATAGGTTTTTATCAGGCTAGCAATCTCATCCTTTACCCTAGGTGTTTTTTTCAGGGCTACCATCAAAGATCTATGCACCTTTGAACATGCGGTATCAAACCAGCGCTTCTTATTTAATACCCCCTTCTTTGGTTTAACCAGGAGATCCTGCGATACCTGGCCACAGATTGACTCAAAGGCCCCTATGATTTCATTCCCCGGGGCACTGGGGTTCTGACAAACCTCGACCTGTTCCATAATTTTCGGAAATACTTCTGTATAGAAGTTTTCTGGGGCCACCTTAGCCCACTTAACTCTCCTACCCTGATCAGAGGTACGCAATGTGTGATGCGGCCTCGCTTTCCCCGGCATTGGCCCCATATGGTCTCCCCATGCCACTTCTAATAAAACGGGGTTATGGTCACTGAAGTGAGATGGCACAGTGCGGTAAGAAATTACCCGGTTTAAGATGCCTTGTGTAATAAAAATATAGTCTATTATTGTTCCAGGGTTAGTGCCGGTAAAGGTAACTATTCTTAGGCCACCCTCTGGTTCATACAGATTAAAATTTACCAATAAGTCTTCCAACTCCTCACCTTCTGTGGTGTGTTCAAAATGTGGTAGCTCGGGGCCTTCGCCCCAATTCTGGTTAGTTAAGCTACAAACTAACCTGCAGGGATGGATATTAAAATCGCCTAGTAATATATACTCTATGTCAAACTCGGAGTTCTGGCTGCCTGACCTTAATATAGCATCTAAGGAAGCAATGTTGCTACCACTATCTTCCCTATTCTGTGAATTATAAAAATGAATGTATAAAGACCTCGTAGTGGGGTTAATCACTCTCTCTACAATTAGAATGTTTTGCGAGTCAGTACTGATCTGTTGTAGAGAGCCCTTCAGTTCCAAAGAAAACAGCATCGACAGACCTCCCTTGGGTCTGCCAATGCGACTAGGGATCGTTGCCGTGGCAAAGCTAGTAAACCCATCACACCAAAAACTGGAGGTTGTATCCCAGGTTTCCTGGAGGGCAATGATATTGTGACCCATGACAAAACTTAACCACTCCTTATCATCCCGTTTGGAGTTAGGTCCAGCTACATTCCAGCTTAATATTTTGCAGGTATCTATAGTTTTCTTCTCTGCAAAATCAGTCCGGAGAGCCCCATTTTCTGCTCGCACTTGGGGGATTTCATTAACCGAAGAGTTACCCGCTAGCTCTGCTACAATTAACTGATCATGAGAAATGTCATTTTCAATTATATTCTCAATAAAGGAGGCACCGACATTCTCGACCAAGATTTGGTCGGGAGCAGTTTCCCTTTCCATAATGACCCGCGTTTTACGGTCTGCCAAACTGGATGACTCGTGCCTATTTGTAACATTTATAGTTCCACTGCCCCTATCCTTGAGGTTAGTTGTTAATCTTGAGAATCTTGGACCACTTTGTGACATGTTTGGGCTCCCCGTACGTCAATCGCAATCATTTAAGTTGGCCAGGACCCCATACCTATTCGCTGTACCAAACCCCCACTCCTGAGGTGTAACCCCCGATCCCCAACCAAATGCTGCTGCATTCCACCTTGGTAATGGGGTATTGGGGCGTATCGGGAGCTGCTCGTCACCCAACCAAGCTCCAAACCCATTTCCCCAACTTCCCTAATCCATCACCGGGGCACCCACCCCCCACCTATACTTGTTATTCAGAATTGGTCTAGGGTTTTTGAAAAATGACATGTTCTGTTGGTGGTTGCATGGCCCTATGCCAAATCTATCTGCTAGACCAAAGCCATTTTCATTATATGTAGATCTTAAATCCCCCCGCCTTCTGTTACTACTTGTAGCCCACCCTGATCTTGTACTATTTGGGTGGTTCGCGGGTTGCTGGTCGGTGTAGAAAAATGTTATGGTAAGAGGGATTATGGATCCACTTCTACGTTGGGGCGGGAATATATTTTGTAAGACATTTGGGAGCACTGTCGCATTTGCAAAATTTAACACTACACAGTCCCCCTTAAACTTTTTTTGCCTGTTCCCTATCCATGTCATCCTCCTTGCCGATACAATTTCCTCAGCCAACTGCTCTTTCCCATACTGCGCCATCTGCATATTACTGGACAGCCAGTGTAATGCCTTGCTTGTCAGGGATGAGGTGGATTCTGTTTGCCCAGGGGATAAGATAGGAACGTTTGCTAAGACCAATACCACTGGTGAGGCTTCTACTATGAATTGTGGTGAATCCTCCTCTAAGGATGGTAATGTTGGTATAGTGGGTGGAAGTGTAGGGGCCTCCCTCGCCACTTCTTGGCTAGGTACATCTGTTGGAGCCTGGCCAGGCGGGATAGTCTCTAGTGGGCCTTCATCTACTACAATGTCTCCCCCACTAATGTTATTAATTTCCTTCACTATATCTATTGGATTGGAGACAATAGTTGCTACTTTCTCGATTTCTTCTGCTAGTTTCAATTGCAGACCACCCATCCTTTTCACCTCTGCGGTAAGCCTATCAATTTTCCCAATCATTGGCTTAATATTGGTCTTTATTTTTAGAGCTATCATATCCGAGGTCCTATTAAAAAGGTCATCATCAATAATTTGACTAACATTCGCTTCCTCATACTCCGGTCTTTTTCCCTTAGAGTTTGGTGGGGTAGTGACACTTTTCCTCCCTGCCCGTGACCCCCCTCTTTTCGGCTGAATTCTTCTACAGGTTCTCACCGCCCTAGTCGCGGGCGCAACAGATGATAAATCATCTGCTATAAAATCCACAAGGGGCTCAGGGTCAGAATCTGCGTTTGTCTCCAGATCGACCAATAGTTCTACACTTTGATCAATGCTTGCAGTGTCAGGGGGATTAGTATCAGGGATGTTTATACTGGGGTCATGCTCGGATACATCACTCATTTGTACACTGGAGGGAGGGCTCCCTTGATGGAGAACAGGAGATTGACTCAAACCTAACGATTGCCTTCTTTCGGTATTTATTTTATGTACTACTTGAACTAGATAGTTATCTAGAGTATTAAGGGTATCAGGTACACCCGGGGCAATTTTCTTAGGCATGATGACAAATAGTATAATAACACTGCGATATAACACAAACCGATGTCAACCAGTCCAGGTGCGCACTAAGGACAAACTGAGGACAAACCCGGGGGCACAACTATTCTATGAAGGGTGATATAGTCTTTCTGCGGCCAACTTACTAAAGTAGGTATATGGACAGGGTGGATCCCATGACGCTCAACCAGGGGATCTTGCCCAGTCCAGTCTCCTCAGGCCTCGGAGGGCCTCAGAGGGCCCGCCCTTTGTCCGAGCTTCGTCCGGCGTCCCGCTTAGCGTGGGGGGTGTGGCTTTATAGGAGGAGTAGGGGCGGGAAGAGACTCCAGGTGCGCTGCGGTGATCCTGCGCGGAACCCTTGGTCTCGCAGTCCCGGCCCCTGTTTCAACGGCCTCACGCACTCACGCACTCCTGACAGTTTCTTCACCCTTTACACAGGGCTCGGCAGGCAAGGGCTTAAAATCCAGGAACACAAGGTCTGTAAACAGCTGCGAGCGGCGCCCGTGAAGCGGGGGGCGTGAGCTGTAATGAAGGCAAGAGAGCAGGGAGGAGCTGGCAATCAGGGAGGAGCAGGGGCGGGAAGAGACTCCAGGTGCGCTGCGGTGATCCTGCGCGGAACCCTGGGTCTCGCAGTCCTGGCCCCTGTTTCAACGGCCTCACGCACTCACGCACTCCTGACAGTTTCTTCACCCTTTACACAGGGCTCGGCAGGCAAGGGCTTAAAATCCAGGAACACAAGGTCTGTAAACAGCTGCGAGCGGCGCCCGCGAAGCGGGGGCCGCGAGCTGTAATGAAGGCAAGAGAGCAGGGAGGAGCTGGCAATCAGGGAGGAGCAGGGGCGGGAAGAGACTCCAGGTGCGCTGCGGTGATCCTGCGCGGAACCCTGGGTCTCGCAGTCCCGGCCCCTGTTTCAACGGCCTCACGCACTCACGCACTCCTGACAGTTTCTTCACCCTTTACACAGGGCTCGGCAGGCAAGGGCTTAAAATCCAGGAACACAAGGTCTGTAAACAGCTGCTAAACTCTCGCACAAGGCTTCCCTCCAGTATCAGGAATAGCATCCTTTTTTTTTATTTCCTTTTCATATTAAACATATGCTTTCGTAGACATAATTTCTTTTGTCTAATAACAAATATTTGACATTTTCATACACAAATTAATAGTTGTCACAACAATATGTTATTTATCTGGCCAAGGATAAATCCCCCAACAGCTTCCCCCTCCTGCTCTCCAACTGCAGGTCACTGTTAGTGTTCGAGTGTGTGCAGGGCACCGCTTCTCAATTAGGGTAAAGGTTCCCGCTGTTAGCAAACTCTATTGTCTCCCCAGCTGTTCTCATAACTTGTGTTCTTTTACCCAACTTGTTGCATCTCCTCTGCGTCCCTCTCTGGGTCTGGCCTTAGTGGGCTACCCTGTCAGGATTGTACCACAGGCGACGATTCGCCTGATTCCAACACTGGGGTTCTCATACTCTCCGCCAGGGCTTCCCAGGCTCTGGCCCTTTCGACTTTCCATACCCCTGCGTGCGGTTCTAAGCAAGATCCTACTTTCGCAACTCGCCTATTTCTCCAATTCATTTTTTCCATCTTGCTAATCGGGGCCCCCGGTGCTTTCCATTGGCTTGTGATTTCACACTTGGCTAGTATGCAGGTCAAATCCTGGAAACTGTCAGTGACCCTCAATTTAGATGTGTGGGGGAACAGGGTAAGGGGGCTGTGCGCTAGTGTGTAGGGAATCTGCCATTGGGTTATTTTTGTTACTTCAGCCGTCATTTCCTGCCAGTATGTAAGTAACGGTGGGCAACCCCAGAACATATGCAACATGTCTGCCCGAGTACCCAACATCTCTGGCACCCCACATCTTCCCAGTGAAAACAACGATTGATGTCTTCTGGGTGAGATAAGCCCTATGTAGGATGGAAAAATTAATTAGTCTGAAGCAGGTGTTCAGCGAAATATTATCTTAGGGTTCCTGGCTAGTATGTTCTCCTAGTCTTTATCTTCTATAGAGATACCCAGATCTACCATCCAGTGATCTCTCAGTATTGTCAAAGTTTGGAGGGAGTCAGGAATGGCATCCTTGTTACTACAGAATGTAGTTTATCTCCATGGACTATCAAAATCTATAGACTCAGATAGGGGTCCACAATTTACTTCTGCCTTTTGGAGAGCCTGGTGTAGAGCATTGCAGATACAACCACAACTATCCACCAGCTCCCAACCACAAACAGTTGGGCAGCCATAAAGAGTAAACCTGGTAATCACACAATAACTCTGTTGTTGACTATCACATACCTCTACAACCGGTTAGAGATACCTATGGATGGCAGAATTCTCATATAATCCATACTAACATTATAAAGAGAGAGCCCAAACCTTTGAGGCGGGTAATCTCAGTAACCACAGCACCAATCACAACACCCAATACAGCGTTGGAAAGGGCAGTTGCAGCAGAAGGACATAGGCTATGCAGACGGCCACCATATTTTATTTTTTTATTTTTTGCAGAGTTTTATATAGCGCGAACTTGACCAGAACTCAATCAGGTATCAGAGCGCTTTACATAGCACCAGTTACGTTACATGAGGACACACATTCATTTTTGATAGGTACGGGAGATTAAGTGATTTGCCCAGAATCACAGGGTGTTTGGCGTCGTTACCAAGACTCGAACCCAGATCCCCAGGTCCGAGGTCGAGCGCCTTAGCCGTTAGGCCAACTCCTCTATACATTTAAAAGGTAAAAGAACAATGCCAGCAAAGTAGTCCCTTGTGGGCGTGTCTGCGTTGTGCTGTGGGCGTGGGCTGGGGGCGTGACTAACGCTGGGGGCGTGTGGTACGGCCATCACATCATGGGCTGTGGGCGTGTGCTGGGGGCGTGACAAACGCTGGGGGCGTGTGTCCGGCCTTCATGCCATGTGAACACAATTGCGGCGCATCAAGGGGCACGCTGGGGGCGTGAGAAACGCTGGGGGCGTGTGCTACGTTCCGCCCTTCATGCCATGTGGGTCGTACATTAATCAGAAGATCGTCTGCTGTGGCCGTGTGCTGGGGGCGTGACAACGCGTTCACCTGGAGGCCTGGCAAGTAACTTTACTGCAGCCTCTCCTGCGCACTGTTACTGAACTCTCTCATTCAACGAAATTACACGCTCCTGCTACCATCAACCAGGGCTCTAACCGGGCTCAGGCGGCGGATCAGTACACTAATTACACGCGCCTGATAACATCAACCAGGGCTGCAGCTGGGCCTCAAGCGGGGGAACACGCGCCTGCTAACATCAAACAGGCCTGCATCTGGGCCTCAAGCGGGGGAACACGCAAATGAGCGTGTCTGCGGGGACAATTACTGCAGCCTCTCCTACTCGCTGTCACTCAACTCTCTCATTAAACAGATTTACCAGCGACTGATAACACTCTCATTCAACGACATTACACGTGCCTGCTAACATCAACCAGGGCTGTAGAGGGGCTCAGGCGGCGGATCACTACACCAATTACACGCGCGTGCTAACATCAACCAGGGCTGCAGCTGGGCTTTCTCTGTCTCTATTCTAATGAAACTAAAAATGTTGTCTACCGCGAGATTTTAAAATAAATTGCCCATGCCAAATACACACATTACACACATTCTATTTCATACCCGGACAAAGTCGCGACGGGCTGCTAGTAATATATAAAACACTTACACTCACTTCTCTCCATTTGATGACATGTATGTTTTTCACCACCTGTTTCTTCTCATTCTCCCTCCTCAAGAGTCAAAGTCTCCAGTGTATCCGAGTATATCCTTCACCTTTCTCGTTTAGCCAGTAAGCTGTGCCAAACTATCATTCAAGCAAAGGCATCTTACAAAAACATTGCAGATCCTAAAAGACTGTCGGGTCCTGTTTATCAACCAGGAGATCAAGTCTAGTTGTTAACTAAAACATTATATTCAAGCATACAACATGTTTGCACCTACATTTAATGGTCCCTTCCCAATTATGTAATGGCTGAATTAAATTACGTTCAAATTGCAACTTCCACCCACCATGAAAATCCATCCTGTTTTCCACATTTCTGTGTTAAAACCAACCCTACCCTCAATCAAACCCCAACCTCCTCTGCTAGTGATCAACAGTCACCCACAATATGAGGTTCAGGCCAGTAAGGATATGCGGTTCTGCTGCGGCAAATATTGGCATTTGATATGCTGGAAGGGCTAAAGTCCTGAGGAAGACTCATGCGAGCCCTTGAAAGACATCCCGCCCCCCTCCCCTTTATTCCGCCAATTTCATGCCCATTTGTCTACTATTACTACCCTTTTGGAGGGGTGTGTACTGTCAGGACACACTAAATGCAGCATAAGGAAAAGGTCCATCTCTCACTCCTCACTCATTTCCTCTCTCACTTTAAAATATGTATATTCAGACTATGCCAATACATCCCCCAGTTTACAGGACATCACTTTCCAATGCAAGGCACGCAATCTCTCGAGTGGCAAGATTACATAGATGGTGAGATCTTGCAAAATCAAAACACAGCGGCAATCTTGGATTGGGAGCTCATATATATTAGGAGCCTTGCACGAAATGTTGCTTGTTATTCCAGCAAGTTTGACACAGAAGATGATAGCAGATCTATCTCGGAGTATCTCAGAGCAAAACAATACTTTTACTTTGAGATAATATACTTATCAGTATTGGAATGTTCAATGTTAATTTTCTAAAGAGCGTCTCTTCTGATGCATATACCTACCATGATTAATAAACACATTTACAGTAGTTCTCACATTGGGCAACAGGAGATTCTTGAGCAGATTGATAGCAACCAATGTCATTTCTTCTTCCTAGAAAATATAAAACCAGCACAAATAAAGCAAGTGTTTGGAATGATCGTAAGGATTAACTCAGCGCCCAACAAAGAACTATGATAGGATGGCAACCAGTTCTGATAGGCTGCCCTTTATATTGGTCTTTCTCTAGACCATGAACAAAGATATATGAATACATTTGAGAGAATATGGCATGTAATATTCATTGTACATACTTGCATGTTTAATTGCAGAGCTACATATTATATACTATTTGTATATCCTTTTCCTAATAATTTGTTAGAAAGAGTGGTTTGCTAAATATTAAATTTTATTTCAGAAAACTAAAGACATTGAAGTGGAAATGTTTATTCTACAATGCGAATTTTTGAAATACAAATACACAAATTGCAGAGTTCATACTTACCTATGAAGAACATTTACGTGTAAACCATTTGTGAGCATGTTAGACCTGTCATCCTTCAGACATTGCATAAAAAGATAGGACTTGGGCAAAAAGACTTTGGGAAAAATCAAAGATGTCAATTTAGAGAGAATTGAAAAAGGTTTGAATTGGTCTTAGTACAGAGTTGTAGTGAAAAATAAGTTATTATATGGTATTGCTCAAACACAAGTCCTATTCTTGCCGCTGATCACTAATGTCAGAAATGGGCTTCCTGGTTGCCTGAGGTATGCACCCAGACAAGGCATGAACCACCACTCTAGTCAGGGTAAGCTAAATACACACTAAAAAATAACCTGTGCTCACCCTCTGGTAGCTTGGCCAGGAGCGGTCAGGCTTATCTAAAGAGGCAATGTGTAAATTATTTGTGTAACACACTTACACAGTAACACAACGAATACACCACAACAAGACTCCGAATAGGTTTAGAGAAATAGATTATTATTCTGAACAAAACAAGACCAAAATGACAAAAATTCAATGTATAAAAGTTAAGATATGGAATTTTAACGGAATAAATGCAGTAAAGCTTTTAAAAGCAAGTAGCGCTAAAAAGGTTACTTTAGGTTGCGCTAGATCAGGGCAAAGTCAAAGTTTTGGCTGACCGCGATGAAGTGTCAGCTGACTACAGGACCCACGCAGGTCGCGTTGAACAAAGTACCTTTCCTGGTCGCAAATACCGAGATGCGTTGATGTCGAGGCACACAGGTGCGGGATGCTCCGATCTTCTCCACACAATGAAGGTGATGTGTTAGTTCCGAAGATGGGTACCAGCTTTTATGAGGTGTTGAATGATGCGACAGATTCTGCCATGCACTCAAGGGAATACGTTGATCACAGAAGTCTGCATCAGTGGTGATACGCTGTCCATGTATGGATCTCTGGAGGCAAAACGCTGGTTCCGAGGTGATGCCCCACTTTTACTCCTGCAACCAGGTCAGGGCACGAGTTCTGCTACAGGCAGACAGGAAATGCGTCTAAATCCATATTGCAAATATCTGGGCCAATTTCAGTGAGCCTCGCGGAGTTTGCCAGCGGAGTCTTGCGGAGTTCGACTGTGGCGGTTCTTTCCTTGGGACTCAGCCCCTTCAGGTTTACGGAGGTTCCTCCCCGTTTCCCGGCGGATTGGTTTGAAATGTTGTGACCCACCCGCGTTTGCTTGTCTCTGCGACCCGAATACATCTCCGGTTCTGGTGATCAACTAAGACGCCATCACACCTGATATTTTGCGGATTAGAAAACAAGCCGTTGTTCATCAACTTAAAACAACGAGATGGAATGGCTTTTCCTAAGTGACTGATTTTGAAGCTGAAAGCTCTCCAGTTCCACACCATATTTTCACAGACAACTAGGGGATTGGTCCTTTAGCAGTGAATCTGGTGCGCTGTAGGAGCCGCTAGTCGTAGTTGGAACAGTACCTGCCTGGACGCTCCACATTACTTCAGTGCTTTGAATGTATTAGGCTGAAATTAGACTGCCCCATCTCACCTCCTTTCCCTTGTACCCGTCCTGATGAAGACCCCGATAAAGGACCTAATGTAGCCTACGAATAGGGGTCGAAACGTCGACGACCTTCTCTGTTTAATTGGGACCTCCGGCACAATTCCCTGATTATTTCAAGCTCTGGTTGTGTCCGTTGAAATGTCCTTATGTTATTATTGACATAATAGATGCCGCAATTGTGTAGGCCCTTGTTAATTAGGACTGATTTTAAGTGTGATTTATATAATTTATTGTCACTGTCTTGATTCTATGTACTTTTTCCTATTCTGCACCGCCTTTTTGAGCACTTCCTCTCCCCTTCCCCCCTCCTCTCCCCCCGTCTTGGGGCTATTCACTAATTCATTAAGTCGATTGACATGTTTTGATTGATTCAAGTGCAGTATTGTTGAATAAATAACAATATCTGATTATTTTTGAGTTATTCTTCTAAAATTGTTTAATTTTTGATTGTGTGTGTTTCTCACAACACGTTCTCCTTGCGGGGATCCATTTACACTTACCACAGTACACCCAGGTCCCCGCGACTATATGGGTTCAACCCTCTTTTGGTAATGTAATATGAATTTCAGTGAGCCAGGCACAGGAGCAGGGGTAGAGACTTTGATATGCCTGAGTCTCAAGCAACAGGATGCAAGCCAACTAGCCCTTGTAGATCACTTGGAGTGAAGGCAGAGTCTAGCTCTCCTTCAGAAGAAAACAGAAAAACAGGCCTTCCAGATCAGCAGCCCAGTTGAGTACTTTAGAAACACAAAAAATTGGGGAGTGGGGACAGGGAGCTGGATCTAGGTCCAGTGACTCAAGCTCCTGAAACGTAGTATCATTACTGGGGGGAGTTACAGTTCCTAAGGAGAAGTAAGGCAGACTCATCTCTATCTCCCTTAGTCCTCCTGAAGAACTGTGTCTCCCCCAGTAACGAGTACTTTAAGAGCACAGCAACACTTCTGGCAGTGCTTCAGTTACAAGTCCAGTAGTGTCAGATTTTGTGGGGTCAGAGACACAGTACTTATACCCAAAAGTGCCTTTGATGTGTGAGTGACTTCAATGCAGCTCTCTGAAGTGCACTAGTATCCTTTTCATCTCAGTCCTGTCTGCCTGGCTTTCTGTGGGGCATAATCAGTCCTTTGTGTGTGGACAGGACACTGCCTATTCAAATGAAGTGTTAGCCCCTCTCTTCCATCCTACTCATGCAATGCCACTAGAATGCAGGGGACACACCGATCTTTCCTGTGTTGTGGCTGTCTAGAGGAAATGCTCAACGTGTATCTGCCACCCACCACAGAAGTGTATTGGAGACAGGCTGTCAGGCACACAGAGCAGTAAGTGCAGAGAAATGTCCACTTTCTAAAAGTCGCATTTTTAAAACAGTAATGTTAAATCCAACTTCACCAGTAAGGGGTATTTATCATTACCGTTCCAAACATATGAAACATGAGAAAGCTACTCCTCTCTGATCAGGAATTACAGCTTAAAAGTGCATTAAGGAATTCCCAATTCTAGCCTATGCGAGGTGTAGGTCTCACAGTGGTGAAAAACGAACGTAGGTGTTTGTCACTACCAGAACATGTAAAGGTTGTATACACATTTCCCACCTTTTAGTTACACGGCACCCTGTCCTTACGCAGGGCCTTCCTTAGGGGCGACTCATACATAATACAAGGGGAGTTTAAGGCTTGACAAGTAGTTTTAAATGCTGAGTCAAAGTGGCAGAAAATTGCACACACAGGCCCTGCACTGTTAGGCCTGAAACAGGTTTAAAAGGCAACTTATGTGGTGGCAATTCAGTGCTGCAGTCCCACTAGTAGCATTTGACTTATGGGCAATGGGCATATGTTATACCACTTTACAGGGTACTTACTAGTGAATCAAATATGTCAGTCAGGTATACACCAATGTTACCATGTTAAAGGGAGAAGCACATGCACTTTAGCACTGGTTAGCAGTGGTAAAGTGCTCAGATTTCTAAGTCCAACAAAATGAATCAGGAAAAACAGGAGGTGAAAGGCAAAAGGTATGGGTAAAGGCCACCCAAAGGATGACTGGTCCAACAGAGCATGCATGTATTAAAATAGCTAAATGAGAGAGTATAGTGACTAATACTGTATACATACAGATGACATAATTTTCCTTGTTGATAGGTGTTATTTTAGAAGAAATATATCAAATGCAAAATACAGCAAACTGATTAGCATGTGCATGACTACAAGAATGAATGTTTTGAAGTAGGTAAGGATGTGTCCAACACATTAGGAATGTTATATGTATGTTACTAACTATTCAGGATCAAAAGAGGGCTCCAACTGGATATGCTATTGTGGTTATGATCAAGAACTCAGCAGCTTCTTTTTTCTCCAATGCCCTTTGCCCCTTCTTTCAAACACCATGTAGTGCTGAAACTGAGTTAAAGTGTTTGTGTTGTAAATAATAAAAGATATTGAAATATTAAAAGCTTGCTCATTGAGGCTGAATTATTATAAGTAATCTTTCTGGTTATATCTATTTGATTGAAATTTATGATAAGAAGTTTATGTATTTTTAAACAAACATAGTTCTTTGTTTTTATATCATTTGTATGTTATGTGTACATTTATTGGAGCCCTGAAGAGGTTCGGTGAAACGAAGTGAGTTGGCTGCAGTCAATGAATAATGTTTAAACTACAAGCAAGTTTGTCAAACTATGATCTTTGAATGTAGTAATCATTTAAAAACATTAACACGACAAAAAAAGTTTCATCATTGATTTTATATAATTGACATACTCGTTCATTAATTGATTGTAATATAATGTGACTTTAGGGAGTGCTGAGTCCTATATAAAAGTGTACTTGAAAGACAACCATGGGGATGTTTATTAACGGATTGTGCTAGTTAATCCTTCAACTCCGGCATCCCACATGTTAACTTATTTTGAACTTGTAAAGTATTGGTAACAGTGATATGTGTGGTTCTCTAAAGTGCTTTAACTGTCGTATGTAAAATATGTAGCCTGTCCTAAGAGACTGCGTACAGGTCGTGTGCAGCAAAACAGATCAGTGATTCAAAACTATCAATTTAACAAGTCATATGCATGCATTTTCTTGGCATTCTACAACGTACAGTGCATACTAATTACTACAATTCCCAGAATACAAGGAAAAATACTAAACTGGATTAGCTGCACATGCAAAAAAGAAGAAAGCTTCCGAGCCTTGGTACTTAGTAAAAGAAAAGAGACAGAGGAGCGTCACTCACCCCCATCCCGCTCTCATCCCGCTAAGAGCCATCTGAGGGAAAAATAAAAAGATAACTTGTTTTTATTATCATCTTATTTTTCCTCTTTTCCTCTAGAGCCAGCTAAGTCTGGGCAGGGAAGAGATTGGCTGTCATAACAGCCAGCAGGGAGAAGTAGTGCATGCTGTAAGTGGCCATGACAGTTCGGCAGGCCATCTTAGGCTGGCTAAACCGTCATGTGCGCTTAGGTTTTTCCAACACAGCTGTTTTGCTCAGCCGGGTTGGAGAAACAGCACAGACTCCCAGGCACTGTCTGAGCAGTAAACTAAGCAACTCAGACCAAACCTGGGGCTGCTCTTCTGCTATTGAGAGCATTTCCGAGATTGGGTGGTGTCCCAGAGACTGCTGGGACACCATCAGGAAAGAAGAGGAGTACCGAAGCGTCTGGCAACGTCGGAACAGATACTTTTTTAAATTATAATTATTTCCATAATACCCTTCCTGTCTGCCTCCCCTGCCCCACTTGAGTTTTGCACCGACCGCCACTGAAAAGAGATTACCTCTTGCCCTAGAAAACTCTGTACTGCAAATCTGTAATTATGCAAGATGTTTGTTTTGCATGTGGTCATCAAACAACCGTATGGCACCCACACACTTTTGCAATATTGGGACAGTTTCCATGCAGATGCTATTAGCATACTGTATCATCTGCCATTATTATAGAATAGATGCAGTATACGCCATCTGAACTGCCTTCCACAGATTGTTACTGTGGCGATGTTGAAGGATTAATATTATACGACTTCCTTTAAGAACAACCTTCTATTAGTCAGTGCATTTTGAATACATTACTGGTGACTACACTGTTTATCTCAAGTGTCCCAATCGCCTGGAGACTTGACATCCCCTAGGAGGGTCTGCTTTCATTAGTGCAGCGTGCAGCACAATCACGCTGAGGTAAAAATACACTCCTGACTCTGGGGACAACGGCCCTGGCGTTTTCCTACCCTGAATACTGTTTGGGTGTGTGGTGTCCCGAGGTGAATTTACATTATCTCCTTGGCCTCAGGGCCCTTTATAAACCGCTTGGGGATACCCCAACCTGCATCTGCCCTCATATAGCCGTGCTATCTAAGCTTGTGAATACAATAGGGAACCCCTAATAAGACACCGGTGTTTGCCCTCATACCCTGGACAACCCAGGGCACATACATTGGAAAACGCGTAATAAGGCAACCCCCTTAAAGTTTTCATTGGGCACCATGAGTGACATAGAGAAGTCATATATGGAGGAGGATAGCATCAATCAATCAAACAATCAGGGTAATTGAAAGCACACTACTCACCCTTGGGGGTCTCAAGTCGCTGGGGTCGGGGTAAGCAGCTCCGTTCAGTCGAAGAGTCAGGTCTTGAGTGTCTTTCTGAAGCTGTTCAGGGAGGGGGCCCGTCTGATGTCAATCGGGAGCTCATTCCAGGTCTTTGCTGCGATGTAGGAGAAAGGTCTTCCTCCTGTTCTGGCTCTGTGAATGCGCGGGGTTGGTGGATTGGAGTTTTTGGAAGGAGATTCTCTCGTTGAGGTATTGGGGTCCGGTGTTGTGGAGGCATTTGTAGGTGGGGTGAGTATCTTGAAAGTGACTCTCTTCTCAACGGGGAGCCAGTGGAGGTTCCGTAGGTGTTGGGTGATATGTTCATGTCGAGGGATGCCAAGGACGAGTCTGGCTGCGGTGTTCTGTATGGTCTGGAGCTTTCGGAGTAGTGATTCGTTGATCCCGGCGTAGAGGGCGTTTCCGTAGTCTGCTGGTTATGAGTGCGTGGGTGATGGTCTTCCTTGACCCGGGGGGGGGCGAGAATCCATTTGAAGGTCTTTCAGAGGATGCGTAGGGTGTTGAAGCAGCTGGAGGCAAGGGCGTTGACCTGTCGGTTCATGAAGAGGGAGGAGTTGAGTATGATGCCGAGGTTTCGGGCGTGGACCATGGGGGTCGGGGGCTGCCAACGGCGGTGGGCCACCAAGTGTTGTCCCATGTAGAAGGGGAGGGTCCGAGGATGAGGACTTCTGTCTTCTTCGAGTTAAGCTTCAGGCAGCTGTTGATCATCCTGCATTCCTCCCTGGAAGTTGAGTCTAGTGGTTGTGGGGTCCATGGTGAGGGAGAGGATGAGCTGGGTGTCATCTGATAGGTTACTATGCTGAGACAGTTCTGTCTGATGATGGCGGCGAGGCGGGCCATGTAGATATTGAAGAGGGTGGGACCTAGTGATGATCCCTGGGGTACTCTGCAGTTGATTTACGTGGATTCAGAGGAAGGGTGGCAGTCTGATTCTTTGGGTTCTGCTGGTGAGAAACGAGCAGATCCAGTCGTAGACGGTTCCTTGTGTGCCAGCTTCATGGAGTCTGGCGGGTAGTGTGCGGTGGGAGACGGTGTTGAACGCTGCTGAGAGGTCAAGTAGGGTCTGGGTCATAGTGTGTCCTTGGTTGAGGAGGGTGCGAATGTCTTCTGTGGTGGCGAGTAGAGCAGGCTCGGTGCTGTGGTTGCTGCGGAATCCAGATTGGGAGGGGTTGAGGATGATGTTTTCTTCGATGAACCTTTGTGCGTTACGGTCTTCTCAGTGATTTTTGCAGCAAAGGGGAGGAGGGAGACGGGCCAGTAGTTCTTGAGGTCCGTGGGATCTGCTGAGGGCTTCTTGAGAAGGGGCCTGACTTCTGCTCATTTCCAGTCGTCGGAAAGGTGCCGGTCTTGAAGGTAGCGTTGTTAGTCCGTTGTAGTTCTGGAGCGATGGCCGCGGTGGCTCTGTGGTAAATGTGTGGCACGCAGAGGTCTGTGGGGGCCCCGCATTGATGGCTTTCATGGTCGAAGTGATCTCTTCTGTCATGACCAGTGTCCAGGAGGAGATGGTGAGCTGGCTGGCGTTGCTGGAGAAGGGAGTGGTTGTGGAGTCAGGTGTCTGACCGTTGAAATTGTCGTAGAGGCTCTTGATTTTCAGATGGAAGTAGGATCCAAACTTGTTGCAGAGGTCCTGGGAAAGGGTGATGTCTGTGGTTTCGCTGCGGGCTTGGTGAAATCCTGGATGATGCTGAAGAGTTCCTTAGAGTTGCTGGAGTGGTCGAGGATTTTGTTGTGAATGAATGTCCTATTGGTGGTTCTGATTCGTTGGTGGTATTCCGTCATGGCGTCCTTGTAGGTGGTGTAGTCTTCTGAAGTTTTGCTGTTTCTGCAGTTCTTCTCGAGATGTCTGCAGGTGCTTCAGGCTTCTTGGAGGTCGGCGATGAACCAGGTGGCCTTCCTGGGGCGCTGTCTGTCAGGGTTACATAGGAGTGCGAGCTTGTCTGCGCAGTTGGAGATCCATTTGTGTAATTCCTTTGCTGCGAGATTGGCGTTGGTCGCGATCTTGGAGTTGTTGCGGTTGAGGGTGTAGTTGAGCGGCTCCTCAGTGAATTTACACCAGTTCCTTCGTGGAGGGCGTGGTGCTGGTTTGGCCGGATTGGGTTTGTGGATGTGGAAGTGTACGCTGTAGTGGTCCGTCCATGGGGGTTGCGTGGTGTGGCTGAAGTGGATGTTGTTTCCGCCTGCGAAGATGGGGTCAAGGGTGTGTCCTGCCTTGTGGGTAGGGGCCGTGACAAGCTGTTTCAGTCCGATATTGTCGAGGTTGTCCAGGAGGGTGGTGGAGTTGGGGTCGTTGTGGTTGTCGAGGTGGAAGTTTAGGTCTCCGATGAGTATGTATTCCATGGAAGCGATGGCGTGGGGTGCGATGAGGTTGTGATTGTTGTGGCGAACGGAGCATGGGGCCGGGAGGTCTGTAGGCGAGGGTGCCACAAGGTATGTTTCTAGGGCTGGTCTGGACCTGGAAGTGAAGGTGTTCGGTGGTGGAGAAGGAGTCGATTGAGGTGGAGAGTCGGATGGAGTTTTTGTGTGCGATGGCGAGTCCTCCTCCTGGATGGCTGGGGCGGTCCTTTATCTATATCTTGTATCCGTCCGTCCGGGATGGCGTTGGCGATGTTGAGGGCGGAGCAGGCATTGGTCCAGGTTTCTGTAAAGAAGGCGACATCTGGTGAGAGGATATCGAGGAGGTCCCAGATCTCTGTGGCGTGTCTGTGCAGGGAGCGCACGTTGAGGTGGATACTTATTTTATTTATTTATTTATTTAAGAAGTTTTCAATAATGCTAGCCAGACCACAGGGTATCGGAGCGCTTTACAGTAGGTACAGCACAGATAATCATCAGATATAGAATAGAGGGGAGACATATCCACAGAGGAGCGAAAAAAATGAAAAAGCAACACATTGTAGTAAATTAATAAATTTTCTCCAAGGATCTTCAGAGTCTTAGAGCTGGAGCGGAGCTCGATCATTATTAATTGCTCCCCACTATCCATTTCCAAAGGAGCGGTTGAGGAACAGGTTTTTGAGTTGGCGTTTGAATTCTACATAAGAGGGAATGGTTCTGATATGCGGGGGGATGGAATTCCAGATTCTGGGAGCGCTTCCGGTGAAAGATCGGTCATCATACTTCTCAGGCATCAGCGGTGTTGGCAGCGGGGGCGGTGGTGAAGGTTTGTCGGCAGTGGTGGCAGGAGAAGTGGCCATGGGTGGTGCTCGGCGCGGACAGCTGGCAGTTGTCGTTTCTTCCGGGTTGAGTGCGAGGAGGGCAGCTGAGTCGTAGCGGTGAGTGGTCGGAGATCCAGTGTCCCTGGTGCTGGTCGTGGTCAGGTGGCAGACGGGCGGGCCAAGGAGGCAGCAGAGGCAGGCCGGGAAGTGGGAAAAAAGGGCAGAGAGCACGAACAAGAATGGCACAAGAATGGCAAGTGGTATAATAGGGAAAAAGGCACAATAAGTGTTACCATAGAGAAAAGGCACAATAAGTGGTACAATAAGGAAAAAGGCACAACAAGTGGTACAATAGGGAAAAAGCCACAGTAGGTGGTACAATAAGTAAAAAGGCACAATAAGGAAAAGGCAAGCAGAGAGACAACGGAGTAAAACTAAAAACAAGTGCAACCTAGTCTGGAGTCGAGGCGCGAACCCCTACCTGCACTAAGCCCTGCACAGGGCAGCTGCACAGCACAGCAGCGGAGCTGCCGAGGGAGATAGCAGGTCTCTGGAATGACCTATCTCCCCATAGACTTTTGCGAGGTAATGGATTCCTCTATCTTAAATGCAGTGAAGCAGGTTGTAGCACCCCTAGAGTAGAAGCTCATAAGCATGAAGAAGGTTATTTTGACCCCTGCCTGCGAGGGAAGACACTTTGGGGGCCTCACACCAGTTACTTCTGAGGCCGCCCAGTCATCTGGCACTGGACACACAGCGCAAACAGGACCATGTTCCCAGCATTGAGCTGGATGCCTTTGCAAGGTTGAAATGGGCCTTCATGGACCAGTCCTAACCCCTGCCTACTGATCGTATACTGGTGCCCATCGGCGGACCTGCTGACCCCTAAACTGCTGACTCAGACACCCCACTAGGCCTCCTTCTCCCCCTGAAAGGGATAGATTCTCCCTCTGGCTCTGATGCGACCCCTGACGAGGGCTCTCATTTGTGGCAACCCTATCCTACCCTCAAGTCACCCTGTGGTGAGATGCCGGGGAACACCACTCCCCCAGGAGATCCCATCTGATATGCTGGACCCTGAAAAGCTCCTACATCTGCGTTCTTTGGAGTGGTTCTCAGTCGAGAAGGTTGCAGCCTATGTATGGGAAGACTCCGCAAGCCCTTGGACAAGGGGGTCTGGAGCCAACTACGGGCAGAATACCCCGCCTGTTGATGGGCGATAAGGTGGCATTGACACCTAAAATCGATGGCTGGTATGGCCACATTTCTGGCCAAATAAACCAAATACTCCATGAAAGGTATCGATTGATCCTGGCGGTCTTGCCAGGATAAGCTCCTGGACCTTTCTGGCCCATTGACATAAATCCTGGATGTGGTGGTGGATGCCAAAGTCTCCAATACCTAATATTCCCCAAGGCTCTTTCATGGTGGGCCCAAAGGGCCATTATATTTCTGGGCAATTCGAACTGCGCCCTCTTAACTGAGTGGCGCAGATCACTCCTGATCAAAATTGACCTCAAGCTGGGGGAACTCATCACCTCGGACCGGTCCAGTTGCTCCAGGGCGGTTGTTTGGCGATCCATTTATCAGAGTGTTAGGTACAGTCATAGCAATATTTAACTCCCTCTACATGGTTCAAGTCTCTATTAAAAGAATTTTTACATACCGGACTTTCACTGGGGCTTGTCGAGGCAGGGGGGCGCTTGGCCTTCCGCTTCCAGATGCACACTCTTGACAGAGGCTACATTGGTGGCCAAGGACAATAGCAGAACTCCTCCTGATTCAGCAGTTTTTACCCCAACAGTTGGTATCCCAGGCTTCAGGCTTCCTGGGGTGGCCACCAAGGAGGCAGAAACTACAGATCCTCCCACGTTGGTGTCAATGTATTTCCAGGTCAACACCTGGGGGGCAGACTGAAAACTTTCTTACACAACTGGGCAATCCTCACCTCATACCGCAACCTATTTTTAGTGGGCAAGAAGGATGGCGCCCAACACCCTGTCATCAACTTAACTAACTTCCATGAGTGGCTGGTGTTCCGTTACTTCAAAATGGAGGGCATCTGCCTCATCAGAGATCTCCTTCAACTCAATAACTGGACAGTGCATCTCTATCTCAAGGACGCACACCTCACCTTCTCAATTTTCCCACCACATCGCTGTTTCCTTCAATCCACATGATGGTGGTGAACTTTTGAGTTTATAACCCTCCCTTTCGGTTTGTAGTCCGGCCCCTGGTGTTTCACCAAGGTGATGCACCCCATGGTCGAGTACCTCAGGGCCCGGGGCATATGGCTCATTATGTACCTGGATGACATTGTACTCCTAGACCTATGTCCACAGACCCACGCAGTGCACCTGTTGGAATCCCCGGGCTTCATTATCAATCCCACGAAGTTAGTCCTGGTACCCACTCAATCTCTAGTATTCCTGGGATGTGTGGTGCACTTGATTCAGGCCACTCTTAGCCTCCCCTTTTGGAAGGTCAACAAGATCAGGCATGTGCTCTTCGGATGTTATCCAAATGATCCACCTCACTCAGACAAATCGCCCGGGTGGTGGGACTACTATCATCCTCAAACCAGGTCATATTATTGGGGCCTCCACACTATCAGGCCCTTCAATGTCTCAAAGCCTTTACCCTTCAGAGGGGACTTACATACTCTCACGTAGTACCTCTGTCAAGTAAGCCAAGGAGGAGCTTCAGTGGTGGTTAATCCATATGAAGGCATGTAATGGTCGCGCAATATTTGACTCCCTACCAGACATAGTGATAGAATCCAATGTCTGCGGCACACATTGGGGTGTTCTCCACAGGAGTACAATGGTTATCTCAAGAAAAGTTTTTTCCCTTTGACTGCCTGGGAAGCTAATTTGCGATCAAATGTTGGGCCAGGGACCAAGTGCACTCCTGTCTTCTACTAAAGATGGACAAAGCAAAGTAGCAGCAGTACGCTACATCAATCATTTGGAAGGCACGAGATTGAAGGCCCTCTTGGATGTGGCCAGACATTTTTGGGGCTACTGTCTCAAACACAAAATTTTCATAACGGCAGAACCCCTCCCAGGGAAATCCAACCACGTTGCTGACTGGCACTCCTGGCATCTTCGGGACGTGAGCACCTGGAAACTGAACCCTGCAGTCTCCCAGGCTCTCCAGGCCAGGTCGGGTACTTTCTCGGTGGACTTCTTTGTCACCTGTCTGGATCACCGGCTACTTCAGTCAGAGACCAGATTGCGGGTGACAGCAATCAATGCTTTTCACCAGGCTTGGCATCTGGAGACTGGCTATACGTTTTCCCCGTTTGTCATGATTATGCACCTTTCGGCCCAGGTTCAGAGACAACAGGCAGACTTGGTGGTAGTTACCCCAATTTGGAGATCGTAAGTCTGGTATCCAGTTCTCCTCTGCAATCCAGAGGGGAATCTTCATCAACTGATCCTAGAGGGTCTCTCCATCTTATGGCATGGAAGATTACTGGGAACCCTAGAAAGTCCCAGGACTTTCGCGACAAGCTACATCCCTCCTTTTGAAAGTGTGGTTTGACAGTACCATTAAACAATCCCGATCACCTGGGTCTCGATGGTTGGGCTGGTGTCATCAAAGACATTTGGATCAGTGGTGGCCAATGAGTCCATGTCCTGAAATTTTTTGGTTCATTAGCCTCTGAAAGCCTAGCTTACCGGTCAATCAAAACGTTTAGATCTGCGAACTCGGCTGGTCATGTCCATGTTGGTGATCATCCTGTAGGGGAGCATTCCTGGCTCACAAATTGCTACGGCCATTAGGCTGTCCCTTCCTCCAGAGCCTAGATACTCGACCCTTTGGGACATAAGTAAAGTTCTGAACCCATTCCTGTCCTGACAATCCAACAAATACCTTTCAAGGAAGGAACTACTGGTCAAACTGGACACTGTTCTGTGTTTACTGTCCTGTAGATGGTTCTCAGATGTGTAAAAACGCTGGACCTAACAGGTAGAGTATTAACCCCGGAGGGGCCTACTGTCAATATTTCACAAAGGACGATTTGTAATTCACATGTAGTGAACAATAAACAACAAGAGAGGTACCAGGAGTCTGTACACGGGAGCCTAAATAGTACTCACTCTGTAAGACAAAACCAACAGGTTAATGTACAAGTCATCAACGATTGACAAGTAATAACAGGAGAGGAGAGAGGAACCAAGAAGGAAAGGAGAGCCCCAGAGGTACTGGAGAAAATCCCCATCAGCCCGCTCAGTAGTTCCCCATTCCCGTCCTGCACTGCTTTTATACTCACATATTACTTCAATCATGACATTTTACGTGACAGTTTGATACTTCTAATATGCCTAGATTCTGGGGTTGAATAAATCACAGGCGAGATAACCTACTTGTGGCTTATACTATCCCATCCATACTAGCCCCACCGAGGAATCGGCCTGTCAGGAAATCTCATGGTTTCTTAGCTGTCCGGTCTGTCCTGTCCCTCGTCATCTTCTGAGCCAGCAGATCTAGGGTTGTCTTAAGACAGACAGTGAAAGAAGGAAGCCATTGACTCCCAAGAGGCGTCAGAAGACGCCCTGCCTATCAGCTTCAAGTATGTCTGAGGCCGGAATGTCACAGAAGACAAGTGCCCTCATCTTTCTGATAGGAGAATCCCCCTCTGATTTCATCCGGGACGCGGTCCTCCCTGGTGATGGATGCAGACGTGCGAAAGGAGACAGACAGATGTAAAGGTTACTCGCTACCTCTTGAACCGTAGCTGTATTTCAGCCCTGTGGCCTGCTTTCTGAAGGATGAGCTGGCGCGTGCCGAGCGCTTGCTTTCCCCCCGAGGACGCACGGCGCAGGCAGGCACCGGCCACGCACAGCTCGTCAAAGTGAGATAGCATCTGCCTTGGCACGCAAGAACATCTTCCATTTCGATGGGTTTTAAAGTTATCTTTATTGCTGCTATTACCCGCTTTCATCACACAATTATGCTTCAGAGAGTCGGCGTCTTAGACTGAACCACACCCTCGGATGATGCGCGCTTGTTCTTTAAAGTCATTTAAACAGCACACTATGCGTGAAGCCCTGGCGTTGCTAGGGTTCATTGATCCTAAAGCAAACAAGGAGCAAGTAATCTCTGCATTCTGACTGAGTAGTAAAATGCCACGCTAAATGAGTAGCCGGGAGCACCAGGGGCGTAACAAAACCTGATGGGGCCCTCCTGCAAAGTACATGGAAGGGGCCCCCCACTCAGGGCTGACAGAGCTATGAAGTGGCATGAAAGAGACGTGTGCAAACTGCAAGCACACGCTTGGTAATGTACTGTGTTTTCATCAATCCTTTCCTACTCTCTAAAAGTAGTCTACAAATTCTTAGTAGTATATACTTCACCAGCCGCCGCGTTATGTTTTTAATCCTGAGTGTTAGCGCATGTTTCTCTAGACAAAGGACTTTTAACATATGATATCTATTAGTATCAATGACAAACATGTGACTCTAAACATACATCCTTTAGACCTCATTGTCTTATGTAGCATTTCCTTTATGTTGAGTGTACACAGTTGTATGATTTATTGTCTTTGTATAATATGTGTGTGATATAAAGTGCTCTGTCACTCTATATGATGAGAAGCACCCTTCGGCCTTAATGAAATCACAGGTATTGTATTGTAAATGTATTTATGTAGTGCTTACTACCCCTGACAAAGTGCTTTTTCGGCGTGTAGCATGCTACTCCGGAACATCACGTGACCTTTGTCTCAGAATTTACCCAAGACGTCATGTCACATGATCTTAACCATGGTGACATGACAGTAAGTGACATTACTGAAGTTCCATAATTGCTGTATGATTATGTAACAACACAACACATACATGTCTATTTTAGATACTCCATACATTAGGGTAGTGACATGATCTTTGAAAGATGTGGGGCATAATATTAGCCCTGAATTGTAGTGACCGAGTGAAGCAAGTGAGCCAAGCCTCTTCTAAGAGGGATCAGGGGGCCTGCCCCTGAGAATATTTAAAAAAAACTTTCACGAACTTTGCTACTAAGCCATAGTCTCTGAAAGGACACTTTAAATATTCAAGTACTCGAATGGTGTTCCAAGTCAATGGAACCAGACACTCTCCTGGAGTTGACACAATTTTTTCAAAATGCACTATGGGTGCCCCCATATATATAAAAAATACCCCTGTTGTGGCAGGACCAGCATTTTGTCATGGGTGCCCTCTTAGGCCAAAAATTACAAACAGTATACCAGAGGCAGATGCGATTAATGCCATCCATTTACTGTGAGTGACACTTACATCAACAATAACCTTAGTATGTCAAGGCTAGCATTTTGTATTGGTTCCCCCTTCAATGCGTCCCAGTTGCACTCACTCATGACAATAATTACCTCCAATGAGGTAGTGCCAGCATTTTGACTCAGAGAGTCTCTCTACATCTTGTATGTCTGGTGGTGATATGTTATTTTGATTTCTACCCATTTCAGAAACTTATTCTTTGGGTTCAGACTAGGGTGACCAACTGGCATGGGTGCAAATTCAGGACAATGAGTGTAAAATTTCAAAAGGCCAGAATTCAGGACAAAAATTCGGGACAAAATGTACATTTTATAGACACATCAGAGGTCACGCAATATTACATAATTAAACAGACAACCAACACAAGCACAAGTTAAAATACGTTTATATTAGGCTGAGAGAACCTTGCACTGCATCTGTTGTGTGCCTGAGTGAAACTTAAATACCTGCATTTGCATATTGGATGCACCTGGGTACCATGCGCCAAAATGAAACCTCCACCCACCCCAGAGCTTGGCCCCTGGTGAGGTGACAGGAGCTCATAAACAAAAGCAGTTTGCCATGCCCTGGGTTCAGGCAGGAGGAGGCCCAGCAAATGCTGTCACCTTTCCATTATCATTCTGTATGTGATAATTAGGCGGACATACAGAATGCTAATGAGGCTGATAGCAGCCTGTGCCTGGTCAGGGAGGCAACCTGCGTCCAACTCACAGACATAGACAGACAACAAGAATTGGGGAGGATTTTTCAGGCAAGGGGAACATGTCTGCATATCATAAATTTTAGAAGACTTGAATCGCATGAGAATACCATTGCACAATATAATCCACAATGTTTTAAATGCATATGGTATATAGAGTGTTGATGACGTTTCGATCCCAAGGACAAAATCGGGAGATCATCATCAGGACATTACAGATTTAGATTTCTGTGTACGAGTAATTCTAGACATTTACAATATTCATGTCAGTGTTACAGCACGTAGGAGTGGGGCACATGTCGCGGAAGCTATCCGTGGTTCAATGTTACAGGACCTGAATAGGTGCCCGAGGAGTCAACGTGGTTACTCCGTTAGGCAGGAACCGCGGGAATTATTGGGGAATCGGGGTTAGCGATAAGTTGCGTGGCATATGGAGATGACTGTCACAAAAGGAGGACCAAGAAGATTCTTGGATAAGGTCGGTAGGGCGCAGTCCCGGTGGGTGATTCAATGCTCCGGGCACGCTGCAGTCCACTGATCACAGCAGGAGCGCGAGCTGTCACTACAGTGTGAGTTACAGGACTCTCAGGCTGCTTGAAGGGGCAGCTCGCTCTAAAGTCGAAATTACGTACAAAAGGCGTCCGTGAAAGAATTATTCACTGACAATGGACAAGAGGCCAAAATTACAGGCAGTCCGTAAAATTTACAGACAGTTGGTCACCCTAGTTCAGACTTTACATTTTTTGAAAACCTACTTTTTCAAATGGGACATGCATGAATTTGTGACCTTGCAAGTGTGCTACAAAAGTTTTACATCTTAGTTTCAGGTTTGCCCAATTATTTTATCAGAACTTCTCATTTTAATGTTCTTCTTTAACTGTTATTTAGATAATTTAAGACATGTCATCTTGTTAACAGGATTGTTGTGAATAGTGTGGCATGTTAAATTATCTGTTGATTCTAAATTTTATTGCTTACAGTCCCTCATTGTACAGGTATTTAGTTAATCGACTGGAAGCAAACAGCAGTGTAGTGAATCTATAGGATACACTTGAAGGTTTTCTACCGTGAAATGAACAATGGCAGTGCTCCAGGCATCTGGAGGGTGCTGTAAACCTGCACATGGTGAGAAACCAAGAAGGTGGACATGGTCATGGCACAGTATCATGACACTGAATGAGAAATTCAAATGGGACATGATGCTACATAGATCCTCCATCAAGAAAGGCCCTGCTTTCCCCTGGCTACTCCTTACAGTCCCTGAAGGTTACTTAGATCTTTCTCAGCCTACCTGCTTCAGATCCCCAAGTTTGACAGATATCGGTGGAGTGGCCGCTCTTTTTCCTATCAGGCCTCCTTTCCCTTGAACTTCGCCAGCAGCCTAACAAGCTTCCCTTCTGTAGGGCCCTGAAGACCTGGTTCTATGGTAGGGAGATCTGTCAGCTAAATTAGCTGTATATTGATTGACTGACTGAGCACTGGGAGGCCTTCGGGTATCTATGCGCTATATAAGACTGCCGGAATAGAATAGAATAGAATAGAATAGAATAGAAAAGAATGCTGAGGGGCAGAGTAGGATACATTGGTCAGAGACTTTAGTATTTTTCTCCGTTTCATCGTTCGTCCACCATCATAGGTGCCTGTAGTGAAAACTCAGGCCAGAGCACCTCCACCTAAAAGATTAGGCCAACAGCCCGTACTTGGCACGATGGAGCGCAGGTTCTGGAGTCAATTTCTATGTCAAAGGAGGTTGAGGGGACACCAACCCATTTAGAACCTCGCAAGGCAAACATTGTTACAGCTGTGTGACTGTGCTGACCAACATTTCTTTTCCACAAGTTTCTCTTTTTTCTTTCTGCCGTGTGAGGTGTTACTGGTGTTGGAGGATTGACTCTATCCTGCTGTTTCAGTATACAGTGATTTCCATTTATTGATGGACCGTAGGGAGGAGTGGTTATTGTTCTCATTGTGATGTTTTAGGAAATGTAAAAGTAAATGTAAATGTACCGGTATTTATAGAGCGCACAGCTACTTCCCTGAGGTAGTTCCCGGCGCTGTCCGTATACCGCTTAGGAACCCTTCCTGGTTTTCCCTGTGAGTGTCCACTGCTGGGCACCCCCAGGGTGAAAACAGGCATCCCAGCGCTTTTGGGGCCGTTGTGGAGATTAAGCAAGCTATTGCCCAGAGTCGCAGAGTGGGACCCATGATTAGAATAGGCACCGAGGCGAGAATTATCAGGTCCGAGGAAATTGAGAGCAAGACCTGCCGAGGCAGGTATTGAAACTTGATCCCAGGCCAGACCTCTGAATCAGGGTCTGCAGCTCTAACCATTGAGCCACACTTCTCCACACAATTGGAGAAAGGGAAATTGCAGTCCCCTCACCCCCCACCTCCTGTTTGGATTTACTTTTTGTTGTTACAATGCAGTGAAGTTTGTAGGTATTAACTCTGTTTCCTAGAAAGCTATTTGTACCAAGAAACAATACAGGAAACTAATGCCAACAAAATCCATTGCTTGACGCAAAATGCTAAGTGTTTACGTTTTTGTGAAAGGCATTCGTTAAAAAAATAACCATCCCAGGTTAAGTATACTTAAGGTGTAAGTAACGAAACTGAAGCTTTATCAAGATGTAAAAAGAAGAATCTATTAAAATCTGGTGAATATTAGAAAGGTCTGACCAAATGAAATGAAGAATTCAAGGTTCCAACAGCATCTACTGAAGAGAAGAAGCAAATTTTAACACATGAGTAGTAAAACAATAAAATGGACTAAAAGGCAGAATTTGCATTATCGACAATTAGGGGAAAATATTAGGAAGGTGGAGAAAGAAAGACAGCCGCTGACATAAACAAAATCAAATCAATTATGAGACAATTCACTGACTACTCAATTCAATTCAAACACGCTTTATTCGATATTATCATTTGATTATCATAAAAGCAGAATACAAAAACTCATAAAAGGATCGTAACATACATGATAACAATCACAGTTGAAAGGAAATGGTATCGATGAATAACTTCATGAATTACATTAAAATTGATTTCCTACATTCAAAAACATTCTTTAAAATGATAAAACAGATATAATAGTAAACTAAGAAAGCCAGAAGACATTGTCTTAGGCCAATTTTCCTCAAGAGCGGCAAAATCCAGTTCTTTCTTTCCCACAAATAGAATCTGCAAAAAAACAATACATGGTTGATCGACTGGTACGATAAACCATCACAAGGGCATTTACACAGATCCCTGGACCAATCATTTTATTCCGGAAATGAGATTGATCTATGTATAGTTCCCAGGCGGAAGAGTGTTAATAAAAATCTACTATGATCTCCAATGGGTATCCCTAAGTAGGGTTGGATTTTAAAGGTTATTAAGATGGAATAATAGGCATGAACTGTGGGATTTTTTAATTCTACCTCTCTTCTAAGGGCTTCCATATAAGCCAAACATTTCATTTTAAAATCCTTCCTTGATATGGAGCCTATTGCAGTCGGATCAGCAAAATACTAAGGATGGCCTATGTTGTGCATGAAGTTTCTGATATATTCCAGCCATTTTATGTTCCTAACCTCCTTTAAATTAAGGCAATCCATTAGAATGTGTCTATTTCAAATTGTCTGGTCTGTGGTCCAGACCCTAAACCACAACAGCGCTGGTTGGATTTTTTTAATATCCGAAAGATGATAAATGCCTAATTCAGTGTGACAAATGAAAGAGGCGGTACTCGCTGGTAGGGTCAATAAGTATCTCAGGAACCTATTCTCTATAATCTGCAGGGCTGACACATCCTCGTGGGCCCATACACCTGCACCGTATATAACAGTTGCAACACACTTAGCTTTATATATTTGTAGTAATTCTATTGGGACCCTTTTGCCGATCTTCCTTCTAAAATGTATTAAGGCGGCTACAGCTTTATGGAACAATAGCTTCCTCGATTTAAATGCCTGAGACCACCTCCCCCTTCTGTTAAATAGAATAACAAGATATGAAAATGTGTCGGCACTTTTGATTTCGTTAGAGTTTAAAACAAAAGGCCGGGTTTTACTACTACCGGTCCCACACTTCATAACATAGGACTTTGGAATATTGACGCTCAGGCCTAAATTAGACATGTATTTAACGAAGCAGGCGATGACCCTCTGTAAGGCAATCGGGGTGTGGGCCATAAGCACTGCGTCATCTGCGTACATCAGGGCGGGGATTGGGCGGTTACCTATGAGGGGTAAATCCTGACACTCGTCCGCTTTCACCCTTCCCAAATCATTTATATATAAGGTAAATAGGAAAGGTGCGAGGACACAGCCTTGCCGCACTCCTCGTTTTACTTCAAAATGTTTACTGCATTTGCCACCTTCCCCAAACCTAACCATTGCGTTAGCCCCTTGAAACAGCTGTGCTATGAAGAGGATTATAGGAGGGTCCACTCCCAGAGTTTCTAGAATTTTCCAACGTTTTTCATGGATCACGCAGTCAAATGCCACGGATAGATCCACGAAAGCCAGGAAAAGTCTACCCCTTTTTGCCCTTGTGTATTTGCTAATCAACATGTCCAGGTTCAGGCCTTGGCCTACCGTTCCGAGTCCCATACGGAAACCATATTGGATGTCACTAATGATCAAGTGATCCTCAGCCCAATCTTGAAGCCTTGTTAAAAGGACTCTATTGATTACATTCATTGTGGAATCAAGCAATGATATAGGCCTATATTTGGATGGGTTGGACCTGTCTCCTTTTTTAAAGATAGTGACCAGTATAGATACAAGCCAAGATGAAATTGGACCTGTCTTGCTACTTGTGTTGATAACTTGTGTTAGAATAGGGCCCCAAAGTTCTGTATTAAATTTAAAAAGGTCCACGGGGATGCCATCGGGCCCGGGTGCCTTGCCACCGCTACTTAAATTAATGGCCGATACAACTTCATCTAGATCAAATCTTAGGTTAGGGAAGTTAGTTAATGGCTCTGTCTCTAAAGTTAGTACCGGGTTTCTTTCATTGGAGGAAACAGGGTGGGAATTATCGAAAACTATTGAGTAGTGCTCCACCCACTCTGTTTCGCTAATGACAATCTCAATGGAGGCCCTTTCACCACTTACCAGGAATGGAGCATTAAGTGCCTTCAAAAATGCGGAGCTATCTTTAAGTTCTGAGGCTGCATGCAAAGCGCGCCCGCTTCATTTTTTAGCTCCGGCTTCCTTACTTTCAGGGTGCGATTAAATTCTCTTCGAGCCCCTGCAATCTCTGATTGATTTTTATTGTTTTATGTAGGCAATTTTTATTTTGGTGTGAGCTTTAGTACATTTTAAATCAAACCACCCACGCTTGTGGCCCTGGTTATTATTATAATTTCCTGATAAAGCCTTTTTGATATGACCTGCTATAACTGAAAACCCCTCTAACACATCTTTGTTGTTTGCGTATACGTCTAGACATACCATGATCTCCTGGCTACAATTTTTGATAATCATATTTGTAAAAATGTCAAGGACCAATTTATCCCAACGCAAGGCAAACCCATTTTGGCTAGACAAGGTGATATTTTTTACAATAAGGGATGTACAATCCCTCACACGCCTGGCATTGTCTTTTTCGATTAAACCCAAACTCAAGGCAAAATGATCACTTAATGCAATAATATGAGTGCGAAAATCTGCCACTCTGGAAGAATGCCTACTAGTCACTAGAATAAAGTCGATTGTCGAGAAGGTATTCCTCCCGTTGAATGTTGGTTTAAAGGGAACTGGGAAGTGGCATTAATCTTTCGCAAAGTTTAAATCTAATTCAAACAAAATGTAATTCAGCAACTCACCAAGACGAGTATGAACAAAATGAGAGAAGTAGCAATTTTTTATCAAAGTCAATACCACAAGGACCCCTATCCACATAATTACATGGCGTGCAATTAACATCCCCACCCCAGACAATGATCAAATCCTTTCGCACAGAGGCCTGGATATTCTGTAAATTCTGCCTTAGTGACCTTAAGACCCCATCGATCTGATCTGGGGAATGTTGTTATAAAAATTCACTAGAGCAGTACATATTAATTTGTCTGAGTGCAGTAGCAGAATTTGTACAAACTGATTATGATTTATGCACTCTATTCTGTTATGAGTCAAACAATTTGAAACATAAATACATAGACCCCCCTTCGAGCGGCCATGAGGTGAGATTATGGCAGGGGTATGGAATGTTTTATAGCCGTTAATATGGATCGGTTAAGTCACCCATGTCTCCTGGAGACTAATAATATCGAATCTTTTCACAAACTCATACCATAAATGATTTTCAACCTTGGTTATTATTCCTGCTACGTTTCAAAATAACATTTGATTCAAGATTGATCTCCGGGATCTTTCGCCTGCCTCATCCAATAATCCCTCCCTAGTTGGTTTTGGTATAATTGTATTGGGTAATGATGTTGTTAGCAGGCTTGCGCGTTGATGATTGTGCGAGCAATCCCTGTCTTCTAGAACCGGATCAGTTATAACTTATTGTCCTTGGGGATGGTGACTGTGTCAGTTGGCAAACTTTTTTCTATACTTGTAGGTGATCTCCAACTATTATCAGATTTAATGACTCCCTGCCGCTCGAAGCCGTTCTTTGAACTTTTCATTTCTTGCTGCTCTTTGGAGGATACTTGAGGACCCGTCATGCCTGGTCTGGCGGTGCTGTTGCGGGGTTGAAGACCGGGCTGCGAAGGGTGGGACTGCGAGTCCCAGAGGTCCGTGCGCAGAGTCCAGCAGGCGCACCTGTGACTCTTCCCGCCCCCAGCCTCCCCTGTGTTTATCTACGGCTCGCGGCCCCCACTCCACGGGAGCCGCTCGAAGCCGTTCTTTGAACTTTTCATTTCTTGCTGCCCTTTGGAGGATACTTGAGGACCCGTCCTGCCTAGTCTGGCGGTGCTGTTGCGGGGTTGAAGACCGGGCTGCGAGGGGTGGGACTGCGAGTCCCAGAGGTCCGTGCGCAGAGTCCAGCAGGCGCACCTGTGACTCTTCCCGCCCCCAGCCTCCCCTGTGTTTATCTACGGCTCGCGGCCCCCGCTCCGCGGGAGCCGCTCGAAGCCGTTCTTTGAACTTTTCATTTCTTGCTGCCCTTTGGAGGATACTTGAGGACCCGTCCTGCCTAGTCTGGCGGTGCTGTTGCGGGGTTGAAGACCGGGCTGCAAGGGGTGGGACTGCGAGTCCCAGAGGTCCGTGCACAGAGTCCAGCAGGCGCACCTGTGACTCTTCCCGCCCCCAACCTCCCCCTACATATTGAATCGCCTTCCACCCGTACGCGGGACGGCGCCGGGCGAAGCCCGGGCCAAGGGCGGGCCCGTTTGTGCCCGTTCGTAACCGGTGGTGACCGGACCGGGCTCCCCCTCTTGCCTTTGTCCAAACCCCTCTTCGTCTGGCAGCAAATGGCCGGGCGTGAAATGAGGAGCAAGACCTCGCTAGCCGGAGGTTCTACAGTTGGAGGTATGGAAAAGTTTCTCGCTAGAGCCAATTCAATTATTGACACTGAAATTAATGCCCTCGATAAACGCTTATCTAAGGATCTACTGACATTTAAGAGATCCTCCCTTGGATCAATAGCTAATGCTAAAACCCCGGAAAGACCTACCGATACTGCTGTTATTGACGTGGTTGGCCAAGCTCTCACATCTAAGGTGGACATACAGGCAACACTGGACTTGGATATTCCGGTTAACGAAATACCCCCAGAAAGTGATTTTGTCTTTGTTAATAATGTATCTGTCTCTTCTGCATCTGATGACACTATAAATAACACTTTGCCTAAGGGAGTTAAATAAGGGGCTACCTCTAAACGATAGAGGACGTACAACAAGAAATCTGGTAGAAAGTCTAAATCAGCAAAGCTCAAACATGATACCATCCCCTCCTCTATTACTCCAACCCAAGCCCTGCTTAGCAATGAGGTATCAATTGAAAGCCTGGGTGCTCTACTTAAATCGGTCTTATTCCCCATAGAGGCCAAATTGGAGCAGATAGAACTCCGATTAACAAACATAGAGAAAGTTACAGCTAACATACTGGCTAATTCAAATAAGCCTAGTAATTTGAGTACCCCGCTAGCTACCCTTACTATTCCTGTAGTAAGGGTTTTAAATCTTACCCTCCCTTTAATAGGTCCCCAGGTAACCACTCAGGTTAATAATAATAACATACCCCTGCAGCAAACATTTGGGTCACAGCCAACTAATACTAATGCTAATGCTAGTGTAAATGGGTTAGCTGTTGTTGACCAAACAGGTCCCCCACCAAAGATCTAAGTGCCCGCAGATCGCGTTTGCCTGACCTTCCACCTGAAGCTAATCGTTTTACGGTTGTTTTAGCAGGAGCCCCTACGCTGGAAGCCGGAGAAGCCGAAACATTCAACTCTCTAAAGAGTAGAGTTGTTAGATGGCTTAATTGGAATAGACCTCTCCCGGCCCACCTTCACAACGAAATTATCATGGTCAGAAGGGTGCCCTGGCTGGGCAAAACTGTAAAGACCATAAATGGGGACTGTATAACGGTTAGTTTTAGAGACCCCAGAACGGTCTCACATATTTGTGCGGGTTGTAACAGATCTTTTGACTCCACCATTCAAACGCTCCCAGTGTCTTACCCCCCCCCCAATCCTATGTATTATGGTAGAGGTAGAGATGACTGGACTAGGGTTGAGCGGAGGGGTAGACATAGTAGATATGATGTAAGACCGGCTATGACGGCCCCGTATGCCCCCTTCTGTGATTTCAACCGGTTCAGTTGTCTAGATGGCCTGGATGGAGTCGATTGACTACCTCCAGCTCTCGATCCAAGTTTTTCCCTCCCTGACACTGGTAATGGTTTATTGGCAGGTGTGGCTGGCGAGGCGGAAACTAATGTAGAAACTCCTGCAAAGTGTTTGTCAGCGGGCGTACCCCCTATGATGTCTCCTTCTTTTACCCCGATTCAAACCTTGGAGCTACCCTTGGCCGTAGACCTCGCAGTCATTGATTACCCATTAGCCTCCTTGGATATTACAGAGGATACACTATCACCCTTATTGCCCCCTAGTGCCCTTGGGACTGCGAAGCCAGTCCCTTGTCTCTTGGGTTTCAAACTAGTAAGTTGGAACATTGCCGGTTGGCGACAGAGGGTGTCGTCCCTGGGATGGAGGGAATCCCTTTCCCAGTTCGACATCCTCTGTTTTCAGGAGACCTGGACTGTGACAGATATCCACTTTGACGGCTTTGTGTCCTATAATAACCCTGCGCTAGAGTCTAATGTGGGTAGGGCAAAGGGTGGGCTCGTAATTTTACTGTCTGTGAATTTTCCTGCACGTGTGAAATCCCATTCTACTGTAGGATTTCACTCACAAATTCTAAGGTTGGAACAAAGTGGGGGTAGCAACACACTGTTAATTAACCACTACAATAACATGTTTGATCCTAAGAGTACCTGTGTTGTAGAGGAGCTTGAGACAGCTGTAAAGGAAATTTGTAGCGATACCCGTAAGCTATATAATATCATTTGGGGAGGGGACTTTAACATTCGTACTTGTCCCTACTCCTTTACCAGTGTATGTGGGTTTGATGGGGATAACGGGGAGAACCGAGCTCATTTTATCCACTCCCCTTACGGTGACTCTCTTAACACCCTTATGTTAAATCTAGATTTGCTAATTTATCAACCTGCCACGGATAAAGAGGGTAATATTGCACCGACTTTTGTTGGAAGGAACACGGCCTCCGTCATCGATCACCTGTTGCTATCAGTACCCATTGTCCCATTTTGTTCGGTCCCTACCGTAGTTGATTTTGGTATTAGTGACCACAACGCCATCACTATGTCGACCTCCATATGGGGGACCATGCCCAGTCATAAACGTACGATTATCGATGAGATCATCCCCTGTAGGCAAAATGGTACCCGGATCAAATGGTGTGGGGATAACTCAGCTAAACTTCTGCGGAAAATTGTGGGTGTAGGGTCCGAAGTGCTACTCCGCTGTCTTGACTACGATGCTACCCCTGGGTGTATTATCGCCGATTTTGAGAAACTAGGCAAATTAATAAAAAGGTTGCTTACTATTACTAAGGGTACATCCAATAGGGCAGCTTTAGGCTGGTTCGACAGTGCCTGCACGAACTCGCTACAAGAACTAAAGAAGGCCCTGTCGAGACATCCGCGAGATAAGGATGCCATTACACTTCTTAGGGCAACTTATAAACACCAGCTGACACGTAGGAAACAGGAGCTTAGGGAGCAAGCCTGGGACAACCTGACCAAAGCCTCAGAGCTGCGCGATAGTAAGCTATTTTGGAGTACGGTCAACAGCCCATTCCTCCAAAAGGAGGAATTTCCGGATTTAACAGCCCAGGTTAGTGAGGATAGTTGGGTCCAACATTTCGCAGGAATTTTTGATCCGGCCAGGGAGGTTCAGGACAGTTCTAGTGCTGATCCTATAGAATTTAAAGTACCCCTGGAGATTTCACTCCAAGAAGTAGATTATGCTATCCACATGAGTGAGGGGGGGAAGGCCCCAGGACCGGACGGGGTCCCGGTCGATTTGTATAAAACCGATCTGGCTCTTTGGAGCCCCCTCCTGACCCAGGTTTTTAATGCTTCAGTTAGCGACAGTATTCCATCTACCTGGAGTGAATCTACAATTATTCCGATTTACAAGAAGGGGGATAGAGGAGAGGCCAAGAACTACCGCCCTATCTCCCTCCTGGATTCCTCTTTAAAAATTATGAGTAGGGTCTTATTGATGCGACTGGAGGGGTGGGCGGAAGCCAATAATATCCTGGCGGACTCTCAATTTGGCTTCCGGAAGGGACTTGGCACAATTGAGCAGTGCATCAACCTAGATCTCATTATAGGGAAATACGCCAAGGCTAAACAGGGCTCATTATTTCTTTGTTTTGCTGACCTTTCAAGTGCTTTTGATTTGGTGGATCATACCCTTTTGTGGTCCACACTACTTGAAATGGGGGCCCCGGCAGCAATAATTTATTACCTTGCTAGACTTTATAACAAGCTGTCAGCACAGATCCGCTTTGGGCAAGCGGGGGAATGCACCAAGAAGATTAGGGTTAAATCCGGTATCAGACAAGGATGTGTATTGGCCCCGTTACTTTTTTCTCTTTTTATTAACTCCATGGAGTCCGAACTGAAGAGGGTCCCAGCTGACGCCCCTCAAGTTGAGGGCCAACCAGTTCCGGTACTGCTTTATGCAGACGATACTGTCCTTTCGAGAACCCCGATAGGTCTCCAAAAACTTATGAACCATTTTTATGATTTTATTCAGGGGAGGAAATTAAAAATCAACAATTCAAAAACTTTTATCATGACCTGCAGGAAAAAGGTGAACCAACTAAAATCATTCCAGTTCAGGGAACACCGAATAGAGATCGTGGATAAATTTTGTTATCTCGGCATAACTTTTAGTAGTAGTGGGTCATGGGCACCGGAGTTACTGAATGTCAGTGCCAAGATGGGTAAAGGGTCCTCAGGAGTGTTCCGTTTTGCTTCTAAACTGGGCAGCCGTCGCATACCAGATATGCTGAATGTCTATCGGCACAGATGTGCTTCAATTGCCCTTTATGGATCAGGAGTGTGGGGCCATTGCAATCAAGGGGATCTGCAGGTAGCAGAGAATTTGTTCCTTAAGAGGCTTATTTGTCTTCCCCCCCTCGGCATCCACCGAACTGATTCACAAAGAGGTGGGGTTGGAATACTTGACAGACCTAACAGGATTGAGACCTCTTATGGTATGGAGGTCAATATGGACAAAGGACGAAACCGGATTTACCAGGCGAATAATCCAAGACTGCTTACGCCTGGATAAAGTCCGTCAGATTCCCTGGCTAAAATACGTATTAACGTCCTATAAGGAAATCTTTGATCTAGATGTCCACAGTGACCCTCTTTGTGCCACCAATATTCCCAAACAGGAGGTTAAGAGTGTTTTTCTGGGGAAAATATCCAATAGGCGCAGTGCCCAATGTAGCCTTTTCACAACCCATGTTTTTTACTTTAGTAACAAGGAGGTCGGTTATGGCATGCCTATGTATTTAAAAGCTATAACCAAACAATCACATCAGTTTGTTCTCACAAGGTTGAGACTAGGCATTGTCAATAACCTGGTGGCCTTCCCACGGATGAAAACACATAGCTCAATTTCTTGTCCGTGTGATGGTACCACCAGACAGAGCACATTGCACTTTATGCTAATCTGTCCATTATATATGCATCTCCGTCTGTGTTATCTTAAACCTGTCTTTAAGAAATACTCTGTGTCTACAACTGCCAATGCTATGAGATTACTATTTGCACTTGATACTCCGGATATCTGTTTTTTAACTGCGACCTTCATTTTAAAATCCGTGTCCCTTAGAAAAAGTATGGAATTTTAATATTGCCTTTTTACCTTTGTATAAACTAATTGCACCGGTCCATGATTTTGCTTTTAAGGAGAGGTTCTAATTGTGGTAACATACGTAATTCCCTACCCTGTAATCTTTTAATGTGATTTTAATTTTTTTTGTGCTTTTATGATTGTTATGAATGATCGAATAAAGCTTATGAACTGAACTGACTCCCTGCAGAGCTCGCAGCATCTGTGGATTCCTTAAATATAATTGTAGTCAATCTACTTGTTCAAAATCATTAAATAGGGCAAACCTATTGTGCACTGGGATGTTAAACCTGGGGTCAAGGGACGCAATTTGGGCCTCAGATCTCGAGTTGAGCTGATAATTGAGAAGTGGAGGGTAAAAGTATCCTAGAGGGACTATATTAATGGCATGGCTCGAGATCCACTGAGTTTCCACTCCAGTGAGGATTGATTGTACGAATTGTGGGGTATGAAAAGACAGAACCACACAGTCACCATCTACCATCTTCGAAATACTCCCTACCCAACTAATCCTTCTTGCCATTTTGAATTCGGCAAAAAATCTGTCCGTATCTCCAGTTTTTGAACCCAACCAACATAGGGATTTATTTCTAAGAGAGTCCCAAGTCTCCTCCATCCCCAGTGAAACTCTTGGAACATTCTCCAAGACAACGGTATAAGGAGTCACCGCTGGGGGTAGGGCAATTCTCGTTAGCTTCCCCTGCTCTCTCTGGGAGGCTTGTACATATTAAGCCCTACCCACTGTCCTATCTATGCAATTTAATTGTAGGAGGCCCATGTTAAGCCTCTCGCCATCGGCCAAGTGAAGCGTGGTAACGCTAGCTTGGTCATCCTTAGGCATTTGTTGGGTTGGTGTGACAGTAGGAAAGGAAGCTGGCACAGAATTCCGATCAGAATGGAGATTCAGAGGGACCTTCGCACGGGTAATCTCCCGTCTCTCGAACTGTTCGTCTCTACGGGCTGGCCTGCTAGGGGAATGCTGACTAGTCTTGTTTTCAGCGCAGTCTGTTCTACCATTTGATGGAAATGAGGTTACTATATGTGGGGGAGGAAGACGTTTTAACAGCGTTGTCTCTAATGACTCTATTCTATTTATAATGACTATCAACGTTTCTCTGAGGTATGAGTCTGGCTTACTAAGGGGCAAAATATCGCCGCTTAAGTGGCAGGAAACTGCCGCTAAAGTGGCAATAATGGACTTGTTAACACCTTCCATGCTGGTGACGGAACCACTCCATCACCAGCCTCGGACGCGCTGTGCTGATGACGGAGAGGTTCCGTCACGCCCCCGCCGCCGCGCCTGCGCGGCGCTGATTTCGCGCCTGCGCGGCGCGTTCTATTGAGCGGGCAGGGCCGTGACGGAACCACTCCGTCACAAGCACAGCGCGCCCGAGGCTCGTGACGGAGCGGTTCCATCACGAGCATGGGAGCGCCGCGCGGCCCCCCTCCCCCTAGAGCTGCGGTGGAGTACCGCCGCAGCCAAGGGGTTAATATGCCCTGGAAAATTCTAATAGAAGCCCATGTTCACACCAGAACATGAACTTCAATGGGAATTCATATTATCAAGCCCATTATCGCCGCTTTAGCGGCAGTTTCCTGCCGCTGAAGCAGTGATAATTTTAACCCCGTTTCTTGATAATATGCCCCTAAGTCTATTGTTTAATTTATCCAACCCTAAGGAAGTATTAGACTGGGCTCGTACTGGGGGTTTCTCTTTAGACCTGTGTGTAAGAATGGACTGGGGTATAGGTTTAGCTTTTTTCGCTGGTTTTCTAGTTTTTGTTATTTCTCTATGAATTTCAATCATAGGCTCAGTAGTTCCTTTAGAGTAGTCTTAATTTCTTGCCCGTTTAATTGGGGGTTGTGATGTGCTGTCAAGATCATTATGGAGATGTGGTCGGACTCGTTAATAACACAACCATTGCTAGTTACCGTATTGATTGGGACTAGTTTCTGGGGAGAAGAGGGTACACTTAGGCCTGAAGACACCAAAAGTAAACGTTTCTCCCCGCTATCCCCACTAGAGTTTGTCTTTTCTGAGTTCTTTTCGGAGTTCAAGGCTTCCTCCACCGAGCTAATCTGTTGTTCAGTTGCCCCCATTGTGCCTGTCAAGTAATTCAATAGCGATAGTTGGGAGGCCCCCCCGGGACTATTCTTCCGAGTTGTGATATTTTTTCTCTTCCCAATACTATTTGGGATTTAGATCGCGTTACGCTTCCAGACTAAACAAAAAGAGAGGAGAACTCAATACTAATGTCGATAGAATGGTTGTAGTGAACCCGGTCCACATAGTTAATAAAATAGTCAGATAGTCAATGCCATAACAATCCTTTACGGTCCATACAATTTATTAGTTGTTTAGTGCGTATCCGTGCTCACCGCGATTCGCTGTCCTGGGGGCGGGGAAGAACAGCTCCAAGTGAAGACTCAAATGGCGTGGCCCAGCCTCTTCCTGGCTATTACGGGCGCGGACGAGCCCGCCCTTTGCCCGTGTGCGTCCCGCGCCGCGGGAGGAGAGGCTGTGCTTTGAGCGCGCTGGAAGCTCAAGCGCCTCCCCCTCACCCGCGGCACCTGTGTAGCTCTCGTTGCACCCTGGGGGATGTAGTCTCTCGACCAGGGTGTAGTGTTGACGGCACGGGGTTCTGGAGGCTCTGGGACTCGTGTCCCACCAAAGCAGGGACGTCGGAATTGCAGGATGATGGGCGGCAGTGACGGCAGTGCAGGCACAAGAACACAGAAACTGACTACTCACAATAGAGTGATCTATTATAACAATAAAGGAATATTAAATTGTGAACTGTGCTATGAAGAGGTGTGTAAAGGTTTAGATTTTAATTTAGATGCCTTGGATGGCTTCCCAAACAGACTATACATACTCTTTTCTACTGATTAAAGAAAAAATATAGTTGGCAAACACTTTACCTTTAGAAGATGCAATGCATTTCTATAATATCTTTCAGAATTGTAAATATCTGAACACAGATGGGATTATCTTAGAGTTGTTTAAAATACAAAAAAAAATTGCCATCGAAATTAGTGAAATACTACAATTTAGAAATAAACATTTCCAAAGTCTTTCCTTTTTTTCTACGGCATTTCAACACCAGAAGCTAGGAGATGGTCAGCAAAAGGTAAAACTATTTAACTGATCTCATTAATAAACACTGATGCAAAACTCCTTACTAAAATCTTGGCCAATCAACTAAAGGCCTGATTTTGAATTTAGCCAATAGGATACTCCACTACAGATGCGATGGAGCGCAAGCGCTGTCCACCAAACCCTCATGCCACCCGCTCCATTTTGAATCAGGTAGAGCGTTGGAAAACATGCTCTGACAGTGGAACAGAGTAGTGGCTTTCTGGGTAAAAATATGTAACTGTCTCCCTATTTAGAGAAGATGGTCTGAAGTCCTATGTTTCTGATTGTTGCCAGGCCAGGGAGATACAAAAGAAAATAACCCCAACACCTTAGGAGAAGTCTATCAGGATGTGGGAGCCGCATGTTTTTAATTTTTTCAGAAACTGATGTTTGGGGCACAGCCATCAGAAATTTGGCGGCTATGCACCAAACGTTTTATGCCTTTACAGGAGCTGCTATGACTGAAGGTAGCAGGGCCAGTTGAGATCCTTGATATGATGGGTGGCAATATGGCCACAGTAATGGCGGTAATGACCTCTGCAACCCTCACGGATAATGGTCCTAAATTGTCAAGTATAGAATGGAATGTATGGTGCTGAAAATCATTTGATAATGTACTTTGACCATGTTTTCTTGAAACCTTACAAATAGTGAGCTTAAGAGAGGATTTGTGTAATTGCATCTAGACATTAGATAATATTTTCACAGTCAATTAATCACAAGTGCTCTACTCTCTAAATATGTATACATAACTAAAAGAACCAACGAGGAGTTTTCTCTGTCTCTTCTTGTGTGCCTAGAATTTGGCCCACCTAGTAGATTTACTGTAGTCTCCATTGTTGCAGGGATTCTGCTCAGGACGAGAACTATGCTTGGGACCATAGAACGTCAGTAATTAGGGACTGAATCACCATACCACCTCATTACAATGAGCCCGAGTATGACTAGCTATAGTGTCACACTTGCCCTCCTACTCGTAAACAGAGGAACAAGTGAACTGACACCTCAGTACACAACACTCCCGACCCTCTCAGGGATCGCGGTGACAGGACACCCACTTTCGCTCACTCATTCGTACTCATCCACAAGAAGATATGACAGAGACACGAAGGAAGTTTGAAATGTTTATTTAAACTATCGTGCTCTAGAATGCAGAATACGTGCCACAATAAGAAAGTAACTGGCTAGCAAAAATATCATCATCATTTTTAATAAACAGTATATTATGAAAGGCCCTGTCATATTATAGGACAGAGTAGCCAAAACCCCTCTATCCTTCTTCAGAAGCAAACTGATGACACAGCAAAGATCTCTGGGTTTCGCAGCGGACCCTGTACCTTAGCAAGCACAGATGGACGTTCAGCATCTCACATACAGCTGTGATCTTCTCTCATGAAAAATCTATCTCCCTCTGGGTGTTACATTGCTGTGCGTACCTATATGGCACAGTTTACATGCTCATAGACAACAGCTGCATTTTTGCGTTGTGTCTTGGTGCCAGTGCCTAAGCAGAACAAAATAACAAGGGACATTGTTGTTTGACCTTGCTGCTGTTCATGCTAAATCCCAGAAAGAACAGAATGAGAAAAAAGAACCGTGGGTTCTATGTGAAAATATAATGTGGCACTGAAGCAATCAGGTTTATGTGGTAACGTGTGCAAAGCTAATGAGGCCTGTGTCGTGCACAGTTAGGCTAACATACGGAAACTTTTAAGTAAAAAAAGAACTCCTTTGGGTTTGTTCATCAATCTCAGACACACTTTGCTCTCATACCACAATCTCAATTAGGGTTCAGACACCACAGATGTGGATTATTAAATTAATTTTTCTCTATAACACTTAGGGGCCTATTGCGATGTCAGTCGGAGTTGCCTCCAACCAACACGTCTTGGTATCGAGCGGCCTCCAGTCGGCAGTTCCGACCACCTGATTATGATGCGACGAACACTGTTCAGCCTGATTCCCACTGTCCTCTATGGGAGCTCCGTAAACCGGCGTAATACAGGCTCCTATGGAGAAAAGGGTGTGTGTAAAACCCTGCACCATGTAGCAGGCACCCAATTGTCTGTAAGTGTGTTTTGTCTTGCACACCTTATTAGTCAGGTTTAACGTGAAATTGTAGTTTAGGTTGAAGGGAGTTTTAATGCATTTGGCGTGCCACTGCGTGATGGAGTGTAGCCCTGACCCCAGTGTAGATCATAGATCATTTGTTCAAAGGTCCGAATGTCTCATCTAATCAAATTACTTTGACTAACAAATGTCCCAAAGATCTAGTGTTAGCAATTCTTTATCAAGCATTGACGCGTTTCGGTGGGCACTAGTATTGGACAACCACTTTGTTCAGGAAAAAACGATATCTCCCAGCCACAAATCATTATCTATACATAGCATAAAAAAGGGAAGAAGAAAAACATAAACATTATACATAGCACAATATTCTTGGCACCCACTTAGCAATATTTATATACTGGTGATATTCCACCCTATTACACATACATCCAAACACATTCGTACAGAACAAGGTTAAAATACCCAGATCAAGCTTGGGTATGGTTGTGAAAATACCTTAATTTCCTACACATATGTGCTTCTGGCAAGTCACAAAGGTGCGTATAGTATCCAGGAATGAGAGTATTCATATATATCCCTTCACTCCACTCCACGGGGATCTGAAAATAAGGTCACATCCTACATTAGAGGTGCATACCTTTCCAACATAGTCACATACACTTAGGACTAATGTATTTTATAGAGGTTATATAGGAAAAAGAACGTTTGGGAAAAAGTAGTCCATTGTGGGCGTGTGCGTTGTGCTGGGGGCGTGTGCATAGAGCGATGGGCGTGGCATTCGTCAAAACCCAACCCTGCTGAATTATACCGCTTGCGATGGGCGCACCATTCGTCAAAACCCAACCCTGCCAAAAGCCAACTCTGCTGAATTATACCGCTTGAGATGGGCGCGGCATTCGTCAAAACCCAACCCTGCTTAATGATACCGCTTGCGAGAAGCGTTGTGCTGGGGGTGTGTGCGTAGAGCGATGGGGGACGTGTGCATACAGCGATGGGCGTGGCATTCCTCAAAACAAACATGGATTCCACTGCTTGCGAGAAGCGGAAGTTGCATTTGCCATTAGACGTAAGAGTTGCATTTGGCATTGTTGGCCGTTGACGTCATGTGGTGCGTCTAAGTGGCGCTACAGCGGACAAACTCATTTGCGGCTGCCGCGTCGCCTGGAGCGGACACACACGTTCGCATATTGAGGCAAGGACAACAAACAGAAGAGCACACGCTCACCTTCAGCGGTACCGAACGAGGGCTTCTGAGCGGACGCACAGGCAAGTTTTGAAATAAATTTGCCTTGCCTATTACAACCATTGCAGAGATTCTATTTCATCCCCGGACAACGTCAGGGCGGGCAGCTAGTTCTCAATAAATGTAATCACTTGCCTATTAAGATGTTTTTCCAGAATTTTGTTTCGAATTGGAAGAATGGATATGGGCCAGTAGTTTTTCAGTTCTTTCGGATCTACACTTAGTTTCTTTTGGAGCAGTCTAATTGCTGCCTCTTTCTATAGTTTCGGAAAGCATCCAGTTATACTGGATCGATTGATAATGGATGTTAGTGGCCCAGCAATGGTTTGTGCAGCCATATGAAAAAATGTTGGCAGGCAGGGCTCAAAAGGGAATCCTGATTTGGAACTTAGGAGAGAGTTTATAGTTTCTTCCTCTGTAATTGGTTCCTCTATCATTGGTTTGAAACAAGAGAAAGAGTGTTGAATTACCCTAGTCACTTCCCTCATACTGTCCTTTGACATCTCATGCAGAGTAGCTCTTCTATGGTCAGAAGACTCTTCCTGATTCCTGTTTTCCAAAAATAAATTATGGATGGTAAGGATTTCTGACTGAAAGAACAAGGCCACCTCAGACAGTCTGAGTGCCTTCTAGGTGATTAGCAGTGATAAGGGAGGACATGGTATTTATGATTTTGAACAACTCTCTAGAGGAGTTGGGAGCATTAGCAATTTCTTGGTGCAGAATTTAGGCTTCTTTTCAAAGGTAGCCTGTTTATACTCTCTCATATAATACGAAAAACCAAAGCACTCAAAGTGGTATTGAAACAATAAGTACAATGTCCAGTAATCTTCAGATACAGATGATTCACAAATTAATATTTTTCATTAAATTGAATGTGTATACACGAGGTGAGATAATTGAAACCATTATTACCTAGCATTTTATTGGTATGTTTATACTCTCCAATGAGAGCTCTATATTTAAATATTTTCTTGCTGGTCGTATTCTCTGCGCCAAACCTGTTCTTGTCTCTGAAAGGTTTACCTCAATGATTTAGGTCAGTCAGAGAACCAAAGAACAGAAGGTGATTCCCTATGACTGCCTCTAATCTTAAATGGGGTGACTTCGCCCAAGGCCATGTTAAGTCTGAATTGGAGAGCTCTTGAAAAGTGTTAAAGATCTTCCAAAGTTAAAGTGCACAATAGTAGAGAGGGGCCATGAAAATGGCCTTTTTAGAGGCAGCCTACTCTAGACATCTGAATCTGGCTTACAGGAGCCCAAAAGCCTGCTCCACTGGCCCCTGTGTTCTTTCATGGGCCTCATTTAAACAGACTTCCTCTGTTGTAGGATTCCTCAGCGTTTCCAACAATCATGGCTAGTTGGGATACGCTGAGTTTACTAGATGGAAGATAGACAGAAGGACAACATTTAATTACACACTTTCAGATCATGCTACCTGTCATTTACCATACAAAGTTAAGACAGATCACACTTACCTACAAGCCAGGCTCTCTCCTGTAGTAGCTGTGACATCAGCTGGGGTATGGTGCTGTTCCATAGTACGTAGGCATTATTGGCAGATCCATGTAACCGGGCACAGACGTTTGAGTTGTACCAATCTTCTAGGCAGAGAACTTGCACGTTGATAGAATGGTAGTGCTGGCTGTTCAGGCAGACTTGCTTCCTGTCATTTACTAAACCAATATAGTGCGACCGATATATACAATCACATGTGGGCTGTATCCAAATCCATAAAAATCCGCCTTCATAGTGGCTAAATCCTCATGTTTGGGGAACTAAATGTAGTTGCCTACGTGTCTCAACATTGCTGTAAGCACCTCTGTGAAGACACGACTGAACATCGCTTGTGACATTCCACCAGAAATAGCAACAGTGAATTGAAATGAGTCTGTGGCCAAAAAATGCAAACCTGGCATGAGTTTCACTAGAAGTGGTATTGATGTAGGTTTATTTAGGTGAGGTAGGAGGTCAGGGTCCAACTGATGACATTGATCCACAATTATTTGCCTATTTAAATAGAGCTTTGTGATGATGTGTTGTTCTTCCTTGGCGTGTAGGCCTGGAAATGGGTGGTACAAAGGTGGCTGGCATCTCCTCCCTCTCCCAGGGTACCTATGTAAGGAGTAACACAAAAATTTAATTTGGTCACAGTGTGCAGAGTAGCATATGTGAAGAGAAAGGTATAAGTCATGTGTCTGAACATCAATGCTTCATAAAGCAGTACACTTTTTACATTATCATTGTCAAATCTTGAACATCCACCTGTCATCCCCAAGGTGGCCTTCACAGGTCTGTAATAGAACTGTGCACATCATCAATTCAGAAAATGTGTAAATTTCCACAATAGTGAGTTTAGCAGAACATATAATGTGAAAATACAGCCAACTGCAATGCACAATACAAGCGCACATTTGGCGTACGCTAACGTGGCGGCTGACATGGCGGCTGCCTGACCTTGCTAATAGGACATGTAGATCGTGGCCGCCTGTGGTAGTCAACCACGCATTGGTCGGTCGCATGCACAGAGGACTCAGCCATTGGACAACATGGGAGATAATGAGGGTCACAGGCCAATGGCTGTGTGGAACTACGTTGATCACCACATACGTGGTGTACATGTACATGGCGGATGGAAAATAGCTCACATGCCTCCTGACAGTGCTGCTATAAACACATCCTCCATTTTAGCTGCGGTTACTACAGGGGACAGGGCCCTTCCCTTCACTCACTCCAGAGGAGCAGGAGACCCTGGTAGATGAGGTACTTCCCCTCTATTCTCAGCTCTTTGGCTCACCAGAGGAATAGGTAACTATTTCAAATACAGTTATTCACTCCACTTCTTCCTTTCTGTTTCTGTTCCCCAGGCTACACTGTGGCTCTGAGTACAGCAGGTACAATGAGCTCTCAAGAAACATCATAGTATATGTGAATTGTTATGTATGGGGTCATATCATGAGCCATTCCTGTATACTGTTAGAAGCAGTTGAGAATGATGTTAGCCAAGTTTACCATCCCACATATCACTCAGCTCATATCAGACTTTGTAAAGCAGTTGTCTGATAGGTAGCTATATCTCACAGACCCCTTCAGAGTCCCAAATAACCATATGATCACATACGAAATTGCCAAAAGTTTCACATTTCTGTTTTGAATTGGATAGAAATGTGAGGTTCATGTAGGATAAGTAGCCACAGCCTGCAGCGAGCAAGGCCTGACATTGATATGTGGACAGTCTAGGTCATGGCCCAGCCTGGGCCAGAGATACTGTGGCAGGAGAACTGATGCATAGAGTAATGTCCCTGTAGACCTGCTGATCCACAGATGTTCCCATAAAGAGGGATCTGTCCTACTAGTAACCCTGATAGCTGGTATATGGAAAATATGAGGCATGCTGACTAAGGTGATTCTCTGACCTGATACCTCTTTCCATCAAAACACAGTGTCAATGTGTGTCTGTCAACAATGACTGTCCCTTTACTAACACAAGTCTGTTGACACTTTTGTAATAGTGTTGCTTCCAGTATACAGACCTATTGCACATCTGAGAGATGAACAATTTAGATAGAGGGTAACTTTTGAAGAGGTTTAGAAATGTGATTCATCTGCTTGGCTGCAGTATTCCCTATCACACAACAAATGTAATGATATTTTCATTGTCATCACTGTTACAGTGCCTCGTGTGGCAAAAGGGGTGTCCTGTGATGGCAGTGCATACCACACAAACTTATGCTGACTTACTATGATACTCAAATAAGTAGTCCATATATCCATCCAGCCCCCAGAAAGGTAGCTCTCATTATCACACATACCAGCCCTTACTTTGTGACCTTAGTACTAGGATATTGTGTATACTATGCTTCTTGCCACTAAGGACCATATGTATCAATCAAATGGGCCTGCAAGAAAGATGTATGAACAGTCATGCAGAGGTAGTTTTCCCTTCAGAAGGTCCAAATTGTGTGTTGTGTGTCATCGTACCTCACATTACATGGATAAACACAAAAATGTGTATCGATGCTTTAGTTGTGCTTATCATGTGACATATATGCATATAATATGCTGATTCTGGATGAAGGCTTGTGCTACATGTCAACGTGATGTCTATCGAGCTCACAATTCTGCTCAAACTTCCAGTTCCAATCTGTTTCTTCATCTATTGCATTCATACAGGTCAACTCCCATCAAAAAAAGGCAATTTGAAAGCCATCACCCGGAATGTGCAGACCCTGGGTGTCTACTATCGGCATAGTGCCCACTGCATGAAGAAATGGGAGGACCTGAGGTGCTGGACCGGGAATATCACAGAGGTCTAGCTGGTGAAGTCCTCCCAACATGGAAGAGGTATGCACCAAACCCTGGCAGTGGCTTACCCGGACCTTGATGGGCAGTTGAGGGCCCAACAGCAGCAACAAGAGGGTGAGTCCTGGCAAAAGTCATCTTTGTTACTCCGCTAACTTTATGTGTTACAGGCAGGCATGTCCAAACCAAGATTAATGGTAGAAGTTGAGTCATTTTTACGGTAAGTGTGATATTAAGTGCATGCAGCTGTGCTGTGGCTATTGTCTTTCTAACCTGGAAGACAGCAGAGTCCTGTCTACATCCATTCTTCTCCTTTTGAGCAGACACCTGGATGAGTGAAGTGAATAATCATGCCATTTTCTCAGTAAATCTGGGTGACAATTGTATCACACAGGCAACTGGTCTTGCTTGTGTGAGGAGTGATGTACCATCACTGCTGTCTCTCATTCGATTGCATTTGCATGACAAAGAGTTCACAGTGCATGCAGTGACTATACACTAGTTCCCATTGGCAAGTTCTGGCTATACAGTTAAATAAGAGTGCAAATATCATGGTGCCAACAACATTAGTGCTGACATGTTGGCCGGATACATTTGGCAGTTGATGATTCATCTGCAATAGTGTTCCTAAACAATACTTCACTGAATGGTGACATGCATGAGTGAGTGAATGTAGAACTATGGGGATCCTACGTGAGTGTCTACACTGATCCTCACAAGGCAATCTGAGTATGCAATACCAAAGATTGATGCATTGTGCCTGCCCATTGTGACTCTAGTGATCCCACATCCTCATGTCATAGATGTTCCAGGACACCTAAAACCTTTTAAGGGTATATTAGCTTGTGGATATACATTCTGTGAGTAGCATCATCACCTGTACCAAGCAGGATGGGGGATGTTCATGTGGCTTTATGGAGTTTTATGCTGTGTGAATTCAGAGTATCTATCTCCCAAATGTTAGTACCTCATTGTGTTCCAGGACCTTTATTGGTTTAATAGCTAAACTATATGTGTCTAAATTTCAATTGCCTTTTTAGGTAGTGGTCAAATTACGTAATTTGGAGTCCAAAATATCATCAGTGTGCAATGAGCATTTGCATGTGACATGATGTCTGCCACAGAAGTAATTGATGGTGCATTGGTGTTCAACACAACCTTCATGACATCATGATGTGTTATGGGGGATAAGTAGATCTGTTGCAATCTGGGCCTTATGTGAGCATTGTGTAAATCTCAATATTTTATCCACCCTATTGGGTTGCATGTCTTTACAATGGTATACAACAAGTGCCAAAGTCTGCAAGTGGATCAACGATCCAAGTATGGACATAAGGGTGGAGTGTAGAGAATTCCATTCATGCATTTGGGCCAGTCTGGGGTAATGACATGAATGGACCCACTGTTTGCAGATTATGTAGCAAGCATGCATGTGCTCATGCTAACATGGAAGCTTATGGAGTTAACCATGAAGCTTGTGTGATATGTGGACTTTGTCAATGTTTTCTGTGGATTTGTGATGGCCAGGTGTGGACATGCAGTTGAAATAAACCTATGCTACATGTAATGTCAGATACATCCAAGGCAAGCGGAGCAGAAGGAGCCAATGTCAGTGGGTACACAGCTGGTCCTGGCAGTTCCGGACGTGAGTATCCAAACACAGAGTGACCCAGTGACTAGGAGGGTGTGAGGAGTGCCCCAGAGGACAATATCCACATCCTATCGTAATCTGATTTATCCTCTGGTAGACACTCCAAAGTAGTGGCAGACCCAACAGATCAGTTCCAACTTTATCCTTGTCTGCCACCCCCAGTTCCATCACCACCCTCCTTGGTGTCCCCCCACAAGTTGGCCGTTACCAGTCCCCTAAAAGGGGAGGACTCTTCTTCGCTGCAGGCACCTCAGCCCCTGTTATCCCTGCTGCCCTGAGTGAGGAGGCTATTGAACTCCTGAGGAGCATCTATGTGGGTCAGACTGCAGTGCTGAAAGTACCCAGATGACTCAGATGGTTGCCTTCCTGAAAGGCATTCACACTGTCATGTCTGACCTACAAAGATCTTTTCAGGCTCTGGCCTCCTCCATCACAGCAGTTTTCCACTCATCCGAACATTCCACCCCCTCCTGCCCCTAGCCCTACCTCATCCACATTTCCTCTTCACAATCCTATCCAACGCACCCGCACACTTAGGCATGCACACACTCCAACAAACAAGCACCACACACAAATTCAAGAAACTCAGACATGCAAGCACACAGCAGTCACACTACGCTTACCAGTCCCAGCATACCCCCTGGCACCACACCAATACACACTGACACCTCCACTGACACACCTATACCTGCAAATGCTACACCAACACACACTGACCCCTCCGCAGACACAACCATACCCAAAGGCATCACAGCAACAGCCACAGACCTGTCCACAGACACACCCATATCCACAAACATCACAGTAACAGCCACATACCCCATCACAGACACAAACATACCCACAGATATAACACACACTGACCCCTCTAGAAACACAACCATACCCACAGACATCACAGCAACAGCCACAGACCCCTCCACAACACCCAGCACATCCACAACACTCCCTCCAAAAAAACACATACACTCACAGTCACCCACACAACAGCCACCATCACAACACACAGTGCAAACAGCCGACACACTTCCACTCCCTCTTCCTCCAATTCTGAATTCCATCCTGAACACTCTGCCAGTTCTCCCCATGAATCACTCTTGTTTGCCCCTGCCCTTAACCGTCTGAAACCTGAGCCCCTCCCAAGTCCCAAAAACCTCTTCCACACCCAAACCCATCCCTTCCACTTCCCACTCCACCCCTGAAAAACAGTCTACCAATTCCCTAAACCCCACCCTAAAGAGAAAAAAAGAAAAGAAAACTCCTAATCCTACATCCAAAACCCCCAAACCCAAGATGCCCCCTTCCAGGAAGAAAACTATCTGTCCCTAAATTTCAGCCCCCCCCCTCCCAAGTACCATCTTCAAGGTGCCTCCTGTGCCCAATGGATTCCCCTGTATGAGGAGGTTACCTGGAGGTGTCAGTAAGGGAAAGAAACATCTCACAGACTTGTTTTGTCGCACAGTTTGATGATATGGACTGGCCATTGGCTTTGTTTTCCTGTGATGGGCTGTTTGAATAAAACATTTTTTCTTATGGAAGACATTGGTCCTGCCATTACATTTCTATTTGATGTTATTGTATAGTTAGTGAAGTGTGAGTGCAGATGTGCTTATTTGATCCCTGATTGCTGATCCACTTGAAGTGGTTAGTATGATGTGTCCTTGGAGCCAGTGATGGAGTTAGACAGGACAGGGGGAAATGTTTGATGGATGTCTATGTGGAATAAAAACCAAATGGGGCAGACATTGCATTGGGTTACATGTTATGTGGTAAGTATTTCAGCTTGACCTAGCCAATGTAAACGTCATTTAGGCTGCACTTCACCTCGTGATGTAAGTTGGACATGTTATGTGTTTGATGTGTTGAAGTTAGATAATTGTGTATCCACACATGGAGGGTGTCATATCTTTGTGTATTTCTGCATGGACATGTATCCATTTTGCAGCGTGAACCTTACAGCTACTTCATCTAGATGTATGTCACATACTGTTATTGCTGTGGTTGCTTTCCTAAGTTGCACTTACCTATTTCCTACACATGTATTGCACTTGGTCCTACTATTGGCTATCCCTGATATAATACATTTCCCAGGTACAGTACATATGAAGTTTGGCAGGCATGTGCAACATGTATTGTGCCTTGGGTCCCAGCCTTTCAAGGCTTACTCTAATAGAGGGATAGCAATCCTGCAGAGAGGGTTTCCATTGAACCTTTAAAATGGTTTGCACACTGATTCTATGTATTCCTATTGACTGACATTGCCTTTTCATGTGGTTGATGTGTGAGAGTCTAATACAGATATGTAGCAGAGACGGTGTGTGTGACTTTACTGACACATCCATACAGATGTTTCTTTAACATCAAAATAGAACCTGGGATGTGTGCAATCATGTGAGCGTGCAACATTCACTGTAGCATCTTGGTTAGAGTTACAATGACAAGGCCTACGGTAGCTGTAGTCACTTCAATGCGACTTTAGCAATACTTCACAAATAATAACCTGCATTATAATTGAAGTTCAGTAGTGACATGGCAGACAAGATAGAAAGGGCAAAAGGAGTGGAGGATATTGATTAGAGTTGGAGTGACCAGACCTCATGGTAGTTGTAGTCACTTCAATGTCACTGTAGTAACACTTAAGAAATGGTAAATTGTACAAATAGTGAAGATCAGTAGAAACATGGCAGACAAGTGACAAAGGGCAAAAGGAGTGTAGCATCTTGGTTAGAGTTACAGCCACAAGTCCTCATGGTAGTTGTAGTCAAGTCAATGCACTTTAGCAATACTTAAGAATTGGTAAGCTGTATGACCAGTGAAGATCAGTAGGAACATGGAAGATACGTGAGAAAGGGGAAACATTTTGTGTGACAGAGATTAATAGGTATGATATTGTGGAGGAGGTGGTGTTATGGAACACCAAAAAATGCACACATCAATATCTGTGTATATAATTTGCAAACACATGTCCATGTGCGTACAGTGTGCCTGTGCAGTACCAGTGTAACCCCGGGCCGAGTACTCCGCTCCGCCAGTGTAGTTTGCGGAGTTTTACCAACTCAGCGCTCTGCTGGGAATGCGAAGTTGTGGCAAAACTCCGACTCCGTGGTGGAGCAGAGTACGCCCCTGAGCTGAGGCCAGCCCCTTCAAAACAATTTATTTTAAAACACTTACCTTCTCTTCTGCCGTCTGCTGGCTGTGCTCCTCCTCGACGCAATGTCTCCTTCTTTCCGCCGTCCTCCTCCTCGTGTACCCCTATGTATTACGTCTTGCATGAACTGCGCATGCACAGTATATGCAACAGAATACGTAGGGGGACGCGAGGAAGAGGATGATGGAAAGGAGACACCGCAGTGAGGAGGAGGGCGGCCAGCAGACGGCTGAAGAGAAGGTAAGTGTTTTAAAACTTTTGTGGGCCTGGGGCGGAGCAGAGCTGAGCGTAGTTCCACAGAGTTTTTTTTAAACTCGTTGGAACTACGCAGAGCACCACTCAGCATACTCTGCCCAAGCTTATACCAATGTTTTAGCCTAGGAGGGCATCTTACAGATGTATTTTTCAAAGCCAAAAACATCTTTATGCGATTCACAGAATCATAAAAGAACAAAAAACATTAATTTTGTTATATAAAACCAAGATAAAACATTAATCCTCTAAAATGTTAAAATACAATACATGGGTTTGCTAGTCTTTACACTTAGTGCAATTATATGAGTGTTTACTAAAGTGCAATATACAGAGAACATTTTCATCAACGTCAGCCTGCAATACACAATTAGGTTAATAAAGTGCTTTAGTGACATTAGTACAATTGAGCAGTTAAAACTTCAACCCTTTTTTCACTTATCATACAATCAATGGCCGATAAGAATCTACTTTCACCAAATTCAATAAGCTTCAAATGTAAAGTGCAAAGTGCAAAAAACATGTTCAACAAGACCTTCCTACAGTACGCAATTCAAAGGGTAAAGTGCTTTAGTGCCATCAGTACAAGTGTACAGTTAGAACTTCAGCCCTTTCTTTATTCTCATAAAATTGATAGCCAATAAAAATCTACTGTGTGTTATCAGTTTCTAGGATACGTAACATTACAATATGTTTTCTAACGCCCAAATTTCTGCCCAGCGATTTTATCCACTTTCTTCTAGCATTAGTGTAGGCGGGGCAGAAAAATAGGACGTGTCCTGTCTTCCTAAGTGGCACATTGTACACTTACAATCCTTCTCCCCGTTCTGTATTGGCCCCCATTTAGATGTAAAAGCTTTGACTCGGAGAATACCGTATCTGAATTTCAGATAAAGTATCTTCGCAAGTTGGGGTTCGATTTGGTCTAGAAATAGTTCAAAACGGGGAGTTATCTTGAACATAAAAAATTGAGTTGTGAGTGAACCAGATCCATAATTTAAAGTGGTTTTGCGCATAATGAAATTCCAGTAGATATTTTTTATTTCCATTTTTGATTCAGCAGTCAGCATGTCAGCATGTTAGGGTGGTCCCAAAATCTACTTAGGCCCAGCTCCAAAAGCCATTTACAAATGTTAGCCAGCCAGGGGAAGGTAACATGGGTATCCCCCCTGACTATGCTATCTTTACGCTTAATCGGGGTACGAGAGGAGGGGGAATTGCGATGGCTGTTAAGTTGTCTTACCCATGTGAATGGAAAGCCCTTAAACTTCCCGGATGTGAATGTGCTCTGTTTAAAATTTCGTTTAATCATCACTTCACTTTTTCGGGCCTTTTAATTTACCGCCCTCCGGGCTGCGATGCTGCCTTTAGGGCTGCTCTCCCGGATCCAATTAGTACGGAGGCATTAGGATGTGCGAATTTTAATGTCCTTGGTGACCTCAATCTCCATTTGGACTGTCTATCTTTGCCCGCTATTCGGAGTTTTTCTGCCGATCTAGAGGCCTTGCAGTTTCCCCAGCTGGTGACCTCTCCTACACATCGAGATGGCCACATACTTGACCCGTTTTTTACCAACTTAGAGGGTATTAGAGTACTTTGTCCCATTCAGTTGATTTGGACCGATCATAGGCTGGTGAAGATGGTTGTCCCTATGTCCGATCCTCCTTTTATATCTAAGGATAAAACAATCCTTAAACGCCGTTGGAATAAATTAAAACTGGAAGACTTTTATCGTTTTTTGGAGAAAGCGCCCCTGGGCCCGGTCATTAATGTCGATGATGGGTACAACGCTTTCTGTGTGTGGATTTCTCGCGCTCTGGACTTTTTGATCCCTTTGGTATGGTCTAAACAGGGCGCTAAAGAGCAAAGCCCTTGGTATGACGATACCTTAGCGTCTCTTAAAAGAGCCTGTAGGCAGGCTGAACGGCTTTGGAGAAAATCATTTGATCCTGAGCATAAGGCCTGCTACTTTGCTAAAATTAAGATCTACCACAGAGCGGTATGCAGAGCCCGTGCAGCTTATTATGCTCAGGAGTTTCTGAATAGCCCTAACCCCTCGAAACTTATATTTAAGGTTTTAAAGGACTTAGTGGCTAAGAGGACAACGGCTGTAGAAATATGTTCAGATTCCCATTGTGAGGGTCTGGCCTCTTTTTTTCTCGAGAAGGTGCAAGCCATATATCGAACCTTCCCTATGGTCTCGTCCAATTTAGTGCGAGACAGCTGTGTCGTGAGAGATAGTGAGTGTCTCGACACCCTGCCTTCCATGACAAGGGAGGCTTTTGATCATCGAGAAGGTGCAAGCCATATATCGAACCTTCCCTATGGTCTCGTCCAATTTAGTGCGAGACAGCTGTGTCGTGAGAGATAGTGAGTGTCTCGACACCCTGCCTTCCATGACAAGGGAGGCTTTTGATCACTTGAGTTTAAAAATTAAGTCGGGCTCTCCTGCAGATCCGCTTAAACCGGCTCAGCTTAGGACTATGCTGCCGCTATGCAGCACTCCGGTGTTGTCTTTAATCAACCTGTCATTATCCTCAGGTGTAGTGCCTACTAGGTGGAAGCAGGCCATAGTCACACCCATATTGAAGAAGGCTACCCTCGATCCTCTCAAACCTGAGAACTACCGCCCGATCTCCTTGCTTCCCTGGGCCACAAAAGTTGCTGAGGCCCATGTGAACGGTATCCTGGCAGACCATCTTACCAGAGCTAACATCTTAGACCCAACTCAGAATGGGTTCCGTGCGGGCCACAGCACCATGGTCGAACATCTGCGATCTGTGCTTGATGCGGGTCGGACAGCGGCACTATTATTATTAGATCTGAGTGCCGCGTTCGACACTGTATCGCACGGGATCTTACTTCAGCGACTGGAGGAAGTAGGAGTCAAGGGCTCTGCCCTATGCTGGTTTCGATCCTTTCTTACGGATAGGTCGTTCCAGGTTGCGATTCCACCTGGCAAGTCTAAACAGTATCCGTTGTCTCTGGGGGTCCCACAGGGGTCTTCGTTGAGCCCCACTCTTTTTAATCTTTACGTGAGACCGCTGGCTGCGGTCGTCAGGCAATGGGGCCTGATGATGGTCTCATATGCTGATGACACGCAGCTGGCGGTCACGTTGAGTGGGGACTCTGATGTGGAGGCCCTGAGGTTCCGGGACGGCTTACGGGCAGTGGCCAATTGGATGAACTCTAACTGTCTCCAGCTGAACACCAAGAAGACAGAGGTCATGGTGGTAGGCAAGCAAGTGGGGTTGTGGGGTGACGACTGGTGGCCTTCTGAACTGGGTGTGACCCCCTCTCCGGTATCGGAGATAAAAAATCTTGGGGTTTGGCTTGATCCAACACTTAGTTTTATCTGCCACACCAAGAGGGTGGCGGCCTCTTGCTATGGCGTTATTAGAGGACTAAGGCCTATAATGAGATTCTTTGATGCCCCCACCAGACAGCTGGTGGTTCAGGCATCAGTACTGTCTCGACTGGACTACGCCAGCTCGCTCTTGGCCGGGATAAATCAGGTTGAACTTATTCGGCTGCAGCGAGTTCAAAACGCTGCGGCCAGAATAGTGGTAGGTTTGCCTAGACGGTGCTCGGTCTCTAAGACGATGCACTCGCTTCATTGGCTCCCTGTAACTCAGAGGATTAAATTCAAGGTTCTCTGCCTGGCATTTAAAATCCTCAAAGGTATGTCTCCCCAAATTCTGGCGAATCTTTTAATTCCTTATGTCCCTTTGCGGACTCTGAGATCTTTGGGCCAGAACTTGGCAGTGGTTCCACGCTTCAGGCTGAGTAGAACTGGCGGCCGCTCCTTTCGAGTACTGGCAGCGAAGTGGTGGAACCTTCTCCCTTCTGAGACTCGGGCAATTGATGACCTTCTTCAGTTTAGACGAGCTATCAAAACCTTAGTGTTTGTCTAAATTTAGGTTCTTCTCTGCGCCAGACTGATGTTGGGTTGTGTTTGCCTTCTCATAGCGCCAGGACGCCCCTTTGCTGGGGCAGCTGTTGCGCTGTACAAATATTAATAACATAACATAACATAACATCTAGTGCAAGTAATTCACCCAACGCCTGCCTGTAGGTACAGAGTTCGTCAATAGTCCATATCCTTATCCAGTATGACAACGTCATTCAAACTGCCCTGTGCTCAACAGGTCGTACATTAAGGGGATCACTGGTGTATTTTGGGGGAGAAGGGGATCACTGAGCGGCAGTTTGGGCCCTGGATTTATACACTTCCAGTGGAAGTGTAATAGCCTTTGTCCCGGTTGCATGGAGTTTTTTTCAGAATGGGTGCTGAATTTTGCAGTAAAATGGTTCTAGATCTTTTTATACGTGGATACCATGAAAGTTTGGAATCAATGGTTACCCCTAAGTAAACAAAACTATGAACCCTTTCTAAAATTGCACTGTTCAACATTATATTATTCTTAAAACTTTTATGGGGCCTAATAGACATATATTGTTTTTTCACGGGGTTTATTTCCAAACCTTTTTAATTTGCAGTATTCATCAAGCTTGGTCAGCAAATTTTGAGGTCCCCTGGGCGTCTGCGACAACAAGATGGTATCATCTGCAAATGTCAAAGCGCAGATATGGGTCCCTCCTTACTTTGGGGAATCGTGGTTTGACTTTTGTAGGAACTCAACCATGTCGTTAACATACAGGAGGAACAAAGTAGGCGCCAAGAGGCACCCCTGGCGCACTCCTCCCTTGACTGGTATTTTTTCTGTGAGCTCCCCCCCTTTACCTCAGCGCACTTTTGCAAAGTTGTCTTCATGAAGCCTAATGAGTTGGACCAATATATCTTTTGGTACCCCTTGTCCCCTTGTTTCAGCAGGTTTATCCACAACAGATCTCTGGGTATTGAGTCAAATGTGGCCTTTAAGTCAATAAAGGCCACATACAGATTGCCAGATCTTAGCCTAGTATATTTCCAGGCGATGGTTAGCAGCCTAATCACTTGATCTATAGTGCTAGCTCTCTTTCTGAACCCTGCCTGGCACGTGGAAAGTATTTCATTTTCAACCAACCATTCATTTAACTTATCTAGTATCTGTTTGGAATAAACCTTTTGAATAATATCTATCAGGCTGATAGGCCAGTAATTAGCCGGATCATCCCTGCTACCCTTCTTATATATCGGGACGATCTCCGCACCCTTCCATGATGGGGGGATGGGCTGCCCTCTGCTAATTGCGTTACATAGCTGGTTGATATATGGGGCCCACACCTCAGGGGAGTGTTGAAAAAGGTCTCTAGGAATGCTGTTTGGGCCATGAGCCTTTGATGGCTTAATAGCAGCTATGGCCTGCTCAGTGTCTGCTATACTAAAATATAGAGGTTCAATCTCACTTGACATTATCAACTCTTCAATAATACATCAGTGATCTCTCGATGGTAGTCCCGGACATGCATATAATTGTGCAAAATGTCTATAACATGTATTTGGATCTAGATTATAATCCCGGGCCGGCTTGCTTATCTTGCTACCATTTGCAATGATCCGCCAAAATAAGGTTTGATCACCTGCCTTCGCAGCAGCTAACAGATCCTCCCAACTTGAATCCTCCCAATTTCTGCGTGCTACTTTTAATACATGATTATAGAGTTTCCTTTCTTGCCTGGTTATCTCAGGCTCTTTCGATCTTATAGCCTTCATTACGCGTTTGTTTGTGACTGCACATTCTTCATTAAACCAGGGAGTAGACAGTAACGTATTATTGTTAAGAGCGACGTTTCCCTCTCCCAGCTGTAGTAAGATAGGGTTTTATGTTTTCTACTACCATTTGGTGGATCTGGGTAATTGATATGGCGTCCAAGTTCTTATTTAAAAAGGTAGATAAAAGGTCACTAAAAATGTTATAAATGAAAGTAAGGGGTTCAAGTTTTCCCAGTATAGATGGCCATTTTACTGCCCTTCTATTATTACTCATTATGGGCTGTATAGCCTCTGTACCTAATCCAGATTGGTTACTCAAATATTTCCCTTTTGGAACTAAACATAAAGGGAAATGATCACTTTCTCTCCTAGTGTCCACTCTAAAATCATTCACATAAGCCCAATATGCGGCGCTTATCATAATATAATCAATGCGAGATGACGAATGACCCCTTGAGAAGGTATTTGAACATATGGGATCAGAAGGGCATCTTCCATTGCAAGACCGTAGTCCTTTCTCGACAGTAAAATCAAGTATCTGTAATGCAGAAACGGTACACCCCATGGACCTTTCTGTTCTGAGTAACGGGATACCCAATGCTAGGTCTTCCTCTATGAGTATAGTTTCCAGACCCATTAGTGGTTCGTAGCAACAATTAAAGTCGCCACCAATTATAATAGGTGTGTTAGGTGTAATTGAGTCAATAATTCCATCAAGGTGCTTAATTAATGGTGATTCTTTAGAGCGCTCTCTTGGTCTTATGTATATATTAAATAGGTACAACCTGGATTTATTGGGGAATTTTAAACTTAATCCCAGTATGTCATCTGTATCAGTGGGCAACATTTCTAACAAAACATTTACATGATTTGTAATCCATATTAGGAGGCCACCTGAAGGTCTTCCTCTCTTGGGTTGTTGGGCCTCTATGCTAAATGTTCTATAGCCCACCCTATATAGTGGTTCCATCGCCCAGGTCTCTTGGAGGACGCAGAGGTCATAATTATCTGTGTAATCCTGCCGATCAGGTTCCTGACGTTTTTTTTTAAGCCCAGCTATATTCAGGAAAACATTTTGACAGTGTTTGTTTGGGAATCACCAATCTCTATAGCACTTGCCCCTTCTATCTCAGCATTTTTAATTACTTGGTTTCCATTGGGGCTAAGCCCTACGTTAGGAACTTCCATACTATTTTGCCTGTCCGAAGCAACTAGGTCTTGCTCCACAGCCAATTGATACTGCAGCCCTGTATCCAAGGGAGGCAAATCATTACACAGTCAATTTCAGTCAATCAACAGCTTCAAGGTTATTTTGGCCCACCAAAGGGTTCAAGGGAACACCATCATTGACTACGCCAGTTTAGTTGTGTCTAAAGCAGATTTTTTAATCAAATAAGGAGTGGGTTCTTAAATTCAAGGTAATTAAGTTGTCAGCAATAGTTTTTGAGTAGAGCGTTAGTCTTACATTATCCAGATCCCCATCCTCTTGCTGTAGCCGTACAGCACCCTTTATATCAGTTCTAATTACAGAGAGACATTGTCGATTCGTTCTTATCCAATGTGTAACCTTATTTATCAGGGAGTCCCCATCCTCCCTGGTACCTGGTTTTAATCTCGGGACATTGGTAAGAAAAACATTATACGATTTAGTACTCTCATATGTTGGATGGTGGGGTCCCCGGCGTGATTCTCGTTGCCATGCTTCACCCCTCTGTACATTCCCACGCCCCCAAGCACCCTGGGATGGTCTATTTAAGGGTGGTTAATCTAGATACCTTTTTGTATGAAACACTATTTGCTGTGGCCTATGGACTCTGTGATGTTCTGCAAATTAGTCACAGGGTACCTCAGGTTTGGTCAAAGACCAGATGCTAGGTCTCTGTTTTTACTCTGGTATGCTGTGTGGTTTTGAGGACGGTTCAGTACTCCTTCAGCCTGTTTCCTAGGCATGTCAGTTCTGGTGTTAGTATAACTGGATATATTCTCTGTAGATTTACTAACCCCAGATGGGGTAGCTGCCCCCCTTGGCTTGTATGCAGATTACTAGACAGTACTTCTATTTCCTTTTAATCACTATAACCCCTTCTGGACAGCGCTTAATTTTGTAGACAGGTCTAGCACAAGTCTATGTATATCAATAGTATGTATCTGTGTGTGGGCTTCTGCTGAGGATAAGTTGGTAGGGCTTTGGCTAGCTAGGTCTTCCCTTATAGATTGCATCACTGGTGTTCCTTCTAAGTTTTCGGCTAGCACCGAGTCATTTCTAAGGGGGGTTATCTTGCTTGTACTCATTCCAGCTTATGGGGGAGGGACAGCTGTTGAAAGCGACAAGGCCTTTTCATGGGTTTGATGTACTACAACTATAGAACTATTGGGCTCTTCAATACTCGCTTTGTCCTTTTTCCTATAATAGGATGACATTTTAGTTCTCCCCTTTGAGCTAGACTCTTTAGCTTTAGACAACATATTTTCTACCTCTTCAATTAAGTTGTCAATGGCATCTAGTGTACAATTATCAGCGGCTGATTTGGAATATTTCTGCGTCCTTGTCATCTTTTTCCTGCCTGTAATTACTTCTGCTGCTTTCCTTTTCCCCATTATTGCTCAAAGAACACCCACAAAAATGTAAAAAGACTAAGAGATATTATGTAAACAGCCTTAGTGGGGTTCATGGCAGATTTGGGCAAGCCTGCAATTTCAAGCATGTACTAGTACAAGTTTCTATACAAAAAGCTAGTGAATGTAAATAAGACACTATTTACCATAAACAGCAACAGAAGTAGAAAAAAAACGAACTTATGTTCAATATTTCAACAACAGTGAGTAAGATTTACAAGAATAGGCCAGGGCGAAATAATAGCAAAATGTCCATGTATTATATCACTTTTAAAAAGTCTTAAAAAGATGTCTTTGCTTGAAGTTATAACAGACCTGGTTCTTTGGCCATAATTCTGTGAAAGTCACATAATCTTACATGCACAGGAGGATGGTGGGCTGAGTCGAAAATGAAAATATTAGGGGGGTTGCCCAGCCTTTTCCGGGCTTTGACGGGCAAGTACGGGCCCGGGCTTTGCCCGGGCAAGCCCGCGCTCGCCCCACCCTAATAGCGTGGCTGGAGCTGCGGGTGTGAAGAAACAGAACGTTCTGCACCGCAGGAGCCCTTCTGATGTTTTAAGCGCGGATTGGCGCGAAGACTCCTCCCGTGAGACCGGACTACCCCCTGGGACTTGGAGTCCTGTCCGGTGGTGGTCCGCGGTAGTGTGGCGGCCAAATGCGGGGCAAGGTCCTGGGTAATGCGGCGTTGTTACCTTAGTAGCATGGCCGGAGCTAAGCGAGTATGCCTTGTAATTCTATCCCACTCTGTGCGTTCGTATCATGATGTATTTTTGATGATTGATAAGACACAATCCCAGACAGGGTCCCGGTATTTGTGTAAATTACTTTAGGACCCTACCTCCCTTGCTGGTCCATGGCGGTGCTTCGTTGTGCAGAGGAGTCTATGGCAACAGGTAGTTGTATGACTTAATGCCAATTTCTACTCTGACGGACTGGGTTTTGAAGGTGGCCATGGAGGTAGAGCAGAGGCAGGATGTGCATGATGGGTTCTATGATGGTAGAAGATGAGTAGAGGCGAGTATAGGTGAATTTCATCCTTATATCACTCCCTTTCCACGATATGGTGGTTGGACTGCCACGATCACGCCAGCTGTAAAGCAACTCGTAATTGGGTAGGCAGTTTCAATGGCAGTACGAGCCCCCCATAGCCTCATAAGCTCACTCCGCGGCAGACACTCTCGGAGTGGGCTGGCGGTGTCCGTGGTTCAGCACCAGTCTTCGGAAAGCCATTCTGTACAACTCGTAGTATGGCAGTCAGACCGCCAAGCTAACCACGCTCGGACCGCCACCGCCGGTAAGGCAGTTCACGGAACTGCCATACTCATAGTAAGGCCCTTTGTGCAGATTGTTGAAGGGGTATCTATATGCTTCGATTGAAACAATAGTAACAGCTTTGTGTGGCTGTGTGGAGGAGTCAATTTTTAAAATGGTTTCAACCATGGCTTATTCAAAGTCAGTTTTTTTGTGGGTAATAGTTATTTGTTTTATGTTTACTGTGGTTTAAGAGATCGAAGTAAGTGCTACATTATTTATTTGGTAGTAGGGCACGTAATAAAGGGATATTTGTGCTTTGATATTCACCGTGTATGCTGTATATCTGATTGAATGGTTTCGGACACATTTTGAAGTTATTTGTTGTAGAAAATATTAGGATTTGTTTATCATTGTTTTGGTTATCATATGAAAGGAAAGGTTCCTCCTCATGTGTCATTGTTAAAGGTTCAGGTATTTCTATGTCTTGGTATCTTCTAGGGGCAAAAAGAGTATCATTGGTGGCTTATTTAGTTTGTGCAATTAAACGTTTTAAAGTGGGTATAGGTATTAGTTGGCCTGTGATGTTTGGCAGTATATCTTTTTGGATTTTCGTTGTGGGTTTCTGGGAGCTAGTGCTTGCCTCTCTTATATCTGCAATACATCCCTTTCTTCTATTTCTGTCAAATATGGATGGTGGTTGTGTTCGCCTACACTAATTACAACATCATCTTTTGTAGTGAGCATCCCATAGCATGCATTACAATAATATTTGTTACATTTCCAATTAACATTTTCTGTCGATGCACTTTTTGGTTATAGGTGTAACCCATGTGACTTTGTAATTGTTTTCCTTTCTGGGGTGTTAGCTCCCTCTGTCATTGCATCTAAAATTAGTGTAATAGTATAAATAACATTTTTTTTTAAGTTTAAACATTTGTTATTTACATATAACATTATGGAACTACTTCTATTTTTAATTTCTTTTTAGATGTTTCGCACTGTTTTGCAGATTTTCCGTTGGGGGTGTTGCAATGTGGAGCAGGTGATTACTTTTGTGTTGGAAGAACAAAAAAAGCATCAGTTTCATTTGAAATATTTATTTGTTGGTAGTTTCTAGAGAATGAGTCCATTAAGTTTATTTTTACTTGCTATTGGGGTTATTTTATATTTTTTAATAATTTATGTATGTTTTGCTGGATTATGATATTTTTTTTTTCTGGCAGCGTATCACTTTTCAAAATCCTAGTGTTTTCTTTTAGGAAGTACATGTGAAGAGATAGAAGTTGGAGAATTTCCTATCTAACATTTTTCTAATTTCTTTGAAAGTAAGTTTTAGTTTAAATATAAGTTTCACTGTTAAGTAGTTGTTGAGATGTTTAAGGGTTTGGTCAGAGAATCCGGCAGAGTTTCCTCATCTTGCAGTGTTCGTCATTTTTGAAGTATTTAGTTGATAAAATGTGTGTGCCTTTTATATTGCTGATTTAATTTTTGTCTGATTTTTTTGGTTGTTGTTTATAGTTGTATTTTATTGTTTATTTTAGTTTGAACTATTTCTATCAGTTATGTCCTTCTATGGTAAATGATAATTTATATATATAGTTTTGTTTTATAACTATAGTTAATGCAAATATTTTTTGGATTACATTGTTATGAATTTAGGTATATATTCAATTGGGGTGAATTGTAAGGGGTCCATTAGGACCACACACACTGTGGTGCCGGCGGTGCGGAAAAATGTATTTTTCTGCCGGCGAGCAGCGGTACTCCCGTTTGCCATATTAGTATAGCCAAACATAGACCAATTCTCGTCCGCCGTGGTGCGACGCGAACCGCCATCAAAGTGTGCCCGCCGCCACGGCGGTGGGAGCCAATGGAGACTCACCGTCGTGCAGAATGACGTCCGCCCCGCTCAACAAATTAGGATGTCCCAAACAAGCAGACGCACCGCAGCGGAAACACCGCCCAACCAGAGACAGCGGAAGCTCGACAGCGGAGCACGAAACTAGAGTCCCGGTCCACACCATCCAGTCAACACCACCATGGGCCCAGCTCTACACGTTTTTTCTGGTGCTGTACCTGCTACATCACCATCAACTCATGGACCGCCGCGGACGCAGCCGCAGGTACGCAATTACACCAACACAACACACAACACACCGGCTGACACAGGGTACAAATGCACATCAGACACCCTGCTGGGGACAGGAACACATCCACAAGGGCACCCACACATGACCCACCTGCCACCAAGTCACCCCTCTGCATCCTGGACACACATCTACCGCGATCTTGCAGCAATGTCCTGGTCATGTCACCGCAGCGGAGAACACAAGGGAAAACATGCGCACAATACAAAATGCAGTGCCAGTCCAAATCATGGGCAGGGCACAAAGGCCCCAGGGCCACACCTCCTCCCACTGCACATTAGCGCACCCCATGAAGGCACATTTACAACAACAAGTCAGGTCAAACCACACCTTGCACCACACAACAAACAACAAGGGAGACAGACACAGCAGGAGTGGCTGCACAGGAATACACAACACACAGCACAGTAGCACAGGGCCAGGGAAACACACACACCACAACAACACCACACACATGGAAACAAAAATGAGTACAAGTACCAAATGAACACATACAAGGAACAAACAAACAAATGGACACACAGCCTGCATAGTCACACATACATACCCCAGACTGACACACAGACACATACACACCCCAAATGCCAGCTGCAATGGAGCACAACAATAGGAACTCCAAAGTCGGATGCACACATATGGAAGGCCATGGAGAAACACAACAAGCATGTGGAGATCACATGCAAGACAAGAGAGACACAACCCCCCCAGACCATCAAACTACACATGGCTGGTACAGTCAGTGAAGTCAAACCACAGACATCACAGTGCAACAACATAGGGAGACAGCAAGGCAAACCATGTATAGCCACAAGGATAAAAGGAAGGCCCAGAAGTCAAAATATGAACAGACACTTGTACACACAACCACCTCACAGGAGTCCACCAGCAGCACAACACATAGGGCCCAATGACACAATCCATGACTGCCAAACAACAGGAGGAATGTACACACATACCCCCCTCACACCTGCAACACACAACACCAGTGCCAAACACAGGGAAGACTGGCAATTCTTGCCAGTCCATACACCCACAAACAAACACACACCCTGGGTGTAGCCACCAACATCACACACAGGTATGCCAGAACAAAATCTGCATAATAACTACAGACAAACACAGAACCAAACATAAACACACACAGAACCACAACAGAAACACACATGCTCTGTGCAGCCAAACTGTGGAAAGGCAATGGGAGCACACTCACAACAGGACTGCACAACCTAGCCACTCAGGAACAATGCACAGACAATATACCACAACGCATACAAGAAGTGCACCATCACAGAACAACACTGCCACATCAAACAAACAACAGATGCACAGGCAAAAGAACAGAGCAAACACTGCAGGACTTCAGGCGATGCACACCAGGCAATGACAATGCAACACACACACAGCACTGCACGCACAACAAGCAGTGAGTGCATACCAAGCATAACAGTCACACACAGACAGTGACACAACATCAACCCACACTACACAAATCAGCACAGCACAAACACAACAGCACACCCAGGAAGTGAAGCAATACCACAGCCAACCCACACACATCCAACACAACAAAAACAGATGCACAAACCTCGGATACAAAGGCAGAATCATCTTGACCAGAGGACTGGGCAGCACACACAGCTGAACAGCATATGAGCAACCATGCTTGCCAAACAGCACAGGGACATCACAAATAAACAATTGGGCAAATATCCTAAGTGGTACAAAGCTCCTGGTCAAAGAACTGCATCACAAAGCACAGTGCCACAAATGAGGTGAGGAGGAGGGACACACATACATAGAAAGCAAGGAGACAACTGACATCTAAGTGAAGTGTACTGCACGTCAGTAGTGGAAATGGCAGGAATGCACCATACACAAATAGAGGGAGTTCAGACCCACAATGGGTAGGCATTTTAAGCACAGATGGGGGATGGCTTCACACCACACACAACATCCCATACTGGAGGCAAAAAGGGAGCATGTGACAGCAATGCATGAGAAATCACAACCACAATGGCAGTGTGGAGCAGCAGGCCTGCACAGTCTACACGAACAGAAACCAGACAAATGGATGAACAACCATACACCGCACTGATGTGCCAGTCACACACTCTGCATACTCACAAGTGACAATAACAACAAGAAGGAGTCAGACAGAACTGCCTAGCCACACCAACACACTGTACAGTGCACACCACACAACTCACACATGTGCATACAACTACATCCTCAGGGCTGAACAATCCAAACAACAGGCACCCAAATCCTGGCGGACACATGTGTGTTGTTGGGATCACTGACATAATATCGATTACAAAAATATAGACTTACCAAAATATCGGTGACAAAATATAGAATGCAAAAATATCGAAGTCCTATCTACAAACAGGTAAGTACAAAAATATCGGATCAAAAATATCGGTAAAAAAAATATAGTTGGTCAAAATATCGTATTTTTTTAAATGTCTTAAAAGTAATTTAAAATTAATGAAATAATAAATATAATTAACTAAAACATAGTTAAAAATACTTAAATAATCTTAAAATTATTAAATAATTAATTTAAGTTATACAAAAACCATACAATTATTTTTTAATACATATATATTTTAACGTAATATTAATAAAAAATATACAATATTTTTACCGTAGGATAGCGGGAGGGTAAAATTTACTATTACCACTCCAGTGAGTGCAACAGTAGGGAAAGCGTTGGATAGCGTTGGGGTAAAAATTACTATTCCCACTCCAGGGAGTGCAACAGTAGGGAAAGTGTTGGATAGCGTAGGGGTAAAAACTACTATTCCCACTCCAAAGAGAGCAACTGTAGAGAAAGCGTTGGATAGCGTAGGGGTGAAAATTACTATTCCCACTCCAGAGAGTGCAACAGTAGGGAAAGCGTTGGATAGCGTAGGGGTAAAAAATACTATTCCCACTCCAGAGAGTGCAACAGTAGGGAAAGCATTGGATAGCGTAGGGGGGAAACCTATTATTCCCACTACAGAGAGTGTAACAGTAGGGAAAGCTTTGGATAGTGGGAGGGTAACAATTACTATTACCACTCCAGAGAGTGCAACCGTAGGGAAAGCGTGGGATAGCATAGGGGTAAAAATTACTATTCCCACTCCAGAGAGTGCAACAGTAGGGAAAGCGTTGGATAGCGTAGGGGAAAAAATGATTATTCCCACTCCAGAGAGTGCAACCGTAGGGAAAGCGTTGGCTAGCGGGAGGGTAAAAATTACTATTCCCACTCCAGAGAGTGCAAACATAGGGAAAGCGTTGGATAGCGTAGGGGTAAAAATTACTATTCCCACTCGAGAGGGTGCAACAGTAGGGAAAGCGTTGGATAGCCTAGGGGTAAAAATTACTATTCCCACTCCAGAGAGTGCAACAGTAGGGAAAGTGTTGGATAGCGTAGGGGGGAAAAATACTATTCCCACCCCAGAGAGTGCAACAGTAGGGAAAGCGTTGGATAGCGGGAGGGTAAAAATTACTATTCCCACTACAGAGAGTGCAACAGTAGGGAAAGCGTTGGATAGCGTAGGGGTAAACATTACTATTCCCACTCCAGAGAGTGCAACAGTATGGAAAGCGTTGGATAGCGTAGGGGTAAAAAATACTATTCCCACTCCAGTGAGTGCAACAGTAGGGATAGCATAGGGGTAAAAAATACTATTCCCACTCCAGAGAGTGCAACAGTAGGGAAAGCGTTGGATAGCGTAGGGGTAAAAATGACTATTCCCACTCCAGAGAGTGCAACAGTAGGGAAAACGTTGGATGGCAGGAGGGTAAAAATGACTCTTCCCACTCCAGAGAGTGCAACCGTAGGGAAAGCATTGGATAGCGTAGGGGTAAAAAATACTATTCCCACTCCAGAGAGTGCAACAGTAGGGAAAGCGTTGGATAGCGTAGGGGTAGAAATGACTATTCCCAGTCCACAGAGTGCAACAGCAGGGAAAGTGTTGGATAGCAGGAGGGTAAAAATTACTATTCCCACTCCAGAGAGTGCAACCATTGGGAAAGCGTTGGATAGCGTAGGGGTAAATTTACTATTCCCGCTCCTGAGAGTGCAACAGTAGGGAAAGCGTTGGATAGCCTAGGGGTAAAAATGACTATTCCCACTCTAGTGAGGTTAACAGTAGGGAAAGTAATGATTCAATATATTAATAAAAATAAGTTCAATATCAATACCAATACAAAATTAATAAAAATGAATTACCAACTTAATATCATGTAATAATTAATTAATTAGAAATAAAAATAAATATTAGTTATTAAAATTAATTACCTATTCATAATTAATTAACAACTAATCATTATCATCATCAATAACTTTATTGCGGCTATTACAACCATAAAAGCACATTTAAGTTTACAGCACAATAAAACATAGTCCAAAACAGTATGCAAGAATAAAATATCATGGAAGCACTAGTATATACATCTGCAGGGCTACATAGGCCTCATTAATTATGACAAGGAAGGAGTTCATCATTAATAATAGAATTATACAGATAAAAATGTATTTAAAACTATAAATTAAGATAAAAACTTTAAGAACATTGTTAGACACATACTATTACTCTAAAAGCATCCATTATCAGTGCGCCAAATGAAAAGAAGGTTGTCTACCTCCTAGGCTGAGCTAAGGCCCAATATCTTGGTGCAAGAGTAATTATAACAAATTGAACAGTCACGATAGCTAAGTGTTAGTCTTCAGCAAATGCCTTCGTTTAAACCACATAGCAAGGAGAAATTTTGAAATTACAACAACAGAAACTGGATCAGTATCGGTTCTTAGGATCCTAAAAAATATGCGGTAATTCCTTATACCCAAATTTCTACACAATTGTATAACCCATTTAGACCTGGCCTGTTTATATGCCGGGCAGAAGAGCAGCACATGAATTTCTGTTTCCTCCTCCACTAAGCATCCAGGACAAAGGCGATGTGTTTCACCCGACCACTTATTAGTTATTGCAAAGAGCGGAAGGGTCCCATATCTAAATTGGAGAAACAACTTCCTTGCTAATGCAGGCTGTATTGAATCTAGCACCTGCTCAAATTGATAGTGTGACTTAAACTCCAAGAATCCATCAGTTAAACTTGTAGCTCTAGTTGCCTGGATTAGGCTAGTCAATTTAAAATCTTTCAGTGATTTGGCTAAAGTTTTTTTGGGGATAGCTACACAAGACTCTTCTGGAGTAACCCATAGGTCCTCCCTACCCATAGAGCGAAAAGAATCTCTCACAAAAGACAACCAAGGTATGCTACCCACAGCCCCCAGTGATGACATTACTACTTTTAATTCCTCCCTATAGTGTCTCAACTCAGGTATGCTCCATAGCCGTCTCCAATAGAGCAATGGTCGGGACGAGATTAAGTCCACCACTGGGAGGATGCCCAAATCCATTCTAAGTGGTACTAGGAGTGTGTTTGTTGGCAAAGCCAAAATTTGTCTCATTAACTTATTTTCGGTGAGGGTTAATACATTTGTTGGGCTATGCCCCCAAAGTTCAGCCCCATATAAAGAGGCCGACCGTGCTTGCACTTTATATATTTCCAACTGTGGGCTTATAACCTTTGAAACACAGCCCTTCTGAACTTTCAATACTCCCCCTGTTGCTTGGGTTGACTTCAGGTTAGCCTTATTAATTTGAGGGCCCCATCCCATCTTATCGTTTAGGGATAGACCCAAATAATCAAAAACATGGACGCGCTCAAACTGCATATCATCCATCATTGGGTGTGGGCAGTTAATAGAATTGGCATTGAAGACCATATATTTTGTTTTATTGATATTAACTAAAAGATTCCTCCTTTTGCAAAACTGACTGAATTCCACTAATACTCGCTGCATCTCCATAGTGACTTCTAGAGGAGCAGCGTATCATCCACAAACATTAATGTAGGAAATTTGCGGGATGATATCTTAGGGGAATCTAAATCCTTTACGGCAAGTAGCTCTTCAATTAAACCATTTAGAAAAAGGGAAAAGAGGGTGTGCGCGAGCACAAATCACTGCCTCACTCCTTTGCCAACAGGGAAGGGGGCTGTCAGTTGGCCATTCTTGCCGTATCTTACTCTAGCACATGTGCCCTCGTGGAGGCGTTTGAGGTGAAAACAAAGATAAGGTGGGACTCCCATGTCCAGCAAGATACCCCAAAGCTGGTCACGGTCGACCATATCAAACGCAGATTTCAAATCCACGAAGGTAAGATACAGACTCCCACCTTCCAAAATCACATTCTTCCAATAGATTAACTGTAGCCTAAATAGCGGATATACAGTTGAAATCTTGGCTCTAAAGCCAGCTTGCAACAGAGTTAATACCTCACGGTCTTCCATCCAATCCTGTAATCTTCCTAATAACACCCTCCCAAAAATGTTTTGGGTAACATCAATAAGGCTGATTGGCCTATAGTTTGCTGGTTCACACGGGGACCCTTTTTTATAGATCGGAACGATCTTAGCACCTGCCCACGTGGGCGTTGCTGGAAGGCCATGTAAATTTGCATTAAAGAGTGATAATAGGTATGGAGCCCACACTGTCTGTTCGTTTTTAACAACGAATTAATTTTCAATACAAAAAACTAATTAATAATAAAAATGAATACCAATTAATAATTAATTAACAGTAAATTATTATCGAGACACAAAAACTATTTTTAATATGTAATTAATTACAATGAAATTACTTCCCACCCTATTCCCCTATAAACCCACAATCCGCTACAGAAAATAAATTAATACAATTATCGTAATTATCAATTAATACAAATTAATTACCAATTAAAAATTAATAAACAATAAATTAAAAATCAATACCAATAAATAAATAAAAATGATTTACTTAATTACAATTAAATTACTTCACACCCTATTTCCCTATAAACCCACAACCCGCTACGAAAAACAAAAAAATAACATAATTATCAATTAATCAATTAATAAAAATTAATTACCAATTAAAAATTATTTAACAATAAAGTCAAACTGAATACCAATAAATAAATAAAAATATTTAATTAATTACAATTAAATTACTTCCCACCCTATTCCCCTATAAACCCACAACCCGCTACAGAACAAAAACGCAACATTTAATTAAAAATAATTAGTAATGTCAAAAAATTAATATTTAATTTAATATAATTAAATTACTTCCCACCCTATTCCCCTAAAAATATTTTTCACCACTATGTTGTGTCCATTCGATATTTTGTCTATTCCATATTTTGTAGTCAATATTATGGCTATTCTATATTTTGAAGTCGATATTATGTCTAGTTACCATGTTGTTGACAATACAGAGGCACACACACACATCAACACTCCCTACAAAGTCACACCCTTCACACTGCACACTTCTTGACTACCCAAGAGCACACATATAAGGTAGTCCATGGGACTAAGATGACTGGCCATCACAGGATGAACATACACATACACTGCTGGGCACATATAAAGGTACAACACACATACATCATGACATTGCCAAGCCAGCCTGCAAATCTGTGGACAGAATCACAGTCTGTGCTGGCAGTGTCCCCCAACCTGACATTTGAAGACAATATCCAACGCTGAAAATGCTTGAAAATGACTACTGCAGTGCAGGAACAAATTGTCATCGTAGACACCCCAAGTATCAGTGTCAGGAAGAACTGAAGTCCCTGTCACCCCTGTGAAAAAAAGAGTAGGCGAGCAAAGACATTGGCTATGTTGAAGTGGTACACAGAGCATGGGGCATAGTCAACCATATGCACACACCAAAACGACTTTATTCTTTAAGTACACTAACAAAACAGACAACAGGAGTAACTGTCTTTATTCACATATTGCACCAACAGTAGAGAAGCGCAAGGCACAAGATGCAGAGCATATCCATGAGAATCTGCACAGGGAAGAGTCCAACACAGCAAAGAGCAACAAGGCCAGTGTCCAGGGTAAAGTGCATGGCAAGTACATGAGAGGCTGCACAGGGAAGAGACCACACACAGCAAAGAGCAACAAGGCCAGTGTCCAGGGCAAAGTGCATGGCGAGTACATGAGAATCTGCATAGGCAAGGGCAAAACAGGAAGCCCAGTGGGCATGGCAAAGTACAAGCGAGTACATGAAAATCTGCACAGGCAAGGGCAAAACAGGAAGCCCAGTGGGCATGGCAAAGTGCAGAGCGAGTACATGAGAATCTGCACAGGCAAGGGCTAAACAGAAAGCCCAGTGGGCATGGCAAAGTGCAGAGCGAGTACATGAGAATCTGCACAGGCAAGGGCAAAACAGGAAGCCCAGTGGGCATGGCAAAGTGCAGAGCTAGTACATGAGAACATGCACAGGGAGTGTGTGCGACTGTACCCTTCTATGGGCAGCAACACAGTCAGGGGGTAACAATGGGCAGTACAGGCCCACCTGTGTGAGAGGCAGGTATGTGAGGGGGACTACTACTCAGACTTGGCTGTTAGGTGGACTGGGAGCTGGCTGTGTGTCGGGGACAGCAGGAGCACGTGACTGGGGAGAGAGCGGCCAAGGTGAGGTAGAGCTATCAGTGGCTTGGCAAGCTGGAGGGCTGCTTGGACCAGGTGGTGTAGTCATGCGAGCCTGAGACACAGTGTGGGGGGGAGATTTTTGAGGGGTGCCTTTCCACTTCTTGGGGATTCGAAATGGCTTCCCTGTACTGGGATTAATGGGAACTGGTGTGGACACAATAGGCACACACACCAACAAAGCTGCATCAGGTGCAGACACTAGCACTCTCTCTGGGGACATGCTGGTACCAGCGGAACGCTTCATTTGGTTTCGCCTCCGACCCTTCTTCTCCTGTTTGCCAGGTGTACCCCCTACAGTACCCTCCTTCCCCTGCTTCACTGGGCTTGGAATGGGAGTGGAGCTGGTGGATGAATCTGCCTTGGAGCCCTTCTTAGGTGTACCCTTGCCATGCACCACTGGTGAATCTGCATGAGAGAGAGAAGCAGGGTCAGGTTTGTGGCAGCAACAGGACAAACCAATGCAATCAATGCAGTACAAAAGAGGACCAAAACGACATGTTGCACACCACAACCTGCAATCACAATGCGGGATGTCACTATATAGACCCCAACAGTGCATGTAACCCTGATCATCTGTCATGACTGAGCCATGTCTTGGCTGCACAGAACAACACCCTGCCAGTGGCTATAGTCTACCATACACACAACTAGCTCTGCGCACACCTATGGACATGATGGGGGCACACCACTTGTTGCTAATGACAGACCTGGAAGGAACAGGAGGGGACAACACAGTCACCGATTACAACTTGAGAGTCCACAATGGCAAAGAGCCCATGCCAACCAAAATGTTGTACTCTGGGGCCCAAAGACTGGTACACATTGTTGTCAGATTTCTAGGCCTCAAAATTCTGGCTGCATGCAATGGATGCATTGATGAAGTCACACTCAGATTGTGCACACTGCTGTTCCCTCCCAATGTTATTCACCAGATGTAACCTGGGTAGGCTGCTCAGGACTGCCGTGACTAGGGTTTTGTAGATGTGGATCAGGACCAACTGAAGCAACAGGTTGCAAACCAGGAAGGAGAGTGACACCAGGTCTTGCAGGTAAAGCGGGTTTTATTGGGATAACACGGTTGGTGTTTAGTATCAAAGTTCTCCGTGTCCTAAACGTGAGTCTCTCCCTGGCGAATTGGCTGGGATCCGTCTTTGCAGCGCGAGAGTCCTCTCCAGGGTCTTCGGGTCTTCCTCGCTTGTCCTTAAGGGATGATCACGGAGGCAGCTCACCGCTCCGGAGCCCATGCAAAGGAAGCCAACAGAAGGGCACCGTTAGTTCAATGGCCTCTAGGGAGGGGGTTTGTGCACCTTGGGGCCGGGTGAGGTGAGGCTGGGGGGAGTCCACCCGTGTATATCGTGCAATATGAATCTGTCAGTGACGTGTTGGAAGGGCAGACACAAGGTGAGGGTTAAACGCGGGGTAAAGAACACAGAAGGAAGGGGGGAGACGCGGGAGACAAACGCGGGTCTATTTACAGTAATTACACACTCTTCCTTCCCGCCCACACTGCCATACGCTGCCGTACCTGGGTCAGCCACGCTCCTCCCCTGGGAGAGTGGCACGGCGGCTCGTGGGGTCGTTGGCCTCCAGGCACTCCGTATCTCTCTCCTTCTCCTCCGAGATGTTCTTCGGGGTTTCCTCGCTGTTCTGGGTATTCTCCTTCTCCTCCGCTCCGTTCTAACCGCTCTCCGACGCCGCTCCTCGCCTGCTCTTCCTCCGGGGTGATGTCACACCCCCGGTATCTTACTTCCGTGGGTTTATCCAATCCAGGCGTTGTGACGTATGTAGGGGGAGTGGTCTCCTCCTCCTCCGAGAACGCCCACTTAAAGGCGTCGGGACCCTCGTCCAGTTCGTCGAGTCCGGTCTCCCATGGGTCCGTCTGCAAGGAAGGAGGCACAACAGAGTCATTGTTGGGAGTCCACCACTCTTCATTAGCGCTCCGCCTCGCCTTGTTACATTCCACCCCCCCTGGTTTCTCACGATCGGGGAGAACCGGCATGCGGGAAAGGAAATCGGCGTTTCCGTTGTCCTTCCCTTTCCTGTGGATCACTGTGAATGCAAAGGGCTGGAGGAAGAGAAACCATCGAAGCACCCGGGCATTCTGAGACCTGTTCCTCTGCATCCACTGCAGAGGGGCATGATCAGAGTACAACGTGAATGCCCTGCCCTCCAGGTAATAGCGTAGCTTATCAACAGCCCACCGAATGGCCAAACACTCTTTCTCGACGGTGGGATATTTCCGTTCCCGGGGGTGGAGTTTACGGCTGATGTACAGTACAGGATGTTCAGCATTGTCCACCCCGATCTGAGACAGAACAGCCCCGATGCCTGTCTCTGAGGCATCCGTAGCGAGGGAAAAGGGCCGTCCGAAATCAGGGGGCATAAGCACCGGACTGGTGGTGGTGGCATTCTTTAGGCTAAGGAAGGCGTCCATGGCTTCCTTCGTAGGGGGTTGTGGCAGCGCGTTACGGACGTTCTTTTGTAGTAGGTTCGTCAGGGGGCCGGCTATGTTTGCAAAATTCTGGATGAACCGTCTATAATACCCTACCAGGCCCAGGAAGGCTCTTAGCTCTCTTTTTGTGGAGGGGAACGGTGTTTCGGTGATAGCCTTTATCTTCTCCTCTTGGGGTGCTATGACCCCGTCTCCCAGCATGAACCCCAGGTACTTCACCTTCGGGAAGGCGGCTCGGGATTTCTTGGCGTTGACGTGTAGACGTGCCTCTCCCAGGGAGGACAGCACAGCGGCCAGGTGTTCTAGGTGCTCCCCCCATGACTGACTAAAGATGACGATGTCATCCAGATACACAGAACTGTACCTGGTATGAGGGGCCAACACTCGATTCATTAGCCTCTGGAATGTGGCGGGAGCCCCGTGGAGTCCGAAAGGGAGGACGTTGAATTCATACAACCCTTCCTCAGTGGCAAAGGCGGTTTTGTGTCGGTCCCCCTCCCTTAGGGGCACCTGCCAGTACCCTTTTGTCAGGTCCAGGGTTGTTATGTATCTTGCGTCCCCTATTCGCTCGATGAGTTCGTCGACCCTGGGTATGGGGAACGCATCAAATGTGGACACTGCATTCAAAGCCCTAAAGTCCATGCAAAAACGGGTAGACCCGTCGGGTTTCGGCACCATGACTATGGGGGATGACCAACTGCTCTTTGAGGGTCTGATGACCCCCAGACCCAACATGCTTGCGACTTCCTTTCGTACGTCTGCTCTTTTCGCAGCAGGGATGCGGTAAGCTCTTTGTTTGACTATACTCCCTGGAGTTGTGTGTATCTCGTGTTCAGCTAGGTGAGTGCACCCAGGAGTGTCTGAGAACAAGTGTGAAAAAGGCTGGAGACCATCCCATAAGGCCTTTTTCTCCCCTTCAGTAAGGTCAGGATTGATGGGTAGGCTTCCTAGGGTGGACTCTGATCTCTCTTCGGGCAATACGAGATGGGACGGCTGGGGGCTCGGTCCTAACCACTTCTTCAGGAGGTTTATGTGGATGGATTGCGTGCGGCTGGGCGACATACGCAGTTTATAAGTCGTACTACCGTATTTCTCCAGAACCCTGAACGGGCCCTTCCATTCACTCCGGAACTTCTGCGTGGATGTAGGCAGTAACACCAGAGTCCAGTCTCCTACGTTCAGTTCCCTCCTCCTTTTCCCCTTGTCATAGTATCGCTTTTGGGGGCTCTGGGCCGACTGTAGGTTTGAGTATGCCAGATCTCTTAATTTACCCAATCTGGACCGCAACTGCTGGGTGTAGTCAAGCAGGGAGTGCTGCTCCTGTGCCTCTTCCCTTTCCCAGGCTTCTCTGGTTATTTCTAGGAGTCATCTCGGTTGTCGGCCATACAAAAGCTCGAACGGAGAACATCCTAAGCTGCTCTGGACTTGGGACCGTACTACATACAGTGCTAAGGGGAGCATTTTGTCCCAGTCTTTGCTCTCTGAGCCCAACAGCTTTTTCAACGTGGATTTTAGGGTCCTGTTATAGCGTTCCACTAAACCATCCGTTTGGGGATGGTAATCGGAAGTGCGGATGTGGGTCAGGTTCAGGGTCTTGCACACCTCTCCCATCATTCGGGACACAAAGGGAGTCCCCTGGTCAGTTGATATTTCGCGGGGGAACCCTACTCTAGAAAACAGTTCCACCAGTTTCTCCGCTACGTTCTTGGAGGTCGGGGCGGTTAGGGGGAAGGCCTCAGGGAACCTGGTGGAATAGTCCACTATCACCAAGGCGTAGGTGTGGCCCCTAGTGGTGCGTGGCAGTGGCCCTATGATGTCCATCCCTACGCGTTCCCAGGGATTACCTATGATGGGCAGGGGTTGTAAGGGGACTGCCGGGGGTTTGGACAGGTTTTTTCTCTGGCACACCTCGCACCGCTGACAGTAGGCCTCTGTCTCTTTATAAATGCCGGGCCAATAGAAAAGACGCAGGATATTCCGAGTGGTCTTTTCGGCCCCACTGTGACCTGCGGTTAGATGTGTATGTGCAAAGAACAAGATCTGTTCGCGGAAGTCTTTCGGCACCACTAGTTGTCCCTGGTCTCCTTCTTCCCCTTCTCGATATAGCAGATCGTCTCTGATACTGAAGCGGGGGTATCGTTGCTCCGTGGCCGTGGTTTGTGCCACGTGAGCCGCTTCCCATGCGTTTAAGAGGGCGGGGTCGTTGGCTTGGGCGAACTTGAACCCCTTGTCTATGACCCAGGGCTCGGCAGACAGGAAGGCACCCACTGGATGAATGTCTAACTCCCTTTTAAACAGGGCCAGGAAATGAGGATTGTCCACCCCTAGAATCAATTCCTCGGGCAGAGACGCCACCACCCCCACCCTCACCGTGCATGGCTCCCCCTCAGCTGGTTTGATGGAGATGCGTGCGATGGGATAAGTCTTAACGTCCCCGTGGACGCACCGAATGTGTACCTTACCCCCCCACCCTATCTGGGAAGGGACCAGTAGGGACTCCCGTATAACCGATTGCCTGCACCCGGAATCCAAGAGCGCCTTAACTGGGGCTTGGTTCACCAGTACTCTTACGTAATATGATGGTCCCATTTCGGCGGTGTACAGTACTGCCTTGGGGATGTACCCGACTTCCATGGGTTCCTCGACGGGCTTCTTTCGGGGGCACATCCGGGCTATGTGACCCCATTCCCCACATTCAAAGCACTGGGGTCCCCTCATCGGTGCGACCTCCGGTCTGACGGGTCGTGGCTTTGGGGGTTCGTAGACTGATTTCTTCTTCTCTGTCTTAGGGGGGGCACAGGCGTCTTAGTGGTTTTCTCACTCTCCCAGGGAAATGTTCTGGGTGCCGCTCTTGTATAGTTGGCTGCCATCTCTATGGCCTGGGCCGCGGTTAGTCCTGGATGTTGTCTTAGCCATCTTTGGGTCCCGTAGGGGAGGGCCTCCATGAATTGCTCAAGGACTATGCTGGTCATGACTTCCTCTTTGCTCCGGTCGTCGGGGCGCAACCATTTCTCTGCGGCCATCTTCAGGCGTAAGTACAGCATTTTGGGGTTTTCCCCTGTAACCCCCTTTTCCTTCCGGAACCTGATGCGGTATGCTTCAGCGTCCATTCCGAGGTGATCCAGTATCACCTCCTTGATGGCGGTATAGGAGGAAGTACCGGCATGGTTTGCAACCTGGTAGGCCGTCTGCGCTTCACCCGTCAACAAGGGGGCGAGAAAGAAAGGCCACTTTTCTTCCGGCCACCCACACGCACGGGCGGCTCTCTCGAAATTAACCAGGAAGGCATCCGGGTCTTCCCCCGTGACGTATTTCTGTAAGGCTACCCCGGCTGGGTGAGGACCCGCCGGTCTACGGTCCCCCAAGACAGCGGGCCCTGGAGTCTGTACCGCTTTCTGTAAGCTGTCCATCTGCTGTGTCATGGTGCTGCGGAACAAAGCCCTATCCGCGTCTGCTGTGCTAATCTGTTGGCTGATGGCCCACTCCAACTTCTGTTGGCCGTCGATGAGGGTCTGGATGACCTGATCCACCATTATCTCACTGTCCGAGGGGGTAGATCCCACTTCTGACACCACTGTAACCTGGGTAGGCTGCTCAGGACTGCCGTGACTAGGGTTTTGTAGATGTGGATCAGGACCAACTGAAGCAACAGGTTGCAAACCAGGAAGGAGAGTGACACCAGGTCTTGCAGGTAAAGCGGGTTTTATTGGGATAACATGTTTGGTGTTTAGCATCAAAGTTCACCGTGTCCTAAACGTGAGTCTCTCCCTGGCGAATTGGCTGGGATCCGTCTTTGCAGCGCGAGAGTCCTCTCCAGGGTCTTCGGGTCTTCCTCGCTTGTCCTTAAGGGATGATCACGGAGGCAGCTCACCGCTCCGGAGCCCATGCAAAGGAAGCCAACAGAAGGGCACCGTTAGTTCAATGGCCTCTAGGGAGGGGGTTTGTGCACCTTGGGGCCGGGTGAGGTGAGGCTGGGAGGAGTCCACCCGTGTATATCGTGCAATATGAATCTGTCAGTGACGTGTTGGAAGGGCAGACACAAGGTGAGGGTTAAACGCGGGGTAAAGAACACAGAAGGAAGGGGGGAGACGCGGGAGACAAACGCGGGTCTATTTACAGTAATTACACACTCTTCCTTCCCGCCCACACTGCCATACGCTGCCGTACCTGGGTCAGCCACGCTCCTCCCCTGGGAGAGTGGCACGGCGGCTCGTGGGGTCGTTGGCCTCCAGGCACTCCGTATCTCTCTCCTTCTCCTCCGAGATGTTCTTCGGGGTTTCCTCGCTGTTCTGGGTATTCTCCTTCTCCTCCGCTCCATTCTAACCGCTCTCCGACGCCGCTCCTCGCCTGCTCTTCCTCCGGGGTGATGTCACACCCCCGGTATCTTACTTCCGTGGGTTTATCCAATCCAGGCGTTGTGACGTATGTAGGGGGAGTGGTCTCCTCCTCCTCCGAGAATGCCCACTTAAAGGCGTCGGGACCCTCGTCCAGTTCGTCGAGTCCGGTCTCCCATGGGTCCGTCTGCAAGGAAGGAGGCACAACAGAGTCATTGTTGGGAGTCCACCACTCTTCATTAGCGCTCCGCCTCGCCTTGTTACACCAGACTACCCCAATGCTGAAGAAACCTGAAGAGCACAACTCAGATTGCAATGGTAATGCACAGCATTGAGAATCACCTTTGTAGGAACAATTTTGGCAAATGCATGACACTGGCACCCAGCCCAGCAGCCACTTACATGACACTTCATAACTACATCAACATCACATAGACCAGCGCTGGCAGAGGCCCTGTACACATGCAGCCACTCCCAGACAAAGTCACCCTTCCCAAATACTGACCCCTGCCTTGCTGTTGACACTCCTTCAGATGTGCATCCAGCTCAGGGTGAGTCACCGCCAAGATGCGGCCCATCAATGGTGCCATGCTGTGCCGTGCCAAACGCCCAGTGCGAGGAAGCAGCCCCAAGGTCATCTCTGCCACGTTTTTTGCCAGCCGCTGATGTCGTCCCACCGCTTGTGGCAATGGGTGCGCCGTTGGTAAGATACCCCCAGAGCTCGAACCTTTGTTGAAATGGTCCTCCACACGGCCTTACGCTGGTGTACCTTGAGCTGCAGGCATGGGAAACAAGAGGTGAAAATCGTCAGTGACACAGTGTCATATACCAACATCTATCAGTATAGTAGCAAGACACAAACTCGTCACAGATTCTACAATATGTCCATCACAGACTAGGGTACATCTCATATGGGTACTCTGAATGGGATAAGCTGATGTGATTGCAAGCAGTTGTGAGGGGGAACCTAGTCCCTGCACATCTCACACACATACAGGATGCCAACACTGAAACCCCTATGTAACCTGCACACATCTCCAGACCTCGGCATGGTTGAGCAACCAAACATCACATATCAATCTGTGCCTGGGGGTGAATTCACTGTGTGCAAGACTGTACAGCACTCAATGTCCCTGCCATGTGATCCGATGAGTATGTCATGTGTGTGGCACTGAGGGACATGGACTCACAAATAGCAATACCTCAACACAAGTCCGTCCGGGTGCAAACTAATGGGCTGAGATGGTGCATAGCTGGAGTGCAATGCAAATAAACTTAGGAATAACACAGTAAGTGAAATGATGTGTCCCTGTCTTGGTGGGCGGGCACTGTGCAGACCATCTGGGTTCATGCTGAGGTGGACAACAGGGGCACACACAGCCATTCTGCCAAACAATGACTGTCCTGGCTCCTGCATGACCAACATACTGCGTCACTGTATGGTTGACATTGCAAATCATTACACTTGTACCCACTACAGCAGGCCGGCCAACCTGTCACATTGGGACACTTATGTTTCACCGGGAGACTGCATGTTATGCAGTGCATGACACAACCCCACACCCACAGGCATACACTGCATCAGTAGGACTACATGTGTGCCCACCCTGCCCTACACCTCTGCTATTCATGACTTACCACTACATTTGGGGCACCATATAGCCTTGGGTACTGTGTGAGCACCTCGTCCACCAGCACCTCCAGCTCCTCACTTGTGAATGGACTGGCAGGGATCTTCTCAGTCCTTTCCATCACTGTGGGAATGGAACAACTGTGGTGGGATTGGATGGTCTGGGGTCTCAGGCAGCAGTCCCTGGAGGCAGCAGCAGAAGAGGGGTCTCAGACAGCAGTCCCTGGAGGCAGCAGCAGATAAGGGGTCTCAGGTAGCAGTCCCTGAAGGCAGCAGCAGATGAGGGGTCTCAGGCAGCAGTCCCTGGAAGCAGCAGCAGAAGAGGGGTCTCAGGCAGCAGTCCCCTGGGGCAGCAGCAGGTCAGAGTTCTGTGGCAGCATGCTCTGTGAGCTGTGGAAATGTGAGGCTCCCTCCAAAACATATATATCCCCCTGCGGTCGTCTCAAAGCTGCCAAGCTGCAGCAATTGGTGGTCCAGGTCTGCTTCATTCAAAAGCATCCAATGACTGCACACCTACCACGATTTTCAAAATTGCATCATGCCACCTCAATTGTCGTTCCCTCTGGCTCTAGGGCATGCTCCATGGCGGTGACACACCGCCGGGGCTCGGAGTGCACTACCACGATGGTGCATCTTTCAAAAGCATCCAAGGACTGCCTCCGCGGTGGCGGAGCACGCCTACTGCAATTTTAAAAATTGCATCATGTCACCCCAATCGTCATTCCCATTGGGTCTAGGGCATGATCCATGGCGGTGACACACCACCAGGGACAGTCTCCATGCCAATGACTCCCGCACCTGTGTGATTGGGGGGTGCCGGTGACACACCGCCGTGGACAGGCGGTAGCTACTGTGATTTGGGGGCCATGTACTTACATGAGGCACCGCGATATGTGTGGCAGAGCATGTCAACTGCCAATGCCAATGACTACTGCACCTGTGTGATTGGGGGTGCCGGTGACACCCGCCGGGGACAGGCGGTAGCTACTGCGATTTGGGGGCCATGTAATTACATGAGGCACAGCGATATGTGTGGCAGAGCATGCCAACTGCCAATGCCAATGACTACTGCACCTGTGTGATTGGGGGGTGCCGGTGATACACCGCCGGGGACAGGCGGTAGCTACTGCGATTTGGGGGCCATACAATTACATGAGGCACCGCGATATGTGTGGCGGAGCATGCCAACTGCCATTTGGGCATGTCTCCATGCCAATGACTACAGCACCTGTGTGATTGGGGGTGCCAGTGACACACCGCTGGGTACAGGAGGTAGCAACCGTGATTTATGGGCCATACAATGGCAATGGCCATCTGGCACACATCTAAAGTGCACAGTGGCCACATGGTCAAGGGCACATCATTTTACACACAACCCCAATGTCCCATTGACTCCACTGGTGGCTACACATGCCATGTTTGTGTATGTGTGTCTTAGATTGGCCTGTACTCCCTCACATGTCACTTATGAATTAGATGGTTGATGAGGCAGGGCAGTGTTATAGTGGACTCTACGATGTGTACACATGTTAATGTGTTGAGGTGCAGTGATAAACACGGCGATGCTCGTCTCACTGTATGATGTGATTACTAGCATGGCCTCTTCTGTCTGATCATACGCGCAATTGTCAGTTCAGTGCCAACTGTGGTCATTGTGTTGTGGATGTGTGCCAGGTTGAAATGATGCATTAAGGTGTGACAGGTACAGCAGCTAAGTATGAGCCAGTGTTATTTAGTTGTTACACATTGGCTGGATGCCATGCTCCCAGGCGTGCACATGTCAAATGTGGCCATATCACAATGTGCATTCACATTGACCTATGTGGTGTTTGAGGTACTTGTGTACTGTAATTAGAGAGGTGTGCCCTTTGTGAGGCTCACACGTACACACATGTAAGGTGGTGTGTCACTCAAGTGTTAAGTTGCTCTTTGTTTCCGCTGTCATCCCGACCCTGATATGCTGTGCACATTTCCTGAAGGATTGCATTGACATGTGTCAACTTTCATCTCAACTAGGAGGAGGCCAAATTTGCTTTAGCACTTGATAGTGCTGAAGGACATGGAGGATGTTGCGATCATCCGCGAATTCCGTCTTGATAGAAAACCCTTTGTGATATGTTGGAGCCCCATCTGCAGCCTCGCCGGATATATCCAACAGCTTCAATCCCAACTTATAAAGTGATGGCAGCCCTGCATTTTTTTACCACAGGATCGTTCCAAGAGACAGTGGCCAGCGCTGCTGGGATGTCTCAACCGATGTTCAACATGGTGCTGCGTGATGTTCTGTTTGCCATGATTATATACAAGGACAGATATATCCATTTCCCCAGGGATGCTGAATTGCCAGCTGTGAAGGGAGACTTCTATCCCCTTCTATCCTCTTGGGCAAATCCCCAATGTTGTTGGTGCCATTGATTGCACACATGTAGGTCTTGTGCCACCACAGGCAAGTGAGCACATATTCAGAAATCAAAAACATTACCACTCCATTAATGTGCAAGTGGTGTGCCTGGCAGATATGATCATCTCGCATGAGTGTGCCAAATTCTCTTGCTCTGCACATGACTCCTACATACTGCGGAACAGCATTGTGCCCCGGCCGATGGCTAATCTACTTCCTGAGCATGCATGGATTGTGGGTGAGTATGGCTAGTCGTATGGCGTGCTGGGTGTGTGACCTGCTGCCCTCTGTCTTTGCAACATTGCAATGTCTATTTGTCATACCTAGGTGACTCTGCATATCCCAACCGTCCATGGCTGCTGAGCCCACTGTGGAATCCCAGGACCCTGGCTCAAGTCCGCTACAATGAGACCCATGGGAGGACCCATCATGTGGTGGAGCGTACTTTTGGTCTGCTGAAGTAACGTTTCCGCTGCCTGGACAAATCCGATGGTGCACTGGGATGCTCGCCCAGGAAGGTGTCACAGATCGTATTGGTATGCTGCATGAGCCACAACCTGGCCATTCGCAAGGAGATTCCCCTGCTCCTGGATGATGCTGAGGACCCTAGGCCCCCGCCTGCACACCAATCAGAGTCCAATGATGAGGACAGTGGAGAGGAGGAAGGTGGTGACATACGTCAACAGCTTGTCACCCGCTACTTCACTTGAAGGTGGGTGACAATGTACAACATACCCATTGTCTGGTGATATTGCTTTTGTTGTGAAGGGGTATGTACAAATTGTAACAACAGCCAGTTGTAAACTCAGCAGTGGGTGGCTATGTCTGTGTGCTCCGTGGGAACTGCTCAGCTGGGAGTAGGAAGGTTTCAAATCCAGTCGTCGACCCGCCGCTCGACATTGAAGACGCGGCAGAAGCCGCGAGGCACTGTTCAGCCTGGGAACCGCCGTTTTAATATGAGAATACTGCGGCCGAAGTCGCGAGGCGAACCACAACGCGGAAACCGCCGCTTTACGCTGCAGTGCTCCTCAGCCTCCAGTGACAGTCCGTGGGGACTGCAACGGCCGATCGGGGCACTTCCAGCACTCGCAACTGCCTCCATTGACGCGGGTGCAAGGGAACTACATCCCCCAGCGTCCCTCACTGGAGCCTGCATGGCATCACCGGGAATGCGCCAGGAGGCGCTTTGAAACTGCTCCAGGGCTCCTGCAGCGCCCATCGAGGCACTTGCTGCACTCACAGCCATCAAGCCATTCGAAGTCCAAAACCGCTGATGCCGCGAGAGTGAACGCGGCAGGGGGAGAGATGAGGAGCGGTGTGCGTGTGTGTTTCGAGGTACGGCGGATGACCAGCATGTGATACGCTGTGAAAACCGAAACGCCAGACGAGCCGAGCTGCAGGTGAGCCCCCCCCCCTTCACCAATCTTCTGTGCTCTGCGGTGCAGTGCTTAACGGGGTAAGGAATACTGGAGTATTTTGTAAAAAACAACCTAGCGCCACCCCTAGTGCTGTTTAAGCTTTGTGGTTAAGCCCTTCTGTGTGACTCCAATTGACTCCAATTGATAATTGACTCCTACTGACCCCCATTGATCCTTATTGAATTTGGTTTGGCTCCACAGCAAGCAAACAAGTAAGCAGAGCAGGCTGTGAAAAAACGTGGCAATCAAAGCTGTAGAAAGTCACCACGTACCGCATTCCGCATATTGCATACAGCACACAGCTCTGTCCCAAACTACTTCTCCGCCTACCAGTTGATACTGTTGATGCTGTTGTTGTTTTAGCCCCGGTCCCGGGCTCCTACTTTTATTCTTGTACCAGTGGACTAGTGGACCAGACTGGTAGCAGTAGTTGTAGGAGCATAAGTCCCTCTTGGCGGCAGAGGTTGTAGCAGCCGAAGCAGCAGCGCTTGGGGCGTTTGGAGCAAGCCAGCCCGCCGGTGTGGGATTGGCAGCAGTGTGTGTGTTATCAGTGGATTATGGATTGTGGTCTTGTGCGGAATAACTCAACCAAGGTACAGTGGGAACAGCTAAACAGCCTCTAAAAAGCCGTGAGCTGCAGTTGCAATAAGCTAAGCAAAATAACAACGCACCTTGTCTTGTTACACTGGAAAATCTGCTAATTTTGACTCAGTCAAAACAGGAAACTTACCAAGATCCATCGGGGGTGGAGTGAGTAATCAAGGATTATGAGATCAGGAAAAACGCAACAAACACCACAGAGGAAACCTAAAAAAAGATTGTCTAACACAGATCTAAATTCTACTGCAGACATTAAGAGAAGGAAAGACAATTCATCATCTCGAAAGGAAAAGTTGGATTCAGTCTTAACACCAATAAGTGAATTCTTTAAATTTGGAGGAAAAAACGAGAACCAGAGATTCCATTTTCTTAAGGATCCAATGGCCGCAATTTTTGCCACAGATGGGGCTCAAGGTCTGCAGAGTCCAATAACACCAAAAACACAGGACAAAAGAAGCTTACAGTCGTCGGGATGCCCAAGCACCAACACTAAACAAATACAACCCTGTTCTGTAATGGAAAGATCCGCACATGTAAGGACGCCAGACCATGAAACAAATAGAAGTGAGGATGACTTAATCAAGGCAAACAAAGACGCAAAAAGTGAGACGGACAGAATTGATGTTTCACCAAATAAAGTGTTGATAACAACTACAGCGCAGGTGTATCCGCCCAAGGCCCAGCTTAAAGACCAGCTTGTTCAAAATAAAGATGGGAAACCTGGAGAATATCTAAAGGAAAGAGGAGACCTCGGGGTACCAAAAAAAAATATATATAACAAAGTGCAAACCGATGAATGGATCGGTTCTTTTTCCATATCAGATGATGAGGAGCTCATTCAATCATTGAACTTTAACATACAACTAAATGAGGATGCATTCATTCAAGACCGGGTAAAGAGTTCAGCTATAGGCACACCTCCGGTTCAACAAATTGGGGAGGGGGGAGGGGCAGCCTACACCCCAATAAAACACTCAGTATGCATGGACAAGCAGGAGGGGAAAAACATCACGCTAAACTCTAGCCCTATGGGAAGTCAACCATCCCGGTCACCCCCAATTACAATCTCTTCAGTGAGTGGAATTGATTTAATTTCAGAATTCCCGTTGCAATCCACCCACTCAGTAAAATGGAGTGAAAATTTACTGAGATCTTTAGAGCGAGCCATAGACATATTACATTTCCAATTGGACAAACTCGTTGTTCAGATTGATTTAATGAACTTGATAGCAGCTTATATTGCAGGGATTAACACCAAACTGGATACATTAATTGTATTGATCACTAAGGACAATCAGAGTAAGGCTCCCGGCAGTGGATTCCTAGTAAATTCAAATTGTGGATGCAGCCAGATAATAGATACATTGGCATCCCTTCCAGAAATATTAACGGAAATCCTACATGTCGTTATCCCATTAGAAAAAAAGGATGACAAGGAACACCCAGATATGACTGAAAGAATAGATGTGAAGAACAACAAAGTAAGCACAGAAGTAATGATACAATGCCCCCAACATGAAGGCAGTGTTATAATAAATAAAATCAAGGAATCTACTCGTTCAGGGGAAATGCAAACCGCCCAAGAATCAACTTCTACACCTAGTCTATCCAATGGTGGATTGACAAAAAGACAACGAAAAAGAACTCGTAAGGCCAGGCTTAATGTGAGTAAGCAAATTGGTCAAGAAAAGAAGCAAATCTATCCAATATTTTCACAATTGTACGGTCATAAAACCAATCAACCTTGTAATAAAAGCCCCCTTGGGGTCTCAGATGGAGCCACGTTTCATTTGCAAGATCCAATTGTAAGTTTTAATAAATCCCTTCAAAGTAATACATCTTCATATACACAAAAAAGCAATATACACTTACATGAAGATGTCAAACCAACAAAAAGTGACAAAGAGTGCATTACAATCGGAAAAAAGCAGGACTTCCCAGTTAATTCTAAATCCTCTGTGGGAGACAACACTATGGAACAAAAACAAGGAAAAATCAAAGATCCGAGAAAAGAAGGACATAAACAAATAATTGCTAATGAGGATATAACAAATTTGAATATACGGCTTGATGACAAAACCGTAAGTAGACAAGACAGTAAAAATAGAACCGTACTAACTTCAACAATTATCTCTACAAAGCGCGAGTGAATTTCAAATGACCACAGTACGGTTACCACTCAAGGTAGAGTACAAGCAGATCAAAACAAACTAAAATCGGACAGGTGGTTATTAAATAATTCAGAAAAATCAATGGGTTTCTTGAGCAAATATACGGAAAACAAAAATTGGAATAATTTGAAAATGTATCTAGATAAACAGGGACGGGTCTGCGAGTTTCCATAAACTACATCTATATCACAAGAACTTATAAGCACGGAAGTAGGTCAAAAAATTGATAAAACATTAAGTACAATAATAAGTGATGGACAAGTGAATGTATTACAGCAGGAAAGGGAGATTATGGACAACATAGTGCAAATTAGAAATAAAGTCGTAACACACAGATAGAACAGAATAGTCCCCCCCCAAACGGGCATTCGACAAAGTGAACCGGGGGAGTCATCAAATAAACTGATCTTCGAGCCAGAATATCAAACAAAGGGAAGATTTGACTCTTTAAATAGGGGAAACCTAATGAGATTATTTAAGGAGATACCAAAGCTGTGCAATATCACAACAGCAGATCTCCTGTCAGTGGAATTTTTGCAAAAGGAAAAAGGATCTGAAAAAGAGGTTACTCTGACAACATGGTCCTCAAAGGAAGTAACAGCCCCGATATTCTCTGAAAGAGTAAACTTTGATGCTTGGGGTATTTCTCTATCTTACCCTAAAAATCTGAAATACCCGTACCGACTTTTATCACATATAGTGAGCCCGATTACATCTGGAAAGGAGATTTGCCCAAAAAAATTGCTTAAGGGGGCTCGAAGCACTACTCCTAAAAACACCAATTCGGCAAATAACATATTAGAGATAACAAATCAGAATCGAGTTTGTCTAAACCAACCGCCAGAAGAAGTTCATGATTGGTCGTGGGTGCCCCATTTCTTGAGCTATAAACGATCCTGATGAATTTAACGATCCACATAGGTTAAAGCCTTTAGTGGTATACCCAGGTATGCTGAAGGACTACAAAATAAAAATCTGCTCATGGAATATCCATGGGTTCAATGAAACAGGCCAAGATCTTGATACGCAGGCGTTTTTACTATGTTTTGACATCATCCTGTTACAAGAAACTTGGAATTTGATTCCTAAACCCATTATTGGATATGTAGAATTTCATGTTCTGGCAGAACACATTTATAAATATGGGCACCCAAGGGGTGGGTTGTCCACCTTCGTAACAGAAAAATTAGCTTGGCAAGCGGAAGAACTCGATACGGGTGAAAGCTGGATACAGGTTGTGAAAATGGAAAGCAAGAACACTGGAAATAAAATGCCCTGCCAGCTGCTGATTTTAAACATATATATCCACCCCAATAAAAAGTTGAAAAAGGAAAAATTTGTATGCCTGATTAACCTAATCAAGGTTTTGCAGAAAAGTAATCAAAATTGTGAGTTGATAATCACAGGTGATTTTAATTCCAACTTAATAGGGAGCAAGTCAAACAAGAATTTGTGTCAAAAGGAAATGGAGGCCAATGAGCTGAAAAGCAATTTGGACACCTTGGGATTATACATTCTGATTGGGAAAATAAAGGGAGATCAACCAGCTAGGATCACTTTTGTAAGTGGGAAGAACCAATCAACTATTGACTATACTATGGTCAGTAATGAACTTTACATCCCAGTTGACTAATTTTTCATACAATCCCACCCCGAAATTGACAATTTGCCGCAAATATTGACCATCAACACACAGCTGTTTTCGAAAGAAAAATAACTGCTCTAACAGAAATCCCGGTAACATACAATCTGAAGAAATTAAAATGGCGTGGTACGAACATTTCACAAATAATGGATGCTGCACAAAAATTCATAAACAATGGTGCGTCGCAGTGTACCAAGTCATCAGAAGATTTTTGGGCACAACTGGGAAAGTATCTTCTAAATAAATTTCCTGTCCTACCGGGACATCAAGGTCCACAAGATAGAACGTATGAACCATGGTTCGACATACACCTGCGTAACCTAAAAAGGGAAATTACAAGGGAATGGAGAAAAGTATTAATGGCCGTAAGATCTGGAAAGCCAGCTATAAACAACAATATTAAAGAAATGAAGAAGAACTTTAGAGAGAGGTGTACAGTGGCAAAAAAGGAACGTAAGGAAAAGCTCGGGGAAAAATTACTCTGGGCCAGCAAGTTATCTAACAGTTGTGAATTCTGGAGCATAATAAACAAGTTAACTAAGGTAACAGGAATGTTGAAAAAAGCTGGAATAAGTGAGAAAAGTTGGGAACTACATAATAATATAAACCATGAGGTGTTGAAGAAATTGGAACCTGGGCCAGACACCATGCAGGAGAAAAAAAACACAAAAATTGACATTGACCCCTCTTCAGGAAAATAGTACAACGTGAAGAAATTTTAGTCCACCACAATAAGGTGCAATCTGAAAATAGTTCACAGGATTCAATTTATAATGGCTCAAACATCTTAATTGACAACAACCGACTAAGGGTCCGATGTAGGTAAATATTTTTTACCACTTCTTAAATACCGATTCATACCGAATCGGTATTTAAGAAGTGGTAAAAAAGAGGAGGGCAGATGTAGGTAATTTTATTCTTATAATTACCGAATCGGAAGGAATTGGTATTTACCGGTTCGGTAAATACCGAATCGGTAATGCCCATTGATTCCTATGGGCATTGAAGCCTATAGGAATCAATGGGCATTACCGAATCGGTATTTACCAAATCGGTAAATACTGAATTTTGCAAGGGTGCAGGGGGTGTCACTTTGACACCCTCTGGCACCCCCAATACAGGCATGTGTGCCATGTGGCACACAGACATGCCCTAAGGGCATGTCTGTGTGTCACATGGCACAGGTGTGCATGCACAGATGTGCATGCACACCTGAATTCGGTATTTTACCACCCAATAGGATTGGGTGGTAAAATACCGATTTCGGAAACAGTGCTACTTACATCTGGGTTTTACCGAATCGGTAAAATTACCGATTCGGTATTTTACACAGATTCGGTAAATTTACCGTTTCGGTAAATTTACCGAATCTGTAAAATATTTGCCCCTACATCTCAATGACCCATTTACCGGTCGGTAACGGCCGAATTCGGCCGTTACCGACCGGTAATGGCCACCTACATCGGGCCCTAGAAGAAGTAATACAAATATTAAAAACGGAGGGAGCAGCAGGGCCAAATGGACTTCCAAACGCAATCTTCAAACACAATGCAGAATTTTTAGCACATTTTCTTACTCCACTCTTTAATTATTTGTATTCACAAAATCAGATCATTAATTCCTGGAGAGGGAGCATATTTCATCCAATATATAAAAACAGTAATCGCAATGAGCCTAGTAATTACAGGCTAATCGCCCTGAAGGATAATTCCCAAATTTCAAACTGGTTTTAGGCAAGGAATAGGTACAAGTACAAACCTGGCAGCAATTGCACTTCTCATAGAAAGAGCAATTTTAAAGAAATCAGGTTGATTTGTATGCTATATAGATTTAAAATCGGCTTTTGACAGAGTTTCACGTGAACGACTATGGACAAAATTGAAAGGATGGAGGGTACCACAACAACTAATTAACTCCATAATATCCCGCAATAGTGAAACCTGGGCCCGGGTGAAGCTGGGAGATGGTAGCATAGCATCATCTAAGATCAATATACTAAACGGCCTGAAACAGGGGTGTGTCTTGGCCCGAGCCTTTTTAACTTGTACCTTGCAGACCTAGACAACCATTTGTCAAAAGTAAATGGCCATCCCCTGAAATTGGCAGAGGACCACATACAGTACCTGCAATATGCAGATGACATAGTGGTCTTAAGCCAAACCCCTATTGGCTTGCAAAGAGTCATCGACCACCTGACTAATTACTTCGATCAACAGGGGCTGGAGATAAACAGGAAAAAACAAAGGTGGTGCGTTTAGTAGGCCCAAGACCCAAAAGAAAATTTAAGTGGTTCGCCAATGGTAAAGAAATAGAGGAAGTTGGCAGCTATAAGTATTTGGGTATCAATTTAGGGCGAAGTATGTCCTTTAAGGATCAAAAAAGTGCAATAAGAGCAAAACCACAAACTTTAATTTTTGCATATAAACAGCTACAAATAAAATTGAGTTGCCCATCTTACTGTCATCTTTTAAAAACAATGGCAGCACAATTACTTCCAGCATTGGCTTACAGACTAGAAATATGGCATGGTCGGGAATACGGAATCTTAAACGATTTACAGACAAAAGTGTATAAAGCTGTTTTTCATCTCCCAAGAGCAGCGTCACTAGCAAAGATTTGCCTAGAATTTGGACTTCAAAATCAGAAATTCCAGAGGCAATCTGTTTTTGTGAAATTATGTTGGAAACTTCGCTCTTCGGTACCCGGCACCCTGAACAATCTATGCTGGACAGTAATAAGGGCCCAGTTTGATCAAGAAACCCAGTGTTCATGGGGTGAATACCTAAGAATAGTTCTGGTAGAACTGGAAATTCAAGAGGCATGGGACAGCAAGATGGAGAGGGTGGCGTTCAACAGAGTGTGCAACAGCTCCGCAAAACAATTATCTTTCCTAGAAGACAAAAACACAATGGTAAAAAGGTGACACTCCTGGACAGTGATACATTCATATGTAAAATTAAAACCGCAAGCCTATCTAGTAGCTCATTTCAGATTGTTTCTGAAAAAGAAGTATATGCTGTATCGGTTTGGAGTATACGAAACTAAGGATTTGCAACCAAGTTGGAAAGGGAAATATGATAATGCAACTTGCAGACTATATGGATATCGCAAGGAGTCCCTTTGCCACGTGATATGTGTCTGTCCTGCAGTTAGCGAAGCGAGAAAAATGCTTCTAAAAACCATCTTAAAAGTTCATGGGTCATCCACGGTTGTGAAAAAAAAAAAAAGTTCATGGGTCATCAAATATTTTAATCTGTAGAGGGGTAAAGTTTTTAACCAAGATTGACTCACTCTTAAAAAAAGCGGACATGAATCTGGGAATATGGTTATTAACGAGTTGGAAAATCTTGTATTTATCCAGACATAATGATGCACTTTATCGTGAATACTGTTATTTAATGAGTAGAACAATTTTCTTCTTTTGTATATATCAAGACTTAATGATCGTGAAATAGTTTTTTAACATACATTGTAGCAATTTTTTTTAAAAAGTGTTATATTTTATGGTTGTTAAAAACCAAATAAAGAAATTGTTGTATTCGCATTGTCTGGTGATATTGCTTTTGCCAGTTGTAAACTCAGCAGTGGGTGGCTATGTTCCTGGGACATGTCATTTGTGACCGTATACGGGACGTGTATGTTGACACTTGTTGCCCATTGTGACATCTGCATGTTGACTTATGTAGATGGTAGGTGTTGTGTTATGTCTATGATGCCACACTCAGACCAATGATTGTTGTTTTGTTGTGTTTCCCTATGTGCCTTAAACTTATCCTTGCCTACATACAGTACATACTCCTGATATATTATGAACATGTTGGAGACTGTACGTCCTGCACTAAAGACAGAGCTGACACGGAAAAAATGTGTGTGAGGTATTTTATTTACAAGCTTGACATGTGAGGGGGTGCACATTTACATTGAGGTGGTATTGGAGCAGTGAGTTGACAGTCATGCTAAAAGAATTGAAAGAGTAGTTACCATATTGATGTGGTGACCCAGTCCAACAGACAGATGCCATTCACAAGGTAGTGTGGTGAAGGACAGTCCAAACAGTCAATGCAGTGGAGAAGAGGGTTGCCATCAGGGCTGGCTCCTTGACTGGCATTTGGCAGGTGCTTTGCCTCCAGATACTCCCAGGCTCTTCTTAGGATGGCCCTTTGGTTGCTTGACAGCAGTGGGCCCTGCTGTGGTGCCAGTGGCGCCTGAAGACTCACCCCTCTCTGTGGCCCTAGGGGAGGATGGTGAACTGTCATCCTGCTACCCACCAGAGGGAGGTGGAGGTGTTGGTTGTTGCGCAGGCCTGTACCTCAGTAACGCCACTTGCTGGCCCATGAGGTCCACCATTTGTCCAATGCGGGTGTCAATGGACCTCATCAGCAAGATGAGCTCGCGTGAGAGGTCGTCTGACCAGCCACTTTGTCACTGGGCCTGTTTGTATGCCCCAAGGACTCTGGTGATGTGTTCCAAGGATGGGGTCCCAGCTTCCTGGTGTCTGGGGGTGACCCTGGCCCTCCCACCTACCCTGCTGCCACGGACCTGTTGCCTCACCACTGTGGGTCCCCGTGCACTCTCCCTGCTGTCCTCAGTTGGTAGTGTGGGGTGGTCATCCTCTGGGACAGGGAGGGTGTTGTGGGTGGCACTGGTGGTGGTGGTGGTGGGCGCACAGGCTGTAACAGCAGGGGTATGCTGTGCAGTTGGTGTTGCAGCAGATGTGATGGTGGGGAGGATGGGGTCCTGGGACCTGTTGCTCTCTGGCACACCCGATGGGCTGGCCTCGAGCTCATCGTCCAGAGGATCCTGGGAGTGTACATCCGAGAGTCCATGTATCGGGGAGGAGACTGGCTCTGCAGGTTGCTGGTATTGTCCTCTGCAGTAGGTTCTTGGTCACCTGTGGATTAGATGGGAAATGGTCATTGTAGTGCACTCCGTAAGCTTTGTGTTAGCTGTGTGTCATCCACTGTTAGTACAGTACACAATTGAATGATCATCACATTGCTTGCTATGTGCACTACTGTGCCTCCTGACATGTTGCAGTGGTACATCCATTACTTGTAAATGGTGTGAGGTATCAATGCATACCATACAACTCATGCAATAATCATGTTCACAGGGACCTGTTGCCATGTAGGGACCAGCACATGTTTTCATTGTTGACTCCTTGTTGATTTGTCTGACCTGTCAGACGTCACATCTGGCCATGTACTGACCATTGTATTCTCCTGCATACCTTTGTCCTGTCATGTGCATATCTTGATTTATAAACACACACATGCTTTCTCATTCTTGAAATGGCCCTTGTTGTTTGGGCCCCATGGCAATGCACTGACCTTTGAGTGCTGAGCATGATGGTGCCCAGTCTTTCTTGTACATGTGCATTGTTGTGTCACACTTTGGTAGCTGTGACAGTTCCCTTTGCTCACCCGTATGCACACTGTGTGTGGCAAGTGGGGTCGGTGTGCATATTTGTGCAATGAGAGGGCTGTTGTTGCCATATGGCACCATTTCTTGTGTGACATGTGTTTGGCTGCACGTACTGGCTAATTACCTGTTATGTCCTCACATTTGGCTTTGTATCGTGGCACATCTGTGTGTGCCTGGAGGAGGATTACATTCTGCTCAGTGGTGTCATGAGACTGAATGATATGTCTACCTAGCTGGTAAGTTGCTTGAGGTGGTCCATAATATGCAACTTGCATCTGTGTAGTCTGGAGTGCTCCATCTTGCTGTACTTGGGGGACAAGTGCACATTGTGGGAGTAGTAGTGCAGGCCTCACTCCCACATACAGCCCTCCAAGGCAAGATGGCTACCTACCTGTTAGGTAAAGGTGAACAATGCAATGGCTTCCACGTGCTGTCGGACAAGGGTGCATGGTGGGAGTAGTGGTATAGGCCTCCCACACACAGACACCCTCCCATGGAAGATGGCTACCTACCTGTTAGTTAGTTGAGGGTAGTGTAGTGGCTGACACATGCTTTGAGGTGGGGTGGGGGGAGGGCTCCATCATGCTAGGCTGTGGGCCAGGGGGCATGGGGGAGTAGTAGTGCAGGCCTCCCACCCACAGACACCCTCCCAGGGAAGATGGCTACCTACCTGTTATGTCATTTAGTGTACTGTAATGGCTTCCAAAGGCTTCTGAGTGGGTTGGGTGGAGTGCTACATCCTGCTAGGCTGTGGGACAAGGGTGCCTGGTGAGAGTTGTAGTGCTGGCTGCCTGCACACAGGCCCCCATAGTGATGTTGGTGGCTATGTTTGAGGTGAATGGGAAACATGTTTCTGTGAGTGTGTGGTGCAGATGAATGGTATTTGTCCTAGGTGGTGTAGCTTTGTAGTTGTGCAAGACAGTACATATCAGTGTGGTGTTAGTCATTTGTTTGTACTTACCAGCCTCCACTCCCACGGCTACTCCTGTGAGACTCTCTGGATGCAGTATGGCAAGCACCTTCTCCTCCCATGGAGTGAATGTTTTTGGTGGAATGGGAGGACCACCGTTAGTCCTGTCAGCCAGCTCCCGGTTCTTGCTTCTCCTCTCTTTGACAACCTTCTTCAGATCATGCCATCGCTTCATGATCTCCTTTTTGGATCGCGGGCGGTCCCTACTGCATTGACCCTTTGGACTATCCTTTGCCACATCTGTGTCCTTGTGGCTAATGATGTCTGTTGGACCAGGCTACCAAACAGTTGTGGTTCCACTCTGACTATCTCATTTACCATGGCTGTTAACTCACTCTCTGTGAATTTGGGCATTTTATGTGTGGACATGGTGTGTGGTGTGTAAAGTGTTTGTGGGTGCAGGGGTGTGAGTGATGTGTGTGGTGTGTTATGTGGTGGGGTTTGGTGGTGCTGGTGTGTTCTTTTGCCTCTCTTTTCAGATCTGGTGTATGCGCTTCTCTTCTGGAGTATTGCAAAGGTTTGTGGTCAGGGAAGGGGCTGGTTTTATGCTCAACTATGTGGGTGTGTCCAAATGGGGTATTCTTGTCAGGTGTGTTGTGTGTGTTGTCCTGGGAATTGTACTTTTCTTTTTGGCATGTGTTTGTGTCATTGGGATGTGATTTTGTGTATTTGGGGCGCATGGCTACTTTGATTTGTGTAATGTTTGGCCTTATTGTGGGGTTTTTGCATCGTCCGCCATGTTTTCCACAGATTATCGGCAGCGGTGGCTATGCTGCAGATCTTCCGCTGGTTCTACCATTCATTCCAGTGTGCGACCGCGACAGTCGAAAACAGCGGAACCTACCGCGGGACCATCGGGGATGTTCTAATTTCTCGTTCCATGTCTCCGCTATGCTTGCGGCGGGTTGTTATTTTTCATCAGCGTTTCCGACCGCCGCAGTCGGATTTTGGACATCACCGCCCGCGACGGGGGGTTTTTCTTGGGCCAGTTCCGCCACGGTTGGTCTTTTTTGGCAGATGAGCCTAAATTGACCACTGGTTTTTCTATGGTCCTTGCGGGCTGTTGTTTTCCGCTTCCATGGCGGTCGGGGTGATTTTCCGATGGCCATCCTAATGAGCCCCTAAGTATTTTGGTTATGTAATATTTTTTTTTATTTACACATGTATAAATTGATGTATCTTTATTTTTTAATAATTGTTGTATGCAAAAGTGTTTTTTTATATTTATTATTGATAATGTAATTATTTAGGTGATATTATTGTAGCGGATTTTGTGTGAATCGATAGTTCTGATGTATTACATGTTTGTTTAAAGGTGAAGATATTTTTGTTGCAGTATTTTTGTTTTCGATATCAGTAAAAATCGATATTTTTAACAATATCTGTCTTCTCAATATTTGTGGTTTTATTCGTTTAGTGTAGGAAGGTGATATATTTTTGTGAATATTTTTTGCTGATATTTTTGTGTTTCGATATTGTATGCATCAATATTATGTCAGTGTTATTTGAGCAGAAAAGTAAGCCTTCACCAATACTTTTACATTTGTATTGGTGAATAATAGCCTATTTCTTCAGCATCTCCTCTATTCTCCATTGTGTTGCCACACTTCCTTTAATTGCTGTGAATGGCAATGTGGGGATTTAGGAGCCTGTATTATGTGACAGGTCACAGATGTGCAAATCAGGAAGGGGAGAGCCCTGGCAGGCTCTACTGAGACTGTAGGTGGCAGTGATGTAGGTAGCATTACTGATTGCGTGAATAAAGATATGTATTTATTTTATTTTACTTTGACAGTTTGTATAGCGCAAACAAGACCCTTGAGGGTATCAGAGCGCTTTACAGGGCAAATGTAGGTGATTGACATATACATATAAATACGATGAGTTATGGGAATACATTACTGGTAACTATTAGAGACTAGCACATATCTACAAGAGAGTATAAGAAAGTTCAGGTGAATCTGGACAAGAAAATCAATTTCACTTCTTTTTTGAGGAAAGCAGCTGACGGATTAAGTCTCGTTTCTGGGGCAAGGCGTTCCAAATCCTGGGGGCCATTCCTGAGAAGGTACGATTGTATGTTTTATTCTTGGAGAAACGTTGTGGTTTAAGTAGAAGATTATCAGAACTCCTAGTAGTTCTGTTACCACTCGATAGTACTAGTTTGCAAGGGGGAATCTAGCAGCAAAGGGATTTAAAACTCTCCACTCACCTGCCAAGCTCTTTGATGCCAGAGGAGGCTTTAGAAGACACAGGGAAGGAAAGCATATTTAGTGGTGTAGGGTAAGCTTACCTCTAAGCCCAAAAGACACCTACATGACAGTGCACATCAACCTATCAATAAGGAGCATTCTACACATGCTGAAATACCTAAATACCCATGCCGATCTAGCTCACGAGACCCTGTCTATCTTATGATTTCTTTGCAGAAAAACAGCAGTGTCTACTACACAAATAATTGGAATAACATGGCAAATTGGTTAATGCCTTTTTCTATTGGCCAGTGCAGTTTTATGGCAGCAAAAATCAATGCTTGTAGTCTTTCAACGCAAACATGAAAACTTAAGGAACCAGTGTAAAGGTGGATTTCCAAAACTTTATACCATGCAAATGTATACTCTTTTATACTTACACCATAAACTAGAATATCATACCTGGTGGATACACTGGACCTAATGGACATGAATACTGTGTGATTACTGTAATAAAACTAGTGAGGCGAAGATGGACCCAAGCATCATATTCTGGCAGGAACAAAGAGAAACACCTACTCTGGCAAATAAAAGAAAAACTTTCAACTGTTGGTACAACATCTGATCATGACGCAGAGCCTTTAGATGAGGTGCTGAATTACAAGAAGTGCACCCCTACCACTATCAAGGATTCACAAGATTCTTGACCCATGGCACTGAATGAAAGCACAAGAAGTTAATACAAAACACAGGAAGAGAAGAGTGGATCTCCTCAGCCTTAGCACTGCAACAGCAATTATAGAAAGCCATGAAGAGGACAGAGGATGCTGGGCATTACCTGATTATTCCACTTCAGCATAAATAGTAATCACCAAATTCCTCCTGCAAACAGCATGTTCCAGATATGATGTCAGGTCAAACCCGAACAATCTCCTACATAAACCTAAAATTCTTGAGTCCACACAGAACTAACTGAAATCTTAAATTTTAACGTTTTAATGAATGCTACCCAAGAAGCACCAAATTGCTAGATTTTACACTTTTGGCAGTGACGTTTTTGGCTGTTTAATTGTTGTTACAGATATGGGTGCTTCATTTACCCGACCTCAAGTAAAAGACCCTGTATACTGGAGATATGCCAAATTTAATCGGAAAGTTAAGAACTTTGGGGTACATATAATGAGGTTATGTGTGCATATACTTTATCTATCTTTATTTAGGTAATTAAGGGTCACAAATATCAATGACAGTTATGAATCTTATCGCATCTAAGAAAAAATCTTCTTCTATCTATTGATTCTATGATAAGGCTTTGACGTGCAAAGTCATAGGGGTGTGTTTGTTCTGTAGTACAGGTGATAGTTTCACTCAGCATTTTCTTCATCTTTTGATTGATGACCAAATGGCAGGATTTTAATGATCCTGGAAAGTGATTTTAATGACCACTAAGGTTTATTTTACTGAGCCCTGAAAGTGATTCTAATTATGTTTCCATCTTAGGAGTGTGCAGCAGCTTTATAAACAAAGTTGATCAGAAGACAGTAATTATTGTACTGAGGAACACAGTTGAGGACGAAATAATTGTACACGTGGGTGTCATTTCTTATTGGACACTATGTTACTATGCCAAGAAATGTACATGAGTTGCCTGCCCTAATAGATGCACAAGAATGCATTCTTTTATGCTGCCACTTCACTGAGCAGGTTGTGGAGTATACTTTAATGTAATATGCAACGACCTTGAGATTAATCTGAATACATTATTGAATTGGGCTGACAAATATATTATGAATATATAATTATTTTTATGAGAAATACATGGGTAATGTTAGTCAATATCCATCACCTCTTACATGCTCCAGTCTGTAACTTTTCTGTCAATGCCCACTTACTTACGCCCCATGGGTTGCTGTTTGAATTCCTCCTGTTCACTGGTTCCACGTGTTCCTGCCTAAAGCCCAAACTCTAATTGCATGTGGGCAGCTCAGGCATACTTCATATCCTCAGAGGTTCTCATTTCCAGCGTCCTGCCCAATGAGATGCCCGACTTCCTCACAGTTACTTGCATACGTAAGCTGGCCAGCATCTGTGTAGGATCAAGTTAAGACCTTCGTCATTAGGGTCTTCCAACGTAAAAGTACCAGTCAGTGTCTAGAGCTGTGCCTGAAAGAAATCAATGGGCATGCAATGAATACAGTGCTCGTAGTCTTCATCAGCTTGCCGGCTGTGATGTGCATTGAGGGCATTACAACCAGAGCACTGTAAGCAGTGCTTAATTTGAGCCGGTGCTTTCTGGTGCTGAGAACCAGCACTTAATTGGTTTCCGGTGTCAACACCACACTTGGGCAGTCTGCCATATGGTGGCGCTGCTCATGTAATTAATGCATAGATTCATCAACCAAAATTGCGATCGCAATAGTTACGAAACAGCTATTGGGATCGCAATTTCTGTTACCGCAATTCATGATAGTAAAAACAACCAAATTGCGAATTTGCTAAAAATATTTTGCGAGTTCGCAAATAAATTCGCAGAATCAACGTGGAACCCCCTTTGCGATTCTGTAATAGCGATGTTCCACTGATTCTGCCAAATCATTTGCGAACTCGCAAAATAATCGCAAAGCAAATTCATCAATAACCGCAATTTGCGAAAAAAAACAAAATCACTATTATCAAGGCGCAATTTAAGGAGAACTCAAACCAGGTGGTAACCATAAAGTTCAATCGGAAAAAAAATATATCCTAACAAGATACAGGTGCGGGGCAAAACAAACACACTTAAGGAGACACAGTAGGAGCATGAAGACATTCACAATGCCAGGACTCTACATTGTGGTAAGGTGGCGAAGGCTCCAGGCTGCAGCCCGGAACAAACGCAGGATCCAGGAGTGCATCTTCCGGCTGCGGATCACAGGATTCAATTTATAATGGCTCAAACATCTTAATTGACAACAACCGACTAAGGGTCCGATGTAGGTAAATATTTTTTACCACTTCTTAAATACCGATTCATACCGAATCGGTATTTAAGAAGTGGTAAAAAAGAGGAGGGCAGATGTAGGTAATTTTATTCTTATAATTACCGAATCGGAAGGAATTGGTATTTACCGGTTCGGTAAATACCGAATCGGTAATGCCCATTGATTCCTATGGGCATTGAAGCCTATAGGAATCAATGGGCATTACCGAATCGGTATTTACCAAATCGGTAAATACTGAATTTTGCAAGGGTGCAGGGGGTGTCACTTTGACACCCTCTGGCACCCCCAATACAGGCATGTGTGCCATGTGGCACACAGACATGCCCTAAGGGCATGTCTGTGTGTCACATGGCACAGGTGTGCATGCACAGATGTGCATGCACACCTGAATTCGGTATTTTACCACCCAATAGGATTGGGTGGTAAAATACCGATTTCGGAAACAGTGCTACTTACATCTGGGTTTTACCGAATCGGTAAAATTACCGATTCGGTATTTTACACAGATTCGGTAAATTTACCGTTTCGGTAAATTTACCGAATCTGTAAAATATTTGCCCCTACATCTCAATGACCCATTTACCGGTCGGTAACGGCCGAATTCGGCCGTTACCGACCGGTAATGGCCACCTACATCGGGCCCTAGAAGAAGTAATACAAATATTAAAAACGGAGGGAGCAGCAGGGCCAAATGGACTTCCAAACGCAATCTTCAAACACAATGCAGAATTTTTAGCACATTTTCTTACTCCACTCTTTAATTATTTGTATTCACAAAATCAGATCATTAATTCCTGGAGAGGGAGCATATTTCATCCAATATATAAAAACAGTAATCGCAATGAGCCTAGTAATTACAGGCTAATCGCCCTGAAGGATAATTCCCAAATTTCAAACTGGTTTTAGGCAAGGAATAGGTACAAGTACAAACCTGGCAGCAATTGCACTTCTCATAGAAAGAGCAATTTTAAAGAAATCAGGTTGATTTGTATGCTATATAGATTTAAAATCGGCTTTTGACAGAGTTTCACGTGAACGACTATGGACAAAATTGAAAGGATGGAGGGTACCACAACAACTAATTAACTCCATAATATCCCGCAATAGTGAAACCTGGGCCCGGGTGAAGCTGGGAGATGGTAGCATAGCATCATCTAAGATCAATATACTAAACGGCCTGAAACAGGGGTGTGTCTTGGCCCGAGCCTTTTTAACTTGTACCTTGCAGACCTAGACAACCATTTGTCAAAAGTAAATGGCCATCCCCTGAAATTGGCAGAGGACCACATACAGTACCTGCAATATGCAGATGACATAGTGGTCTTAAGCCAAACCCCTATTGGCTTGCAAAGAGTCATCGACCACCTGACTAATTACTTCGATCAACAGGGGCTGGAGATAAACAGGAAAAAACAAAGGTGGTGCGTTTAGTAGGCCCAAGACCCAAAAGAAAATTTAAGTGGTTCGCCAATGGTAAAGAAATAGAGGAAGTTGGCAGCTATAAGTATTTGGGTATCAATTTAGGGCGAAGTATGTCCTTTAAGGATCAAAAAAGTGCAATAAGAGCAAAACCACAAACTTTAATTTTTGCATATAAACAGCTACAAATAAAATTGAGTTGCCCATCTTACTGTCATCTTTTAAAAACAATGGCAGCACAATTACTTCCAGCATTGGCTTACAGACTAGAAATATGGCATGGTCGGGAATACGGAATCTTAAACGATTTACAGACAAAAGTGTATAAAGCTGTTTTTCATCTCCCAAGAGCAGCGTCACTAGCAAAGATTTGCCTAGAATTTGGACTTCAAAATCAGAAATTCCAGAGGCAATCTGTTTTTGTGAAATTATGTTGGAAACTTCGCTCTTCGGTACCCGGCACCCTGAACAATCTATGCTGGACAGTAATAAGGGCCCAGTTTGATCAAGAAACCCAGTGTTCATGGGGTGAATACCTAAGAATAGTTCTGGTAGAACTGGAAATTCAAGAGGCATGGGACAGCAAGATGGAGAGGGTGGCGTTCAACAGAGTGTGCAACAGCTCCGCAAAACAATTATCTTTCCTAGAAGACAAAAACACAATGGTAAAAAGGTGACACTCCTGGACAGTGATACATTCATATGTAAAATTAAAACCGCAAGCCTATCTAGTAGCTCATTTCAGATTGTTTCTGAAAAAGAAGTATATGCTGTATCGGTTTGGAGTATACGAAACTAAGGATTTGCAACCAAGTTGGAAAGGGAAATATGATAATGCAACTTGCAGACTATATGGATATCGCAAGGAGTCCCTTTGCCACGTGATATGTGTCTGTCCTGCAGTTAGCGAAGCGAGAAAAATGCTTCTAAAAACCATCTTAAAAGTTCATGGGTCATCCACGGTTGTGAAAAAAAAAAAAAGTTCATGGGTCATCAAATATTTTAATCTGTAGAGGGGTAAAGTTTTTAACCAAGATTGACTCACTCTTAAAAAAAGCGGACATGAATCTGGGAATATGGTTATTAACGAGTTGGAAAATCTTGTATTTATCCAGACATAATGATGCACTTTATCGTGAATACTGTTATTTAATGAGTAGAACAATTTTCTTCTTTTGTATATATCAAGACTTAATGATCGTGAAATAGTTTTTTAACATACATTGTAGCAATTTTTTTTAAAAAGTGTTATATTTTATGGTTGTTAAAAACCAAATAAAGAAATTGTTGTATTCGCATTGTCTGGTGATATTGCTTTTGCCAGTTGTAAACTCAGCAGTGGGTGGCTATGTTCCTGGGACATGTCATTTGTGACCGTATACGGGACGTGTATGTTGACACTTGTTGCCCATTGTGACATCTGCATGTTGACTTATGTAGATGGTAGGTGTTGTGTTATGTCTGTGATGCCACACTCAGACCAATGATTGTTGTTTTGTTGTGTTTCCCTATGTGCCTTAAACTTATCCTTGCCTACATACAGTACATACTCCTGATATATTATGAACATGTTGGAGACTGTACGTCCTGCACTAAAGACAGAGCTGACACGGAAAAAATGTGTGTGAGGTATTTTATTTACAAGCTTGACATGTGAGGGGGTGCACATTTACATTGAGGTGGTATTGGAGCAGTGAGTTGACAGTCATGCTAAAAGAATTGAAAGAGTAGTTACCATATTGATGTGGTGACCCAGTCCAACAGACAGATGCCATTCACAAGGTAGTGTGGTGAAGGACAGTCCAAACAGTCAATGCAGTGGAGAAGAGGGTTGCCATCAGGGCTGGCTCCTTGACTGGCATTTGGCAGGTGCTTTGCCTCCAGATACTCCCAGGCTCTTCTTAGGATGGCCCTTTGGTTGCTTGACAGCAGTGGGCCCTGCTGTGGTGCCAGTGGCGCCTGAAGACTCACCCCTCTCTGTGGCCCTAGGGGAGGATGGTGAACTGTCATCCTGCTACCCACCAGAGGGAGGTGGAGGTGTTGGTTGTTGCGCAGGCCTGTACCTCAGTAACGCCACTTGCTGGCCCATGAGGTCCACCATTTGTCCAATGCGGGTGTCAATGGACCTCATCAGCAAGATGAGCTCGCGTGAGAGGTCGTTTGACCAGCCACTTTGTCACTGGGCCTGTTTGTATGCCCCAAGGACTCTGGTGATGTGTTCCAAGGATGGGGTCCCAGCTTCCTGGTGTCTGGGGGTGACCCTGGCCCTCCCACCTACCCTGCTGCCACAGACCTGTTGCCTCACCACTGTGGGTCCCCGTGCACTCTCCCTGCTGTCCTCAGTTGGTAGTGTGGGGTGGTCATCCTCTGGGACAGGGAGGGTGTTGTGGGTGGCACTGGTGGTGGTGGTGGTGGGCGCACAGGCTGTAACAGCAGGGGTATGCTGTGCAGTTGGTGTTGCAGCAGATGTGATGGTGGGGAGGATGGGGTCCTGGGACCTGTTGCTCTCTGGCACACCCGATGGGCTGGCCTCGAGCTCATCGTCCAGAGGATCCTGGGAGTGTACATCCGAGAGTCCATGTACCGGGGAGGAGACTGGCTCTGCAGGTTGCTGGTATTGTCCTCGGCAGTAGGTTCTTGGTCACCTGTGGATTAGATGGGAAATGGTCATTGTAGTGCACTCCGTAAGCTTTGTGTTAGCTGTGTGTCATCCACTGTTAGTACAGTACACAATTGAATGATCATCACATTGCTTGCTATGTGCACTACTGTGCCTCCTGACATGTTGCAGTGGTACATCCATTACTTGTAAATGGTGTGAGGTATCAATGCATACCATACAACTCATGCAATAATCATGTTCACAGGGACCTGTTGCCATGTAGGGACCAGCACATGTTTTCATTGTTGACTCCTTGTTGATTTGTCTGACCTGTCAGACGTCACATCTGGCCATGTACTGACCATTGTATTCTCCTGCATACCTTTGTCCTGTCATGTGCATATCTTGATTTATAAACACACACATGCTTTCTCATTCTTGAAATGGCCCTTGTTGTTTGGGCCCCATGGCAATGCACTGACCTTTGAGTGCTGAGCATGATTGTGCCCAGTCTTTCTTGTACATGTGCATTGTTGTGTCACACTTTGGTAGCTGTGACAGTTCCCTTTGCTCACCCGTATGCACACTGTGTGTGGCAAGTGGGGTCGGTGTGCATATTTGTGCAATGAGAGGGCTGTTGTTGCCATATGGCACCATTTCTTGTGTGACATGTGTTTGGCTGCACGTACTGGCTAATTACCTGTTATGTCCTCACATTTGGCTTTGTATCGTGGCACATCTGTGTGTGCCTGGAGGAGGATTACATTCTGCTCAGTGGTGTCATGAGACTGAATGATATGTCTACCTAGCTGGTAAGTTGCTTGAGGTGGTCCATAATATGCAACTTGCATCTGTGTAGTCTGGAGTGCGCCATCTTGCTGTACTTGGGGGACAAGTGCACATTGTGGGAGTAGTAGTGCAGGCCTCACTCCCACATACAGCCCTCCAAGGCAAGATGGCTACCTACCTGTTAGGTAAAGGTGAACAATGCAATGGCTTCCACGTGCTGTCGGACAAGGGTGCATGGTGGGAGTAGTGGTATAGGCCTCCCACACACAGACACCCTCCCATGGAAGATGGCTACCTACCTGTTAGTTAGTTGAGGGTAGTGTAGTGGCTGACACATGCTTTGAGGTGGGGTGGGGGGAGGGCTCCATCATGCTAGGCTGTGGGCCAGGGGGCATGGGGGAGTAGTAGTGCAGGCCTCCCACCCACAGACACCCTCCCAGGGAAGATGGCTACCTACCTGTTATGTCATTTAGTGTACTGTAATGGCTTCCAGAGGCTTCTGAGTGGGTTGGGTGGAGTGCTACATCCTGCTAGGCTGTGGGACAAGGGTGCCTGGTGAGAGTTGTAGTGCTGGCTGCCTGCACACAGGCCCCCATAGTGATGTTGGTGGCTATGTTTGAGGTGAATGGGAAACATGTTTCTGTGAGTGTGTGGTGCAGATGAATGGTATTTGTCCTAGGTGGTGTAGCTTTGTAGTTGTGCAAGACAGTACATATCAGTGTGGTGTTAGTCATTTGTTTGTACTTACCAGCCTCCACTCCCACGGCTACTCCTGTGAGACTCTCTGGATGCAGTATGGCAAGCACCTTCTCCTCCCATGGAGTGAATGTTTTTGGTGGAATGGGAGGACCACCGTTAGTCCTGTCAGCCAGCTCCCGGTTCTTGCTTCTCCTCTCTTTGACAACCTTCTTCAGATCATGCCATCGCTTCATGATCTCCTTTTTGGATCGCGGGCGGTCCCTACTGCATTGACCCTTTGGACTATCCTTTGCCACATCTGTGTCCTTGTGGCTAATGATGTCTGTTGGACCAGGCTACCAAACAGTTGTGGTTCCACTCTGACTATCTCATTTACCATGGCTGTTAACTCACTCTCTGTGAATTTGGGCATTTTATGTGTGGACATGGTGTGTGGTGTGTAAAGTGTTTGTGGGTGCAGGGGTGTGAGTGATGTGTGTGGTGTGTTATGTGGTGGGGTTTGGTGGTGCTGGTGTGTTCTTTTGCCTCTCTTTTCAGATCTGGTGTATGCGCTTCTCTTCTGGAGTATTGCAAAGGTTTGTGGTCAGGGAAGGGGCTGGTTTTATGCTCAACTATGTGGGTGTGTCCAAATGGGGTATTCTTGTCAGGTGTGTTGTGTGTGTTGTCCTGGGAATTGTACTTTTCTTTTTGGCATGTGTTTGTGTCATTGGGATGTGATTTTGTGTATTTGGGGCGCATGGCTACTTTGATTTGTGTAATGTTTGGCCTTATTGTGGGGTTTTTGCATCGTCCGCCATGTTTTCCACAGATTATCGGCAGCGGTGGCTATGCTGCAGATCTTCCGCTGGTTCTACCATTCATTCCAGTGTGCGACCGCGACAGTCGAAAACAGCGGAACCTACCGCGGGACCATCGGGGATGTTCTAATTTCTCGTTCCATGTCTCCGCTATGCTTGCGGCGGGTTGTTATTTTTCATCAGCGTTTCCGACCGCCGCAGTCGGATTTTGGACATCACCGCCCGCGACGGGGGTTTTTTCTTGGGCCAGTTCCGCCACGGTTGGTCTTTTTTGGCAGATGAGCCTAAATTGACCACTGGTTTTTCTATGGTCCTTGCGGGCTGTTGTTTTCCGCTTCCATGGCGGTCGGGGTGATTTTCCGATGGCCATCCTAATGAGCCCCTAAGTATTTTGGTTATGTAATTTTTTTTTTATTTACACATGTATAAATTGATGTATCTTTATTTTTTAATAATTGTTGTATGCAAAAGTGTTTTTTTATATTTATTATTGATAATGTAATTATTTAGGTGATATTATTGTAGCGGATTTTGTGTGAATCGATAGTTCTGATGTATTACATGTTTGTTTAAAGGTGAAGATATTTTTGTTGCAGTATTTTTGTTTTCGATATCAGTAAAAATCGATATTTTTAACAATATCTGTCTTCTCAATATTTGTGGTTTTATTTGTTTAGTGTAGGAAGGTGATATATTTTTGTGAATATTTTTTGCTGATATTTTTGTGTTTCGATATTGTATGCATCAATATTATGTCAGTGTTATTTGAGCAGAAAAGTAAGCCTTCACCAATACTTTTACATTTGTATTGGTGAATAATAGCCTATTTCTTCAGCATCTCCTCTATTCTCCATTGTGTTGCCACACTTCCTTTAATTGCTGTGAATGGCAATGTGGGGATTTAGGAGCCTGTATTATGTGACAGGTCACAGATGTGCAAATCAGGAAGGGGAGAGCCCTGGCAGGCTCTACTGAGACTGTAGGTGGCAGTGATGTAGGTAGCATTACTGATTGCGTGAATAAAGATATGTATTTATTTTATTTTACTTTGACAGTTTGTATAGCGCAAACAAGACCCTTGAGGGTATCAGAGCGCTTTACAGGGCAAATGTAGGTGATTGACATATACATATAAATACGATGAGTTATGGGAATACATTACTGGTAACTATTAGAGACTAGCACATATCTACAAGAGAGTATAAGAAAGTTCAGGTGAATCTGGACAAGAAAATCAATTTCACTTCTTTTTTGAGGAAAGCAGCTGACGGATTAAGTCTCGTTTCTGGGGCAAGGCGTTCCAAATCCTGGGGGCCATTCCTGAGAAGGTACGATTGTATGTTTTATTCTTGGAGAAACGTTGTGGTTTAAGTAGAAGATTATCAGAACTCCTAGTAGTTCTGTTACCACTCGATAGTACTAGTTTGCAAGGGGGAATCTAGCAGCAAAGGGATTTAAAACTCTCCACTCACCTGCCAAGCTCTTTGATGCCAGAGGAGGCTTTAGAAGACACAGGGAAGGAAAGCATATTTAGTGGTGTAGGGTAAGCTTACCTCTAAGCCCAAAAGACACCTACATGACAGTGCACATCAACCTATCAATAAGGAGCATTCTACACATGCTGAAATACCTAAATACCCATGCCGATCTAGCTCACGAGACCCTGTCTATCTTATGATTTCTTTGCAGAAAAACAGCAGTGTCTACTACACAAATAATTGGAATAACATGGCAAATTGGTTAATGCCTTTTTCTATTGGCCAGTGCAGTTTTATGGCAGCAAAAATCAATGCTTGTAGTCTTTCAACGCAAACATGAAAACTTAAGGAACCAGTGTAAAGGTGGATTTCCAAAACTTTATACCATGCAAATGTATACTCTTTTATACTTACACCATAAACTAGAATATCATACCTGGTGGATACACTGGACCTAATGGACATGAATACTGTGTGATTACTGTAATAAAACTAGTGAGGCGAAGATGGACCCAAGCATCATATTCTGGCAGGAACAAAGAGAAACACCTACTCTGGCAAATAAAAGAAAAACTTTCAACTGTTGGTACAACATCTGATCATGACGCAGAGCCTTTAGATGAGGTGCTGAATTACAAGAAGTGCACCCCTACCACTATCAAGGATTCACAAGATTCTTGACCCATGGCACTGAATGAAAGCACAAGAAGTTAATACAAAACACAGGAAGAGAAGAGTGGATCTCCTCAGCCTTAGCACTGCAACAGCAATTATAGAAAGCCATGAAGAGGACAGAGGATGCTGGGCATTACCTGATTATTCCACTTCAGCATAAATAGTAATCACCAAATTCCTCCTGCAAACAGCATGTTCCAGATATGATGTCAGGTCAAACCCGAACAATCTCCTACATAAACCTAAAATTCTTGAGTCCACACAGAACTAACTGAAATCTTAAATTTTAACGTTTTAATGAATGCTACCCAAGAAGCACCAAATTGCTAGATTTTACACTTTTGGCAGTGACGTTTTTGGCTGTTTAATTGTTGTTACAGATATGGGTGCTTCATTTACCCGACCTCAAGTAAAAGACCCTGTATACTGGAGATATGCCAAATTTAATCGGAAAGTTAAGAACTTTGGGGTACATATAATGAGGTTATGTGTGCATATACTTTATCTATCTTTATTTAGGTAATTAAGGGTCACAAATATCAATGACAGTTATGAATCTTATCGCATCTAAGAAAAAATCTTCTTCTATCTATTGATTCTATGATAAGGCTTTGACGTGCAAAGTCATAGGGGTGTGTTTGTTCTGTAGTACAGGTGATAGTTTCACTCAGCATTTTCTTCATCTTTTGATTGATGACCAAATGGCAGGATTTTAATGATCCTGGAAAGTGATTTTAATGACCACTAAGGTTTATTTTACTGAGCCCTGAAAGTGATTCTAATTATGTTTCCATCTTAGGAGTGTGCAGCAGCTTTATAAACAAAGTTGATCAGAAGACAGTAATTATTGTACTGAGGAACACAGTTGAGGACGAAATAATTGTACACGTGGGTGTCATTTCTTATTGGACACTATGTTACTATGCCAAGAAATGTACATGAGTTGCCTGCCCTAATAGATGCACAAGAATGCATTCTTTTATGCTGCCACTTCACTGAGCAGGTTGTGGAGTATACTTTAATGTAATATGCAACGACCTTGAGATTAATCTGAATACATTATTGAATTGGGCTGACAAATATATTATGAATATATAATTATTTTTATGAGAAATACATGGGTAATGTTAGTCAATATCCATCACCTCTTACATGCTCCAGTCTGTAACTTTTCTGTCAATGCCCACTTACTTACGCCCCATGGGTTGCTGTTTGAATTCCTCCTGTTCACTGGTTCCACGTGTTCCTGCCTAAAGCCCAAACTCTAATTGCATGTGGGCAGCTCAGGCATACTTCATATCCTCAGAGGTTCTCATTTCCAGCGTCCTGCCCAATGAGATGCCCGACTTCCTCACAGTTACTTGCATACGTAAGCTGGCCAGCATCTGTGTAGGATCAAGTTAAGACCTTCGTCATTAGGGTCTTCCAACGTAAAAGTACCAGTCAGTGTCTAGAGCTGTGCCTGAAAGAAATCAATGGGCATGCAATGAATACAGTGCTCGTAGTCTTCATCAGCTTGCCGGCTGTGATGTGCATTGAGGGCATTACAACCAGAGCACTGTAAGCAGTGCTTAATTTGAGCCGGTGCTTTCTGGTGCTGAGAACCAGCACTTAATTGGTTTCCGGTGTCAACACCACACTTGGGCAGTCTGCCATATGGTGGCGCTGCTCATGTAATTAATGCATAGATTCATCAACCAAAATTGCGATCGCAATAGTTACGAAACAGCTATTGGGATCGCAATTTCTGTTACCGCAATTCATGATAGTAAAAACAACCAAATTGCGAATTTGCTAAAAATATTTTGCGAGTTCGCAAATAAATTCGCAGAATCAACGTGGAACCCCCTTTGCGATTCTGTAATAGCGATGTTCCACTGATTCTGCCAAATCATTTGCGAACTCGCAAAATAATCGCAAAGCAAATTCATCAATAACCGCAATTTGCGAAAAAAAACAAAATCACTATTATCAAGGCGCAATTTAAGGAGAACTCAAACCAGGTGGTAACCATAAAGTTCAATCGGAAAAAAAATATATCCTAACAAGATACAGGTGCGGGGCAAAACAAACACACTTAAGGAGACACAGTAGGAGCATGAAGACATTCACAATGCCAGGACTCTACATTGTGGTAAGGTGGCGAAGGCTCCAGGCTGCAGCCCGGAACAAACGCAGGATCCAGGAGTGCATCTTCCGGCTGCGGATCACACTCCTGGGCCAGACAGAAGAGGAGATCTACTAAAAATACAGGCTGAATGGGGCAATGATAACCAAGCTCATCCGAGACCTTGACCCCCTGATGCAGCACCCAACAAGGAGGACCAATGCGGTGCCCACCCATGTCCAGGTCCTGTGCTGCCTGCACCTCCTGGCCTCCGGAAGCTTCCAGGGGATTGTTGCAGTTGCAGGGGGGATCTCCCAGAGCAAACTCTCCCGCTGCCTACAGAGTTTCCTGGACGCCATGCTGACCCGGATACAGCATTACATAACCTTCCCAACCACCCAACAGGACTTAAATCAAACAAAGCTTCAATTCTACAACATTGCGCAATTCCCCCATGTAATTGGATGCATTGACTGTACCCACATCCACATCTGCCCACCCGCTGAGACAGAATACATGTACCGGAACCGCAAGTCCTACCACTCACTCAACATCCAGATGGTCTGCAATGCAAAGACAATCATCACCGACATAGTGGCCCAATACCCGGGGAGCACGCATGATTCTTTCATATTCAGGCACAGCGGCATACACACCCGCTTGGCCAGGGGTGACTTTGGCGAAGGACATCTCCTAGGTAAGTACACATGCCCATATACAGTACGTCAAGCCCATGTAGCTGCGCATGACAGGCACTGACCCTCTGCTCCTTTCCTTCAGGTGACAGCGCCTATGGCCTCCGTGAGTACCTCCTCACCCCATACCTCAACCCTGCCTCACCACAGGAACGGCGTTACAATGCAGCGCACATTCGCACCAGGAATGTCATTGAACGGACTTTTGGGATGTTAAAGAGCCGATTCCGCATCCTACATAAGACTGGTGGGGCCCTCAAATACCAGCCTGAGGTCTGCTGCCGCACCGTGGCCGTGTGTGCCGTACTCCACAATATTGCTATCAAGCGGAGAATACCTGTGGAGATCTCTGGCAGTGAGTAAGAGGGGGACAACCGCCCACCTGCGCGTCATGCACGCGGGGAGAATCCTGCTGAAGGACACAGGCGCCGCAACAACATCACACTGAATTATTTTTAGTGCTCCCATACCCCTCACACAACACTGCACTCATGCATGCCAAATGAAATAATGACATGAGTAGGATTTGCATTTGAAATAAATTCTTATTATAATGTAAACAGGATCTTTCTTTTACATTTTTTGGTTCTCAAAACATGAAAACTGTATTAAGTCATACAGCCCCATGATTGGGAAGCAGGGCTGCTTTGTACTTCAGCATGGCACTGCTGCTAATAGTCAGTAAATCACTAACGCCTCCGGCCGGACGCACCCTGTCGCCTCTCCACATCCACCTCGCCAGTATCGGGCCTTGATGCTGCAGTGGGCCTGGTACTGCGGCGTCGTTCTTGTACCACCGGCAGTGACAGGCTGCTCAGACTGGAGGTGCCCTCACTGGCATTATCCTCCCCCCTTGCATGGGCATGGCCACATACCTGCTGGTTCTGGACAGCGGTTGTGACCTGTTCCAACGCCCTAGCAACATCCTGGCAGCATTGCACCATTTGGCATTGCATTGCCAGGGACTGGCATGATAGTTGGGAAGTAGCATTCCCGATCAGGTGGTTTGACCTGGTGTATGCCGATAGGTGGGTCAGCAGCTGGCGGTGGCAGCGGCGGCTCATGTCCTGCAGTGACACCATGATCTGGCTGTTCTCCCTCACTGCAGCCGTTAACACCTGCACGCTTTCGGTGAGCTGACTCACGTTGCGCGCTGTCTTGTAAAGCTGCAGCTGCATGGCTGCCATGTGCCGTGCCTGCTTTTGGTGGACAGCTAGCATCCGGCGTTCGATGCCAGCCCGTTGTTCCTGATCATGTTGACCCTGGGCAGCCAGTGTTTCCACGTTGCCCTGCTGCCTCATCCAGCCACTTGACTGCGACCGCACAGTGGCTGTGCGCCGTGTCTGCCTCCTGGGTTGTGGTGTGGCCTGTTCCACTGCCATGTGTGACGCCTGGGGTGGTTGCTCTCCTCCTGTGGCTGCAGGGGTGGCCCTGTTTGCATGGGGAGGTGGTGGTACTGGTTCAGGTGTGTCTGAAGGTCCAGGTCGTGGGGCAGGATGGCTCTCTCCCTCGGTGTCCTCTGTGTTCTCCTCAATTTGGAGTGCCTCGCTGTCTGTGCTCTGTGGTTCAGCAGCACCTGTGATGTAAATGGGTGCATGATTAATTATATGAATCTTGCACATGGGATGTTACGACATGCATGCAGGCTTGCATTCCCTGACTGGCTTTAGGGACATGTTTCACTTGACAGGTCTGGCTGTGTGTGGCTATCAGGAAACTGCTATCACACTACAGGTCCCAAAATGCAATATGGCGTTTCTGATGTGCATGGCCTGCATTACTGGGGTTATCAGATGGCTAGCTCTGGGGGCATGGGCATTGTTAGGGGACGGGGTCGCAGTTGCATGGCTCTTAACTTTGGATTGTTGGGTGGGTCGGGCGGTGTCCAGCTGGGTGACCCCCACGCAGGCTGCAGGGTTGATGGTCTCCTCCACCAGGTCTTCAAGTGGTGTGTTAGGCGCAACTGTGGGGTCTCCTCCTCCCGTCGCATGTTGCTCCCCTAGACTCTCTGCAATGCGCTCTTTGGCACGGCCTCTGAGGTCGTACCACCTCTTCTTTAGCTTATCAATAGAGCGCTGGGTCACTCCGACAGAGTTGACCTTAGCCCTGATGCGCTGCCAAATGCGCCTTTTGTCTGCTTCAGGGACCTTCCGGGATTGCTTCCCAAAGAGCCTATCATGGTCCCTGCTTACACCCTTGATGAAGAACTCCAGCTCCTGTTCACAAAATTTAATTTTTCTTTTTCTGCCAGGTGCACTGCTTCCTGCTGCCTCCTGGGACATTCTGATTTCTGGATGTGTGTCCTGTTGTGGGGCTGCAGGGTGTGTCTGATGGAGCTCTGTGCTGTGCTTCTTCCACTCTCAAGCTCTGTGTTCAGAATGAGTGAGGCAACTGCCTACTTCCTGGTTGTGATGTCATCATTGTGCTCGAAATGCGACTTCCCGTTTTTGCGATCTCGCAGTTAGCGAGATCACAATTTGCGATTTCAGTAATTGCGAAATCGCAATTTCAACATGGGAAACCGGCGATTCTGCGATTTTTGTAGGATTTAGCGGAATTCGCAATCGGCGATTGCGGCCGACACCAAATCGCTTTTTTGGTTGGCTTTCATTGATGCATCCCATTCTGCGAATTCTAATTCGCGATTCGGTATTTTTCGCAAATTAGAATTCGCAGAATCTGGGCTTGATGCATCTGGGGGTAAGAGATGAGCAGTATAACAATTGTTTGGGAAAACAATATACATTACAAAATTGCTAATACCTGCCTCCCCAGCCATTCCTTTAGCTTTAGGGACCTGGAATAATCTGAACCGTCGCATTTACATGCGTGAGAGATGGTTAGTAGTTGTTTTGCCAGCAATGACAAGGGCGATGGATGGTGCAAGCCACAGTGTCCTCCTGGTCAGAGCCCTGGCACTTAATATTTTATAAATTAAGCACTGACTGTAAGAATCATTACATGTGTGTGTGCAGAGTCCTTAGTATTTGTGTAAATAGGTTTCAACAAGATGAGCAGAAGTGAGTGCTTCACTGATGAAGCTATTTCATATGAGATCTAAAAGGGGGTGTAATCCAAATCATACACTCATCCCACCAGGCATCCATTGAGTAAAAGCGTCTTGTAAAACTGTAGGCCTGGTGTCGGCTGCTTGGAGCCGCTTGAAGGCTTCTGGGCAGAGCCACATTACTCACAGACCATCTTAATGGATGCATCCCCAGTTGTTAGAGGTGTTCCCCATCGCAGAGGAGGGAGAAAAAATGTGGCATATAGACACCAAATTGCCCAGGGGTGCATATCACAGAACGCCCACAGTTGCATGTATTTGCACAGCTAGTGAAGGTTTTTTGCAGACGACTTCCTGACAAATGTGCCATATTTGATGTCGGTAAGGAGACATTTAGTGCCCCTTTGACCCTTTAGGTGGTGACCTAGTATTAACTTCCTGCCATAATAACATTGTGCAGTGCACACTTGCTATGCTCAACAGGTCCACTGCATTTTGCATAGCACTAACTAACGGATAACAACAAACACTTCTCTAGCAATTTAGAAATAAACATGCTAAGCTTACATACAATGGATTATGTTTCCTTTATTTGAGATTGTTGCAAACGTAGTAAAGGGCAAAAAAAGTCAAACCTAGGCCCTGGGTTATTTACCAAACAAAGCTTTTTTTGTGCAAAATACATACTGCAGAGCATTGTCCATTCACTTACATCAGTTTGGTTATTTATAATTAGAAACAACAACCTGAAGGAGTTTCTCATTAAGGCACCTCCTGCATGTGAAGTGTACTTACATTGAATTACCCCTCAGGGTCAGTTTCACTGCTTCCTCTTTTGTTTCACCATATGGCCATGCCATTTCAACAACATGCTGACACCAGGACAATCAAAGCAGTTACCTCTACATTTCTTTTACTTTGAGCCACACGAGAACTCCCCTATAATGGTTCATTGCAGTTGCCAATGAGCATGCTTATTAATTTAGATAAGTATTTTAATTTGATTATTTTAACATCTCCTTGTACTGTCCACTCTAAACTCACAATACAGCCAGTCTTTTCACGAACAATATATTACCAAAATGTAATAGGCAACTTGATGATTAATTAAATCCAGATCTTTGCGACTGGGGGTGAATGTTTGCGTTGCTTCAGCATTCTGTCGATCATTTTTTATTTTACTTTATTTTTATTAATGCAAAAAAGTCAGTAGATTCAACAATATTATACATTTTTGTAAATCATATAGAGAGTAGAGCTATAAAGGAGAAAAAAAACTACAAAGTTATTGCATTAGTGTCCCCCCCTCAACTTTACTCCCCCCCCCGTAGCTCCCCTCACCCCAACAGGGAGTTGGTCATCCTCCGGTTGCTCTTACAGACACTTGTACAAGTTCAAACTAAGCTTTACTCATTGCTCGCCAACCATCTAGTCAATGGCGCCCAGATTTCTTGACCTTTCCTTCGGGAGCGCGGTCCCCGACTTGCATAGATGGCTGTTTCCAAGTTATAATTCGCCATTAACCGAGAAAGCCATTGTTGAAAACTCAGTGGATTAGGGTCCAGCCATGCAGATGCTAAGAACAAGCGCAGTACTGCCATACCAATAAACACTAGTTTTTCTCCAGAGTTCCCCTGCAGATTCTGGTCGACCCCAAGTCCAATTAACATTGGTGAGAGGTTGCAGGCTATCCCCAGGGCTTCGTTATAAAAGTTAGTAATTTCTCGTTTTAATATATCCAAAGCGCTACATGTGGCAAAAAGATGACAAAGGTCTGCTTGATATAGGGCACAATGCGGACAAACCATTCCTCTGCCTGTACCCCATTTAGAATCTTTTTTAGGGGTATAATAACTCCTCTGAAACGCTGGTCTCTGCCTTCCATTTTGCAGCTCGATTTTTCGTATTGTTTGGCATTAATGAGTTAAAGGAATTATAGACAAAACCGATAGACAGATCCCCATTCTTTCTAAGTTTGTCAGCAATTTCAATGTTAGAGAACCCATTCCCCCCCTTTATAGTAAAAAATCCCAGGATTTGTAAAAACTTAAAGAAATCTCTAATGTCCAGTCCAAACCATTCACTAAGATTTTCAAATGAAACTAAGCCGGCTGGAGAGAAGAAGTCACCCAATTTAGTAAGACCGGCGTCTCTCCACCTTTCTATAATAGAGCCTTTACAAATTTCCGTCAAAATGGGGTTATCACAAAGTGGCGTATAAAAACTCAAGCGGCCAAGCCCAATGAGTTTCTTAATATATTTAATGACCTTGAAGCCACCTTGTAGTGACTTAAAACAGACTTTCTTCTTATGATTGTCATGCAGGTGTCGCCAGGCCCATCCCCATACCTCTGTACCCATAACAAGCTGAATTGGGGATGGTATCTCTTCAATCCTGCTTTCTCTAGGTTTTTCCTGTAAGAGAGCTAAATTATGCAATAAGGTAATAGCCCAGTAATAAAGTTTGACATTTGGTACTGCCAGTCCGCCCCTTTCTTTGGGCAAGGAGAGGAATTTAAATGCTCTTCTAGGTTTTGCGTATTCCCATATGAATCTGGAAAATAAATCTTCAATTATTTTAAAACATTTAATATCAAATTCTAAGGTGATTGCACGCAACAGATACACATTTTTGGGAAAGAACAGCATTTTTATACTATTGCATCTAACGATAACAGATAGATGCAAGTTTTGTAATCTAGCCAGCTCTGGTTTAATTTTGGCTATTCGTGGTTTAAACTTATCGGTCACAATACAGTCAGTATTTGCAGTAATATCGACACCCAGGTATGTTGCTTTATCGATCACTCGGTAATCACTAATCTTAGCGTGTTCATTACAAATAATCTGGGTTTTGTTGCGATTGATAAAATACCAGGGAAGTGACCCAAATCTCACACCCTCTATTTCGATCTTGCCAATTGCTACGTCAGGGTCAGGTGTCACCAGGGCGATATCATTGGCATATGCCAGGACTTTGGTTTCCCAGTTGTTGGTTATAATAGGCTGAATAAGATTGTTATGTTCTAGCTGACGTAGTAAGGGGTCTATATATATTGCAAATAAGAGAGGGGAGCTTGGGCATCCCTGCCGGGTACCTCTCATTATATTAAATAAAGTTATCAGTGAGTTCTCCATTCAACAAGAGTTTTGCGGTGGGAAGGACATAGAGCATTTTAAAGGCTTGCAGAAGGCCCTTTCCAATCCCGACCCTCGACAGAGCCTCCTGGAGAAAGGACCAGTAAACTCTGTTGAAAGCTTTCTCCACATCCAACAAGATTAGTGCTATTGGTTCCTTAGTAATATTCTTAGCGTCAAGAAGTGTAATGACCCTTCCGATGTGATCGGTCGTCCCACGCCCAGGAATAAACCTGTGCTGTTGTGTTGAGATAACCATATGGATAACTGAGGCCAGGCGTGTAGCTAGAATTTTTGAATAAATCTTGTTGTTCGAGTTGATCAGTGTTATGGGGCGATACGACCCAGGATTTAAAGAAAAATTATAATTTTGGCCTGTGACAAAGATTCAAGTGGTCTACCCCCTTTAAAAAAATGCATGACCAGCTGCATCATACAATCTTTCAGCTCTGTAGAGAATTTTTTATAAAAGTCAAGGGGTATGCTGTCAAGACCAGTAGCCTTGCCACTTGGTAGGCTATTGATACAGAATAGCATCTCTAACCATTGAGGCTGCACCTCCAGCTGTAGTTGTACCTCCTGTGGAAATCGTTCTATGGGGTTCTGATTAAGATATGTCACGATCTCTGCCAAATTTCTTTGTGGAGCTTCATAATAAAGATTTTGGTAATCAGACTGAAATACCTTTCGGATTCCCACTGAGTCTGATATTAATCCCTTATCAGGATCTTCAATCTCCAAAATTAGATTCCAGGTTGCCCTTTGTCTCGCTCTAATAGCAAGAGTATGACCGACTCGCTCGCTACATTCGTAAGCTTCCTCTCGCCAAGCGGCGAGTTTGTCGGCTGCACGTTTAGCTATTATTTCCATGATTGCCGATTTAGCAGCCATAACTCTTGCTTGAGCTTCTCTGTGTTCACCTTCATTTAAAACTATACTGATCAGCTCTTTCCCAGCAGCTGCTAACCTCGCTAATCGCTCACTCATTGCCGCTTATTGTTTTTTTACTCATTATGAGAGAAAATGTAAGTGTTTCCCCACGTATTCCTGCCTTGAGTGCACCCCAAACAATATCAATTCTAGCGCTTCCTATATTTTCTTTCAGAAATTGAGGTATCCACCCCTTCATGTAGTCACAGTATTCTTCTCTAAAAAGAAGCGCCCGCTCAAAGCTCCATGTAAAAGAAGCACCACTTTTAAACTCTCCCATCTTAATGTCTACTATTAACGGGTTATGGTCTGCCAAAATACGAGGAGTTTTTTCTATTCTGCAATTCTGCAGCAGAAAGTGGGATACTAAGACATAATCTATTCTTACATGTTTGCTGTGAGGATGAGAAAAATAAGTGAAACCAGGATTTGTAGGATTCTGCCGGTTCCAAAGATCCGTAAGCGCATGTTCCTGACATAATAACCTTAATGCCCTAAACAACTTTGGTTTATGGCCCCTGTATATCCAACCAGGCTCCTGTCTCAGATTCTTATCGGCAGGCAAGTTTATATTAAAATCCCTGCAGAATATTACCGGAAGAGGCCAATTAGCTAATTTGTTATTGATATGATGGAATACCGTCGGGTCATCTACGTTACTACCATAGATGGAGCAAATAGTGAGTGGATCCCCGTTATTCCTATGACATAGAGTGATTGCCCATCTCTCTAGCTAATCAGTTACGGTGCAACTAAATTGTAACATGCGGTTAGATTGCCAAGATTGCGACCCCACATGTGCGAGAGTTCTGCGTTGTGGCCCCACCAATACATACCTGTGTCGCTAAAAGGTGTTTCTGTGAATTTTCAATGTGCGTTTCCTGCATACAGATTATGTCTGCTTTTAATAACCTTAATCCAGCTACTGTATTCTGTCTTTTTTTAAGATCATTGAGACCGCAAATGTTAATTGTGGCGACACGTATTTTACTCATTTATACTTAATAGGGCTTGTCCCATCTTGTAAAGTAAAAGTTTGCAGGCTATGATCTCCCTTCTAGTAGACCAATACCCCCCTGCCCGTCCACCTACCCAGAGCTCCCCCTCTACCCTGCGCCTCCCTCCTCCCACCACCTATACTAGGGGTTACCTGGCCTAGCCAGGGCCAGGAGGATGGCATCTTAGGAACAAAAGACCCTGTGCTAAAACCGGTCTACCCCACCCCATTTTACCCCTCGGTGACAACACAAAAATGGATTTTTCAACATTGCATGCATTCTAAGTATAGCAATAAAGAGCTTCAAGAAAAAGAAAAGGAAAAGATAAGTAAGGATAAGATTAGAATGTTAATAGAGCAGAGGTAAAAGCCTTGTGATATCAGAATGGCATTTCTTCCCAGCTAATTATACTTAGAGCATTTACCAGTAGTCTGTCACTGCTTGTTCCCAGCTCTAGCAACAATTTCCTGTAAATATACTTTGGCCTGAATCTTGGAGAAAAAACTGTGAGTGGTCCCCTTATAAACAATTTGTAGCCGTGCTGGGTTCTGCAGTTTCACATCGGCTCCCAGCTGTTGGAAGGGAGTGAAAAGCTGCCTCAGCCTTCAACTCCATTCGACAGTTGCGTGGGCAATGTCAGGTCTTGTGAAGAAAGTGATCCCAATCAAATGCCCTTTTATTCGTAGGTCTAGCCAAGTCATTCAGTGCCCGGCCTATGAGAAAGTTTCCAAAAAACACAAGTATGGCACGGGGATGCTGTGGTGTAGCAGAGGCACGTTTGGAGGGCGATAACGCAAACCTGTGCGCCCGCTGAATTTCTTTATCCCAGTCCCAAGTGTGTAATTCTGGGAGGGCCCCCTTGAGGAGCATGATCATGTAGCCCCTAGGATCATTTCCTACTGCACATTCGGGTATGCCTAGAAGGCGGAGATTATTGCGCCGCTGCCTGTTTTGTTGCTCCTCCATCTTCCATATGAGGTCCTTAACTATGCCCTCATGCTCCTCTCCTTGAGTTTTCAGTGCGGCTACGTCTTTCTCTAGGATTTCTGTCTGTACTTCAATGGAAGTCATCCGATCTGCAATCTCTGCGCAGGTTCTGCTGACCTTCCTCACTGTCCCTTGTAATTTTTTGGTGGCTAGATGTGATCTGCGGCTGTCAGATTTGGCTTCCTCCTGGAAACTGTTGATGGTCTGTAAAACTGTTATCAGTGCAGGCTCAGACTTTGCCCCGTCTTCCCCTCCTCTGTTGCCGCCATTATTGCCTATAATTGTGGCATTACCACCAGAGGCGACCGTTGTATCTGACAGAACCGTAAGTTGTGTTGCAAAGTAGTCCCATTTCAGATCAGCTGCGCTTCCTCCATCAGGGGTATCGCATCCTCTTTGTCGATTCTCCCTTCTTTTTCCTTTGTACTGTTCTCTGCCCATGTCTGTTCTTGTAGAGCTCTGTATTTGAGCTGTTGTCTCCATTAGGCCCAGCTTTTTCACTTGAGGCAGATGTACTTATATCCGATATTTCAGATTCGTCAGTTAACGAGTAGAACTTTTCCGGCAAGTTGTCAGGCGTCTTCGGTGAGATACAGGGGGATTTGCCACTTGTACTTTGCGCTGTTTTTATTGATCCCTTAAATGGGCTCCTGCTGTTTGTTTCTTTTTTATCCAAGGAGTCGTCCTCATCAGTGCATTTTGATAGCTTGCCAGGGGGCTCCCCATCCAGATCGGGAGTTAAGCGGGCGTCTGTCACGGTTTCCAGACTGGGTAGGGGGGTGATTGGGGGGTGACCATAACCTCCTTTATTTTAGCCGAGGGAGCGCTTAAACACATCGTTTCCACAGCTGTATCTACCCCCGCCTCATGTTGTTTGGGCAGAGCCCCTTTTACCCCATCTGTCGTGGTGTGAACCTTGAGTCCTGACCCTGCTGCTAACCAAATGCTGCTTGTGATTAACTGCTGGCAATGTCCAGGATCTTCATGAGTTTTTGTTAACGGTCTCCTTGAGGCTTCTCCTTTTCCTTCTTGAATTGCAACCTCCACTCCTTCATAGTTCTCCCCCTTCTCTCTTTTTTCGAGCACCTTTATTTTGCTCCCACGATTGTCTAGTCATTTTTGCCGATTCTCAACTCTTCCAGAACCGGGTTGCAATGCTAATTGCGTTTGGGAGCCGGTTTGCATATTTTTACTTTTGCCTGCTTTCGCCCCCCTGCCCGCCATCCTTACTTGAGCTTGTGATTGTTGGGTTCTCCTGCTGCTACAAAGTATCCCGGTGATGTATCGGGCCACCAAGAGCTCCACGTATTGGCCAAGCAGCTGCAGTCCGACAAGCATCTCTCTCGCAGCAGGCGGGTTTCTATGGCTCACCGTCATATTCCTGCGTTGCATCTGCAGTGTGGATGCTGAGTCATATCGCAGGGCAAGGAGCATCGGAGATGACCAATTCACGACGGCTCTCTCGAGGTAAGGACGTGGCGTGTAGATGACTCGCGCTAATCCTGCTCGTCGCGTTGGAAGCCTGTCCAATAAGGTAGAACTATGCTGCAGATGTCGGGATGACTGCATTCAACTTCTTTTCCGCCGATTTTGTGTAAAGCAGAATTCCGTTATTCAGGGTATAAACGGAATTAGAATGCATTTTCTCAGGATCTTATCAGCGGGGCAACGCGTTGGAGTTATCGCTCAGATACCATCTTGCCTTGTCCATTTTGCATTTTTTTCTTTATGCTTTTGTCGCCCTAGGTGTGAAGGGTATGCCCAGACGTGGGTCCTGTGCTCACTGCATCACTGGATTTAAACCAACCTGACTGATATGGGGTGATACTCCGAAACCGGTCCGAGCATTCTTGTTTCCTCTCCAGGGAGGATCTGAATTGGCAGTTCAGGCTGGGCTGGAGGAGTAAGGTCAAGACTGTTCTGCATATCGGTGGGTCCAAACAAGGGTGGCGTGGTGAGCAAAAAAATGATGGTTTAAACCCAGGCTTAGTGACTGAGGGGAAATGTTGATTTGTACACCATTCGGTGTATCATTTGTTCTTTTTGCTTTTGGCGCCATAAGTGGGAAGGGTCTGCCCAGACGTGGGTCTTGTGCTCACTGTACCACTGGTTTCAAGCTAGCCTGGCTGATGAGGGGTGATACCCTGAAACCGGTCCCAGGATGCTTGTTTCTGGTACAGGGAGGACCTGGTTTGCTGGAGTCCAGATTTCCATATGTGATAGAATGCTGAACAAGGGAGTTTGCCACTGCGAAGGCAGGCCTAGACCAGGGGCAGTGTGACCTTGACTGAGACTTTGATAGTTGCCTTTTTAGATTTCTGGGTCACTGTTGATGTTTATTTTATTATTGAATGTCGGACTCTTTGTACTGATGATGGTCCTATCTCATGTCTGTTTGTATTTTTGAAACAATAAAAAGATTTTTTTTTTTTTAAAAGGGAGGACCTGGTTTGGCAGGTCGGGATGAACTGCTCCCATGGGGAGCAGGGTTAAGACTGATTTGCATATGGCTGGGTCCAAACTGGGGTGACATGGAGAGCAAACTATGGCTTAAACCCAGATCTATGACTGGGGATGAGTGTTTGAAAAGTTTCAACACTCCATACATCATTTTATTTTGTGATGTTGCTATGTGCACCCTAAGTGGCTAAGGGTATGCCCGGACTTGGGTCCCTTGCTTGCTGCACCACTGGGTTCAAGCTAGCCTTGCTGCTGAGGGCTGAGACCATGAAACCGGACCCAGGATGCATGTTTCCGATCCATGGAGGACCTGGCTTGGCAGTTCAAACTGGAAGACTGATTTGCATATGGCTGTGTCCAAACTGGGGTGACGTGGCAAGCAAAATAACGATGATTAAACCCAGACCTGTGACTGGGGGTGAGGGTTTGAAAAGTTTCAACACACCATCCATCTTTTTATTTTGTGATATTTTTTAAACTTTTCCAGCTTTGTGAACAGCTATGTTTGTGAATTTTAAAAGCAAACTGCAGATAAAAAAGGGGATGCTGAATAGCAGAGGGAATGTCCCTGCTTTTGATTGTCTCCTTTACCTTTAATCTTGCAGTGGCATGCTAGGGATCTTTCTCCCCCTGCCACAAGTTCCTGGCCAGGAGGGAAAGGTAATGACGTGACACAGTGGCATCTATTCTGTTTCCAGCTGCTGCTCAACTGACAGTGGTGAAACACAATTCTATGAGACTGATGTCCCGTCAATGTAGTGTGGGGCATTCTGTAGCATGGAAATGGTTTCGGGTGGCAAAATTAAACTCCGCTGGCCGCAGGCGAAACCTGGAAACTTCGTAATTCATTTGCTGTGAGCTTTCCTGAATTTGCCTGATGTTGTGACAGCTGTACAGAGTATTAGAGGATGTTGATCAGCCACCAATGACTGTCAATCATCCGTTGCATTTTGACACTGAAAACAGAATAGTGATCTGCACAGAGGTAGAAGTGCACACAATATTTATGGGAACTATGATGAGTGCAATGGGGGTGGGATCAGCACATTTGGGGTCAAGGCAAAAAGAAGTATGGGAACTGTGGGTGTAAAATGAAAAAAGACTGGGAACTTTGTTCCCAACCGATACCACCCACTTCAACCACTGGATATGTAAGACCCCATGCCTCGGCACAAGGCAGAGTAAGACATCAAGCGACCCCTAAATAAGATCATCAGCTCAGATTTCAGTTTTGTCCATTGCCTTGTCCCCTCCCTCGTCTTTGTATATATCCAAGAACAATAACATTCAATCAAAAACACTGTGCAATGAAAATTCATGCTACAAAACCACTTTGTGTGAATACTGTTAGGGGTGTAGTTGAAGATATTGTAGACGATAAATTTACTTGGTGGCAAGTAAGTAAATATACTACATATACAGCACATAAAACTAGCAAGTAAGTTTCCAAGTGGAGTGGAGGCCCTGTGGGAAATCTGGGCACCGGCAAGGGTGTTGGAATCATCAGCTGGTAGGAGTTCAAGTTCGAAATGTAGCTCTTTTTGTGTGGTCTTGAAGCACTGGGTAAAGTGGTAGCTCCTATGTCAGCCACCTGTGACTTCCAAAAGAGGGGTCCGAGCAAGTTAGAGGACCTAAATCTGGATGTAGTGTATATTGGCTTAGGAGCTGAGAATAGATCGCAACTTGGCACATAACAGTGAAGGATTTTAGATAGACATGTATGAGATGTGCTAGTGTTATCAAGAACCTTGAAATATAGAGTTAGACTCACATTGTTGATGGATAGCCAGCCAGGATTTGAAAGATGAGGAAAAGTAGGTGTGTTTGCCAGGGCTGTGGCAGGCATTGGATGTTTTCCCGTGTGCTGAAATATCAGCCCCTGCAACAAGAGCAGCATCATTGATAGGGCTGCTTGGGTTCCCAGTCCAGCCCTGGTGTTTGCTGTCGGAAATTTATGAGGATTATGGTGGCAGCAGATATAACTTTGTTCAGTGCAGAAAAAGAGCAGAGTGGTAGGAGTGAATTCAATAGATTTAGCCATGTTGGTGACAAACATACAGAGGCAGCGCCTCCACTATGGCGGAGGAGCATGCCCCCCCCCCCCCCTCAAAAGTTTAAGAATAAAACAAAGCTTATTATCGTTTTATTTTTCAACTTGTACGTGTGCGTCCTGGGGCAGGGCTATCATGGGGCAGTCAGGAGAGGGAGTGGTGGGCAACACTGCTATCAGTGCGCATGTGGGTTTGGCTGGCCATCTGAGGCCAGCCAAATCCACATGTGGATTGAGCTGTCTCCAATCCAGCTGCGTTGCTGGGTGGGAGACAGTAAAGCACAGGCTCACAGTCTCTCTGGGAGCGCACAGTCCCAGCAGTCAGGCCATTCCTGACACTGCTGTCTAACATGAAAGCAGCGTCAGGATTGGCCGCAGGGGATCCTGGGAGCCTGTGCTGCAGCAAGAAGATGACATGGAGAAGGGTGTTGGTTTGCAGGCAGAAGGTAAGTTATATTTATATGTTTTTATCTCACCCATCCCCCACTACCCCGTTGTCCATCGTCCCCCCTCCCCGCCTCACCACTACGCCCACACAGCAGCCGCTACTGAAAACATATGTAATGAATATATTAACGCTCCCCCTTACTTGACCTCACTGTATTTTATAGACTTGAGCTGTCAGTGTAGATTGTAGACAGACATGTAATTTCTTTATATTTTGGAGCATTTCCAAATCCTGCAGCATGCCACAAAGATCACGATGACATGCTCTGCGAGCAGAGGGGTATAAAAGGCTCAAGAGAACTGTTAGTCAGTGCCAAACTCCGTCTCAAACTTGTTGCTTGTTGGCTAATTGTCTGCAGACCTTGCATTTATCGACTAAACCTGCTATGTGTGCATGGAGGAAAAAAGCCAGAGAGGTGGTCTGTATAACTGGTCTGAGTATATCAAAGTGATAAATCAAAGGTTGAGATAAACTTCGAGATTCATAAGGAAAATAACATGGAAAGCAATGACAGAAATGTGAGTTGCCCTCATAAGGGGTAATTTCTGGCAGAAAGAAGAGTAAAATTAAAGATTCAGATGGACATGCAAATGAAAGTGCCCAATGGAAATTGAAGGGTCCTGGTCAATTTGAAATGGTGCACGAAATTAAAGTGTTGTATGGAATTTCAATGGCGTTGTGGAAACTGAAGTGCGCCAATGGCATTGAATGGCTTTGTAGAAACTTAAGTATGCACTGGTAATTGACGTTCTGCTTGGAAATCCATAAGCCCCATGGATATTAAAGGGCATCATGGAAATGTAATCGATTTGTGCAAATGTAAGTTCCACGTGGAAATTATAGTGATTCGTTGAAATTGAAGTTGCTCGTAGTAAGTGGAGTGCCACAGAGAAATTCTGTGGGGAAACTTAAAGGCCCATTCACAGGAAAGTGTCCCTGAAATGTATGGTGTCATTAGACTATGAGGTGCCTATGCAAACATAAATCTTAAGAATACAGAATCATATGAGGTGCACTCTTGAAATCTAGTACGATTGGTATTCACAATTTCCTCTGGTGAGTGTGCAAGGGGGACTAATTCCTTCAACCTGGGATCATAATGAGCCAGTCCACAATAGCACAGGTGATATAATGCTCTGTGTCTCCCGCTGCAGAGCATGAAGGCACCGATGGTGCTAAGTCTTGTTAGCCAATTAATATCATAGTTTTTGACCAGACTGGAAATCACAATGTAGTTTAGAAATCATCCAACCATGTAATAGTTGAGTTAGGGTTCTCAGATTTATCATAATATATATATAGTGTTGAATATTTTCTGGCAGCTCCTATGCAATTCACACGCCAACCACTATCTGGCACCCACACCTTCAGTCTGGCTCATGCCATAAACAGGATCACCTGAACTCCTGGAGAAGGACCTAACACCAAGGCACATGAGTACTTTCAGAAGATGTGCACACTAATATGATGAACTTGTGAATTGTTGCTCGGCTAATAAATGGTTTGATCAGTTCTAAACTACCTTGGAATTTCATTTATATACAGCTGACTTGAAGCACTTTACGGTGAGTAGCACGCTAACCGGAAGCCCAAAGTTAGTGGCCAGTACATTGCTTGTTGAAGTTAGTCTAGCTTGTTAAAGGGAACTTATCCATTCATTAGTTTCTTTGTGGTATGTTAGTGACTTAAGGTGTGATCATTTGGGAAGGGGGGTATGTGAGACGGCAAATTATTTTAAAAAAAGCTTGAAGACAGACAGGCTAGAGATTTAAGAGTAGTTTATGTGTAGAAGAGGCATATAAGGTCAGGAGAAGTCCATTAAAAGTAAATGAGGGAATATTAATTCAATGCCATGCAGGATTTTAAAGAATATAGCAGGCCGGCTTTTTGGAACAGCCTGTGTATCTAAACCTGTGTAAATAAACTCTTTTAAATTCTGCTCTTAAGGAAAGTAGCTTTTCAAATATGTAATAATCACCTCAGCGCAAAAAATCAAACCCAATACTTGCTGAGATCCCTTTACCAGATACCGTGAAGACCGTGCAGTGCATGTTTATGTGACCCATTCAAAATCTGGCCCAGAAGGCGCTCTCCTCGGCGTCCACCTGAAGAGCACCCCACAGGACACCATGTACAGCAGAATGGATGTGTCTGAAGTCACCTGACCCTCCAGCATCCTCCTTGCCTTGTAGTGGAGCAGTAAACATGTGAATACCAGACTGGTCAATAACTATAATACTAATTGATTGACAAACCTTGTGTAGAAGGAGACACACAGATCAGTATTTGACCTGTGAAAACAGTCCATTCACTTGGAAATTAGAAAGCCTTTTCTGGGTCCCATTGGATGCCGTAAGTCGATTGGCCTCGAATGGTGGGAATACTGCATCGTTGGAGGTGTAGCGATTAATGATGCTGCAGGTATAGCAGCAAAAGGGCAAAGAACCCTGAGTGGCCCACTGAACCCTGGTTATTGTTGTATCTGACAACCAAAGAGAAGCTAAGGGCCCAGTTTCCTTTTATGCACTATAGCCCAGACATCCTCACTATGCCACTGACTGCATCCAGCATGCAGACTTGGCTAGCCTGTCAAGATGTTTGCAGAATTCTAGATCAGACAGTACCTGATATGATGTCCAGTCCTGACAGGCTGTCTGATGCACTTACCTGCTATAAGTTCTCATTTTACAGAGGCCATTCCTTCTCTGGACAGCAAAGAATAACTACAATAATTCCAGTTTTCGTTGTGGGCTGCCTTGCTCTGTCTAGTGTCACTCCTGAACATCTTTGGACCTGGGAAAGATAAGGAAATAGATCACACGTGCCACCTTTCTTCTTGTAGAACGAGCATTCTTGCAGATGGGGAGAAAGCAGAGCCAGACACCGAGGAGCAGTGTGCCTTTGGACAGTCAGTTGGCAAGGAAACGAAGATTAAGTAAGATGCATTTTTGAATTATTGTCTAAATTATCCCAGATAAGAATGGTAACTAACTTTGTGCTGTCCTGTCTTGAATCAGGAAGACAATAATTGATTGATGTCTGTGTGCTGCCAGGGAGCTTTGACAATGATGGATTCATTTCTAGCTCTTGGTTGAAGGGATGGAGAGGGCGGCTGCAGAACACTTCTACTGCTGCTGGTATGACTGCAGAAGCGGAGGTTAGGCCTGGCTCTCTCTACACATGAACCAGGGCACAGCTCAGAGAAGGACCAAACACTAACCTCAACTCACACTCCTTGAGACAGAGAAACACTGCCTCCCTCACGGTGCTCAGAGAGAATGGCTCTGGGTCTGGAGGCACAGGCTCGCGTATCGTAACAGGGATACATGGATGTGGTCACTGTGGTACAGATACCGACTGATCCATGGCCTGAGAGACCCCATGAGAGACACTAGGACCAGGAAACACAGGTGTGCAGACAAATGCTGATCATGTAACATAATAACAGACTCACTAGCAACTAGTGACATTTGGAGAGTTTCCAAGAGGCCAAATCTATTGTACTATTTTCATAGTAAATAGGGAATGGATGGCACCATATTCAACAATGCCGTGATCATAACTTTTCTGTGTAAAATGGAAGATGGACCAGTCATCCCTGACGTTCAGGAAGGAACGTCAGACCTTTCTCTTCTCATCTCACCACTTAAGGCCATCTAAGCCTCTGACTTTGAACCCCTGCATTGATGCTCCTATGTTGTACTGTTTGTTCTTGTCCTTGTGCTGATGCTCACCGCACATCAGTAATGAGGCAGGTATAATACATAGGATTCTGTAATCCTTGTACTAACGGCAGTCACTAATTGCTTTATAAAGTTAAAGAACTTCACTATAATAAGGTTCTTACAGTCAAGTTCTGATGTCACAATGCCTGCTGCCGGAAGCCGAGGTTAAAGGCAGGTCAAGTCACAGAGCATAATTAAAGCAGCTGTTTAAAGCAACAAACTGATTTGCTTTTCTTTCTTCTGCTCTATTTTAATAGCTTGCAAAGACAAGCAGAGAGAATATGTTTAACTTTTGCACTCCTTAGGTAGAGAAAAGCTAGCACCTTTCTGCATGTTCTAAGCTACTTCAGATTTTGTTTTAAACTAACTTGTATTGAACTGTTTCTAATATCTGTTTGCAACAAATATCTAACAGTTTTCTTATGTGTTCACATTTCCACTACAGGATTTATTTATATTCTTCATGTTTGCAAACATGCTCGCTCTTTCATATGAAAGAACTACGCACCAAGATTTTAAGTGGTTTGTGGGAAAAGTAATGGGGTGGCCATGTATCATATGGATAAAGTACCCCCGGCATGCATGATAAGGCTATTGTAAGTGATCTTGCAGTGTCATAACCTTATAAAGGAACTCAGCCTTCGGCCTCATTCCTTTATACGGCTATTGAACTCCTCAGTGACTTGCAATAGCCTTATAATGTACAGCAGGGGGCACTTTATCCCTTATATATTGCATCTCTTTGTGCCTAGGTAAACGTGTGCTTTTCTAGAGCCTGAACCTAGCCAAAAGGCAGCAGAGTGTTGTACAGGATCAAAGGCAAATGTAAATGTTCCCTGTGTGCCTTCATAACCCATACATTTAGACATATAACTACATGAGGAGTTCCCCCGTCGCCTCCGGTCGAGTCTGTACTATAGAAGCACCACAAATAAAATACATGGAATTGGACAACAAACTTACGAATTTTGCTTTGTTTTCCACAGTGTTGAAAAACACCAAGTTATGCCTCACTCCACATAGCTCACAGGGGTAGAGCCTATTTTTAAAAGATATGTCATCACTGGCTACCGTCAAGCACCGGTCATTTGTAAATGTCACTTGAGACGACACAATACACGACATACATAGATGGAAAAAATGACTAAATGCAAAGACGTAACCCAGAAGATCGCAAGTGTTTCAATCAATACAATTAGGTCACTTTTGCAAAACACTATTCAATGCTGAACTGTCTATCCCACGAACTAATTAAATCATATAACTATCTCCTTGTCCAATGGGATAATTACCTCTAAACCATTAATTCCCTGATATCCTCCTAGCAAAACTAGCTTGTCCTTGTCCAAACCTCAGAGCTACGTTTTTTGAGAATATAATATGGTTAAACAAGCACATTATATTAACAAAATTTACATTTACTTAAAAACATAATCCTTTACCTGCTTCTCACATACATAATGAATAAAATAGTTTAAAAATTGTACAGACATTACAACTCTTTGGGGGTCCGTATCCATAAAATTAAAAACATCATTAGTCACCACTCACTTATTTATGAATTTTGTGACTCCGACATCCTATTAGTTTTCCCCACTAGACACAAGTTTACTGAAACCTCTCTATTTTGAATCTCTTTGTCTCTAACTATTGTGTTCAGTAAACGACCCAGAGGGAGCGTCAACCCATGGAAAAGGGTAAGCAAATGTGATAGAAAGTTGGCAATCGGTCCACACAAGTGGCATACATTATTGTAATTCGTGGTACATTTCCATTAGGTGGTGATGAGAAATATTAGTGTTTGTTGGAAACGTAATTTCATGTACCATTGAGATCTAAGGAAATAATAATGATTTAATATTATGATGCCAAATGTAACATCTTTTAAAGCTTTCATATCTTCTTTCATTTTGGCATTTACTACTACAGGCTGAGTGCTTTTTTAATCTCTGTAATGACGATCAGCGTGCAGGGTGCGCTGATATCATTGCAACAAAGTGAAAGTAAAACTAGCAATGGGCTCATTTTCCTTACACTGTATCAGTGCTCCGGGGGCAAATCTCAGCCCCCGAGCACTGATTGCTTCGGGAGAGGTATCGTTGGAAAGTGGAGGATCCACCCTTTCCAATGATAACTCTGCCCCAATGGTTCTCCGCTTGGGGATCACCCACAGGAGAGCAAAGCCCAAGCAGGGATTCACCGACTATGCCCCAGGTAAATGAGCAAGCAACCCCCTAGTCAAGAGCTTGTGCTCCCCTCCCACCAGCCCCAATAATTTCTGTCTTTCTGTCCCCTGAGCGCGGAGGAGGATTATTACCCTGACCTGCAACCTGGGGGAAGAGGGGACTGAAAGCCCACTAGACACCAGCGAAAATAATAAATAATTAGAGGGAGGGGCTGCCCACCATGGGCACGGTAATGCCACACCACAAAAACTGCAGCAACAGTCTTTCTGCCACACCAGGGGCAGATAGGGTTTGTTATTCCCAATCAGCTCCCCCGGGGGTAAAAAGCCAACTATAAACCAAGCAACATTTAGAAAACAAATGTACAGGGGTGGGGGCAGCCCACCATGGGTATGGCCATGCCCCCACCTCAAAAAAAGCAGCAACAGCCTTTCGGGGATAGATGGGGATGACTCCCCCTGATCTGCCCCCTCCTGGGGTCGGGGACAGAAAGCCCACTAGACAACAGGGAAACAAATAAAGAAAATGAAATGGTGGAGACTTCCCACCATAGGCATGGCCATGTCCCACCCCAAAAACTGCAACATTAGTGTTTCTGCCTCTCCGGGGGAGGATGGGGTAATCACCCCTATTTGTGCCCGGGTGGGGGGCAGGAATACCAGGGAAATTTTGCAAAAAAAATGTACAGGTGCAATGGTTGTCCACCATAGGCATGCCCCCACCCTAAAATGGCGCAGACAGCCTTTCTACTCCACTGTGGGTAGGATGGGGCAATTACCCCAATTTACTCCAAGGGGACGAAAGTCCACTAGACACCAGGTACTGCATTTATGCAGTATGTTTGGAGGGAGAGCCCCTCTCCCTGTACATGGGCCCATGCTCTCCCCATCCCACTCCACGGCCCAGTAGACTTTCTACCCCCAAAGGCTATATGATGGTATTCATCCCTAATCTGCTCTGCCGGGGATTTCAAAATGGAGTCAAAACAAAAAATAGGAGGGGACGATCTACCCTGGCATCAAGCCATACCCTTCCCCAGAAGGGACAATAGTATCAATCTGCCCCATGGGGGGCAGGTAGGAGGTCTGACCCAAATGGGGAGGTTCCATCCAAATATGTCCCCCAGGGAGGGAAAAAAGTTCACCTGACACCAGGAATTTTGCATTTGGGCCAAAAGAAAATGGTGCAGGTGTGCACTCTGGTTTGTCCTGTTTGGAGTTGGGGTGTGGCCACGGCCAAAGGGCGACACTTTCACCATTTTGTTACCCCAAAGGCATAATCTCTGATGTAATGTGGACTTTCTACACCCCAGGAGGCCAGTTTGTGGCAACCTCCCCAATTGGGACAAACCTCTTAGAGGTGAGAGGAAGACACTATTGCCCCTTCTGTAGTGGGGACTTGGCTAGATGCCTGGGTAGGCCGCACCCATTTTTTTTTCTGGTGCTATTTGAATTCCCTAGAGTTTAGTGGGCTTTCTGCTCGCCCCATGGGAAAACTGCAGTCAAACCCCCTGTCTAGCACTGGGGAGGGTAGAAAAACATTTTTTTTCCCATTTAAGTGGGGGTGCGGCCAATGTCAGTTTTTGTGTGCCCACTCCAGGGCCAGGTGGTGTCTGCCTTCAATTTGCCGCTGTGAGGGACAGAAAGCCCACTACACTCCAGGCGATTCAAAATGGTACCAAAACAAAACAAGCATTGGAAATGCAATAGGTCTCGGATTTATTTGAGTTAAAGATAATGGCATTGTAAATGGCCATGTCTTTTTGCCATTTGTTATGGCGTGTATGCATGTGGTGTGTAATAGAATTATGTGGTTTGGATTGGAATTGTTCACCCTGCACACTCGCACACTGTTCACCCTGCACGCTCACACACTGTTTACCCTGCACGCTCACACACTGCTCACCCTGCACGCTCACTACTCTGCACTCACTACTCTGCACTCTGAACACTCACTCTGCATTTACTACTCTGCACTCACTACTCTGCACACTCACTCTGCACTCACTACTCTGCACACTCACTCTGCACTCACTACTCTACACTCACTACTCTGCACTCACTACTCTGCACTCACTACTCTGCACTCACTACTCACTACTCTGCGCTCGCACTCTGCACTCACTACTCTGCACTCACTACTCACTACTCTGCACTCACACTCTGCACTCACTACTCACTACTCTGCACACTCACTCTGCACTCACTACACACTACTTTGCACACTCACTCTGCACTCACTACTCACTACTCTGCACTCACACTCTGCACTCACTACTCTGCACTCACTACTCTGCACTCACTACTCACTACTCTGCACTCACTACTCACTACTCTGCACTCACTACTCACTACTCTGCACTCACTACTCTGCACTCACTACTCTGCACTCACTACTCACTACTCTGCACTCACTACTCACTACTCTGCACTCACTACTCACTACTCTGCACTCACTACTCACTACTCTGCACACTCACTCTGCAATCACCACTCACTACTTTGCACACTCACTCTGCACTCACTACTCACTACTCTGCACACTCACTCTGCACTCACTACTCTGCACTCTGAACACTCACTCTGCACTCACTACTCTGCACTCACTACTCTGCACTCACTACTCTGCACTCACTACTCACTACTCTGCACACTCATTTTGCACTCACTACTCTGCACTCACTACTCTGCACTACTACTCTGTACTCACTACTATGCACTCACACTCTCCACTCACTACTCACTACTCTGCACACTCACTCTGCACTCACTACTCTGCACACTCACTCTGCACTCACTACTCTGCACACTCACTCTGCACTCACTACTCTGCACTCACTACTCTGCACTCACTACTCTGCACTCACTTCTCTGCACTCACTACTCTGCACTCACTACTCTGCACTCATTACTCACTACTCTGCACTCACTACTCACTACTCTGCACTCACTACTCTGCACTCACTACTCTGCACTCACTACTCTGCACTCACTACTCTGCACACTCACTCTGCACCCACTACTCACTACTCTGCACACTCACTCTGCACTCACTACTCACTACTCTGCACTCACTACTCTGCACTCACTACTCTGCACTCACTACTCACTACTCTGCACTCACTACTCAGCACTCACTACTCACTCCTCAGCACTCAGCACTCAGCACTCAGCACTCTGCACTCTGCACTCTGCACTCAGCACTCTGCACTCACTACTCAGCACTCACTACTCTGCACTCACTACTCTGCAATCACTACTCTGCACTCACTACTCTGTACTCACTACTCTGCACTCACTACTCACTACTCTGCACACTCACTGTGCACTCACTACTCTGCACTCACTACTCTGCACTTACTACTCTGCACTCACACTCTGCACTCACTACTCACTACTCTGCACACTCACTCTGCACTCACTACTCTGCACTCACTACTCTGCACTCACTATTCTGCACTCACTACTCTGCACTCACTACTCTGCACACACACTCTGCACTCACTACTCACTACTCTGCACACTCATTGTGCACTCACTACTCTGCACACTCACTCTGCACTCACTACTCACCACTCTGCACTCACTACTCTGCACTCACTACTCTGCACTCACTACTCTGCACTCACTACTCTGCACTCACTACTCTGCACTCTGCACTCACTACTCTGCACTCTGGAAACTCACTCTGCACTCACTACTCTGCACTCACTACTCTGCACTCACTACTCTGCACTCACTACTCTGCACTCTCCACTCACCACTCTGCACTCACCACTCTGCACTCACCACTCTGCACTCACCACTATGCACTCACACTATAATAATCCTTATGTCCTGTAACCAAGGGTTTGCCATTATTGATATAGTTCACTGCAATAACCTACTTTTCTTAGCCTTTGACATGTACTTTACTAAGAACCAGCATGTTAATAAATATATAAATACGTGCGACGGCAATAAAGCAGCATTGAAAAACAAGGGTTTGCCATTATTGATATAGTTCACTGCAATAACCTACTTTTCTCAGCCTTGGACATGTACTTTACTAAGAACCGGCATGTTAATAAATATATAAATACGTGCGACGGCAATAAAGCAGCATTGAAAAACAAGGGTTTGCCATTATTGATATAGTTCACTGCAATAACCTACTTTTCTTAGCCTTTGACATGTACTTTACTAAGAATCGGCATGTTAATAAATATATAAATACGTGCGATGGCAATAAAGCAGCATTGAAAAACAAGGGTTTGCCATTATTGATATAGTTCACTGCAATACCTACTTTTATTAGCCTTTGACATGTACTTTACTAAGAACCGGTATGTTAATAAATATATAAATACGTGCGATTGCAATAAAGCAGCATTGAAAAACAAGGGTTTGCCATTATTGATATAGTTCACTGCAATACCCTACTTTTCTTAGCCTTTGACATGTACTTTACTAAGAACCGGCATGTTAATAAATATATAAATACGTGCGACGGCAATAAAGCAGCATTGAAAAACAAGCATCTGCCTTCAATTACCGGCACCTCTGACAGCTGGTAATTGGCATTCTCCTGGACGGGGAGACAGCATGCGTGCACACACAGCTCAAGAAAACTACAGAGTCGTGAATGCGCGAAAGGACCCTGACATCTGGTAATTGGGAATTTATGGCATTCTCATGCGCGTGTTAGCACGGAATATGCAGGAAGTGGATAGAGAAAAATTCCTAGGGCCTATTGCGTGAACACTTACAAAAACACAGCCGTGAGAGGACCAATGACCATGCAGATGGCACACAACACCACGAAAAATTCTCGCGCACTGAGGAATTTTTACTTCACGATTCTGATCCCCTTAACAATACGGCTCGGAGCTCCGCCCCACTTCTGACGAAGTGGTGACGTAGGCCGAGCCCTAAAAAGGAGGGTACAGCCTACCCTGGCATCGAGCCATACCACGCGCCGATGTCATCAAAACACACCGGGACGTGATGGAAGCCATTTGCTTCTAACTCATAAGAAAAACAAGGTAGGTTTTTCTTTCTTGGTAAGGATCGGGAGGGTAGAGAGGCACTGGAGTAATGGAAAGAGCTTCCCCTTTCCCTGGTGTCTCTCTGCAGTGCATTTCTGCTGCAGGATCCCATGTGGGTCTGCTATCGTGCAGAATGAATGCACCCAATATCCACCACGGATTTCCTGTTCCTGCGGGGAGCAGCCCCTTGGGCAAGGGTCACTCCCCATTAATGGGGCATAATGTTTGCAGTTTTCTGCAGATCAGCCATATTTTTAGGCTGATCTGCCCCAAAGGAGTCCAAAAGCCACTAGACATCAGGGATATTTATTTTAGATGCGGGGGTAGTGGCCCCTTGGGCAACGGTCACTCTCCTTTATTGGGGCATGATTGTTGCAGTTTTCTGCCTTCCCGGAAGGCAGATCGGCCATATTTTTAGACCCATTTCATCCTAAAATACATCATCCACAAGCAACTGAAAGAAATTTATAGGCAAAAAGTTGTCAGTATTTTCCCTGCAACCTGGGACATCACTAAAACCAAAATGCAGGCGACATAGACGGCACCATGTTTGAGGCAACCCAGAGTTCAGCACTTCCAATGGGAAGCCTTCCAGCCCTAGGATACATTCCAGATTCCTCTTGCTGCCTTATCTGCATCTCAGTGGCCTCCTCTAAAAGAAGCACTTTCTCCTCCCCGATAGAGGATTCATAATTTATTTATTTTATTTACGTCATTTATAAAGCGCCTGAATCACCCCAAATGGGGTATCTCCTTGCTCAGGACAGCTGAAAGGACAGGCAACCAAATTAAAAGAGTAGTGTTTTGAGCTTTTTTCTGAATCCTAAGTAGTTGGGGGTTAGACGGATCTCAGGGGGTAGCTGATTCCATAGTTTAGGGGCGAGATATGAGAAGGATTTTCCACCCAATCTGGCATATCTTATACGCGGGACCTTGAGCAGGCCCTTTCCTTCGGAGCGGAGGGAGCGGGGGGGGGATATTTTTCACTAACTTATCTGCAAGATACATCGGACCCATCTGGTTCAAGCCTTTGAAAACGATACAACATATTTTGAATTGTATTCTTTTTCGGACTGGCAACCAGTGGAGTTTTTGCATCAGAGGGAGAGAGGGGGTACGGTAGGTAACACCGATTACCAGGCGGGCCGCAGTATTCTGTACCACCGGCAGGCCTTGCAGAGCTGATTCCTAAGCGGCAATCAGCAAGGCGTTGCTAAAGTCCAAACAACTGAGTACCAGGGCATGGACCAGGGTTTTGCGTGTGGATACCGGTAGGAAATGAAAAACTTTCCGAAGGAGGCTAAGAGCAAAGAAGCAAGCTTTTTTTATTGCCTCTATGTTTTCGTCCATACTGAGGTCATTGTCCATTAACACCCCTAAGTTTTCAACAACTGTCTTTGGCTGAGGAGAAGGACCCAGATCATCAGGCCACCAACTGGGGGACCAGCTGGTGATAGCATCCTTGAAGAGTATGACTTCCGTCTTCCCTGCGTTGAGCTGTAAAAAGTTACTGCTCATCCAGGAGGTCATAACTCTCATCCCTTCTTGAAACAACTTTTGAATATCCGGTGTGTCTTTCATATACGAGAGGATAAGTTGTGTATCATCTGCGTATGAGATTGGGATGAACCCAATCTTCCTGAGAAGGGCCACAAGAGGGGCAATGTATACATTGAATAAAGAGGGACTGAGACATGACCCCTGTGGTACCCCTTTGGTGACTTGAGTGGCTTTAGAAGAAAAAGGTCTCAGTTTAACTGTTTGCGTCTTGTTTCTGAGAAGGTTCTGAAGCCAGGCCAATGCTGAGTTCTGGATGCCTATAGCGCTTAGCCTATCCAGCAAGATTTGATGGGAAATGGTATCAAAAGAAGCGGACAGGTCAAGCAGTATAAGAATAACTGCTTGACCATCGTCCGCCAGCATGCGAATATTGTCCATTACATTGACCAAAGCTAATTTGGTGCTGTGCAAAGGACGAAAGCCTGACTGGGACTGATCAAGGCAATGGGAAGCTTCCATATAGGTGGAAAGGTGGGCGTTAATGTGTTTTTCCAGTAAATTAGTTAGTAAAGGGAGGAAGGAAATCGGGCGGTAGTTGGATACCTCGTTGGGAGGAAGTTTGAGATTTTTCCTAATTGGCATAATCTGCGCATCCTTCCATTCATTAGGGAGACGGCCCTGTGTGATGGAGCTATTGAAGATGGTGCAGATAGGCTCCGCTAATTCTGCAGCGAGTTTTTTCACCTCTTTAGTCGGTAGTAAATCTTTGGGAGAGCATGATTTGGAGGATTGCAGTAATAATTTTGTGTCCTCACTAGTAAGCAAAGGGAAGTCGTTAAGAGTATGCTGATTTTTTTAAAGCCGGGTCATGTCCAACTAGGGAGGTATAGTTAATGTTGGTGGGAGAGGCTAATATCTTATTGTAGATATTCTCTATTTTTTGCGCAAAGTGGTTGGCTATTTTGTCGCACAGTGATTGAGTTACTTCCTCATCCGAATTACACCCATTAGGATGGATGAGGGAATTCAAAATATTGAAAAGTGTTTTGGTGTATTGCCTGCTTCTTCCAACTGGTTAGCTATGTGATTTTTCCGTGCGGATCTTAGATTTTTATGATAGGTGTTTAAGGCCACCTTATACTGTTCCTTACTTAACTGATTTTTGTTTCTGTGCCATTGGCGTTCTAGTCTTTTACATTTGCTTTTCTCTAAGCGCAGGTCAGCTGTATACCAGGGTGTTTGTGTGCGCGTAGGGACCACACAAGATTTTTTCTCTGGTATTAGAGTGTTTAGCGTGCTCTTGACTGTGTTGTAAAAGGACGACAGGTGGTTGTCGACTGTGTCTGAGTTGGCAAAGCTTCCACGGATATATACCTCACGGAATTTGCTAGGAGAGAATTTGTGCCACTGTCTGTATATACGCGTTATTGGAGCTTTTTTGGGGGCCTGTTCACGGATACCAGTCAGATCAAAGGAAATACATGAGTGATCCGACCATGTTAGGGGGAAGGTGGCTTTATGAGAGATGTCTGATGAATTGTAGAGGATTTGATCTAGGATGTGGCCACCAATGTGTGTTGGAATATTGTTCCTTTTTGTAAGCCCAAGAGCAGACATTTCCCTCCGGAACAAAGTCGCATTCGGGTCATCCAGGTTTTCACTATGAAGATTAACGTCACCTAGTAGTAGAAACTTCTTGGTAGAAATCACGTGAGGGGCAATCAGGACCTGGAGAAGAGAGATGGAATTAGTAACGGGCCCAGGGGGCGATAAACAAGAGCTCCTTTCCAGCTTAATTATGAGTGTAGGTCAATTCTGAATATGAGAATCTCTAAAATATCATTGCAATGTTGGTCTAGTAATGTCGCTATAATTGGATCTTTGTAGATGATTGCGACCCCACCACCCATTTTGCGAGGCCTATCTAGTTTTAGAATGCGGAATCCTTCAGGAACCGCCACCGCAATATCTGGGGTCGAGGCCTGTTTTAACCAAGTTTCTGTCAGGAAACCTATATCTACTGAAGCTGAGGAAAGAAGGTCCCAAATGTTGGTGGAGTGCTTAGGAAGGGAACGTACGTTTGCCTGTAGACAGTCCCAATTGATTACACTTGTGCTATGGGTGTCATCAGGGTGCAGAAGTTTGGGAAATGATATACTGTGGTAACCGCATAATCGGCAGCACAGCGGGCCTTCAACTAGAGATGGAAAACGGTGCTGGCAGTTGTGGGGCTCATTACCTATGGAGGGTGATGCCATACAGTCTTTAATAGATTCTAGTTCCTGTTTGTAGTAAGCGATGAAAGTGCTTGGATGTACTAATACCTCGGACAGCGAACCAGCAGGGTTCCTGGCTCCGGGCGACGGACTGGTGCGGACGGGCGCAGACGGGCTTGCCTTTGGCGCGCCTTTGGCGCGTCGGCTGCGCGTTGTCCCGAGCGTTGGGTTTTAAAGGCGAAGAGGTTAGAGCGCTAGAACGCTCACCTCTTCCCACCGGAAGTGTGTGTGATTCCACAGAAAGAGTAAAAACAAAGAAAAGACTCCCTCCACATCAATCGAGCTGTGCTCGTGGTGGACCGGGGAGTTTGAGGAAGTACAGAAATTAGCTCAGGTAAGTAAAGAGAGTTTTATTTAAAAAACACAAGGAGGATTGTTAGCCGCTCAAACTAGCAATTATTACAAGTGCCCAACAGACCATTAAAATCGTGGTTGCTGCATCCAGTGTCAGCGCGTCCAATGCGCGATGCCCCCTGCATCCGGTTTTGAAGGCGAAGAGGTTAGAGCGCTAGAACGCTCACCTCTTCCCACCGGAAGTGTGTGTGATGCCACAGAAAGAGTAAAAACAAAGAAAAGACTCCCTCCACATCAATCGAGCTGTGCTCGTGGTGGACCGGGGAGTTTGAGGAAGTACAGAAATTAGCTCAGGTAAGTAAAGAGAGTTTTATTTAAAAAACACAAAGACGATTGTTAGCCGCTCAAACTAGCAAATATTACAAGTGCCCAACAGACCATTAAAATCGTGGTTGCTGCATTCAGTGTCAGCACGTCCAATGCGCGATGCCCCCTGCATCCGGTTTTAAAGGCGAAGAGGTTAGAGGGCTAGAACGCTCACCTCTTCCCACCGGAAGTGTGTGTGATGCCACAGAAAGAGTAAAAACAAAGAAAAGACTCCCTCCACATCAATCGAGCTGTGCTCGTGGTGGACCGGGGAGTTTGAGGAAGTACAGAAATTAGCTCAGGTAAGTAAAGAGAGTTTTATTTAAAAATCACAGAGATTATTGTTAGCCGCTCAAACTAGCAATTATTACAAGTGCCCAACAGACCATTAAAATCGTGGTTGCTGCATCCAGTGTCAGCGCGCCCAATGCGCGATGCCCCCTGCATCCGGTTTTAAAGGCGAAGAGGTTAGAGCGCTAGAACCCTCACCTCTTCCCACCGGAAGTGTGTGTGATGCCACAGAAAGAGTAAAAACAAAGAAAAGACTCCCTCCACATCAATCGAGCTGTGCTCGTGGTGGACCGGGGAGTTTGAGGAAGTACAGAAATTAGCTCAGGTAAGTAAAGAGAGTTTTTATTTAAAAAACACAAAGAGGATTGTTAGCCGCTCAAACTAGCAATTATTACAAGTGCCCAACAGACCATTAAAATCGTGGTTGCTGCATCCAGTGTCAGCGCGTCCAATGCGCGATGCCCCCTGCATCCGGTTTTAAAGGCGAAGAGGTTAGAGCGCTAGAACGCTCACCTCTTCCCACCGGAAGTGTGTGTGATGCCACAGAAAGAGTAAAAACAAAGAAAAGACTCCCTCCACATCAATCGAGCTGTGCTCGTGGTGGACCGGGGAGTTTGAGGAAGTACAGAAATTAGCTCAGGTAAGTAAAGAGAGTTTTATTTAAAAAACACAAAGACGATTGTTAGCCGCTCAAACTAGCAAATATTACAAGTGCCCAACAGACCATTAAAATCGTGGTTGCTGCATCCAGTGTCAGCGCGTCCAATGCGCGATGCCCCCTGCATCCGGTTTTAAAGGCGAAGAGGTTAGAGCGCTAGAACGCTCACCTCTTCCCACCGGAAGTGTGTGTGATGCCACAGAAAGAGTAAAAACAAAGAAAAGACTCCCTCCACATCAATCGAGCTGTGCTCGTGGTGGACCGGGGAGTTTGAGGAAGTACAGAAATTAGCTCAGGTAAGTAAAGAGAGTTTTATTTAAAAAACACAAAGACGATAGTTAGCCGCTCAAACTAGCAAATATTACAAGTGCCCAACAGACCATTAAAATCGTGGTTGCTGCATTCAGTGTCAGCACGTCCAATGCGCGATGCCCCCTGCATCCGGTTTTAAAGGCGAAGAGGTTAGAGGGCTAGAACGCTCACCTCTTCCCACCGGAAGTGTGTGTGATGCCACAGAAAGAGTAAAAACAAAGAAAAGACTCCCTCCACATCAATCGAGCTGTGCTCGTGGTGGACCGGGGAGTTTGAGGAAGTACAGAAATTAGCTCAGGTAAGTAAAGAGAGTTTTATTTAAAAATCACAAAGATTATTGTTAGCCGCTCAAACTAGCAATTATTACAAGTGCCCAACAGACCATTAAAATCGTGGTTGCTGCATCCAGTGTCAGCGCGCCCAATGCGCGATGCCCCCTGCATCCGGTTTTAAAGGCGAAGAGGTTAGAGCGCTAGAACCCTCACCTCTTCCCACCGGAAGTGTGTGTGATGCCACAGAAAGAGTAAAAACAAAGAAAAGACTCCCTCCACATCAATCAAGCTGTGCTCGTGGTGGACCGGGGAGTTTGAGGAAGTACAGAAATTAGCTCAGGTAAGTAAAGAGAGTTTTATTTAAAAAACACAAAGACGATTGTTAGCCGCTCAAACTAGCAATTATTAAAAGTGCCCAACAGACCGTTAAAATCGTGTTTGCTGTATCCAGTGTCAGCTCGTCCATAGTCATCAGACTATGTTTGCTGAACAGTATTTGAGGGACAACAATGCCAGACATAAGCTGCACTCTAGAGCTAGCCAGTGAACTCGTGGAAATCTTGATGAGGTGAAGAAGTTCTGGGGTTTAACTTTGCTGATTGTATTTATAAGGAAGCTGTTGCTGTTTTCATATTGATCTACTAGTTTCTTGATGACAACTGCTATATTTCCTGCAACCATGAGTTGTGATTGGTATTTGCTTCTGCTTTGGATGCTGCATGTTGATACTGCTTCAGCATTAACATGGGATCACCTTGATTGTGACTGCCTCTTCATGATTTGGCCTGTCCTTGATCATTTTCTAGCTCGCTTTTCAGAGATCTATGTTCCAGGGAAAGAAAGAATTGTGGATGAGTCTTTGGGCCTGTTCAAGGCCCGTTTGGTTTTAGGCAGTACTTTCCTAGCAAGCGGGCACGTTATAGAATTAAGATGTTGTATGCTGTCTGAGTAGTACTGGATGGTTCACTGACAAACATCAATGTAAAAAATATTGATGTAAAAAATATCAACTCCTATACTTAAACAGGTAAGTACAAAAATATTGACTAAAAAATATTGATGGAAAAATATAGATGTATAAAATATTGACTTTCATATGAATAGACAATAAAATAATATATATTAAATGTTAAATATAATGTTAACAAAATAAAAGAAATATACATTTATTATACATTTTAATAAAATATAACACATAAATGTAATAAAAAACACACAAACATAATAATGTATGCATATATATTTACTTTAAAACAATTAAACTATTATTTTTAATTGATGTTAAAAGTTTAAAATAATATAACAAATAAAAGTATATATTAATGATTTAAAATATAATATACAAAAACATAAATCCATAATACATTAAAACATTAAACTATTAAAAAAATATTTCAACTTAAATTTCACAATACAGTTAATGCAACAGTAGAGAAGGTGTTGGATAGCAAAGGGGTAAAAATAACTATTCCCAATCCAGTGAGTGCAAAAGTAGGGTAAGTGTTGGATAGTGGAGGAATTAAATTTACTATTCCAACTCCAGTGAGTGCTACAGTAGGGAAAGTGTTGAATAGCGGAGGGGTACAAACTAGGCCTGGGCGAAGCACTACGCTCCGCTCGCGGAGTTTGCGAAGTTTTTGCAACTTCGCACTACGCGAGCGGCACGTAGCACAGTGCGAACATGCGTAGTGCAGCGTAGCGTAGTGCAGCGCTCATTTTTTGCTTGTTCGCGGTCCTGAACGTCATGTTCGCGACCGCGAGCAAGCAAACTGACATCCCGGCGAGATTCTCAACGCGAGGAGGTCAGGTTTCTCATTGTGAGTGGTTGCGCATGCTCGCGACCGCTCTGAATGAGAAACTACCTGTTCGCGTTGAGAAAGCTGCCGCTCGAGTAATAATCTCCTCGAGCAGCAGCAAACTACAGCTCGCACTGTGCAAGATGCTGTTCTCAATGCTTGCACAGTGCCGGATGCTTGTCCGCACTGTGCAATCATTGAAAACGCATCTTGCACAGTGCGAACATGCTACTACGCAGCTCGCGTAGTGCTACGTGAAGTTCGCGTAGTGCGAAGTGCACTTCGCGTAGCTTCGCGTAGCGCTACTTCGCGAACTACGCCCACCCCTAGTACAAACTACTATTCCCACTTCAGTGAGAGCAACAGTAGAGAAAGTGTTGGATAGTGGAGGGGAAACATTACTTTTCCCATTCCAAAGAGTACAACAGTAGGGAGAGTGTTGCATAGCGGAGGGGTAAAAATTACTATTCCCACTCCAGTAAGTGCAACAATAGGGAAAGTGTTGGATAGCAAAGGGGTGAAAATTACTATTCCCACTTCAGTGAGAGCAATAGTAGGGAAAGTGTTGGACAGCAGAGAGGCAAAATTTGTCATTCCCACTCCAGTTAGTGCAACAGCACGGAAAGTGTTGGATAGCGGAGGGGTCAAAATGACTATTCCCACTCCAGAGAGTGCAACAGTAGAGAAAGCGTTGGATAGCGGAGGGGTAAAAATTACTATTCCCACTCCCCTGAATGCAACAGTAGGATAAGTGTTGGATAGTGGAGGGGTAAAATTTTTTATTCCCACTCCGGTGAGTGCAACAGTAGCGAAAGTGTTGGATAGCAGGTGGGTAAAAAATACTATTCCCACTTCAGTGAGTGCAACAGTAGAGAAAATGTTGGATAGCAGAGAGGTAAAAATTACTACTCTCACTCCGGCGAGTGCAAGAATAGGGAAAGCGCTGGATAGCGGAGAGGTAAAAATTACTATTCCCTTTCCAGTGAGTGCAACAATAGGGAAAGAGCTGGATAGCGGAGAGACAAAAATTACTATTCACACTCAAACAGTTAAAAATATATATATATTAAAAATTAACACAAATCATAAAAATAAATACACAATATTCAAAACATGAAAAATCAATACATTAAATATATAAAAAGTACACATTATAATATTAATTATATATATAACAAAAAAACTACAAATAACATAAAATAAAATAATAAATACATTTATAAAAAATTATTGTTTTAAACTAGAAACTATTTCAAACAAAAAATGAATTAATACATAAATGTCTTAATTTTATTCCTACAGTATAAGACCACACCAATAACAAAACACTTCATTAAATGTAGTTCCATAATAACGTAATTATAATCAATAAAAAAATTCGTAAAAAAACCGAATAAACATTAATTGAATACACACACACTTTAACACTATGTATCCACAACACACACCGTAATTAAACTATAAAATAAAAAATACAATTAAAACTTATTTTTATATTAAAAACTATTAACAACTAATAATAAAGTAATAAAATGAATTTAATACCCACCCTTTACCCCTTTAAAAGTAAAAACAACACACACAAAAATAAACAATTACCCAAAATAAATATCAAGTAATTAACATTAATTAACAATTATAAATTAATTAAATACAAATTACTTCCCACCCTTTACTCCAAATAAACACCACAACACACACCTAAAATTAATTACACAATTACCATAACTAATTACCAATTAATTAATTAAAATTAAATAATATCCAATTAATAATTCATCAATAAATATAACTTACGTCCCACCCTTTACGCCTATAAACACCACAACACACACCTAAAATTTATTACAAAACTTCCATAATTAATTACCAATTAATTATTTAAAATTAACAACCAATTATTCATTAATAAATATTAAATTACTTTACACATTTAAAACTACAACATCTCAATTAAACCAATAATAATAAATAAAATAATCAATAACTGTAATATAATTACATTACTTCCCACCATATTCCCCTATAAACCCACAGCCCACTACGGAAGTAAAAATGCAAAATGCAAATAAAATGCAAAATTAATGACTACAAAAAAGTAACCCATATATTAAAAATAACAAAAGAAATATACTCAGTACATAACATTAATAAAAAAACGATATTTTTAATAACTATATTTTTGCGAACGATATTTAACACTTTGATATTTTTAAAATCGATACTACTACCTTAAAGTCGATATTCTTAACCGCGATATTCTTGCTGTCGATATTTCTGAACCACGATACTAACAAGTCGATATTTGTGCAACTCTATATTTTTTACTCAATATTCTGTTTGGCACCGTACTGGATAAGTCTATAGTTTCAAGGTGTACACTGGCAGGGATTCTTCTTTCGACCCACCCCCCCTTGTAGTGTGTCCACTTTTAGAGTCAGTGGGAAAATTGCGTCAACTCTTTGTAGAGGACAAAGGTCACCATTTATACATAGATAACTTCTAAACTGGTGTGTAATTGTTCAAGGAAATGTTCAAAGTGGATACTGTTGCATATGGCACAATCTGCTCTAACCGTAAAGGTTACCCCTAAGAGCTTGTATTTAAAAATAATTGAGAGGGAACAGTGCAGTGCCTTGCGTAGTGTTGAACATTTAGCTGTAGAGATGTCTATATGCTGACAAAAATTCATGATGAGAGTACTTCATCTGTGACGGGGGTCAGGTTGCTGAAGTGCGCCCACCTGTGTGAATTTTAGACTACAATAAGCACTTGGGTGGTGTAGATAGAGTAAATCAAAGGTTGGAGCCTTACAGTGCTATATGTAAGTCATAAATTTGGTATATGAACTTGACTGATAATCTTTTTGATTTGGCAACCTCCTTTGCTTTTGTTGTATTCAAGGGTTGTTTTCCAGATTCAAAGATGACTTTTGTTCAGTTTCAGCGGTGTGTAATAGGCAGCGATGTTGTAGTGGAGCAGGCAAGTGTTCCTAGAGTAGGAGTAGAGTAGGAATGGTGGGAGATGTGGCTGGACTAAAAAATCAAAACTGATTTATAAGGTGAGTGGGGCACTCCTATTTACAATTCGAAATCAATATCTGGAATGTTTTTCAATATTGCGGGCCTTTTCTACATTGGAAAGACTGAAAGAAAAGTGAAAGTAAGATTTCGGGGCACAATAGTACAATGCATAGTAAAAACATGAAGTCTAACTTAGCAGTACACTGGACAGATTAACATCACAATATAACGCAGTTCCATTTTTTGATACTTGAAATGGTTACCCCGAAGTTTTTATCAGATCTCAATAAGATTTTACTACAACGAGAGACATTCTGGATTAAGAAATTTAACACCATGATGCCATTCGGTCTTAAAGATAAGATGGAAATTAGTTGCTTTTTATAGAGTTGTCTTTCATATAATAATGGGGATGTCTTTCATACTTTACATACTCATTGAGTTGAGGCCAACATAGACCTTACACATCACCTGCAAAAAATAATTAGAACATTGGAATGTGGAGCACTCCATTGAATACAATAGAGTGCTCCGTGCTTCTATGGGCTGGTAAAAGCCTGCAAAGCAAAATTCCAATGTTGTTTTATAAAGGCCTCTCGGAGCCCAAGGGGATTTAAAGCCCCTCGAACTCGGGGAGGCCTTTGTTTTATTTGTTAGAACATTCTGCCCTCTAGTGACAGAATGTTGTAATAGCCTTAAAGCCCTTCGTAGCTGGGCTAACCGGCCATTAAAATCCTGCTCTCTTGTTAAAGGTCCTCTCCTTCAGCTCGGGCCTTTACCGCTGGAGAGGGTCTTTAATGGCCGGTATAGCCCGCACCGGCGGGCTACAAGGCTATATTAGAGGCTAACAGACTCAAGCATCACTGTTCATATCAGCCCATACATAATCATGGTTTGTATTTTCATTAATACATAAGCATATGGACAAGTTGCATGTTTTTGAAAACTAAGATTATTGTACATGTAAGCATGTTTATGAGCAATCAACAACTGTATTCTGTACATATTATTCAGCATTTTCATTAATACATACGCATATGGACAAGTTGCAAGTTTTTTAATGTTAGGTTTATTGTACATGTAAGCATATTTATGTGTGATCAACAACTAAATTTAGTACAAATTGTTAACTTTTACTGATAATAGTGATGCATTGTTAGAAAGCAGAAGATAATAGATAATTGATTTATGTGGTAGGATTTTTGATGTGACTCTGTATTATCAGTTTAAGATGGCTGCCTTTAATTTTGAAGGAAGCATTGGGTAAGATATTTATTGGGAATACGAACAATGGTCACAGTGCGTTTCTTCACATATTGGTTTCAGGAAAAACACGTAGGAAAGCATGGAAGATGGTGTGTATGGAATTTAGACCTCGATATTTATTGGGTTGCTATGAGCAATAACTAGTTCCAAGGTGGCCACCCTGTAATATGAGTTCTAAGTGATTCATCCATTGAGTAGTCCGTAGTGAGTGTCGTCACTGGGTAGACGCTAAATGTACAGTCATGCATAGGGTTTAATGACACTAAGGTTTTGCTGCTAGAGTTGAAAGAGTTGTATTGGGCAATATCCGTATTATCGTTGAACATTGGAGAGCAGGTGAGTGTTTATTGTGATAGCGTGTCAGATGCTGTCGGGTTTGTGACTCACAGTGTTGTTAATTAGCTGGTTTCTTTTTTCAGTACCGGCTGGAGAATTCATATAAACTATGAAATAGCTGGGGAAAAGCAGTCGGATTTGTTGGCTCAGAAGGTACTTATTCAGGAAAGGCGTATCAATGGTGTATAATATAAGACCTACACTTAGTAATTGTATCATCAACGTAACACACTATATTGTTGGGATGATCATTCACATGGTGTGTAAGCATAATACACTAAACTGTTTGATGTGATATAAAAATAACACGGTTTCGGTTTCGTGCATGAACGGGTTATAAGTGGATTTAACACATAGTGAATGAGTTTGTGGTCTAGTTTATCTGGATGTAACATGAGGTGATTTTGGTAGTTGAGCTGATTCCTCATAACCTATGTTACTGAATTGTTTGCATATTTTCTGAGGAGTTATTTTTAAATTATGCTTTTCATGTCCATTTAAATACAGTGTCCCGTGAAGAAGGTACTTTGCGGCCCATTAGGATGTAGGGCGGATCGCCACCGCCCGCATGGTGAACCGCCCTACATCCTAGCCCGCCTGCCACCCATTTTCCCCCACCATATTAGTATGGCGGGGGGACCGCGGAGGACGGATGAGTGTTTCATATGGTGGCGGTGTCTGCTAGACACCGCCATCCATATCAGGATGCAGGCGGGAGGGAGCCTTTCCGTGGTGGCGTTGCCGCCACAGAAAGGCATGTGGTTTTTGAGTTTGGGGGCCCGTTGCAGGCCCCCAGGATGTTGGGGGGGTTGGGCAAGGCACATGGGGGGTACCTATGGTACCCCCCTTCATGTGCATGCACAACAGGGCAGGCACCGCGCGGTGCCTGCCATGTTGTGCATGCACATGCACAACATGCATTTTTGGCATTGCGGCGGGCGGTGCTAAAAGCACCGCCCGCCGCAATGTAAAAAATGCAGGATGTGCCCGCCAGTGTTGCTAGCGCATCCTAATGTCACTCACGGGACCCCCGCACATATGGCGGGCAGTCCCATTTACCTCGAGTATAACGGGTGGACAAAGTCCGCCCGCCATCCTAATGATGCCCTTTGTGTCCTGAAAGGCATCGGGCAATGGCAACTCCATAATGTAGAACGCACAGATGAAGATTTCATTATTGCATGTTAATCATGAAATAATGTCTGAATGATTCAGTTGTAAAGATTAACACAAACTGTGCAAACTTTCATTTATGAGCAAATTGTGGAATACGTGTTGAATATATGAATAATTTGGTAAACTAATTGGTTGTAAGATATATATATTTTTTTTAATGTGTACATAGCATGGTTTTAAATTGTTTAAAAAGTGTTTAAACAGTTGATATTGTATGTTAAATACATAAGGTAGTGCACACAGGTTTTTCAGGTACATCATAGAACTGAACACTTCATTTACATTGAAAAATCGCCACTTTCCTGATTAGATTCATCCCGCAACTAAAAAAACTTTCCCTGTAGGAGATGGAGACTCTGTGTCCGAAGGGGCGTGCAAAAGGAGAGTTCTATGTACTGCCCCAAGTGCCCTCCTAATCCTGAGCTATGTGTGCCTGCTTGTTTTAAATTGTACCACATGCAACTCAATTTTTGGGAGCAACCATGAGAGGAAAAGTAAACTGACTAATCTGTATTGTTTAATATTTTTTATACAGTTTGACGATTGGCGGTAGTTTGATGTATTTAGTTCGACCTGTTGCATTTGTAGCCATAGTTGGTTTTTCATCTCCTTCAAATTGGTTTGTGTTTTCTTTTTTGTTAAAAAATAATGTGTTGGTGGTGTACGTGGACTGGCGCTTGACTGGCGGAGTGCGTTGACTGGTGCTTGGTTGGTGGTGTGTGAGGACTGGTGCTTTCGTTGATGTGAGTGGACTGGCGCTTGGCTGGCAGTGTGTGTGGACTGGCAGCGTGTACAGACTGGCGCTTGGCTGGCAGTGTGCCTGGACTGGCACTTGGTTGGCAGTCTGTGTAAGCTGACATTGGGCTGGCGGTGTGTGCGTATTGACTTGCTGCTGGTCACTACACACGTTGCCAACCAAATGCCACTCCACACACTCCTACAGCTGCCAGGTCGTGTGACTGCTGTGCCAAGCCTGTGGGCTAATGAAAGTGATGTGCCCTTGAATGGTGCTGTTTGTTGATGTGAGTGTTGTAATGTACTGAGCCCAAGTCTGGTGGTGTGAATGGTTTTGTGTGTGTCACCCATGAAAGGTGTGGGAATGGCCTGTAAAGTGGTTGTTGCCTTGTCGGGGCTTTATCAATCATGAGCTGTGAGTCACTGGTTCAACAATTCTGATCTTTCAATTATTTACACAGAATTTCATTTTTGTGAAATCTTTTGTTAATAAAATTTACATTTTGACTGTTTCACTCATCGTTGTGCCAAATCTAACCAGTATGTGTGTTTACTTGAGGAGTATATGGTTCTGCAGTAATAGTTGTCTTTTCTGTCTTTTTCTGCCAGAGTGTACATTGTCTCTAGGGAAAATCTGATATTAAACAAAAAGGAGGGAAGAGGATAAAGAGTCCATTCGTTTCCCCTTAACTAGTAACTGATAATCAAAAGAGAACGGACACTGGTATCTGCAAAAAAACCATTAGTTTTGATCGAAAACCCTCATAGACATCCTGGAGTTGTTATAGCGGTATATCTTTTCATCCGCCCCATCAGGAGTCTTGGCATCGTCATAGGGTCAACGATTAACGTGCAGTATGCCTGCCTCACCCGAGGCTACTTCTGGTGAATGCAGAAGTGTCCAGAAATGAAAAAAGGAAATCTAAAATATAATGACTCAGCCAGAGGAACTTGGCTTTTAATATAAAAAATTGACTGGTCACTACTATTAAAAACGAAATTGAGATATTGAGGTAGTTGAGTTACTAAACTACCATATCATTATTGAAAAAAGTCGACATGTTTCAGCTCGTCGAGCCCACAGAGGGTCAGTGGAGCTTTCGTCAGGACATAAACAGAAAAACATACAAACAAAAATAGATATGTATAGCACATACACCCTTTATGTGTATGGTGAAGATCACACAATGGAATTTCCAAGCTGTGAAAAAAAAAAAAATCAATGAGATCATTATCACAAAAGCATGTTCACTGGGTTTAGGCAGACATCTTTTAATAATTGCATTATTATATGCAGGGACGTGGGTCAACCGGATTACGGCATAACCCTCGTGGGGTGAGTATGTAGGGGAAGTATCATGGGTTTCAGAGTAGATGGTGAATACTCAAAAGCTTTTTATTTTTCTGTGACAAAGCTGTGCTTACATGGCTAAGGTGGATGTCAGAATACGTTCAATAGGAGTAATTACGAGCTCAGGTAACAATTCAGGCTGAATTTAAAAAGTGACACGGAAGCAGTGAGCTAAAACACCTCATAGCTAAAGAGTCTATGCGTTGTGTAAATAACGGTTCGTGTATTAGTGAATCGCGGGTGTTGGGAAACCAAGGGTTTTACAAGTAGCGGTTCGCGTATTGGTGAATCGCGGGTGTTGGGAAACCAAGGGTTTTACAAATGGGGTTTACTACAGATGTGGTTATGTGCTACCAACTTCATGCACACCCCATACAAAAACCCGTAAGGTACCTGGTGTTTTCTGAAGTTAGGTATCCAACAGGGTATCAGAGTCGCTTCTGGATTTTCTCTACATTCGGAATAATATATATTCATACAAGTTAGTTTGAGCCGTTATCTTACCTATTTTCTTTGGAAACACTCAGAGAACGCCATTCTTACCCATGCGGCATCAATCTGTGAGCCTTGTGCTGACTCTGCCCCCGGCTGTGGGCGGGTCAGAAGTTGTTGGTCTTTTATACTAGCCACTAACACAAAGGTAGGACCATTTGTTTACAAAATCGCTATTGGGGGCTAATGTGTTGAACAAAGCCCGGTTCCAGGCACAATTATCGGCATGATTCAATGTCGATCGAGTTAGCTTACATTATTTCCTGTGTGTCTATTTTGCATGGCTTGTTGATCCTTCTAATTGCATCTGGGGGTTAGGGCACAATTGTATAGAATGTACTATTTTTGTAGAAACGGGTACTCTTCATTTTTCATGGATAAGATCAGAATAGTTGAGTCCAAGGAATGTGGTCATTCATTCCTATTTCATTTGTCTTTAAGCGGTCCACCCATCTCTGTTCTTTATTAAAAAGAACTTGTTCCGCGTTCTGATCCTTAGTTTGAAGCATTTCTAGTACTGTCCACTTGAGCTCGTCACATGTATGGCCGGCTTCTATGAAATGGGTGCATAATTTGGTCGTATTCTTTTTTAACCTGACATTGCTCCGGTGTTCCCCTATGCGGAGTTTGACCTTCCGGCACGTCATGCCCACATACTGCTTTTGGCATGGGCATGTGATCAGATATATCACGTGTGAGGAGTTACAGTTAGTATGGCTCCTTTGAGTCCATTTGAGATTGTCATTCAGCTGTAAGGTCTTTGTACTCGACGTGAATTTGCACACTCCACAGGTGCCACAGGGATAGTGTCCGGTGACTGGTACCATATGTACATCTCTAATAGTTGACTTAAGAGGTGGTTTTCTAGGTTTCGTGTGTACAAGGAAGTCCTTTAAGTTCTTGGTTCTTCTGTTAGCAAAGCGGGGCTTAGGCCAGTTCAATGTTCCGGAGGTTAATATCTGCCAATTTTTCTTTATGAGTTTTTGCACCTCATAGGTCGCTGGGCAAAACGTAGTCACGCAGGTGACGAGATCTTTGACCGGTTCTTTTTGTGTATTCTGTAGCAGGCAGTCTCTAGGTTGATTAGAGGCTCTTTTCTTACATTTAGATATTATTGATGGTGTGTAGTTCCTTTTTTTGAGTTTTTTACTCAATTCTTCTGCTTGTTTTTTGTAGTCTTCTTTTTTGCTACAATTCCGCTTATGCCTCAGGAATTGGCTATATGGGAGATTATCTCGCAACGGGCGAGGATGGTAACTGTAATAGGACAGCAAACAGTTTTTGGCTGTAGGTTTGGTAAATGTTTTTGTCTCTAGTCTCCCATTTTCCACAAATATGGTGAGGTCTAGGAAATCAATTGTCTGCTTATGTGCTGTGGAGGTAAATTTTAGCCAGCGATCTCTGCTGTTAAGCCATTCCAGAAATGTTGTTAGGTCAATTTTGGTATCCCAGATCATGAGGACATCATCAATATATCGTTTCCAGTATTTGATACTGGAAACGTATGGGTTGGTATCGTGAAGAATGCTTTCTTCCTCAAGGCGGCTTACGTAGAGTCCGGCCACCGAAGGCGCAAATGCACTCCCCATCGAGGTGCCATGGCGTTGTAAATATAATTGGCCATTATACTCGAAGTAATTTTCTTGCAGAGCAAGTCTGCAACATTCGAGTATGAAATGGCGCGGAGTTTTGTATGTCCAATCTAGCTTGAAGAGCAAGTCCTCCAACATATTGAGGGTGTCTTCTTGGGGTAGGCTGGTGTAGAGGGATTCTACATCCAGCCCTACCAATAGCATGGTTTTTTGGTCAAAATTTACATCTCCAAACTGATTCAGCAAGTCCCTCGTATCCTTGAGATATGTTGGCGTCTTTTGTACCAATGGCTTTAGAAACTCGTCAGCAAATTTCGACAAGGGCTCGAGCAAGGAACCGATTCCCGAAACTATCGGGCGTCCTGGGGGAGGTGTTTTGTTTTTATGGGTTTTTGGTAATGAATAGAAGGAAGGTATTTTGGGTGCCTTGGGTGTTAAAAATTCGGCCTCTTTCTTTGAAATCCATCGATTCACCTCCGCTTCGTGTACCATAATTGCGATCGTATTGGTCAATCTTTCAGTGGGATCCGCATCTAGTTGTTTATAGAAGGTTTCGTTGGACAGTAGAGTTAGGCATTGTTCATTATATCCTTCTTTTGTAAGGATTACCACCCCGCCACCCTTATCGGCGGGTTTAATTATGATCTTCTCATTGTCTCTTAGTTCGAGCAAAGCCTGTTTTTCTTTATTGCTCATATTGTGGTAGACCTTTTTATTTTTGTCCATTTTGTCAATACCATTCATTATGGCTTGTTCGAATGTTTGAACTTCGATGGGCACTGCGGCAGGGGGAGGACAGAATTTAGATTTTCTCCTTAGGTTAGTATCTCCCTCCGTCACTGGATTGTCGGAATTACCAAAGAAAGCCTTGAGTTTTAGGGTTCTGCAGAACTCTGCTGCTTCACATTTTAGTTTAAAGCGGTCAGTTGTAGGCGTTGGCACAAACCCAAGTCCTTTGTTAAGGACATTTATTTGGTCTTCGGTTAAAGTGATTGTCGTCAAATTCACTATGAGTGAATCTACTTGCTCGGTCCCGGTTGTACAGAGGCCATGCTTCTCGTTTGTACGTTGGGCTGTTGGTCTTGCCACCTGAGATTTTTCTTCTTGCCTCTCGTTGTGTTTTGGCCTCTCCCTAAAAAAGGCTGTGTTTGATGTTGAGTAACATTAGTAGGCATATGTTGACTCTCCATTTGGTGTTGTTGGTTAGCGTCTGGATGGTAAGGATTCATCCATCCAGCAAAAGGAGGCATGTATGGAGGGTAGTAGGGCATGGGATTGCCATGAAAAAATGGTGGTCTTTGCCATCTATTGCCTCGTCGGGGACGTGAAAACCGAAAATTGTTCCGGCCTCTTCTTGAGGCTGAACCGTCGAAGCTAGCTTCTGACCCTTCTGAGGAATTCCCACCAGATGAGTCTCCATCTGAGCCGCCGTTGGTAAAGGTAAAATCTTCCTTAGAATACGGGTGCATTTTCTCCTGACTGAACTTTTTCAGTTCTTTAGATAATTTCTGAAGTTTGTTCTGTGTGAGATATTCTTGCATATCATCCATTTCTTTGGTGATTTCGTCCAGGCGTTTCTTGTATACCTGCGGATTTATGCTTTTTTTAAGTTCATTCTCGCACTCTTGTATCTCTTTTAAGAGTGCGTCCGATAGTCTTTTGGCTGTTTTAACTATTAGTACAAGGTAGTCCAGTGTGCATTTCCACGAGATAGAAGACCAATCGCGTCGGAAGACCAAATCATGCAAAAAGATTCTCGGTGCATTGGTGACCCATAAGCCCTTTGGGGCGGATTTGGATCTTAAATATTCGGTCATGATTATCCCGTGTATTGCAGTCCGGATTTGTTCCCGTTTCTTAGTAGTCAGAGTGTCCCACTCATCTGTTTGTGCGATTGCTTCGATGAGTTCTTGGTTCTGTAGTAAAGAATGGCCTGCTAGAATTTCGTCGATGTCACTGCCTGTAAAGCTTAAACCCATATTGTTCTCCATGGTTCCTCAATTTTAAAGATCCAGAGTCTAGTATGAAATATAACTAGATCTCTTGGGAATCCCTGCAGCTGTGCGCTGCTTAAAGACTGATATCAAACAAAAAGGAGGGAAGAGGATAAAGAGTCCATTCGTTTCCCCTTAACTAGTAACTGATAATCAAAAGAGAACGGACACTGGTATCTGCAAAAAAACCATTAGTTTTGATCGAAAACCCTCATAGACATCCTGGAGTTGTTATAGCGGTATATCTTTTCATCCGCCCCATCAGGAGTCTTGGCATCGTCATAGGGTCAACGATTAACGTGCAGTATGCCTGCCTCACCCGAGGCTACTTCTGGTGAATGCAGAAGTGTCCAGAAATGAAAAAATGAAATCTAAAATATAATGACTCAGCCAGAGGAACTTGGCTTTTAATATAAAAAATTGACTGGTCACTACTATTAAAAACGAAATTGAGATATTGAGGTAGTTGAGTTACTAAACTACCATATCATTATTGAAAAAAGTCGACATGTTTCAGCTCGTCGAGCCCACAGAGGGTCAGTGGAGCTTTCGTCAGGACATAAACAGAAAAACATACAAACAAAAATAGATATGTATAGCACATACACCCTTTATGTGTATGGTGAAGATCACACAATGGAATTTCCAAGCTGTGAAAAAAAAAAAAATCAATGAGATCATTATCACAAAAGCATGTTCACTGGGTTTAGGCAGACATCTTTTAATAATTGCATTATTATATGCAGGGACGTGGGTCAACCGGATTACGGCATAACCCTCGTGGGGTGAGTATGTAGGGGAAGTATCATGGGTTTCAGAGTAGATGGTGAATACTCAAAAGCTTTTTATTTTTCTGTGACAAAGCTGTGCTTACATGGCTAAGGTGGATGTCAGAATACGTTCAATAGGAGTAATTACGAGCTCAGGTAACAATTCAGGCTGAATTTAAAAAGTGACACGGAAGCAGTGCGCTAAAACACCTCATAGCTAAAGAGTCTATGCGTTGTGTAAATAACGGTTCGTGTATTAGTGAATCGCGGGTGTTGGGAAACCAAGGGTTTTACAAGTAGCGGTTCGCGTATTGGTGAATCGCGGGTGTTGGGAAACCAAGGGTTTTACAAATGGGGTTTACTACAGATGTGGTTATGTGCTACCAACTTCATGCACACCCCATACAAAAACCCGTAAGGTACCTGGTGTTTTCTGAAGTTAGGTATCCAACAGGGTATCAGAGTCGCTTCTGGATTTTCTCTACATTCGGAATAATATATATTCATACAAGTTAGTTTGAGCCGTTATCTTACCTATTTTCTTTGGAAACACTCAGAGAACGCCATTCTTACCCATGCGGCATCAATCTGTGAGCCTTGTGCTGACTCTGCCCCCGGCTGTGGGCGGGTCAGAAGTTGTTGGTCTTTTATACTAGCCACTAACACAAAGGTAGGACCATTTGTTTACAAAATCGCTATTGGGGGCTAATGTGTTGAACAAAGCCCGGTTCCAGGCACAATTATCGGCATGATTCAATGTCGATCGAGTTAGCTTACATTATTTCCTGTGTGTCTATTTTGCATGGCTTGTTGATCCTTCTAATTGCATCTGGGGGTTAGGGCACAATTGTATAGAATGTACTATTTTTGTAGAAACGGGTACTCTTCATTTTTCATGGATAAGATCAGAATAGTTGAGTCCACGGAATGTGGTCATTCATTCCTATTTCATTTGTCTTTAAGCGGTCCACCCATCTCTGTTCTTTATTAAAAAGAACTTGTTCCGCGTTCTGATCCTTAGTTTGAAGCATTTCTAGTACTGTCCACTTGAGCTCGTCACATGTATGGCCGGCTTCTATGAAATGGGTGCATAATTTGGTCGTATTCTTTTTTAACCTGACATTGCTCCGGTGTTCCCCTATGCGGAGTTTGACCTTCCGGCACGTCATGCCCACATACTGCTTTTGGCATGGGCATGTGATCAGATATATCACGTGTGAGGAGTTACAGTTAGTATGGCTCCTTTGAGTCCATTTGAGATTGTCATTCAGCTGTAAGGTCTTTGTACTCGACGTGAATTTGCACACTCCACAGGTGCCACAGGGATAGTGTCCGGTGACTGGTACCATATGTACATCTCTAATAGTTGACTTAAGAGGTGGTTTTCTAGGTTTCGTGTGTACAAGGAAGTCCTTTAAGTTCTTGGTTCTTCTGTTAGCAAAGCGGGGCTTAGGCCAGTTCAATGTTCCGGAGGTTAATATCTGCCAATTTTTCTTTATGAGTTTTTGCACCTCATAGGTCGCTGGGCAAAACGTAGTCACGCAGGTGACGAGATCTTTGACCGGTTCTTTTTGTGTATTCTGTAGCAGGCAGTCTCTAGGTTGATTAGAGGCTCTTTTCTTACATTTAGATATTATTGATGGTGTGTAGTTCCTTTTTTTGAGTTTTTTACTCAATTCTTCTGCTTGTTTTTTGTAGTCTTCTTTTTTGCTACAATTCCGCTTATGCCTCAGGAATTGGCTATATGGGAGATTATCTCGCAACGGGCGAGGATGGTAACTGTAATAGGACAGCAAACAGTTTTGGCTGTAGGTTTGGTAAATGTTTTTGTCTCTAGTCTCCCATTTTCCACAAATATGGTGAGGTCTAGGAAATCAATTGTCTGCTTATGTGCTGTGGAGGTAAATTTTAGCCAGCGATCTCTGCTGTTAAGCCATTCCAGAAATGTTGTTAGGTCAATTTTGGTATCCCAGATCATGAGGACATCATCAATATATCGTTTCCAGTATTTGATACTGGAAACGTATGGGTTGGTATCGTGAAGAATGCTTTCTTCCTCAAGGCGGCTTACGTAGAGTCCGGCCACCGAAGGCGCAAATGCACTCCCCATCGAGGTGCCATGGCGTTGTAAATATAATTGGCCATTATACTCGAAGTAATTTTCTTGCAGAGCAAGTCTGCAACATTCGAGTATGAAATGGCGCGGAGTTTTGTATGTCCAATCTAGCTTGAAGAGCAAGTCCTCCAACATATTGAGGGTGTCTTCTTGGGGTAGGCTGGTGTAGAGGGATTCTACATCCAGCCCTACCAATAGCATGGTTTTTTGGTCAAAATTTACATCTCCAATCTGATTCAGCAAGTCCCTCGTATCCTTGAGATATGTTGGCATCTTTTGTACCAATGGCTTTAGAAACTCGTCAGCAAATTTCGACAAGGGCTCGAGCAAGGAACCGATTCCCGAAACTATCGGGCGTCCTGGGGGAGGTGTTTTGTTTTTATGGGTTTTTGGTAATGAATAGAAGGAAGGTATTTTGGGTGCCTTGGGTGTTAAAAATTCGGCCTCTTTCTTTGAAATCCATCGATTCACCTCCGCTTCGTGTACCATAATTGCGATCGTATTGGTCAATCTTTCAGTGGGATCCGCATCTAGTTGTTTATAGAAGGTTTCGTTGGACAGTAGAGTTAGGCATTGTTCATTATATCCTTCTTTTGTAAGGATTACCACCCCGCCACCCTTATCGGCGGGTTTAATTATGATCTTCTCATTGTCTCTTAGTTCGAGCAAAGCCTGTTTTTCTTTATTGCTCATATTGTGGTAGACCTTTTTATTTTTGTCCATTTTGTCAATACCATTCATTATGGCTTGTTCGAATGTTTGAACTTCGATGGGCACTGCGGCAGGGGGAGGACAGAATTTAGATTTTCTCCTTAGGTTAGTATCTCCCTCCGTCACTGGATTGTCGGAATTACCAAAGAAAGCCTTGAGTTTTAGGGTTCTGCAGAACTCTGCTGCTTCACATTTTAGTTTAAAGCGGTCAGTTGTAGGCGTTGGCACAAACCCAAGTCCTTTGTTAAGGACATTTATTTGGTCTTCGGTTAAAGTGATTGTCGTCAAATTCACTATGAGTGAATCTACTTGCTCGGTCCCGGTTGTACAGAGGCCATGCTTCTCGTTTGTACGTTGGGCTGTTGGTCTTGCCACCTGAGATTTTTCTTCTTGCCTCTCATTGTGTTTTGGCCTCTCCCTAAAAAAGGCTGTGTTTGATGTTGAGTAACATTATGGAGAGTCAACATATGCCTACTAATGTTACTCAACATCAAACACAGCCTTTTTTAGGGAGAGGCCAAAACACAACGAGAGGCAAGAAGAAAAATCTCAGGTGGCAAGACCAACAGCCCAACGTACAAACGAGAAGCATGGCCTCTGTACAACCGGGACCGAGCAAGTAGATTCCCTCATAGTGAATTTGACGACAATCACTTTAACCGAAGACCAAATAAATGTCCTTAACAAAGGACTTGGGTTTGTGCCAACGCCTACAACTGACCGCTTTAAACTAAAATGTGAAGCAGCAGAGTTCTGCAGAACCCTAAAACTCAAGGCTTTCTTTGGTAATTCCGACAATCCAGTGACGGAGGGAGATACTAACCTAAGGAGAAAATCTAAATTCTGTCCTCCCCCTGCCGCAGTGCCCATCGAAGTTCAAACATTCGAACAAGCCATAATGAATGGTATTGACAAAATGGACAAAAATAAAAAGGTCTACCACAATATGAGCAATAAAGAAAAACAGGCTTTGCTCGAACTAAGAGACAATGAGAAGATCATAATTAAACCCGCCGATAAGGGTGGCGGGGTGGTAATCCTTACAAAAGAAGGATATAATGAACAATGCCTAACTCTACTGTCCAACGAAACCTTCTATAAACAACTAGATGCGGATCCCACTGAAAGATTGACCAATACGATTGCAATTATGGTACACGAAGCGGAGGTGAATCGATGGATTTCAAAGAAAGAGGCCGAATTTTTAACACCCAAGGCACCCAAAATACCTTCCTTCTATTCATTACCAAAAACCCATAAAAACAAAACACCTCCCCCAGGACGCCCGATAGTTTCGGGAATCGGTTCCTTGCTCGAGCCCTTGTCGAAATTTGCTGACGAGTTTCTAAAGCCATTGGTACAAAAGACGCCAACATATCTCAAGGATACGAGGGACTTGCTGAATCAGATTGGAGATGTAAATTTTGACCAAAAAACCATGCTATTGGTAGGGCTGGATGTAGAATCCCTCTACACCAGCCTACCCCAAGAAGACACCCTCAATATGTTGGAGGACTTGCTCTTCAAGCTAGATTGGACATACAAAACTCCGCGCCATTTCATACTCGAATGTTGCAGACTTGCTCTGCAAGAAAATTACTTCGAGTATAATGGCCAATTATATTTACAACGCCATGGCACCTCGATGGGGAGTGCATTTGCGCCTTCGGTGGCCGGACTCTACGTAAGCCGCCTTGAGGAAGAAAGCATTCTTCACGATACCAACCCATACGTTTCCAGTATCAAATACTGGAAACGATATATTGATGATGTCCTCATGATCTGGGATACCAAAATTGACCTAACAACATTTCTGGAATGGCTTAACAGCAGAGATCGCTGGCTAAAATTTACCTCCACAGCACATAAGCAGACAATTGATTTCCTAGACCTCACCATATTTGTGGAAAATGGGAGACTAGAGACAAAAACATTTACCAAACCTACAGCCAAAAACTGTTTGCTGTCCTATTACAGTTACCATCCTCGCCCGTTGCGAGATAATCTCCCATATAGCCAATTCCTGAGGCATAAGCGGAATTGTAGCAAAAAAGAAGACTACAAAAAACAAGCAGAAGAATTGAGTAAAAAACTCAAAAAAAGGAACTACACACCATCAATAATATCTAAATGTAAGAAAAGAGCCTCTAATCAACCTAGAGACTGCCTGCTACAGAATACACAAAAAGAACTGGTCAAAGATCTCGTCACCTGCGTGACTACGTTTTGCCCAGCGACCTATGAGGTGCAAAAACTCATAAAGAAAAATTGGCAGATATTAACCTCCGGAACATTGAACTGGCCTAAGCCCCGCTTTGCTAACAGAAGAACCAAGAACTTAAAGGACTTCCTTGTACACACGAAACCTAGAAAACCACCTCTTAAGTCAACTATTAGAGATGTACATATGGTACCAGTCACCGGACACTATCCCTGTGGCACCTGTGGAGTGTGCAAATTCACGTCGAGTACAAAGACCTTACAGCTGAATGACAATCTCAAATGGACTCAAAGGAGCCATACTAACTGTAACTCCTCACACGTGATATATCTGATCACATGCCCATGCCAAAAGCAGTATGTGGGCATGACGTACCGGAAGGTCAAACTCCGCATAGGGGAACACCGGAGCAATGTCAGGTTAAAAAAGAATACGACCAAATTATGCACCCATTTCATAGAAGCCGGCCATACATGTGACGAGCTCAAGTGGACAGTACTAGAAATGCTTCAAACTAAGGATCAGAACGCGGAACAAGTTCTTTTTAATAAAGAACAGAGATGGGTGGACCGCTTAAAGACAAATGAAATAGGAATGAATGACCACATTCCGTGGACTCAACTATTCTGATCTTATCCATGAAAAATGAAGAGTACCCGTTTCTACAAAAATAGTACATTCTATACAATTGTGCCCTAACCCCCAGATGCAATTAGAAGGATCAACAAGCCATGCAAAATAGACACACAGGAAATAATGTAAGCTAACTCGATCGACATTGAATCATGCCGATAATTGTGCCTGGAACCGGGCTTTGTTCAACACATTAGCCCCCAATAGCGATTTTGTAAACAAATGGTCCTACCTTTGTGTTAGTGGCTAGTATAAAAGACCAACAACTTCTGACCCGCCCACAGCCGGGGGCAGAGTCAGCACAAGGCTCACAGATTGATGCCGCATGGGTAAGAATGGCGTTCTCTGAGTGTTTCCAAAGAAAATAGGTAAGATAACGGCTCAAACTAACTTGTATGAATATATATTATTCCGAATGTAGAGAAAATCCAGAAGCGACTCTGATACCCTGTTGGATACCTAACTTCAGAAAACACCAGGTACCTTACGGGTTTTTGTATGGGGTGTGCATGAAGTTGGTAGCACATAACCACATCTGTAGTAAACCCCATTTGTAAAACCCTTGGTTTCCCAACACCCGCGATTCACCAATACGCGAACCGCTACTTGTAAAACCCTTGGTTTCCCAACACCCGCGATTCACTAATACACGAACCGTTATTTACACAACGCATAGACTCTTTAGCTATGAGGTGTTTTAGCGCACTGCTTCCGTGTCACTTTTTAAATTCAGCCTGAATTGTTACCTGAGCTCGTAATTACTCCTATTGAACGTATTCTGACATCCACCTTAGCCATGTAAGCACAGCTTTGTCACAGAAAAATAAAAAGCTTTTGAGTATTCACCATCTACTCTGAAACCCATGATACTTCCCCTACATACTCACCCCACGAGGGTTATGCCGTAATCCGGTTGACCCACGTCCCTGCATATAATAATGCAATTATTAAAAGATGTCTGCCTAAACCCAGTGAACATGCTTTTGTGATAATGATCTCATTGATTTTTTTTTTTCACAGCTTGGAAATTCCATTGTGTGATCTTCACCATACACATAAAGGGTGTATGTGCTATACATATCTATTTTTGTTTGTATGTTTTTCTGTTTATGTCCTGACGAAAGCTCCACTGACCCTCTGTGGGCTCGACGAGCTGAAACATGTCGACTTTTTTCAATAATGATATGGTAGTTTAGTAACTCAACTACCTCAATATCTCAATTTCGTTTTTAATAGTAGTGACCAGTCAATTTTTTATATTAAAAGCCAAGTTCCTCTGGCTGAGTCATTATATTTTAGATTTCCTTTTTTCATTTCTGGACACTTCTGCATTCACCAGAAGTAGCCTCGGGTGAGGCAGGCATACTGCACGTTAATCGTTGACCCTATGACGATGCCAAGACTCCTGATGGGGCGGATGAAAAGATATACCGCTATAACAACTCCAGGATGTCTATGAGGGTTTTCGATCAAAACTAATGGTTTTTTTGCAGATACCAGTGTCCGTTCTCTTTTGATTATCAGTTACTAGTTAAGGGGAAACGAATGGACTCTTTATCCTCTTCCCTCCTTTTTGTTTGATATCAGTCTTTAAGCAGCGCACAGCTGCAGGGATTCCCAAGAGATCTAGTTATATTTCATACTAGACTCTGGATCTTTAAAATTGAGGAACCATGGAGAACAATATGGGTTTAAGCTTTACAGGCAGTGACATCGACGAAATTCTAGCAGGCCATTCTTTACTACAGAACCAAGAACTCATCGAAGCAATCGCACAAACAGATGAGTGGGACACTCTGACTACTAAGAAACGGGAACAAATCCGGACTGCAATACACGGGATAATCATGACCGAATATTTAAGATCCAAATCCGCCCCAAAGGGCTTATGGGTCACCAATGCACCGAGAATCTTTTTGCATGATTTGGTCTTCCGACGCGATTGGTCTTCTATCTCGTGGAAATGCACACTGGACTACCTTGTACTAATAGTTAAAACAGCCAAAAGACTATCGGACGCACTCTTAAAAGAGATACAAGAGTGCGAGAATGAACTTAAAAAAAGCATAAATCCGCAGGTATACAAGAAACGCCTGGACGAAATCACCAAAGAAATGGATGATATGCAAGAATATCTCACACAGAACAAACTTCAGAAATTATCTAAAGAACTGAAAAAGTTCAGTCAGGAGAAAATGCACCCGTATTCTAAGGAAGATTTTACCTTTACCAACGGCGGCTCAGATGGAGACTCATCTGGTGGGAATTCCTCAGAAGGGTCAGAAGCTAGCTTCGACGGTTCAGCCTCAAGAAGAGGCCGGAACAATTTTCGGTTTTCACGTCCCCGACGAGGCAATAGATGGCAAAGACCACCATTTTTTCATGGCAATCCCATGCCCTACTACCCTCCATACATGCCTCCTTTTGCTGGATGGATGAATCCTTACCATCCAGACGCTAACCAACAACACCAAATGGAGAGTCAACATATGCCTACTAATGTTACTCAACATCAAACACAGCCTTTTTTAGGGAGAGGCCAAAACACAACGAGAGGCAAGAAGAAAAATCTCAGGTGGCAAGACCAACAGCCCAACGTACAAACGAGAAGCATGGCCTCTGTACAACCGGGACCGAGCAAGTAGATTCACTCATAGTGAATTTGACGACAATCACTTTAACCGAAGACCAAATAAATGTCCTTAACAAAGGACTTGGGTTTGTGCCAACGCCTACAACTGACCGCTTTAAACTAAAATGTGAAGCAGCAGAGTTCTGCAGAACCCTAAAACTCAAGGCTTTCGTTGGTAATTCCGACAATCCAGTGACGGAGGGAGATACTAACCTAAGGAGAAAATCTAAATTCTGTCCTCCCCCTGCCGCAGTGCCCATCGAAGTTCAAACATTCGAACAAGCCATAATGAATGGTATTGACAAAATGGACAAAAATAAAAAGGTCTACCACAATATGAGCAATAAAGAAAAACAGGCTTTGCTCGAACTAAGAGACAATGAGAAGATCATAATTAAACCCGCCGATAAGGGTGGCGGGGTGGTAATCCTTACAAAAGAAGGATATAATGAACAATGCCTAACTCTACTGTCCAACGAAACCTTCTATAAACAACTAGATGCGGATCCCACTGAAAGATTGACCAATACGATCGCAATTATGGTACACGAAGCGGAGGTGAATCGATGGATTTCAAAGAAAGAGGCCGAATTTTTAACACCCAAGGCACCCAAAATACCTTCCTTCTATTCATTACCAAAAACCCATAAAAACAAAACACCTCCCCCAGGACGCCCGATAGTTTCGGGAATCGGTTCCTTGCTCGAGCCCTTGTCGAAATTTGCTGACGAGTTTCTAAAGCCATTGGTACAAAAGACGCCAACATATCTCAAGGATACGAGGGACTTGCTGAATCAGATTGGAGATGTAAATTTTGACCAAAAAACCATGCTATTGGTAGGGCTGGATGTAGAATCCCTCTACACCAGCCTACCCCAAGAAGACACCCTCAATATGTTGGAGGACTTGCTCTTCAAGCTAGATTGGACATACAAAACTCCGCGCCATTTCATACTCGAATGTTGCAGACTTGCTCTGCAAGAAAATTACTTCGAGTATAATGGCCAATTATATTTACAACGCCATGGCACCTCGATGGGGAGTGCATTTGCGCCTTCCGTGGCCGGACTCTACGTAAGCCGCCTTGAGGAAGAAAGCATTCTTCACGATACCAACCCATACGTTTCCAGTATCAAATACTGGAAACGATATATTGATGATGTCCTCATGATCTGGGATACCAAAATTGACCTAACAACATTTCTGGAATGGCTTAACAGCAGAGATCGCTGGCTAAAATTTACCTCCACAGCACATAAGCAGACAATTGATTTCCTAGACCTCACCATATTTGTGGAAAATGGGAGACTAGAGACAAAAACATTTACCAAACCTACAGCCAAAAACTGTTTGCTGTCCTATTACAGTTACCATCCTCGCCCGTTGCGAGATAATCTCCCATATAGCCAATTCCTGAGGCATAAGCGGAATTGTAGCAAAAAAGAAGACTACAAAAAACAAGCAGAAGAATTGAGTAAAAAACTCAAAAAAAGGAACTACACACCATCAATAATATCTAAATGTAAGAAAAGAGCCTCTAATCAACCTAGAGACTGCCTGCTACAGAATACACAAAAAGAACCGGTCAAAGATCTCGTCACCTGCGTGACTACGTTTTGCCCAGCGACCTATGAGGTGCAAAAACTCATAAAGAAAAATTGGCAGATATTAACCTCCGGAACATTGAACTGGCCTAAGCCCCGCTTTGCTAACAGAAGAACCAAGAACTTAAAGGACTTCCTTGTACACACGAAACCTAGAAAACCACCTCTTAAGTCAACTATTAGAGATGTACATATGGTACCAGTCACCGGACACTATCCCTGTGGCACCTGTGGAGTGTGCAAATTCACGTCGAGTACAAAGACCTTACAGCTGAATGACAATCTCAAATGGACTCAAAGGAGCCATACTAACTGTAACTCCTCACACGTGATATATCTGATCACATGCCCATGCCAAAAGCAGTATGTGGGCATGACGTGCCGGAAGGTCAAACTCCGCATAGGGGAACACCGGAGCAATGTCAGGTTAAAAAAGAATACGACCAAATTATGCACCCATTTCATAGAAGCCGGCCATACATGTGACGAGCTCAAGTGGACAGTACTAGAAATGCTTCAAACTAAGGATCAGAACGCGGAACAAGTTCTTTTTAATAAAGAACAGAGATGGGTGGACCGCTTAAAGACAAATGAAATAGGAATGAATGACCACATTCCGTGGACTCAACTATTCTGATCTTATCCATGAAAAATGAAGAGTACCCGTTTCTACAAAAATAGTACATTCTATACAATTGTGCCCTAACCCCCAGATGCAATTAGAAGGATCAACAAGCCATGCAAAATAGACACACAGGAAATAATGTAAGCTAACTCGATCGACATTGAATCATGCCGATAATTGTGCCTGGAACCGGGCTTTGTTCAACACATTAGCCCCCAATAGCGATTTTGTAAACAAATGGTCCTACCTTTGTGTTAGTGGCTAGTATAAAAGACCAACAACTTCTGACCCGCCCACAGCCGGGGGCAGAGTCAGCACAAGGCTCACAGATTGATGCCGCATGGGTAAGAATGGCGTTCTCTGAGTGTTTCCAAAGAAAATAGGTAAGATAACGGCTCAAACTAACTTGTATGAATATATATTATTCCGAATGTAGAGAAAATCCAGAAGCGACTCTGATACCCTGTTGGATACCTAACTTCAGAAAACACCAGGTACCTTACGGGTTTTTGTATGGGGTGTGCATGAAGTTGGTAGCACATAACCACATCTGTAGTAAACCCCATTTGTAAAACCCTTGGTTTCCCAACACCAGCGATTCACCAATACGCGAACCGCTACTTGTAAAACCCTTGGTTTCCCAACACCCGCGATTCACTAATACACGAACCGTTATTTACACAACGCATAGACTCTTTAGCTATGAGGTGTTTTAGCGCACTGCTTCCGTGTCACTTTTTAAATTCAGCCTGAATTGTTACCTGAGCTCGTAATTACTCCTATTGAACGTATTCTGACATCCACCTTAGCCATGTAAGCACAGCTTTGTCACAGAAAAATAAAAAGCTTTTGAGTATTCACCATCTACTCTGAAACCCATGATACTTCCCCTACATACTCACCCCACGAGGGTTATGCCGTAATCCGGTTGACCCACGTCCCTGCATATAATAATGCAATTATTAAAAGATGTCTGCCTAAACCCAGTGAACATGCTTTTGTGATAATGATCTCATTGATTTTTTTATTTTTATTTTTTCACAGCTTGGAAATTCCATTGTGTGATCTTCACCATACACATAAAGGGTGTATGTGCTATACATATCTATTTTTGTTTGTATGTTTTTCTGTTTATGTCCTGACGAAAGCTCCACTGACCCTCTGTGGGCTCGACGAGCTGAAACATGTCGACTTTTTTCAATAATGATATGGTAGTTTAGTAACTCAACTACCTCAATATCTCAATTTCGTTTTTAATAGTAGTGACCAGTCAATTTTTTATATTAAAAGCCAAGTTCCTCTGGCTGAGTCATTATATTTTAGATTTCCTTTTTTCATTTCTGGACACTTCTGCATTCACCAGAAGTAGCCTCGGGTGAGGCAGGCATACTGCACGTTAATCGTTGACCCTATGACGATGCCAAGACTCCTGATGGGGCGGATGAAAAGATATACCGCTATAACAACTCCAGGATGTCTATGAGGGTTTTCGATCAAAACTAATGGTTTTTTTGCAGATACCAGTGTCCGTTCTCTAGGGAAAATCTGCCAACTCTAGATATATTCTTAATCTAGACACATGTAAGACTCCAGAGTGGCTCGCGTGGATCCCTCACAGTACTGGAATTTGCTGGGAGCCTCAAACATCCTGCTACTCAGAGTCCCCACATATCTCCTGATAAAAATGTTACCTCACCTGTGTGGGGGGGCCTAGTGCCAGCAAATGTGCTGGGCCCCAGAAGCAATATGGCAATATCAACAAAAGAGGTAGCTGCAGTTTTTGGTCCTGGGTTTGGCAGCCACACAGGAAAACTTACCAAATCCTGGCATTTCTGAAAACTAGACATCTAGGGGGGTACAGGGTGGCATACCTCCCATGGATACCATAAAATTGTCTTACCTACAATGCTCTGCAAACCTCACAAATTGACTAAAATCACACATTTTCATTAGATTTCTGGATGTATTCTTCCAGAATTAGAAGGAATCCACCAAATTATAACCACCCAGCTTTTCTTCACTTGTACCACTAAAAATGTTGTCCAATATGTGTGGCTAGGCCTTGTGCTCGCTACAGCAACGTATCAAACTAACATGAAGCGGAGTCCTTGGAAAGGGTGACTATCTGACCTTTGTCTTGATCTGTTCCTGTTGCAGGCACTCAGCCCATCCACACAAGTGGGGCAGAATTTTGATTGGGATAAGTGGGAGAATGCTGTGTATGCCTGCTGATTCCAAAACTTTCCATCGCAGAAATGTGAGGGAAATGTGTTTTTGTCGTCAAAGTTTGAGGTTTGCAAGGGCTTCTGGGTAGCAGAGAAACCTGGTAGCAGCCATACAAGCCACCCCACCCTGGATTCCCTCAAGTGTCTAGTTTTAAAAAATGTGCAGGTGTGTTAGGTTTCCCTAGTTGCTGGCTGAACTAGGGCCCAAAACCTATGGCTAGGTACACTGCAAAAAAGGGTATCATTGTTATCGAGTGACTTGGGGGAATATTAAGTGGTAGGAAATTAGTTGCTTCCTGCAGATTCCAGAACTTTCCATCACAGAAATGTGAGAAAAATGTGTTTTTTCAGTCAAAGTTTGAGGTTTTCTGGGTAGGAAAACCTGGTGGTAGCCACACAAGTCACCCACCCTATACTCACCTAGGTGTCTAGTTTTAGAAAATGTGCAGGCGTGCTAGGTTTCCCAAGGTGCCAGCTGAGCTAGGGTCCATATCAATTGCTCTATACGCAGTACACATTGAAAAACCATTGTAAGGTGTGTTTCGGTTATTGGCTTTTGGTACCTCAAGTCCTATATATCCCCGTAACCAGAAGGATTTAGCAGATGCAATGGTATATTGCTTTTGTAAATTGGTCATCATGATGAAAACGTTGTCACAAATGGACAGTTTTTCCCAATAATTTCAATTTTTTTTTATTTCAACACTCAGGGCCTGATTTAGATCTTGGACCACCGGCACAGCGGTCTCTGAAACACCGTTGAGCTGACGGCGGTCCGCCTGCCCTATCGAGATGTATTCGCGATAGACAGAAGACTGCCGCTGTGGCGTTCTTCTTTGCTAGCGAACCGCCCTACGTTGCCATCCTGAAGGTGGGGTTTCGACAAGCAGATCTGGATGTTCTCATTGGCCTGGCGCTGTTCTGTCAGCAGAGTACTGATGGGGCATGACTCTGGAGGTTGGGAGACAGGTAAGTGAAATTTTTTTATTTACGTAAATCACATATATGTTGTGTAGGTGTGCATATGTGTCTGTGGGATAAGTGTTGTGTGCATTATGTGTACATTCTGCACTGCACCCCACCAACATACATGCATATCCTGCAATGTATACCCACACACACCACCAACACTTACCTTCCAGTCTGTCAAATTGAGGTGCCAGTCCATCAGGGTCAAGGTGCAGAAGGACACGGGGGACCTGAACGAAGGCGATGAGGACCAAATCGCAGCCTGAACCCCAGAAAAAGGTGAGTTTTCACCCGTTTTCTACCCATTCCGCTGATCAGAAATATGAGGGCCCATCTAATTCCCTTCGAAACAGGCCACATCCTAATCTGGAGGGCAAGAATCCTAGCTGGACTCCTGCCACCACCTCTTGCAGCCCATCTAACAGTAGGGGGTAGCGAAGTCCTGGTGGAGTTGGTGGGACCCCAGCAGTCTTTTCTCCCATTGCTAGCCAACATCTAAATCGGACGGGCAAACCACAAGGCAGGCGTGTGGAAAGACCGCTAAAAAAACCCACTACGATGCCGCGTTCCCATTTTCCCCCCAAAAATACAACTTTGCTATATTTTGGCTAATTTATCGGTTCCCTTTCAGGTAATCCACAAACCCTATGTACCTTTAAAATTGATAGGACGTTGGAAACGAGGGACACAAATTTGGCTTAGATAGCCTATGTGGGAATAAAGATATGGAGGCCTAAGCACAAACTACCCCAGATAGCCAAAAAAAGGCTTAGCACTGGGGGGAGGGGGGGGGGGGGGCGAGAGGTAGGTGAGAGGCCTAGCACTGTAAGGGTTACAGAATTGTTTGGTATATTTAGGATTAACTGAGTTTCCTGCCATCACATTTACTGAATATTTTTTTTAATATATTTTATTGATTTTACAAACAAAAGGCCATTCGCAATATGCTCAAACAGTCCCTCAACCCCCCACGTCACGATCCTTACCCTCCCTTCCACCCCACAGACAGCCAACAGCCCTCCTTCAGCACCCAGCAAGTCTCAGTACAGTGTCTATGACTGGGTCCACCTAATCGAAGTCAGCATCAAGTTCGGGTCTCATCACCCAGAATAGCATCCAAATCGTCTATGAGGCCGTGGTATGTTCTCAGCCCCCCCAGACTTTTTCACACTTCTTCGGACAGCCCCTGCTATCATACACCACCCTCTCAAACATCCATGCAATGATTAATGCCTTCCCTCCTCATGTCTCGCATTGGGACAATGCTCTTTCCCCAATGGCTGGCCAGATCTCTTTTGGCCTCAACAAAACCCAGCATACAAAACTGCAATTTCTTCCTGGTAAATGTCCACATCGTTCGGTATGCCTAGCATGATAAATTGAGGCGTCCTGAAACAACAATGCTCACCACCTCCTCTAGTTCCGTGATAATGAATACAACTTTTGAAAACCTATCAATTCAAACTTACCAACAGCCCCCTTTTTCTTCAAAGTACTGGCAAATCCCTCTAGAAAGCACTTTAGTGGAAGATGCTCACTCATTAAAAATCAATAGTAAAGGAAACACTAACTGTAAGAATATAAGCCCCCACTTAAATATATTATCTAGACGATTCTTAGCTTCGTTTGAAGAAATATATATTGGTGGCATAATCAAGACTATCTTGGGAAAATCAGCCATTTCATTGCCTAAAGTAAATTGCAAATACGTTTTCTTGCACGAACCTGACTATTCTGTGTATGTTTCTTCTAGCAAATAACATGCCCCTTGTATATGCCAACTGAAATCACAAATAAGAAAGCAGGATACAACTAGTTCATCACCAAACAGAATACAGTTATATGATGAGTTTGAAAAATTATTTTGAAATGGAACAACCTAGCCAATGTGCCAACAAAGTGAATCGCCAGATATCATGTTTTCTTTTTTGTGAAGGCAAGCAGGCTAACAATAATGCATATCCCTTCATTTGTGTTTTCCTTGGTGTTTACGTGTATAGTCTGCATTATTACACCTCCTGCCTGCAAAAAATGAAATATTAAATCATAAAGTGAAATGATCAATATGTCCAGACCATACTTCCCTTTGTCTTTAGATGTTTTGACTGCACTTTTCCCAAACACTACATGCCTGTTTAACTTCAGTTATTTTTAATGGCAAGTTTCTTGAAGGCATATTATATCAGCACTAGACTAGCAATTGCAAAGCTTCCTTCTTATTTTGTCCCTGAGCAATGCCAATCACATTCCACCAGGCCAAAGACCATTCATGCTGAAACACTTTTTTCACTTGACATAGTTAAATTATTCATTCACTTTCATGAGATTGTGATTGTCTAGGTTAAATATACTTCGTGTCCATCCACGCGATTCCCTTAATTCATCGTCCTTTCTATAGTCTGCCCCTCCATTAATTAAAACAGAAAAAACATCCTCAGGGATTTTCATTCAATCTTGTCAAAACTGAACATACAAAATACTTAGTTTAATTGACCAAGTTTACTGCTCAGTGTGCTCCCAGTCGTCATCCACTTTACATCCTGTGCCATGTCTCCATTAGTTTCCTCGGTTCTCAACATGGTGGGATACCCCTTGGGAGAACACGCTTGAGCCACTGGTAGAAGGAAACCTTCATGTCATGTCAAGTTATTAGAGTTTGGCAATCTTAAAATCATGGACAGGAATGATAGCAACATTTATTAGATTACCTTGTGCTGCCAATAGATGTTTTGCTCCTTGGTATGTCGATTACCTCAAGAATTAAAGGAATTTTTTGTTGTAGGGTCCCTGGATGTGTTGTGTGCCAAATCCATACTTGCCTACCTTTTGCACTTTCTAAGTTACTATGAGCTACTTTTTGATGCAGTATTGTCTGTGGATTATGGTCATGTTGAATGGGCTGGCTCTGGGATTTTATGTGGCGCTGACAGTATTCTGGAGACCCTGACTATGGCTATCCTGAAGCCTACTACTCATGATTATTTTTGTTGCAATCTGCTGTCTACCCGATGTTTTTTTTAAGTTTAAAGGGCTTTATTAAAAACAAAAACAAGTATACAAAATGAGCCATTTAAAATATCTTTAAAAAGTAATAACATATGTAAAAGGCAAAACTAAACAAAGTAAAACGCTGTTTACAGTTTTACATTATCAAAGGAGGGATGGAAAAAGGATATAATATAATTCAATAACTGAAGATTGAGTAATAATGCATAATAAGAATAATTGAAGAAGTAATTAACATAAAAAACCAATATAATATTAAAAATAATTGAAAATTAAAGGTCGAGAAGTAACATCTTAGAGGTTTTTAATTTTCAGAAAGTTTAAAAGATATACTTCTTTTTTTGCAACTTTGTTTAAATAATTAGTTAATGGTAACCAATATAAGTCTCTATTGGCAAGCGGATTGTTAGAGGAGGCAAAAGGAATATCCAATCTATAATAATGACAAACATTATTCCACCATGACTTAACTGAGAGTTTATTAGAACATTTCCAGTTTAATTGAATTCGCTGAAAAGCTAAAACCAATATAAGATCAAATAACCCTTTTTCATGTGAAGATAAATCCAAAGACTCTATTAAACTACCTGCAAAAGCATATAATTAGCCTGGGGTATATGTAAATTAAAGATTTTGAATATGAGAGACCATATATCTACCCAGAAGGAGGATACATTGGGACAATAAAATAAAATATGTAACAAATCAGCTGAAGGGGATTTACAGTACCAGCAAGAATCATTGTTTGTGTGTGAAACGTTAGCTATTTATAGAGGAGAGAAATATAGTCTATGATATAGAAAAAACATAGATTGAGTAGTAGAAGCAGATCTTGAAATTTTCAATGATCTTGCCCAGATCTTATTCCAGAAATTAACACTCCATTCACAACCGAAATCCGCTTCCCAAGTAAGTTCCAAATTTGTTTTAGAACAAGTAGGATCTGTAATGGAAAGGTGTTTATAGATTAAAAAAGCCTTTGTAAACAGCAGTAATATTTTAAAAAATGGATCAGCTAAAGGTGGGAGAGCATCAGATGGAAAGGAGTAGAAGACGTCCAGAATTATCTCCATAAGAGTTTAGAACTTCTGCCAAAAAGATCGTGGACAATTGAAAGTAGTTTGAAACTGAGGGAAAGAACAGGGAATCATACTCAGATCTCGGACCCAAACAATGCACGAAGTCTCCAAGATTTCCAATATAGGGGTCTAATATTAATAGTAATAAGAAGATTGTACCACAAGGAGATTGTAGGAAAGATTCTCTAGTAGAAATCCTTGGTTGATAATGAGGTCTTAACAACCAACAGGAATGATAAAATAGTGGAAGAGACGTAATGTTTACCTTTGCAGTAAAGCTAAGAATCTCTTTTGTAGAGAAAGGAGCAAGCAAAGATCGTTCTATTTTAACCTTAAAAGGTGTGTAAGGTGTGATGTCTGTAAGAAGCCATTTGGAAGCATGATTCAGGCAAAAAGAAAATTTTACTCCTCCAATAGCTTTTGGTTTTCTGAGTAGTTTCAAGTAAATTCTATGTTTCATGCCATAAGAATTTTATAGAGGAGAGAGTAATTTTTTTTAAATATATGGAAGGAATACAAATAGGTATCATTGAAAGAATATATAATAAAACAGGAGTAATCATCATCTTGATAGAATCAAGATGGCCCCACCATGAAAGGAAAAGAGGTTCCAAGAAGAAAGAAGTTTAGAAATATGGTCAAGGGCCTTTTTTATATTGAGTTTAAAATGGAATTATTAAACCAGATTCCTAAGTATTTAATTTTAGAGTTATTCCATCGGAAACCAGTCAGGTCAAAATGATGTTTGAGACAGAATTTGGTGATGGGCAAGATTTCTGTCTTGTCAGGATTAGTTTTATACCCAGAAACCAAAAAGAAATCAGACAATTCTTGCAGTAGAAAAGGAATAGAGGCTTCAGGATTGGAAATAAAGAGCAAAATATCATCTGCATAAGCTGACAGTTTCAAATGGGATTTCCATAAGAAAATGCAGATAGAAGAATTTTGACGAATACGAAACAAAAAGGGTTCAATAGAAAGAACAAACAAAAGAGGGGATAGGGGACATCCCTGACGAACCCCCTGTTGCAATGGAAAAAAGTGAGAAATAAGACCATTAATGAAAAGAGAGGCAGTAGGGTACGAATAAAGTAAAGAAATAAGAGAGATACATTTGGGGCCAAAACCGTGCCAGCTTAGGGTTTTAAACAAAAATGACCAGTCAACTCTATCTACATGTTCTGGTTCAATTCGAGAAGGCAAAAGAGGTTCGAGGCGTAGGGCAAATAATTTAGCAAAGATTTTATAATCAACGTTTACGAGGGAGATGGGATGATAGTTCTTACAAAACTTTGGATCACAAACTTTCTTATGAATTAAGCAAATTGTACCTTCTAAAAAAGTACCATCCGCCTTACCAGTATTGCAAAAGTGTTGGAAGAGATGTAAAGGTTTAGGAAGTAACAAGTTTGAAGTGTATATATAAAATTCTACCGTAAATCCATCTGGACCAGGAGTTTTCTCTTTTTTAAGTGAATTTAGAGATTTGGATATTTCTATACTTGAAAGATCTGATTTAAGAGTGTCGAAATCAAGATGTCCATGAACAGAAGGGGTAATTTGGGCAAGATAAGTATCAATAAAAGAAGCGGATGCAGGGGATTCCGGTGTATACAAGGATTTATCAAATTTCACAAATTTTTCTATAATATCCTGTTATTTAAAAAGGGGGTTTCCCTCCGGAGTTTGAATGGAATCTATTAGTACACGTTCTTTACGAGCTTTGAGGTAATTAGCCAAAAAAGCTTGCCAGCTTTATTCCGTCAGCCATAATAATGGGCGCTGCTACGTAAAAGAATAGATAAAGAATTATCAGTGGTTAATTTGTTGAAGTCCAGCTTTGCATTAACAAGCTCCTGTAAATTGGAGCCAGAGGAGGAGGAATAAAATTAATGTTCTAGATGCTTAATATTAGCAAATAGGGTATTAAGTTGAGCACTGGATTTCTTCTTTTTCCTAGAAACAAAATTTATAATGAAACCGCTGGCAGGAGCCTTAAATGTATCCCATATCAATGAAGGAGAGGAATTTGGATCACCATTTAAGAGAAAAAATTAGTCGGCAAAAGAGATGAAGGAAGAGAAAACATGTGGATCCTATAAGAGAAAATGATTAAATCTCCACCTAGAAGATCTGGGTTGTGATCAGAGCAAATCAAAATCTGTAATCACTGGAGCATGGTCAGAAATTACAATAGGTTCTATTGAAGAAGAGATAAGATTCTGAGATAAATGTTTGGAGAGGGAAATGTAATTTAACTGTGTAAGAGAGCCCTGAGAAGGGGAGAAAAAAGAAAATTCTGTTACATCTCACTTACATAGGCACCAAGTATCTATAAGGTGTGTCTAAGAAATTTGGTTATGAAATTGCTTATGGGCTTTATGAGCGATAAAGCAAACTAGGGATTTGCGATCTATAAATAAATCTATAATCTGGTTGCAGTCCCCTCCTAGAATAAAAATGTTCTCCTTACATTGGGATTTTTTTTTGTAATATTAAGCCAAAGGGAAAGGTCTGGTTGGGTCGGACCATAAACATTAAACACATTTAAAGAAATATTATTGATAAGTAACTTCGCTAATAACCATCTACCATCTGAGTCTGTATCTTGAGAGACAACAGAACAATTTAACCTTTTGTGAGAAAGGATAATTACACTGTTTTTCTTATTGGAGGTAGGGGAGACAAGGACTAAACCGACCCAACTCCTCTTGAGCTTAAAAGCCTCCAATTCTGTCAAATGAGTTTCTTGTAATCAAACTAAATCTGGATTATAGGAGGCTAAATGAGAACGTATTCTCTGCCTTTTTATAGGATTAATAACACCTTTCACATTTCAGGATATAACTCTGAATGTAAATAAATTGCACAATAAATAAAGCAATGCAATGAACAGTAGTAAATGAAGAGAAGTAGAATACTGGGAAAGGAAAGAACAGAAAACAGAAGGATAGTATAGAAATAGAAGAGGAAAAAGGAAAGGGTGATAGGTGAGACGTTAAGAGAAGACAGTACATGCCAACCATTAAAAAAAAAATATATATATATACACCTGTAAATGAAGATAAAAAAGGACTGGCGACTGTAATACGTACCTTCAGGAGAGAACAAGAAGAAAAATGGTGACACACAAGTGAAGACGACACATCCAATCAAGGAGAACGTACCACAATGGGGAACCATATACGACGAGCAGGAAACGGATAACTAAGAAATTCCAAAAGAAATAATCTGTAAGAATATGAAGCTGAAGAGAGAGATAAAAAGAATACAGTTAACATGTTATGAGACAAATATTAAAGAAAAAAAACCTGCAAGAGAAAAATAACAAATAAGTCTGTTTAGGACCAAACATGGTTACAATAAGAGAGAGACAAGTCAAGGTATAGAAGTCACAGATAAAGGACCAGTGGTTTCTATCAACATTGTGGAGTGTGAGTGGATAACATTCCTATTGGATCTTCAAAAGTAGAGGTTCTGTTCTGAAAAGTAACATTAAATAAGCATGAATGAAATAACCCAGCTCTTGCATCCAGCTAGCGTAGAGAAGGACGGAGGTCAAGAAATTCCTTTTGACATTTTGCCGTTGCTGAAGAAACGTCCTGTGAGATAAATCATTTGGAGCCAGACCATGCAAGTAGTTTTTTTTTAGTTTAGCTGCATTCAAAACCTGTAGAAGATCAGTAAATGTGAAAAACAAAAAAATCACACCTCGTGGCTTCGAAAGGAGCAGATGTAGAGGACAAAAGAGGGCCCAGTCTACGAGCACGTTGAATACTTAAGTTTGTAGTAGCAGGAAGGTCTATTTCGTCTATTTCTGTTCTCAAGATCTTTAATAGGAGGACCTCGTCTCTAAAGTAACAACCTTGACAGACATGCCCTGTAACTCTCTAACATACTGTTCCACCTCAGATATTTGAGATTCCATAGACGACCATTTAGTATCCAAGACTTGCAGACGAGTATTTGTTTCCTCAATAAATGGATGCAAAGCACGTATTTCCTCAAGCACAGTGTTTAAAGATACTGGAGGGATGGATTTCGGGGGAGAAGGACAATCCTGTTTAATACGCTTGTTGGTAGAGGATGGAGTTAGCAGTTTAATTGAAGAAGTTGGCGAAGCCACAGGTCGTGAAGAACTAGATTGTGCCATCTTGCCAGCACAGTGTAGAGAAGAACTAGTATGAGATGAGCAAGACTCAGGAGCGTGGACTGACGACTTCTTGTGAATGAAAAGCAGTTTCTTACTCCTACCCATATGTTAAGGGAGAGGTGTGGCGCCGCGGCCAGGACGACTGACGCTGGAATCTGGGGATCACGGTTCGATCCCCGGCTCCGGCGGCAGGTTAGCCCAGCACCATGTGACTCTGGGCAATAGCTCGCTTAATCTTCCCGACGGCCCCCAGCGCCTAGAGACCCTTACGGGTGATTGTGCGCTTTACAAATGTGGACTTTACTTTTAAAGGCAGAAGAAAATCCACAGGAGTAAGGGAGTTAAGGAGTAATTAGCCTGTATAATAGATTTCTTGAGTGACGATTCAAGAAAAAATCGCAAAATTGTGTTTGCGCAAAATCCACAAAATTAAACAACCTCTGCATTCCACTGGTCTAAAATGACAGGAGATGCAAGCAAATCAATACATATGCAGTAAAAAAGACAATGTTTGCAAAATTATGCTGATAGTCTCTTCAAACACATGTTTTTTGAGGAGAAAAACTCCATCGCTGTAAAACAAAATTGCAGCCGAATATGAGGAGATATGTTATTTATGAAATATCTCATAGCAGGAAGAGAAAAAAGGCCATACTGATATCTGTACCCACTCAGTGGGTCTTCCGATGGATGTGGAACACCGTTTCATGTGAAGTAAAGCTGGAGCTGTGTAAATCACCGTGGCATTTCCTGTCGTGGCACGGAACTCCAGATTAGGCGGCCATCTTGGTGTGCGCCGCGCACGCCTCATAACCTACTCAATGTTTTTTTTTCCCGGCAGAAGTGAGTTATGCTTATCAATCATACGTGGCATTGCAGTAAGTTCAGTAGTGGCCTACCCACATTCACAGTCCTCAGCTGATAAGCATTTGAAATAGTTTCTTTTCTTTTTGGGTTGCATATTCTAGTAGACCTTGGGGAGCCTTTGGCTCTGGGTGAATTCCTAAATATGGTTGCTCACCGCCTCAATAGCTAAAGGTCCCCTATGCATAAAACTGGGGAATTCTGGTCGATATCTGTTGCTGTAAAGCTACCTCAATATTCGCAGCTTTGTGTATTCTCCACCCATAATTGTCACATCTACTGATGATATTAGCTATAAGCATTCTAACTCTCTTATGTCTTTTGATAATTGCATTATGAAATGTAAACTGTTCCAATAAATTAATCTGCATTGTATTTTTTCCAACTCAGAGTCTATTGCCTTTACTTAGGTACCTAGGCCTAGATGTAGGTAATTGTGAATTACCGATTCATAAATAACGAATTTTACCGATTCGGTATTCATGAATCGGTAATTCAAATGTAGGTAGGAATTCGGTAACAAATACCGAATCGGTATGATTCGGTATTTACCGATTCTGTAATTACAGAATCAGTATTTGCCATTGATTCCTATGGGCCTTGAAGCCCATAGGATTCAATGGCAGTTACCGATTCGGTAATTACAGAATCGGTAAAAATACCGAATTTACAAGGGGGACAGGGTGTCACTTTGTCACCCTGTTGCACCCCTGTAACTGGCTTGTGCGCCATGTGGCACACAGACATGCCCTTAGGGCATGTCTGTGTGCCACATGGCACAGGTGTACATGCACAGATGTGCATGTACACAAGAATTCGTTATTTACCATGCAATTGTATTACATGGTAAATAACGAATTCTAAAGGCCCTGTAGCACTGTTAGAAGTGCTACCTACATAGGAAAATACAGATTCGGTAATTTTACTGATTTGGTAAAATTACCGATTCGGTAAAATTACCGAATCTGCATGTTTTCAGTGCCCCTACATACCAATGTCAAAATACCGGTTGGAAACGGCCGAAAATCGGTATATTCGGCCGATTCCGACCGGTATTTTGACACCTACATCTGGCCCCTAGTGTTTCATCAATTAGATTAAAGGTGAACAGCAAAGGCCCCTATGGTGAGTTAAAGTTCTCATTTAAAGAAGAACTACTCGCTTGTTTTATTGTTGCCTTATTTTCTTAAACATTAAATGTATTCAAGATACACTGCTTTCTGTCTCATTACTGAATGGCTTCAGCATTTTCAGTCAGTCATTGGAATTGCTTTCACTTGTCTTGGTTCCCGATATTTGTAATGTATCTTGCTGTATACATCATCCAATAGAAAAGTATCCACTGACATTTAACAACGTTGATACATAGTTCCCAGGTGCACCATTCGCCAATCTACTCATTGCCTGAATGGAATTAATATTATTTTTTCATGATGCCTGTTTATTAGGGGCGTGCAAATTACACATAATCTGCTCTCATATAATCGTGGAAAAGTTTTGGAAAATGCCATGAAATTGTAGGAAAGGCAAACCCAGCATTTACCGTTAAAAGATGGCAATAAGTATCGCGAACAACAGTTACCCTTGTTCTTTTTGCTCACCTTATTCCTGTGCTCTCACGTTATCATTTTTCAGCAACATAATTATGTGAAGTGGTGTATAGGCACAATTTCAGGAATTTTGCTTAACGTTCATTATACAAAAATCCGGATATTTCGCGAATTACACAAGCAGAATTGAAATTTTGCGTCCGGCCTTCAGTTAATCCTACATCAAATGTTATAATAGTTGATGTGTTATAGTTTTCATAACCATCAAGTCTGGGGTCAAAGGATGGTCAACTGTTGATATCAATTTATGTAGTATATAACTTTCTTCTGTACACGTGCCCAGCATATTTTCTACTTAAACTAATGGAAGATTTTCCACTGCTGCAAAATAATGAAGACACATTGAATTTGAATTTGGCGCAATGCTTGGGTAAATCTTACATTCTTCAGTAGCAGATCTTGTGCACATGCGTGTCTTTATATGTTGGTGGAAATTTGGACAGCTTTAAAACTAACATGGACAAGGATTACAAGGGCTGTGGCTTCCAGCAAGGCCATCCTGCCAAACGACCTGCAAATTGCCACTTATTTGCACTTGTCATACTTTGCTCTAATATCCCTCCCTGAAACCCTGTGTCAGAAGGCCAACAAATTTGCTCTCAGTAAGGTTCATAAGACACACTCATAGTGCAACTGCAGGCGATAAAACACAGTGTTGACGTAATACATCTCAAGTTACTAGCTTCTCTGTGTCAGTTTGTAAATTTAGGGTATATTTTATTGTATTGTAGCATTTGTATGGAGCTTACTTACCCTAGGTCAGGCGCTGAAACACTTACCCACACAGATATCAAGCTACACCCTGTAGGGTGTGTTTTGAGAGGGTGTTTATTTGTTTTGAGCCTATGTGAGAAGTCTATACATATATACATACATACATGTTTGAAGACCATCAAGATGCTGTAATTGTGTTATGGGACACAGAACGTGGTGGTGTGTTGGGTTAGAGTATGACATGCAAATTATAATTACAATAAGGAGTAAGACGATTAGCCACATGGCTATGGGATGCTCTATGCCCTTGTATCAAAAAGGGGTGCCATCAGAGTTCAGTGATTCATACAGCGACTTGTATATGACAGAGATGCTGTTGATTGGAAAAAAGGATACCAAAACGGCAAAAATAGGAATTGGTGACATACGCACTAGCCATACACCATTTCATCTGAACAAATACACTCTATGAAGGATGAAAGCTGTGGAAGAGCAATCAAGACTGGCACCCTGAGCAGAAACTACTATAACTGTAAAAGGCTCCGATTCTAGCTACATTTGCTAGGCTGAAGGAAGTCAAAATGTTGGGCAGAAGTTCATGCCCCAAGCCCCTCGCAGGTTGTCAAAGGCAGGTGAGCTCTAGTCAGGTCCTAGCCCTGACTCCAGTTAGATGGGTACCCTACAAATACAACTGTTGGAGACAAAGCGCTTGGTAGGATGCTGACCTGACAATGCAGGACCAAATCAGCTTGCCTTGTGTTACTCTGCTGTCCTCACCCAGAGACCCAAGTTCTTTCTAGTTTACATAATAAAATTAGAAACAAGAGGACAAAACCTCACCCACAGAGCTTCATCATGAGGTTTCTAGTTTGTACAGGTTATTACTTCCAGTTGCGCCTCCATTTCCACAAAATTAAACAATGGTGTGGTGGGGGTAGGGGGAGAGGTGTGGAGGATAGGGGAATATAATAAATTTAAAAAAAGCACTTACATGCTTCTGCACTGCCAGCCGCCGTCTCGGCATTCTTCTACTCAGGGTCCCTGCACACTGCGCAGGCTCCTAGATACCAATCAAGAATCTGCCCTCATGATAGCAGCACCATGATTGGCCTGAGCAGGCTTGTTTAACACTGCTCAGGTCCTAGGATCCTGTGCCTCTACTCCACCCAGCTGTAAAACACAGCTCTGGTGGAGAGAGATTAAAGTGCGCATGACGATTTGGACGGCTTTAGACAGCCAGCCAAACATCATGCACACTTTACAGTGTGCACTACTCTTTCCCCTGCACTCCTCATTGCCCGCCCAGACTTGGCTGTCTGCTGCAGAAAGAAAAAGAAAATGAAAGTAAAATAGTTTTAGTATCATTTTATTTTTACCATTTCTGTATGCTGCCTGGCCCTCAGCAGGGGGGGATACGCTCCACTATAGCGGATGAGCCGCTGCTGATTACTTCCATTATGTATGAAAGTTTATGGGAATGTATTTCGAGGACATCCTAAGATGAAACTCAAAAGTATGAAGATTAGATGCCAGAGACACAGTCAGATAATTCAGCTGGGAAACAAAACATTTAGAGCAAAAACGTATTGACTACCTTTGAAGAACAAAACGGTAGTTACGGAAAAAGTTGGAATGACTATGTTCAATTGTCCTTGGTGTCGGATTGGTGCTATTATTAGGAAAGAGAAACATATTCTTGAAGAATCCGTACAAATCAACCTTTCAGTCGGCATTCCTTCATCATTCCTTCATCATAGCTTTTCATCCCTTAAACCAGATACCAGATACATGTGGAAACTGTGGATGTTCACATTCTGAGAAAGGAACACCCACTTTAGGTTCAGCAGATATAAGCAAAAGCGCAGTACTATCTCATTATCTAGAAGCGGCTTCACTTTACACTAATCAGTCACAGACAGTTACCTACAAGAGGATTAAAGGATGAGCACATTTATAAAGTGCACACTTGAAGAGCACACAATCTGATGCCTTCCCTCCCATGCCCCGGCAAAACACAAAACCGGAGTAGAGAGGATTTTCTTTCCATGGCTTTGTGCTTGTAAGAATTCAATCAATCAGTAATCTTATAAAGTGCGACTACTCATGGGGGTCTCATGGCACTAAGTGTGGGGGGAGTGGGGGACTGCAGTTCAGTTAAAGAGCCAGGTCTTGAGGTCCTTCATGAATTGTGGTAGTCAGGGTGATTTCCTGAGGAGCAGAGACAGGGAATTCCAGGTCTTCGGAGTGAGGTAGGAGAAGGATCTTCCTCCAGCCATGGTCTGCAGATCTGTGAGATAGAGGCCAAGGCCAGTTGGGTGGAATGGAGATGTCAGGTGGGGGTGTAGAAGGAGAAGCGGTGGTTTAGGTATGTAGGACCGGTGTTGTGGAAGGCTTTGTAGGATTAAGAGTCACTAGAGAAAACACTGCACATGTTGTCAGCCATGCCTGCACAAAACTTGATCTAGCGGGTCACAGATAACCGTTTTCAAAGATCCTGATTGTCAAATATTAATATAAAGCAGACATGTAGCAATAAACATTTTGACACTGCCAGAGGTGAGATACAGAGCTGTTATCCAGAAGGAGTGCACAAAAGAAGCTGTGGCAAAGTTCAAACATATTATTGGAGCAAAGTGAGGGCCTTAAAGTGTTGAGTTATGTCATGAACTAAAATATCCAACAACAATGAAGATCACTAAAAATAATATTTCAAAATCCCTTTAAAGAAAAACTTTGAGCTCTTTAGACAGAGATACTAGATGTACCTTCTTTACATAAATATAGGGCAAACAGGGATATTCATGAGTGCTTACATCTATAGTCTTTAAGATTCTCATTCAAATGGAATTTGGATGTGAGCAAAGATTATAGACGAGGATCTCCATGCACAACTCATGTCCAAGGCCACTTCTGGGTTACACACTGGATAATTTAGTGTGCTGAATCCATAATAGTGGAGCTTCTAGTGCACACATTAAAAACAGCCTTTTGGCTTTGTCATTGCTTGTTTTCTTGTGGCAAGGTTTTTGCAAACCTTTATTGTCAGGGAAGCTGCTGGGCCCTCATCAATCTACAAAACAAATTGAATAGAAGTAAAACTACTATTTAATCTAAAAAAAAAAACACCCGCTGCCATAGAAGTGCCTGGTACTTACTGGAACTATTTTTAGTGTTTTTGTGAATGGGTAAAATGCTGTCACTCTCAGTGAAGTTAGTGAGTAGGTGAAGTGAGCTCACCCATTGCCCCATGCTGTATACTGTGGTCACTGGTGTAACGAAACTTGAGGGGGCGTCACTGCAAGATACTTGGAGGGGCCCCCTTCGGGCTCAATCAGGAGCTCTCCTGCAGAATTGTGTGCTGAGGGGGCCTCCTGGAGGTTGTTACCCCCCGCACCATGGGGGCTGCGGGGACCTGTGTTACGCCCCTGACTGTAGTAAGTGGAAGAAAAATGTGCACGACAGAACAGCAGACTAATGGATAAATACAGCTGGCTGTAAGCTACTATAATCTTCTATATAAATAAAAATGTAAATGTCCGTTTGTTCAAATTCGCAAATCTCCGAAAGTACTTCACCGATTGCTTTGAAATTTTGACACAACGTTGGATTTGAATACGCGTGTGTTTTTGTGTACACAACGTTGGAATCCAATACGCGTGTGTCGAATAAGTGTGTTTTTAATCAAAAGCCCGAACAGATACAATAAAATGTCAATGTCCGTTTGTTCAAAATCTTAAATCTCCCAAAGTTGTTCACAGATTGCTTTGAAATTTTGACACAACGTTGGATTCGATTAAGCGCATGTTTATATATACACAACAGTGGATTAGAATACGCACGTGTTTTTAATCGAAAGGCCGAACATACCCTATCGATTTGGTTGCTGCGCAACAACTACAAGGGACGCATAGAGACAATAGTCTACGCATATTAGGATGGACAGTTGGTGTCAGGATGGCAGACCGGGAAGTGGGTGGAGGGAGGGGGGGTGGAGTTGTTTCACTTTGCAACATTAAGAAAGGATGCATAGAGACAATAGTCTACATATATTAGGATTGACAGTTGGTGGCAGGATGGCAGACTGAGAAGTGGGTGGAGGGAGGGGGGAGGAGTTGGTTCACTTTGCAACATTAAGAAAGGACGCATAGAGACAATAGTCTACATATATTAGGATGGACAGTTGGTGTCAGGATGGCAGACCGGGAATTGGGTGGAGGGAGGGGGGAGGAGTTGGTTCACTTTGCAACATTAAGAAAGGACGCATAGAGACAATAGTCTACGTATATTAGGATGGACAGTTGGTGTCAGGATGGCAGACCGGGAAGTGGGTGGAGGGAGGGGGGGGAGTTGGTTCACTTTGCAACATTAGCGCGTGTTTATAGATACACAACGTTGGATTTGAATACGTGTGTGTACAATACGCGCCTGTTTTTAATCAAAAGGCCCAACAGACCCTATCGATTTGCTTGCTGCGCAACAACTACAAGGGACGCATAGAGACAATAGTCACAAAAACATATTGTATACCCACAAGAATTGTGAAATTAATAATATTAGAAACGTGCGCTTACTCTTTTCTTTCTCTTCCATTTAACCAGACTGAGCCACAGCAACGCGTGGCTGGGTACAGCTAGTTATGTTTTATAAATATATTTTAGTAAAATCAAAATGTGTTAAATAAAGTCAGACCGTAAAAAAGCCACCCTAAAAATAGGCATTCCAAAGGTCTAGTGCCAAATAACATTGACCAGAGAGGTCTTCTATGGTGCTTCCATGATGATCCTGTGAAATTAGGGACACAACCCATAGAGTCATTGAAATCCAGGGATCAGTTAAGGGTTTAATGGCCAATCCCTCTATTCTTCACAGTGGAACTGATGGAGCTAGTAGCAAGTGTGTTTGATAGGCATGGGTTGGGTATCTCGCAACCCACCCTTTGGACTGAGGGGAATATGCTTCCTTTTCACGCATGCCGCCGACCAGCCTGTAATAACAACATGGTTGTTACAATGACCCCGTTGTAACAACGCATACCATTACCCCGCAAGTTGTAACAACGACTTGCAGAGAGGGGCACTGGATGTTGGAATAGTATAATTTACCATTCCAACTCCAGTCTATGCAGACAGTAGGGAAGGTGTCTGATTTTAAATCCAACACCCTCTCCCCCCTCCACAAGTCGTTGTTTGAACTTGCGGGGTAATGGTATGCGTTGTTACAACGCAATCGTTGTAACGACCGCGTTGTAATTGCATGCGTGGTGACGGCTTTGTTGTGAGGACTGTTTGACAACTGAGGGCAGCCACTGCACTCTCTGTGGCAGTAGTTCCTATTCGGAGTGCGTAACAAATAATGTAACATTCCAGAATTATATGAAATGGAGCATAGCTATCTACACACTTACACAACGTAATCCTTATTGTAACTGCAGTTTTAACAATGAGACTGAACTCCACCAAGAGTAAGAAGCCACCCTGTCACAGAATCCTTGAAACTGCTCAGCAGAGATACATGACAACCAACTCTACTCATTTGTGCATAGTCATCCCTCCCTTCTCCTTGCAAATCATTGCAAGAAATTGAAATTTCACTCTTCTGGACCTCAGACACACATTCACGCCTCTCAACTTCAGAGACCCTTCCCTTTTGTAACAGTACCACTCTGTATGCTATATTATTCAGAGGTTTTTTTCCTCTAACTGCACCGCTTCCTCATCCTCAGACCAATTGCAACATTTCATTCTATCACTTTTTTCTTAAACCTTTTCCTCACATTTACCCTTACACCTGACAAATAGACTCAAATACCACACCTTCCCACCTCTTAGTCTCCCAGAATCTGTCATACACGTTACAACTATCAAGGTTTCAGAAATGTTTGTTTCATCCTTGATAAATTTGATGCCCTTCTTAACTTACACCCATTGTCTCTCTTCTAAATGCAATTCTTTAACTCCATTCTTCTTGTCATATTATTCCTTAAATGCAGATTGTGTGTTTTTCTCTTATCACCTCCATTGTCCTTGGTGAATGGATCACTAAGGGCCTAATAACGAGTTGGCGGTCCATGGGACAACCAAATCCATGGTGACGGTCCACTCCAGTATTACAACTATAGTGGTGGGACCACCACAGGACCACCCCAATTGTTGGGGATTCCTGATCCCACAGCGATGGCACAGCGGTGTGAGGATGTAATATGCTGGCTCCGCCAAGCATATTATGAGTTTCCTCACTGCAACACTTTTAAGGCAGTGAGCCCGCTATGAAAAGTGTGGCAGTGAGGAAACTAAGGGGGCCCTACAGGGGGAGCATGCAGGGGGCACATGTTATGTCCCCCTGTATTTTTCAACCCTCCTGTTCCTGCACGGACAGAAATGCACAACTTTGTGAATTTCTGTCCTTGCAGAAACGGGCTGCGGCGCCCCCTATGGCGGTGCCTTTCTAAGCCTTTCTTATGAGCCTTAGAACCGCACTGCTGTGGGACTACTGCTGCATGGCCCCCTGCCAGGATTTCAACTCATAATCCAGCGCACGGACTGACTATGGGTTTGGGGGTCTTGGAGCAGGGCTCTGGCATGGTGGCCCACTCCAAGACCACCAAACTTGTAATCAGGCCCTAAATCCTGTCTACGAAGAAGTCACACAGTAGCTCCACAAAATGTTTCTTAGTTCCAACTTCCAATACCTGGGATGATTCCTGGACAGCTGAAAAAACTTTTTTCATAGCTCTATTAAAACATTTGTCTGGCCCATTACCAGCCAGATGATAAACGGGTGTTGTGAGCAATTTCATCATGTGAACCTTAATCTTCAACTACAACCGATTTAACGTAGGCCTCATTATCACGTAACACCTTCTTTGGTAAACATTCCAGAAAGAAAGCCTCATATAGAAATGTTAACACATACTCTGAATTAGCCCTCTTAAACATTTCTAATTCTATTCAATGTAAAGAATAAATTCTGCAAATGGAAAAGAGCGTCAATGTATTTGCTGTAGTATCCAATCAATTATTGTATTTAATAAATAAACCAACAGGTACATGCATCAATGTTGGCTTGGTCGATTCCTTAATTGCCATTATAAGGAATTGCAAAAGCCTATGCATGTAGGAATCGCTATAACATTAGCGATCCCCAAACATTCCTTAATTGCGACTCACAAATTGCGAGACACAATTAAGGAATGCCTTCCTATCCATTTCTATGGGCCTACAGGCCCATAGGAATGAATGGGAGATTGCATGCGCAATTTCCGAGTACCAATAGGTACTCGCAAATTGCGCATGCAATTTCAAGGGTGCAAAGGTGTCAAAAGGACACCCTGTTGCACCCCTGAAATTGATGTGTGCACACATGTTGCACACACACATGCCCCAAGGGTATTTGTGTGTGTAACCTACAACTGTGAATATTTCGAAAATTTGTGAATCGCACCGTTTGCGCTCGCAAATATGGTTGATGCATTTGCCTGCAAATCCATAGGCAAGCTTGCTTCATATGACTGTTCCATTTATTTATTCAAGGAATACCATTGCTCCAAGATACAACAATATCAAATTGTACCACTTCCTGGTATTATACTTAAACTCTTTGATACGATTCATTCCTGCCGCACAAACATTACATGAACAACATGTAAAGAATCCCTAAGGTTGTTTACTTGGGTATGATATATGGAAATAAGACTGTATATCGGCAGGCTTGAATGGGTTGAAGGAGATTCAAATCTATGAGATGTAACTAAATTTAGATAATGAGATTCAATTATTTGTTTTTTAACATGCATAGAGATCTATATTGACATCCAATCGAGGACGAAACGCGTAGGCTGACAATTTGATATTGTTGTATCTTGGAGCGATGATTTTCTTTGAATAAATAAATGGAACATTCATATGAAGCAAGCTTGCCTATGGATTTCATTTATTAAATGAATAAAACAATTGATTAAATACTACAGCAGATACATCAACCCTCTTTCCATTTGCAGAATTGATTTTTGAGGACTTGGTCCTTGGCGGTGGGACCTAGGAGAGTGAAGCGTCATTGACTTAGGCCTTTGTTTGAAAAATAAAATTTGGAATTGCTCACCAGTGCACTTGGTTGTTGTGCCCTCATTGCCTAAAGGAAGGATACAATGTAAAGAATAGTCCTTTGTAACAATGATGTACTTGGCTTAGACTCCTAATTTGTCTATAGTTTCCAATATATCAATGCCCAATATTTCCCATGGCATTTTGGGGGCTATTCACTTCACACAAAGGAGGACAAACAATATTCAAAGATGTATCTGAATTGCCGCAATCAACACCCGCATGTACATAATGGTTAATTTCTATGTCCTAACAAGGCCACCAGCAGGAGATTTTAATTCTGTTTCTTTTTAACATGTCCAAATGCCCATCCTGAAAGACTTGTTCACTTTCAAGCTCATACTGGATGGTGGCACAACCCTATCATCTACCATCACAAAATGCGAATCTTCTGTTAACTCATTCTTACTCTCCAGAAAAAAACTAGGAGTACTGATCATTCTGCATCCATCAGGCCATCCTATCCACTCAAAATGTTTGTACTTTCTGTCACACCGCATCATACTCATATGCATTTCTACACTCCTCCCTTCCAATTCCTTTTAAGCTACTTGCAACAATCCATGCCACTTGACAATCCAACCATTCGTTACCTGGACACTCCTTCAACTGCAATCTACTCAAAGAATCAGCCACTGCATTCTTTGCCCCAACACATAACACACCTTGAAGTTATAATTTTGCAAACTCACGGAAAATCTTGTCTTGTGGGGCGACAAGTTCAGAAAACCATTTGTGGTCTGCCCCTTAGAAAGGTCTTGACTTCAAATTCAGTCCACCACACATAATATCAGAAATATTCTAGCCCTCACACGCATGCCAATGTTTTAGGTTCAAACACTGAGTAACACTTCTCTATAGGAGACAGGGAACGAGAAGCAAACACAATTACCACTTCATGATTATTACCTTCACCTTGGGTACGAATAGCACTCTGACTCTTTTCCACATGCATCTCTTGTTATGTTGCTTTTAGCTTTAAGTTTGGAACCTTGTAAGGGTGTAACTTCACAAATACCCTCCTTAATTTTTTGAAAGCCACATTACACTCCATAGTCCATTCAAATTTAGGGCCCTATTGAGAATTTGGGGGATAGGATACTCCATCAAAAAGTGAAGGATATCTCGTCCACTGAAATACAAGTGTCAGAGTCTATAATGCCCTTGTAATATGGCAGATGGGATATCTGCCACATTTGTGACAGAGTATCTTATCCCAAAAACTCTAAATAGGGCCCTCAGACTTGGTCTTAAATATTTGCCTCGAAATGTGAATTTTTTTCTGCAAATTTTTTGGCAAACTTAGAGTACAATTCGTCCAACTCCTAGATGGACCTCAGTTCATCCTTATTGGTCTGAGTAGTCATTTCCCTAGCAGCTTCAACAAATTCTTGCTCAGGTTTGATACAATCTGAACAAATTTCATCACTCAGGTAAGTTACACTATGCACCACCAATTTTCATTTCATTAGCAGTTTTCCAGTGTAGTCCTTTCTTTTCTAAAAATCCTAGAATCACCTTCAAACGTTCATCGTCCTCTTCCTTGTTCTTACTCATAATTAGAATGCCATCTGAATAAAACAACCCCTTTTACACAGATCAGAATCTCATATAAGGTGCTGGACAAAGGCAGCAGCTGATGTCAGGACAAATGGCATTGTGACAAACTGAAAGCCTTCCAGTTAGATGATAAATTATGTTAGAACTCTTCTTTTCCAAAGAAAGGGAACTTGATGGATTGTGACTGATTTCTATAATCAAACCCTAGCTGTAATCTATGATTTTGCCCTGGTCTATTTTTCCTATTGGCTCATGTGGCCACCATGAATGGAGAAGTCTAGTCCATGTCCAAGTCTATTTGATGATCCCTGCATCCTGAACTTACTTCAGTTCAATTATCACTGCATCCCTAGTGATAATTGATCATTCCTAAATTTGAGAATAACTGGTTTACCCCACTGTTAGAAATGGGGGTCTCTAGTTGGCAGTGGTTTGAACCCTGTCCAAGTAGGGACCGTTATTCTAGTGAGGGTAAGGGGATTATACAGCTTAGATAACCCCTGCTCACTCCTTTAGTAGCGTGGCACAAGCAGTCAGACTTATCTCAGAGGCAATGTGTAAAGCATTTGTACATAAAAAGAAAGTAGCAAAGTGAAAACACTACAAAAGGTCACCACACCAGTTTATAAAAATAACCAATATTTATCTCAATCAAACAAGACCAAAACGACAAAAATCCGACATGCACAAGTAAAGATATTACTTTTAAAAAGTTCAAAATTGTTCTGTCATAAAGTACCTGGGATGCATCAAAAGCAGAGGCGAAAACAGGCACAGGGGAGGTAAGGGGTCAGAAAACCAAAGCAATGCATCGATTCCTTACTCTCAGGGGAGGTGAAGTGCCAATTCCTTACTGCCAGTGCAGGTGATGAGTTGATTCCTTACTGCAGAGCAGAGGAGGTGATGGATTGATTCCTTACCGCCAGGGGAGGTGATGCATCGATTTCATACAGTGAAGGGAGGTGATGCATCAATCTCCAGACAAGCGGCCTCGATTCCTTACTGCTGGCAACATTGCTGAAGAACAATGTTCACAGAGGTGATGCATCGAAAATCCAGACGCACTGGGTTGATGCTGCGGTGGAACAGGCTCTGCATCAATTTCCCAGTCATGAAGCAGGGCTTGCCTCGGAGTGGGAGCGGGTGCGGGTGCCAGGGACATTGGTGACACGGTGCTCATGATTCAGGCTGTGGTGATCTTTCAGCAACACAGCAGCCACACAGTTGATTCTTTGGCCAAACTGCAGGGATGCGTTTGTTTTTCAACTGCATGGCGATGCAGCATCAGGAAAAACAGGAACTGAGTCAATGCATGGATTTTTTAGGTTTTTTAGTAGCAAGCCACTTCCAAGGGCCCAGAACTGGATTTGGCACCACTTGGCAGGGCAGAAATCGCAGCAGAGGGCTGCAGATGATGTCTTTGGTGGCCCTGAGACTTCTTAACATGAGGGAAACTTCTGTGACACTGTTGTGGGCGTAATAGACTGAGGAACTCAGCGAGGACGATTCAGCAACTAGCGCATTGATTATCGCGCTTTCATTCCCACGACTTGCAGCACCCACTCCGCGGGCGCTGCTGCGCTTGTTGGATCACCGGGACCAGCGCCTTACCCGTGCTGGAGGTGGCGGGTGGACAGAGGAGCCAGCAGCACTGCCTCTGACTGCCTGAGGGCCGTGCATCAAGGCGGCAGGGACTCAATCTCCCAGGAGTCCCTGCCTGATCCAGAACACCTGGTCCTGCGCTTGGTGAGAGCCCCGCCCCCTGGACTTGCATGGATTTAAACCTCTTGTGCATTTGCGGCCAGTGGGAAACTTCTGTGACACTGTTGTAGGCGTAATAGACTGAGGAACTCAGCGAGGACAATTCAGCAACTAGCGCATTGATTATCGCGCTTTCATTCCCACGACTTGCAGCACCCGCTCTGCGGGCGCTGCTGCGCTTGTTGGATCACCGGGACCAGCGCCTTACCCGTGCTGGAGGTGGTGGGCGGACAGAGGAGCCAGCAGCACTGCCTGTGACTGCCTGAGGGTCGTGCATCAAGGCGGCAGGGACTCAATCTCCCAGGAGTCCCTGCCTGATCCAGAACACCTGGTCCTGCGCTTGGTGAGAGCCCCGCCCCCTGGCCTTGCATGGATTTAAACCTCTTGTGCATTTGCGGCCAGTGGGAAACTTCTGTGACACTGTTGTGGGCGTAATAGACTGAGGAGCTCAGCGAGGACGATTCAGCAACTAGCGCATTGATTATCGTGCTTTCATTCCCACGACTTGCAGCACCCGCTCCGCGGGCGCTGCTGCGCTTGTTGGATCACCGGGACCAGCGCCTTACCCGTGCTGGAGGTGGCGGGCGGACAGAGGAGCCAGCAGCACTGCCTGTGACTGCCTGAGGGTCGTGCATCAAGGCGGCAGGGACTCAATCTTCCAGGAATCCCTGCCTGATCCAGAACACCTGGTCCTGCGCTTGGTGAGAGCCCCGCCCCCTGGCCTTGGACGCCCTACTTATTGAAAGCTGTTACCACTGCGTGGGACGCGAGCGGTATGCCGGGCGAAGCCCGGGCAAAGGGCGGGCCGTCTGAGGTCACCCGTGGCTGTCCAGGGCTGGGCTGGGCCACCCCCCTGGAAATTTGGCCACGGTAGCATGGACTGCTAGCCAACTTCTGTTTATCGTTGACTGTTTTGTAACTGGGAAGTTGTTTCGCTGGGCCTAGTGCATTTGTCTATTGTCTACTGGCTGTTTATGCAAATGTCTACTCGCTCAGGGAAGAGTTTGAGAGGGGGGTGAGGCACTGGTTGTGTTACTGGCTCAATGGACCAGTTTATTACCCGAGTTGTCACAGTTATCGAGAAGGAAATCGCCATGACAGAGCGGCATCTTTCTCGTGAACAACTTCCAAACAAGCGGTCGTCACTGGGTTCCTTGGCATTAGTTCCCTCCCCAGCACGTGCATCCGACCCCGTGGCGAATGCTTCTCCCCTGTTAGATCACCCACGGGTTGCTGCCTTAAGGGTTAGTTTGGGTAGGCTGGAGAGTATGGTAGACATAGCCCCACTCAGCGAGGATAATGCTTCGGATCTACTCTCCAGTGAGAATATTGTCTCCAAGCTCCCCCATAACACTTCCTTTAGTCTTGGGGATTCTTCCCCTTTAACAGTGTTGGTACCGCCGGTAACAATTAGACCTGCTCATATTAAAAGGAAAAGAACTGCCAGCCCGCGCAAAGGTTGCTATTCTAAACACTACAAAAAACATAGGAGACTTGGTACCAGGGTGGGTGTGATCCATAAGGGCGCAGGGATGAGTGAAAGTCACCCCCAGGGGGCCATGGGGGTTAAGCCTGTTTGTGCTACTGCAGAGAAGCCATGTGGTGACTTGACTAGAGATTCTGTCGGACTCCCACCCCCACCCCATGAAACCCCCTTGATTGCCCAAATAGAGAAAATGTTGAAATCATTGTTGATCCCGGTAGTAGAGAGAGTTAAAGGGCTGGCAGAGCGGTTGGACAGGTTCGAACTAGTGACCCTGGACAGCCTCTATGCCATAAAATCATTAAGTTACATTCTAGAATGAGGGAGGATGGATTAGGGGGGGAATCTGCTGTCCGGGTGACTCCTATATCCCCACAGGGCCCATTGACTGTACCTGGAACGGCTAAAGGGGTACTAGTGGTTAATGCTCCTGCTGTTCATGTTGTGGCTTCTACTGGGGGTGTTCGGAACCCAGGGTTCAAACATACCAAAGGCTATTACTGTCCCTGCCAAGAAACTTGTGCGTCCCGAGGTCCCAGGTAGAAACGGCCCTGCCAATTCAAGAAACTCTGGCACTAGCAAAGGCCCTGAGTTAGCACAATCAAGAAGAATTAGTTCCAATCCTCCCCTGGCTATTCAGCCTGACGCGCTCCCCCTCAAAGAGGCCCCTAGAATACCACCCGTGAACCTACCTCCAGACTGTCAGCCTTATGTTGCCATCCTTACTAATGTACCACCTCTCAAGGCTGACCAGCAAGAATCCTACCAAATGCTACAAAATAAAACCATGCATTGGTTAAGGACAAACAGACCTCTCCCCAGGGAACTACATGGCCAGTTCCTAGGTGTCAGAAGGGTAGGGTGGGTAGGCTACGGGCATAAGCATTTTGAGGGAGACTGTGTGGTGATACATTTTAAGGATGTTAGGGTTGCTCAAACAATCTGCAACCAGAACTTGGGGATTGGTGGTACAGGTATTGGTGTAGTAGATTTGACTTACTTTTACCCTAGATCAGTAGGAAACCAATACGGTACCAACTGGGGTGGCGGATGGAGGCACAATTCTACCCCCCTAGAGAATCACTTCAACCCCTTGTCACACCAGCAAGCTCCATGGCCTGGGCATTACAAGAGGATACCAGGATACTGAAATGATATTTGTCCTGGGGTGGCCCCCATGTTCCCGGGCTCGGGACTTGTGTTAGAGTCTTATGTGCTAGGCCCTAGTAATGTTAGCCCACCATCTCCATCAGTTGCACGCAGCCCCTTAGGTCAGGATTCTAACCTGACTGTCGGGACTCAACAAGAAGATAGTGCACCATGGACATCACCTGAGAGGGAGGGGGTATCCAGCCCCGAACCCCGCAGGGAGCCTGCTGCGGCGGATCCAGATTTAAGGATTCTCAGCTGGAACGTTGCGGGCATTTCGAGAAAGCTGGCTCTACCCGATTGGAGCACCCTTGTGAAAGGTTACTCTATTTGTATCTTCCAAGAAACCTGGAGCAGGGAGCCTTGTCACAAGGTAGGCTACTCATCCTTCTTTGTTCCAGCAGTGTCTCCTCTTTTGGGGAAGGGCCGCCCCTCAGGAGGCCTCCTTATTTGGGTTGCTATTTCGCTTGGTTGTCAAGTTACACAGCATGCGACAAATTCACCCGATTTACTGAGTATATCAATTAAGGGACCGCGGGGAGGGCTGACCCTGGATATTTTTAATATTTACGCCAGGGGCATGAAGAGAGGCTCGCAATCACCCATGGTATCAGGGTTGGAATCTTTGCTTAGGCAGTGTCCCAATAGATCTCATGTCCTGGTCGCGGGGGACTTAAACGGCACGTTTGAGCCCCTTGGGTTGGAAGATACTCTGGGAACTGCCAATGAAGATTCCAGGAGAGGGATACCAGTCCTAACTATTCCGCCCATTAGGAGGTGGTCTCAAGTGGTGGTCCAAATTAACTCTCTAAACATGGAATTTGGCCTTAGGGCTGGTATCGGAAGAACGAAGTCAGATCCTTCTGGAGCCCATACCTATAATAGAGCTAACCATACGTCTAGGATAGATTATATTCTCCTGGACGTAAAGCTTTGGAGCTTCTTGTAGGATATGGAGGTACTCCCTTCAGTTGAGAGTGATCACAATCTCCTCTCTCTTGCCCTCCTTCCATTGTGGATCGGGAAGCAGGGGGTGCACACGTCTCATTTAGCATCTATCCCACAGGAAGTTCATCCTTCCAACTGCGGCAGACGTTTGAAGTGGAGCAAGCGTAGTTTAGATGAAGAGAAAGTGCTAGCCATTGGGGTACTCTTAGACACAGCCCAGTCTAAATTGGATACGTTGACTCCTCTGTCTGGGGAAGTCACTGTGCTTTTCTGTGATACAACCAAGGCCTTTTTATTCTCCCAAGCAAGGCTTCCCGACCTGGCAAAAGCAAGCAGCCGCCTAAACCGCCAGGCTGGTTTACTAAAAAATGCAGGGAGAAGAAAAATGCCCTGATAGGTGCCGTTAAAAGCAAATCCCAGGTTGCTGTTAGGTTGGCTAGGAAAGAGTACTCCCAGACAACTATCGCAGCGAAGAGAGAATGGGAGGATGGGTTCTGGGTGGATCTTATGGAAGCTAGCACGGACAGGGATGCTAGAGGCTTTTGGAACCTTATAAGATCTAGGGACAGGCCAGATAGCACCCTGATGACGTGTAACATCCCAGCCCAGAACTGGTTCAACCATTTTTCGTCCCTCTATACCCCAACTGAGGTGGATTCCCACACCACCTTTTCTTTGGCTGACTGTTCAGGGGATACTGAAGGCGCTCCCTTCACTGCTAGAGAGGTGGAAGGTGTAATTGAAGCATTGGTGCCCCTAAAAGCTGCTGGCACTGATGGGATACCGGGCGATTTGCTACGTGCAAATCCCAAGGAGTGGGGGAAGTTGATTTCGTCATTGCTTAATGCTATCAACAGCGGTGCGCCTGTACCCCATTCGTGGAAGGGGGCGGAGGTTGTCCCGATATTCAAAAAGGGGTGTCGGGATAACCCCGCCAATTATAGGCCAATAAGTCTTATCGACTCATCACAAAAAGTGGCAGAGAAGGTGATTTTGGGAAGGGTGCTCCAGTGGGTGGACGACAATAACATCTTGTCGGACTTCCAAGCTGGATTTCGCTCTGGAACTGAGACCATTGAGCAGGCCTTCAGATTCGCTCTTTTGTATTGGAAAGTGGTGGTACTGGGCAAAGGCAGTCTGTATTTGGCCTTTATAGACCTTAAGACTGCCTTTGACCTGGTACCAAGGGAGGAGCTGTGGAAGGTTTTGTCAGAACTGGGGTTGCTTCCGTATATCCTATCCCTCCTCGTGAGACTACACGCTGGCAATTTTGCGCAGGTGCGATGGGGCACGTATGGTGAAAAAACCGATAGGATTCCTGTGGGAAGGGGCGTCCGTCAGGGATGTGTGCTAGCTCCCACTCTGTTCTCTCTTTATGTGAATGGAGTGGTCGAGCATTTGCTAAGAAAACCCTCGGACGCTCCCTCCCTGGCGGGCAAACGGATTCCAACACTGCTCTTTGCAGACGACACCCTTCTTATCTCAAAGACCCCCATGGGTCTCCAGAGCCTCCTGAATAGTTTTCAGGAGTTTTGCTCATTGAGGGGATTGGTAATCAATACTGACAAAACCAAGTATTTGATTATGAACCCGCCTAAAAAACCTGGGCGTCCTCCGGCTTTGAATTCTGTCCCATTGGAGAGGGTATCCGAGTTTGACTATTTGGGTATCCGCCTTAATGACTCATTTAGCTGGAACCCACACATTCAAAAAATGCTCCTTAGTCATAAAAGGGTGGGTGGAGTATTACTTAAGGAACAACGCTCCTCCACAAGCAAACCTATTGCCCTAGTTGTGGAGATATACAAAGCCAGAGGGGTTAGTGCTGCCTTGTACGGGGCGGAGTTGTGGGGTACATGCAACCTGGACGTACTAGCAAAATCGGAGAGCAAATTTCTAAAAGATCTGATGGCTCTCCCGTTGAGTACACCTACAGTCCCTGTGTTATTGGATCTAGGCTGCAGATCGATCAAAGACCAAGCACAACTCCGCCCCCTGCTTCTTTGGGCTCGGTTGTGGCGGGTGCCCGAATTAGCCTCCTATGCAGAGGCGCTATTGGAGGTCATGGCCATGGAAGGCTGGTCCAGGATCAAATGGTTGAGGGACGTAAAAAGGCTATTAGTGGAGCTAGGGCTTGGTGACACGTGGGCATCAAGAACTGCCCCACCTAAATCCATGATTAAGAAACTGTATTGGAATTGGGTCTCTTCCAAACTATCTTCAGACCCACGTCATTGTAATTCCACTGTAGCCTTTGTGAGGATTAAAGATGTGGTGGCTTATGAACCTTACTTAGATATGATTTCCATCCCTTTCGATCGGGCCCTGTATTTTAAATTCAGAGCGGGGACCCTAACCTTAGGCGAACTAGTTACCCGATGGAAATCCTGCCACCAGTCCTCCGCCTTTTGTGCTTGTTGCCCCACACGAGTAGAGTCGGTAGCCCACCTTCTTTTTGAATGTCCGGATTACTGTGCACCTAGGAGCCGCTGGCTTAAACCCTTATGTAGACTCCTAGGCACCCGCCAGCATAAAGTAGCGCTATGTATTTTAATGTCTGACACATCCACATTGGTTGTTTGTGCTGTTTCAAAATTTTTCAAGTGGTCATGGTTGATTTGTGTAAAAAGGCTGTCTTTATCAATTTAATTCTTGTTTTAACTGTTTTTAAACATTTTCATTCTCCCTTTTCCCTTTTTGTGTAAATAGGAAGTGATTGCTATAAATGTTGTGTTTTATATGTGTTGTACAAGCTTTTATGATATTTTTATATCGAAATAAAGCCTATCAATCAATGAGGCCAGCCCACACAAGCCCTTGGGGAACATTGGAAATCAGGATGTAGAAAGCAAAGTCCAGTCTTTTCACTGCACAAGACAGAAGCAGCTAGCAGTAGGCCAACAAAGCAAATTACACAGCGAAGTGGTAGTCCCTCCTGGCAGCTTCTTCAGCTCTTCTTCTTGGCAGAATGTCCTCTTAGTCAAGGAGTATTCTGAAGTTATGGTGTCGCAGCTCCAGTAATTATACCAATTTCTGCCTTTGAACCAGGCAAACTTCAAAGGGAAGTCTTTGTAGTACACAAGACCATGACTTTCCCTGACCTTGCTCCAGACACCCTACAAGGGGCGCAGACAGCTATGTGTGAGGAGAGGTACAGCCCTATCCATGTGTCAGTGACAATTCTTCACAACATTCCACCTCAAGGAAGATCAATCAGTCTGGTGATGGGCCATCAGGATATGCAGGGCACACTTCAGCACACACTTCAGCTCCCTTTGTGTGACTGTCTAGAGTGAATGCACAAACAGCCCAACTGTCACCTTCCCTCAGACATGGATTCCACAGGCAGGAAGAGGTACAGAATGGTAAATCAAGAAAATGCCCACTTTCTAAAAGTAAAAAGAACAATTGATGGACAGATGCAGAACAATGTAATACATTCATCCCAGTACAGAGATCTGGGCCTAAATCCATAGTTTTTTTTGCTCCCCATGCCATTCCAGTTAAAACCCAGCCATATGCAAATCAGTCTTGACCCTGCACCCAATAGGAACAGTCCAGCCCGAACTGCCAGGCCAAGTTCTCCCTGGACTGGAAAAAGCATCCTAGGACTTGTTTTGAGGTTTCACCCCTCATCAGCCAGGATAGCTTGACTCCAGTGGCATGGAGAGGACGGGACCCATGTCTGGGCATACCCGTCACACTCGGGGTGACAAATGCAAAAAGAACAATTGATGGACAGAATGCCAAACAATGTCATACATTTACCCCAGTACATAGATCTGGAACTAAATCCATTGCTGTTTTTCTCCCCATGCCGTTCCAGTTTGAACTCAGCCATATGCAAATCAGTCTTGAACCTGCGCCCAATGGTAACAGTCTAGCCCGAACTGCCAGGCCAGGTTCTCCCTGAACTGGAAACAAGCATTATAGGACCGGTTTCGGGCTTTCAGCCCTCATCAGCCAGGATAGCTTGACTCCAGCTGCATGGAGAGCACAGAATTCCCGTCTGAGCATACCCATTCCACTCGGGGTGACAAATGCAAAAACAACAATTGATGGACAGAATGCACAACAATGTCATACATTCACCCCAGTACAGAGATCTGGTACAATGGATTCACCCTGATCTCTTGACGGTGGCGAATGTTTAATTTGTTCTGCATTCTGTCCATCATCTGTGTGTCTTTTGCTTTCTCACACTAAGTGTGCCGGGTGTGCCTGGAGGTAGGCCCCGGGCTCTCTGTGCCACTGGATTCAAGCTAGTCTGACTGATTCTTTTCTGAATAGTGTGTTATTTGTATGCACGATACTTGTCATACAAATTTCCACAATTACAAGTGATAGAAAGCTTTTTGAGAAGGGACACATAATCATCAATAATTTCCTTAACAACCTATTTCCTTTGGAAACATTCATACCAATCAATGCATGCTGTGGGAGAGTAATAAGAGTCCAAGTCACCTAAATCATTCTTCAATGCATCCCCTTTTTCCATCTCGCCTGACCTTCTTTTCTAGCCATAATGTCTTAACCCCGGGTGGCCTGTGGAAGGTTGTCATCATACAAGTCTTAAATAAAACTCTTTTGGAGGAGTGTTCTTTGAGATCAATGTCTTATTCAGCAGAATGATATCTCAAGCCAAGTTTCCATAGCATATATAACACATAATCTCTAAGCACATCTAGATGTACCCTTCTTCACCACAGGAAAATTACCGGCCAATGTGTTTCTCAAGCAGGAAATATAGGCCCACATGCATCATTGAGATTTGCATTCGCAAACGGTGCGAATCGCAATTTTCGGCCGTTTGCGAATGCAATTCTCAAATTTTGGATGCATCATGCTTTTCGCAATTTTAGGAATCACAACCATGTTGCGATTTCTAAAATTGGGTTTGCATTTAAGAAATCGCAATTTGAGATTTCTTAAATGCAATGCATGATCATTTTTAAATTACGAATTCGCAAATTGGAAGGGGTAAATTAGCATGAAGTTGAACTTCATGCTAATTTACCGAAAACTTTCAAACATGCACAAGTTACATATTTGAAAGTTTTAATTTACACACACACATGTCCTTGGGGCATGTGTGTGTGTAAATTGCATTTAAAGTTAAATTTCAGGGGTGCAGGGAGGGGTTCAATGGACACCCCCCTGCACCCTTGAAATTGCATTCACATTTTGCAAATTCGCAAATTGAAAATCGCAAAATGTGAATGCCTTCCCATTCATTCCCCATAGGAATCAATGGGAAGCTTTTCCTTAATTGCGATTCGCAAATTGTGAATCGCAATTAAGGAAAAATAAGGAATCGCAAAAAAAGTTGCGATTTTTTCATGCATTGCTGTTTGCGATTCCTAAATTGCGATTCCTTAATTTTCGCAATTTAGGAATCGCAAACGGAAACGTTGATGCATGTGGCCGGAGGTGTTCATTCATTTAAATGCAACACCTCCTGATACAGCAGATAACATGAATAAGCATTTTCACCACTAAGTATTCAGTCTTGCGATGCAGCTGGCAGGGCTGAGACAGAACACAGTGTTGCATTCCTTTGCTATCCCACACTACTAGAAGCTGAGGTCAGCAAAATGCTGACTATTAATTAAATTTGTTGAATCTTAAAGAGTGTGTATAGCTGAGCTTCATGTGATCAAAGGAACAAAAAGCCAGTTGGGTTTCATGATTGGGCCCTACATGCTCACAATCCCCTACTCTTGGCACTTATCCCATCATTCACTAAGCATTCAATATAATTCAGATAGTTTGCCTCCCTTTGACATTCATCCTCCTTTTGTAATTCTACTTCTTTCTCATACCCCATAATTCCTGAATTCTTTGCAGTTCCTTCCCACATTCAGGCAAATATGAACAATAAAAGAAGAACAACTATAACTAGGACCACTAACTCCAAAATTCACTATCACATGCTTCCTAACCTAACTCCCAGCTTCTCCCAGAAGCATGTCTGCTCATTTTGTGCTCTTTTTATAAAAACCATTAAAATATCAGATATGGGACTCTGCACATTTCTAGTGCTATCAGGAATAAACGTGCAACGTTACATATTTATGACTTTACACACCACATCCTGCTTAAGCTAGGGCCAAATGAAATGCCATTCTATTGTGAATAATCATATTGCACATCTGTTTAGCGATATTAGAACGAGCATCAGCTGTATCATTGGTCAACCTCTCAATCAACTTAGCTTGTTTCCTTATTTTTACTGCATTTAATGCAACTCCCACAGAAGGACTCATCCCTGAGAATATATCAAGAATATTCTCCACTGCATCTTTCCTCTGACAGTAGAAATGGATATCTTCATTGGTTGGTATGACATATACATGGATACACCAGGGCTAAATAGCAAGAACCACTCCATCCTGCAGGCAATCACTATAATTCTCTATTCTTTTGTAATGCATAAAACTCACAGGTATCTTGAAAATGTGTGCAATTAATCTCACCTACATTGATAATTCCCTTGAAGGCTTTTCAAACTGTTCCTACACTTTCACATCAAAGATTTAGAGCTGGGTGTGTTATTACTGAAGCAGTCTCCCTGGAACAGGTTTATTGTAATACTGTAATATCGTTTCTTTCATGTGCAGGTAGAGTCTAGTGTTATTTTAATAATCTGATAAAAAATCCCTCCTTAATAGCCTATATTGCGTATCTTTTAGCATTGCAAACCTGGTTTCTTTTTATTTCTCTACAAGTTTCTTAACTTCTGCACTCCTAGTAAATGACAATGAAAGGTAAAGAAAGGAATATGGTAGATGAAAACAGAAACGAAAGAGGTCTTTTTGAATAGGTAATGACCTCTGTTAGGAAAGCAGGCATACATGTGAAACACAATAGTTTAAAACATTCAGAGTCGAATGACAAGTTTGATCCAGCTGTACATATGTGTTTTCTCATAGTCATTTTGACGATGGATGAGCATATTCTTCTCATCATTCTCCTTCGGTTTGCTGAGTATAGTTGGGGTGGAGGAGCTATCCGAGGAATCATCCACATCAGCAGTGCCAAAGACTGTCCAATTATGCACTTAGCTGAGGCAGCCCCCATGATGACCAAGACTATCTTCTGACTTGGCTCACCATCTCCTGCCTTCTTTGTTGAGTTAGAGTTGCTCAGCTGTCCCTTTCAGCTTCTTGCCCTAGCAGTGCTTCTTGACCACAACCGTTTGTTTCAGGGGCCATGGTGTCTTTCTCACCCTCCTCAGATGTTCTCACCTTGTTAGTGTGTAACACATTTATCTGGGATGTCAGCTCTCACATTTCACAGCAGTGTTGATAACTGTTAAACGTGGCTTTTTCAGCACGTTTATCCCCAGATTTTTGCTTCTTGGCCTCCTATTTTCTGACCCTGTTTTTATTGGCTATAGGACTCTAGGCACTTTACCACTTCTAATCAGTGCTAAAGTGCAAATGCTCACTGTGTAAATTGTGTTTATGGATTAATGTTTCCATGATTGGCTTACTTCATTTACTGCTTAGATCCTGGTACAGTGCCATGTGTGATTCCAGGGCCTGTAAACCAAATGCTGCTAGTGGGCCTGCAGAACTGATTGTGCCACCCACACAAGCAGCTTTTCAAAGGTGTCTTGGACCTGCCACTCCAGTGTCTGTGCACAGTTTTTAACTGCCATGTCGACCTGGCAAGTACACCCACTTGCCAGGCCCTAACTTTTCCTTTTTTTACATGTAAGGCACCTCTCAGATAGGCCCAGGGTACCCCCATGATTTTTACATAACAATAGGGTATACCCAGTACGCAGCTGGTCCTGGGCCAGTAATAGTACATACAACAAGTGGTCACACTGACTGATAAGCTTCTCAAGGAAAAACTAAAACTGGTGAAATACCCAACAAATATTCAATTGAACAATGGCCGGGATATCTTGGTTATGCAAAAGGATTATTTTATGAATTAATCAAGCGGTTCCTATATCAACAGTTGCCCCAAAGTGAAAAAGGCTAATAAAGTTCTCCAGGTAGTGCTCATAAAGGGATGGGGGTGTGACAGTGAACCTACAAATAATCACAGTATTTACAAAGATGAGAACGACTTGTCTAACAATGTATCAAAAGATTGACTAAACAACCCAAGTAATGTGATGCAATTAATTAATATTCAATTTTACGCTGCTGGGCTGAATGGATAAGTACAGGTCAGAATACAATTAAAGTCGATGTTTCGACCCCTGAAATTAGAGGAAGGCAATTCATTCCGTACAGTGGGATCTTCCTCAGGACAATTGAAGGAGCAACCTACAAGGTAAGTAAGAATACCATCAATAATTATACAAAGTGAGTGGAGGGTGTCTGACTGCAAGAACATGCAATATAGGCTCACCTCAGTATAACACTGCCAGGACAACAGTGGAAAAGTAGTAGATTGGGCTCTGTCACTCCAAGTGCAGAAGAATGAAAGGAACTGAGCATACAGAGTGGAACTGAAAAGTAAATAAGGGAAGGCACATCAGTGCTCAGTAAAATGGTGAGCAATGAACCAACACTTAGATAGCTAATACTCACTGGTTAGTCGGCTTTCCAGCAAATTGGCAAAAGATAGCAAGCCTTAGATACACTAAGGTTTTAAGGAACTACAGGAGTGTGACCCGTAAACCATGTTGGGATTGGGGTAGGTAATCAGAATAAACAAACAGTATCCCAACTGGACTTATTAGAAGACAATTAAGAATGTATGCATAGAGCATTACAGAAACAGAGACAAGGAGACTCAATGATTTTTTCAAGCGTGCTCATGACATCGTATAATTAAAGTAAAAGAACAAAAATAGAGCGGTACAGTTGTAGCAGCACTGTAAGTCAACAAATAACAAAACAACCCGAATTGGAGTTGGTGCTCAGCATGTGCAGGTGACACAAAAGTGGCGACGCAAGTGACAATTGTGGTCAGCATATGATCTATGCATACATGCTTAATTGTCTTCTAATAAGTCAAGTAGGGATACTGTTTGTTTATTCTGATTAGATACACTAAGGCATTGAGGGATGACTCAATCAGAAGTGCATTCAAACTCATAAAGTCACGTAGTGCAGAATAAATGAGCGTATTACTGAGGATTAAAATAGAATGCCATTAGGCAATGGAAAGTCTAGTGCATATGTGCATTGTAACGACCCTTGTTAAGTATTGTCTTAAGATAATACTACAAATGCAGAGAGTACGAGCATACTAACAACCCATGTTAATTTATGTCTCCGAATAATACTACAATTGCAGGGTTGAGGCAGACAGGCAAATATGGCTCCTGCAATCATCAATCAGAAGAAAGCATCTTGTGTCTAAACGAGCGCCACAGACATGTTTGAAACCAAAATAATCATGTGCTTGAATAAATGAGAAGCGAAGGATCCTAATTGCAGGAGAAGCTTCTCGCCTGTAAGCGAGCGGACAAAGACCTACGTGGGCGTATGTACCAATCACCATATAAACAGAATGACCAAATTTATACTGTTGAGATAGGGATGGCTTAACCGGAGGCGCAGGGTACAATAGAGGAGCCATTGCGCATCAAGATATCAAATATCGTGCTTACCTAATGATAGAAAATAGATCACAAGGGGTGTCTTGCATCTATATGCGAAAAAGAAGCAGTCGTGCATCAAAATTACAAACATCACGCTTACATAGTAGAGGTTAATGGATCATCGAGGGTGTCTTGCTTCAGTGCGAACGCCCAGTAAATGGGACCTAATCAAGCCACCACGTTGACGTGCACGCGGTGACGTGAAGATTGTAATAAAAAGTACGGGAAACGGAAGGAGGAATTGGATTGGCACATTGTGCTTGCAACATAGGGGAAGTCTCAGGAGCACTTGCACAAGAGCTGCAAATGGTGCTTTGTGAACATTACAATAGTCATATACAACACAATGATTATGATTTAGCACTCTTAGGGCAGATGCATCAAGGCAAAAACCCGTCGCAAACGGGCAGATTCTCAGAATCTGCCCCTTTGCGACCGATATTTTTGCATTTGGGATGCATCATCCAAAATGCAAAAATCACAAATTGCGATTCCTTAAATGCAATGCATGATGCCATTTAAAATAGCAATTTCGCTATTAAGGTCCGCTATATACCAAAAAATAATGGCAGGTGGTAAATAGCGAAAACTTTGAAAAATGCACTAAAGTGCATTTTTCAAAATTGCATATTACACACACACATGCCCTTGGGGCATGTGTGTGCACATAACAATTTCAGGGGTGCAACGGGGTGTCCTTTTGGCACCCTTGAAATTGCATTCGCAATTTGCGAGTACCTATTGTGTATTGTGTACTTGTGTCCGCCCATTTGAATGAATGGAAACCATTCCTTAATTGGGACTCGCAATTTGCGAGTCACAATTAAGCAATGTTTGGAATCGCAATTTTTTAAGCGATTCCTACATGCATAGGCTTTTGCGATTCCTTAATTGCAATTCCTTAATAGTCGCAATTAAGGAATTGCAAAAGCCTACATTGATGTATGTGCCCTTTAATGTACATGGAGATACTACGTAAAGGACTGTAATGCAATTTGTAAGTTCCATAGTGAGGAATTGAATCGGCATAAAGTGTCAACAGAGGGGAACCTCAAAAGTATTGTAGAACCGAACATTACCACAGTTATGTACAACACAATGACGACAATGAATAGTTGGAAAACGAAGCAAACCGAGCAATTCAAAAACAAATTAATAGCGACAGCAATAGGCAAAATAAAACGTACATAGTCAGTGCAATCACAGAAGGGAGGCTATACAAGTAGGCAATTGAAAGTATGTGTTAGTTATATACATCATGACGACAGCAATGACAAATAAAGAGTAAATAATACGAAACTAAAGGAGCCAAACAACGTTTGCGAAATTAATGATAATAAGACACCAATGCCAAATTAAAACATGCAAAGTGTGTGCTGTAATGGCAAATTAAGATATGTAAATAGACATAAAACATAATTCATCACTCACATACATGTAACCAGTATGATGTATTCGATGATTGGCGGAATTATACTAGTAAACCTACAGAATTGGGAATGCAGAGATTAAAGAGGCATAGTGGGCATGTTGGAAAGTCGTCACATCCAAAATCAGAACACAGAGTACAGAACTGTCTAATCATATGTAAGTGTGATTGCACCAGGACCTGTAAAAGGTACAAAGGTCAGCCCATGGTCAGTAAGGGTAACTGTCTCACAATTTCCTCCTGTTCATTCAGACCATGTTGGACCGTGTCAAAGTGATGCATCCACTTGCATTCACGTACATTCATGATGTCCGTAATACTGTCACCCCTAGGGCACAGTGTAACCTTTTCTAGGACAACCCATCTGATGCTATCTACAGAGTGGTGAAGTGAAAGCTAATTCATCCACCAATCAGATGGTCTTCATAGTATCCCTAAGGTATGCTTTGGTAGACTCTGCATGTGGTTTTAGGAAAAAATCCACATATTTACAAAGGGGCTCCAGAATTGAACCTCAGACAGATACTAGGGGACAGCCCAGGGGTGTTTAAGGTTTTTTATGGACTTTGGGGAGCGCATAGATTGCAGGGGTCCGTACATGTTTCCTATTAAGAAAGTCATATTCCAAGTCTGTCAGGTATCCAGGACTCCTACCCATGTCTGTGATACCTTTTATAACATACTGATTTCCTTAGTGAGGTCTGTACTGAGCTTAGTGTAGCTCGTTCCTGCCATCAGCGGCATCTCAATTTCAGATCTATAATCATGAGTGTTCTGTATCACAATTGGGAACAAAGGATAGACCCCTGCACAGTATCCGTTGATCATCGGACGGCAATATATGGTTGGACAGGTTGATGATGGGGTTGTTATGGTTAGTGACTACCATTGTTAGTGTTGTCTCCTGGTCTGAATGTCCCTGTGACTCTCTTGCCAAAAGGGAACTTGTTTGCGGCCTCTGTTCCTACCTGTCCACTAGTCTTGGCCTCTCTGGTATTCCAGCTTTAGTGAAATACAGTGTATTTTGTTTTTCAATACTGAAAGGCAAGGATAGCATGAGAAATACTTTGTAACATCTTACAGGTATAACTTCTCATGGGGACAAGATGGGAATATGGAGATTAGAATCCTTGAACTCAGAATTTAATAACACATCTGACAGTCCCGAGTGGAAGTACTATTGGGTCAGGGGTTGCCAGCTCTGAGTTCAGAGCACCCCAGGACTAACTATGGTGTGGCCACTTCTGACCTTGGGGCCTTCTTGCCCTATCAGGTTGACAGGAGGCTGGAGACCTACACCAGGCAGACTTTCCCACAACTCATGAGGAGTGTGTTTCCCTTGGGGGGTGGGTTTACTCTTACACAAGTCCTGGCTTGCCAGGCACAGCTCCAGCCGATGGTTCAGACTCTGGTTAGAGGGTCAGGTCCAGGGTGCCCCCCCGACCTTAAAGAAGGGGTGACTGCTAACAGTGCCACTACTGGTTTGTCTTTTGGGGGTACCGCTATAGGTGGGATGGTGCAGAGTGCCAGGAAGGAGGACAGAGTCTGGAGGAGCCCACACCAATCCCTTGTTCAGCCTCAGGGTACAGTTCCTAGGCTGGCGTACCAGTTGCAGAATAGCACCCCTGAACTGGTGGGCGAATTGTGCAGGACACCTGCCACAGGTGCCCTGGCAATTCTGGGATAGAGCTCCAGATGGGAGGGTGCAGAGCCCCAGGGAGGAGAACAGGGTGTGGCAGAGACCACCCGGTCATTTGTCCAGCCTCTGAGTAAAGACCCTATGCTGGCAAACAAGTTGCAGGATAGCACCCCTGAACTGGCAGAGGAACTGTGCAGGACACTTGCTACTGGTGACTGGGAGTCTGGAGTAACTTTCCTTTTTTTACTTTTACAATAATTTAAAAATATATATTTTTTTATTTGTCAGCGATTAGATGATACATTATACAAGTAAATAAATCAAGACAATAACCATATTGAATATTTTAAGCATACATCAAAAACAATCTCCCACATGGAGAGGATAAAAGAAATAAATAGCAAAAGGGAGAGAGTAAAACATAAAATAATATCTAACAGATGAATATTTAAACCGGAGAGCATAATTAAACTGAGGTAGACATCTTAATACATCAAATTGTATTGCCTAAAACAAAGACCCCCAAATTGCATTACATTTGACAATTGAGCGGATTCCTCTTGTCTTGACCAATGCCTGTTCCATATCATACGTCTGTCTAACAAGAAGCCACCAGTCCATAACAGATGGGGCCTTTGGTGAAATCCACACCCTGGCAATAGTCATCCTTGCCGCAACCAGCAGAATAGCCAGTAAACCATTAATTTTAGAACCAACATGCCTACATCCCAACATAATATCCCCTGTCGTCAAAGGTATTCCCAACCCCAGCTTCTGAAACAGAATATTCCCGACATCCCCCCAGAATATCTTCAATTCTGGACATGTTACAAACATATGTTTAATATCCGCCAGATGCAGATCACATCTTGGGCACTTTGTCCTATCAGTAGTTATGTTACTAGACGCCCACTTAGCTATTCTTTCTGGGGTGTAGTATAAAAGACATATCGTCCTATGTTGCTGCAATCTCAGATTAGTAGAATGCACCGCTTATTTTATAGTACTAAAAGCTTGCACAATGGTACTAGCCTCTACTGGTATCTCCAATACCTTACTCCATCGATTGGCCAATTTTTCGCAATCATCCACTCTATGACTACCTAACCATTTATACACCTTACTGATCATAGATTTCACTGCTTCATCATACGTAAAATCCCAAACATCCGAACCAGTTATACCAATCAGCTTTAGGTGCTTTAAAAAAGAATCCCGGATCTGGTAGTACTTAAACAGCATATAATCTGGTAATTTATGAATGATCTGTACTCTCCCAAAGGAAACAAAACCATTATAATCAAACAAATAAACGAAGCATACTACTTCCCAACTAGCCCAGTTTTTTCCCGTCATATCGTGGAATATCCCCGGTAAAACAGGATTAGACCAAAGAGGAAATTTGTTGTGATATAGAGATACATTGCCCCTGTGCAGAATCGCCCGCCAAATAAATATACTGTCCTGTACAGTCTTGAATTGAACTCTTTTAAACTAATTTGGATCAGCTATTCTGTACAAAAATATTTTACTCTCTTCCCCCAACATAAATGTATGAAAAAAGGTGCTAGCAGGATTGATCAGGCTACAAAGGCGACCGAGAAAAGCTGACCAAAAATGCATCTTAAAATCCGGCAACTCCAGACCTCCATGACTGAACTGGAGCTTTAACCATTCTATCACTCATCTCGCCTTCTTATATCCCCATATGAAGCTACTTATCGTACCTTCTAGTCATTTAAAAAAGGAATTAGAGACTCGCAAGGGAATAGAGCAAAAAAGATATAAAAACTTCGGCAACATTTTCATTTTAACTATATTAATTCGGCCTATAATACCTAGGGGCAGCTTATGCCAGTTTTTAAAAAGATTTAGCTGTCGCTTTCAGTACCCCCTTCATAATTCAAAGAGACAATTTCTCTATTTGTGCTGATAACCTAACCCCCAAATAAGTAACGGTTGAGCAAACTCCCTACAAAACAATCAAGCGGTTTATGATTAGGCAAGATTTGGGTCTGGATTTCTGGTATCTCCCTTAATGCTTTCCCTGGTTCTGTAGTAAACACTGCTAAATCGACCGCATATGCGATAACCTTTAAGGCGTTTGCTCCGCTAGTAAAAGCACTAATTTGGGGCTGGGGGTACCCTGGCATTGAGGACAGGGTGTGGGACAGCCCACCACAGTGTTCTAGCCAGCCGCAGGGTACAGACCCTAGGCTGGTGGGTCAGTTTCAGGATGCCATCCCTGACCTGGCAGGGTGGAGAGTGGACAAAGGGTGGCAGGCACATGGGGCTACCACCCCCCACTCGCTGATCCCACAGAGGACAGAGAACCCTGAGAGACCTGAGGCCTAACCCTCATCACTGACAGCTATCAGTCGCCACTGTCGCTTGTTGTCCTGGTGAACTGAGTTGCCCCTGGGAGGGGGGACAGGAGTCACATCACGGGTGGACCGGGCCACACCACTGTGCTGGTCATGTGGGTGCTGTCTGCCTGCTGGGACATATCTGTGAGCAAAGTAAGTTTAAGTGCTGCACAGATGGGGTCCACAGGTGAGGAGGAGGGTTCCCCAAGGGTTAGCTTAGTGGATGGCCAGAGGGATCCAACTGGAATCAGCAAGGCGTAGAACCAGAATGTGCTCCTGCTGTTGTGGGCCAGGTCTGTGTTCTATCGCCCCTGGCAGGGAAGTCCATCAAGGGATTGATTGGTCTACCTTGACTTGGACAGGGTGCAGTGAATGTAAAAGGTAGGACATGTACTGGTGTGTGTGAGATGTCTTAGTAGTGAAATACAGTGTATTTAGTTTTTCACTACTGAAAGGCTATCTGTCCCATAGGATAGCATGGGAGATGCTTTGTAGCATCTTACAGGTATAACTTCCCATGGGAACAAGATCGGAATATGGAGGTTAGGTTCTCTGAACTCAGAATGTAATGACAGACCTTTTAGTAAAGATGGTTTTTAAATTGTGGGTTTGAAAATGCCACTTTAGAAAATAGGCATTTTCTTGCTTAACCATCCTGTGTGCCTCTGCTGGGTTGTGGGTTGATAGTCTGGGTTTGGAGTGACAGGGGCTGGGCATGTGCATTCACTGTAGACAGCCACTGGAGGGAGTTGAGGTGTGTCCTGCCTCTCCTGGATATGTCGGAGCTGCGCTTATTAGACCTGGGCTGCGTTTAGAGTAGTGGGAAGAGATTTCCTTGCAAATGAATAGGAATGGTCTGCCTTACACAGTGCTGTCTCCACCTCCTGCCAGGAAGCTGGACCGGAAAGGACAGAACCAGTTTGGACTGAGAAAAGAGACACTCTGCCACAAGAGAACAAAGTAGAATGAGGTATAAATATTGGGGCCCAGACCCCAGTACTTTAGATTTATTTTGGACTAAAGAAGACCTCTGCCAAGGAAAAATGAGGGGAAAGCTGTTGGAGATGTACTGCTTCTGTGCTGTGTGGGGTTGGCCTACAGTGGCTGTTTCTGCCAAGGAGAGGACAAAGACTGAATTGTGCTGTGTATCCTGCTTGAAAGAGATCTCCAAGGGCTTGTTGTATAGCTTGCCTCCTGGTCTGCAGTCTCAGGGACAGAATGACTTAATTTCCTCTGTCCTCCTGCACCTTGAACTGTTGTTTCAGCTGCCACAGAGGGAAATAGCAACACCTGCACCAGTGAGCAGCACTGCAACCGGCAAAGAAGCCATGGGCACTGCTCATGAAGTGCACAACACACCACCCGACTTGCACCACAGCCCCAACACCTGCCAACGCCGGACTGTACCGACTCTGATGCCGTCACGGAGGCAATTGCCTGCACTGGAGCCAAGGGCACCGCTCGTGACTCTCACGACGCACTGCCCCAACTCGCACCACAGCCCTGACCTCACCGACGCCGGTGCCTCATGCTCGCGGAGCGGATACCTAACGTGGGTGTCCTTCTGAATTCATCGACCCCACATCGTCGTAACGAACCGAGGACACCCCAACGTCACCTCCCCGCAACAGTAAGGAACCGGCGCCTAACCTCCCCTGTGGACGTAAGGAACCGACGACGCCCTGTGCTAATAAAGCATAACCTCCCTGACCCCATGCACCGTCTTTGTTTTCATTGCTTGCCCAGGTACTGTTCTTTTGGGTCTGTATAATTCCAGGCATGCTGCCATGCGCCTCATGGTCTGCGCCGTACTTTAGGATTTCCACCCGTCACAACATCGTAATAGCTCCAAGTGGAGCTATTGGTTGCTACAAGCTTCATTTTTGTGAATAACCTATTTTTGGTGATATCTTGATATATGTATGATGGAATTTTGTCATTTTGGTCATGTGTTTATATAAAGATTTCCTATTTTCTAAACTGATGTGGTGTTTTTACTGCGCTACTGTATGTGTGCACAAATGCTTTACACATTGCCTCTGAGATAAGCCTGTCTGATTGTGGAAAGCTACCAAGGGGGTGAGCAGGGGTTGTCTAAGGGCGTAACTCTCTTACCCTGAAATAGAAGCAAGATTCCCTACAAAGGTGCAAACCATTGCCAACTAGAAACCCCCATTTCTAAAAATGACAAAGAGGACCTGATAAGGCACTTTCCATCTGGGCTGTAAGCAATTCTTCCAAACATGGTTCTTCACCAATACCAAGTCCCCAGGTTTTGAAATACAACAGTTGATAGAATCAGGACAGCTTTTTGGACCTGGCTGGGCAGAGAATGGACATCAAACAATTGCTTATAATAATCCAAGATTAAGTCATCGGTTATTGACAACAACAAAGCAGTAGGTACTCGGGGCCCTCTTACTTGTCTTCCCATCAAGACTTTATGGGGCTCAGTCCAGTTTTTCTGTTGGGACATCAGTGTACAGTCATGAGCACTAAAGGCAGGGTTTCAGGAACCTCAGCAGGGTAGAAGTGCACATTTTTGCTAATTAATTTTTGATCACACCATTCAGTTTCTCCACCAGCCATGAGGATTGGGATTGATATACACAGTGCATTCTCTGGGGAATAACTATATTCTCACATGGTAGCTTCATGATCTAATTTTTGAAGTGATCACTTTCTATGTACATTGGTACTCCGTACCACGGAGTACCACAAGTTCTCTAAGCAATATCTTTATCACAGTCATTGTATCACACCTCTGTGTTAGAAGGCCTCCTCCCATTTTGAGGATATACAAATCACAATCAGGATGTGTTGGTAGCCCCAACTAGGAGGTACTTCAATTAAATCAATCTGCAGTCTCAAAAGTAGTCCCTAGGCTAAGTGGGAGTGACTGTTCATAACCACAGTTCCTTTCCCTATGTTTCCCTATGGTATTTTGCTGGTGCACCAAACAATGAGAACTATAAACTTGAGAAATCTTCCAGAACTTTAAATTTGTTAAACTTTTCCGAAAACTAGCTGTCACTGCATCCCTTCCTGAGTCAGTGTGCCCATGGAACAGTTTGGCCGTCAATGTCAATGAGCAGTTCGGCAATACCATTGTTTCTCCAGAATCCACCTGCATACTTTCTCGATTGCATCTGTAACCCTTTTACACCTACTTGTGTCTCTTCTCATGCTTCATTTGCTGAGTATCCTCCCCATGCACCCTTGCTATAGTGGGCACACCTCCACTCATTGGCCAGACCACTCTTCCAGATACTGGATTTTCCATACACCGTCATGTGCACACCAAGCTTTTCAATTTTCCTTCAGTCATGACTTCCTGAGGATTGAAAATATGGTTTTGATTGTACCACAAGAGCTGATGGCTGCTTCACTAGAATTTCCACTACACCACAGATCCTTTCTATTCAAGTGTCTCAAGAAGGGAGATATTCCCCTTCTGTTTACAGAATGTGTCAGAGCTTTCTTAAATGTCTTATAGCTGCAAGATTAATGACCTCTGAGTCATTGGGGTAAACCAACATAAAAACAGGACTCCCATGAAACTCTATAACTGTTAGTACTATATTTGAACTATTTTGATATTTTGTCTGCTACTATCACAATTGTTTTTACTGTGTCCATTCACCTAGCAGTTGATGTTGATTGAATTATTGTTGGACAGTACCTTACACAATACTTACTATGCTGAATTCTATCCATCATACTTTACTGCCATAAGCATTTCAATTATTATCCTCATAATGACGGCAGCAGACATATCTCAACCTCCACCCTTCCGGAACGAATTAGGGGAACCAATCCTCCTCAGGAAAGAATGGGTACATGTTAGGGATGCAAGGTAGGAAGGTTTTTGAAAACTGTCCAGAACCCACTGTGATTGATGGAGAAGCACAGAAAGCATTATTAAAAAGTATGTATCAAGGGTTTTAAAAGAAATTGGATGAACAATTTTGGGGGGAAATTTATGTTGTTCTAGAAAGACACACATTTTTCAATAGGACACAAGGAAAGAATGAGATGTGATAAAGTACATTGCTGTCTTGAGGGGATTATCTATGATATGTCATTTAGGACCACTGTCATTAATCAGAGACCCGTTGGTAGGATTTACTAACAATTCTTTTTTTCAGTTAAAAAATGCTTTATTGAGAAATAAATATAAACAGTGTACAATTATATCAAACAAAATAATGATCTGTAAAACAATCCAAGTGAATGTAAGAACAAGCACTTAGGTACAAGATAACAATCTGATAAAAAAAGAGAAGGTACTAAACCATTAAAAGATTGACATGTTAAACATATGTTATATTATGAGAATGTGAACTTGAAAAACTTTAATTGTTATGTATTGTTTTTAAATTTGAAAGGAATAGATGTGGCATGGGCTCGATCTAATCGGTGATGATGACATAACAGGTTCCACCATGCCATGGTTAGCTGTATCTTTCCAATTAGAGGTAATTTTTTAAAGAGCTAAGGCAAGCATTAAGTCAACACATTTTCCAACCAAATGCTGAGAAGTCCAAAAGGGGAGGCACTCCCCAAAAATATGTATGTGACATCAAAAGGGAGAGACGCAGATAAAATATCATTCATTTTGTGCCAAATCTGTAACCAGAACTTTTTAACAAGAGGGCATTCAAGAATCAGATGAAAAATATCGCTCTTTTTTTTTTTTTGCAGAGTTTTATATAGCGCGAACTAGTCCCGAACCGAATCAGGTATCAGAGCGCTTTACATAGCACCAGTTATGTTACATAAGGACACACTTTCATTTTTTTTTTTTTTTTTAGGCACGGGGAGATTAGGGGCCAGATGTAGGTAGAATAGATTTACCGATTCTTAATTACCGAATTTTACCGATTCGGTAATTAAGAATCGGAAAATCTGAGGGGTGGATATGTAGGTATTCCAGATGTGCTTGAATACCGAATCGGAACAAATCGGTATTTACCGATTCGGTAAATACCGAATCGGTAATGCCCATTCATTCCTATGGGCTTTGAAGCCCATAGGAATGAATGGGCATTACCAATTCGGTATTTACCGAATCGGTAAATGCCGATTTTCACAAGGGTGCAGGGGGTGTCACTTTGACACCCTCTGGCCCCCCCAAAACAGGCTCGGGTGCCATGTGGCAGGCATACATGCCCTAAGGGCAGGTCTGCCTATCATATGGCATATGTGTGCATGCACACATGTGCATGCACACCGGAATCGGTATTTTACCATCAAATTGGATTTGATGGTAAAATACCGATTCGGTAATGCTTTTGGGACTCAGAAGAGTCCCACCTACATCTCAGATTTACCGAATCGGTAAAAATACCGATTCGGTAGTTTACAGAATCGGTAAATTTACCGAATCGGTAAATTTACCGATTCTGTAAAAATAAGCCCCTACATACCAATTCTTCAATACCGGTCGGAAACGGCCGAAAATACCGATTTTCGTCCGTTACCGACCGACCTACATCTGGCCCTAAGTGATTTGCCCAGAATCACAGGAGGTTTTTGGCGTCGTTACCGAGACTCGAACCCAGATCCCCAGGTCCGAGGTCGAGCGCTTTAGCCGTTAGGCCAACCCCTCTCCTCCTATCATGCGTACATGTCCAGCAATTAGTATTAGATCAAACTTTAAATTTAAACAAGCTTGTGGGTGTAATAAATAACCTATTATAGAAACAATATAATGTTTGTGTTGTGCTCGCTGATGTGGACGAGTTGTGAATCTATGCCCATATCGATTTCCAAGTGAGAGCTGAAAATTCTTGATGTAACTCTGATTTCCATACAAGTTCTATTTTATGCTTTGAAAAACTTTTAGAGGAACCAAGCAATAACTTGTATATGTTTGAGGCCTTCAGTTGTGTAGACAAATCTATTGAGGAAAAAGAAGGCTGTATGTCTGTAGCTGGAAGAGGTTGCTGAGAAGTATATCTAATAAGGAGAGGTCCAAGAAGTTGAAATTGAGAAGCATATTTGTTAGATATATGACATTTCTCCTGTATCTCAGAAAAATCCAATAAAGTGTTATTAGAGAAGAGTTGTCCAATGACAATAATGCCTTTGTTAATCCATTCTTTCCACCCAAGAATCCTTTTGTTTAATTTAATATTTGTATTATGCCATATTGGGGTTTGTAAAATATTTTCAGAAATGAAATTTAAGGAAGTAATCAAAGGTTTACTGATAGGTATTGAATGTGTAAGTATGGGGAAAATTAGACCTCTTGGGGGTTGAGTGATACGAATCACGTCTTTGAAAGTAAAAGGGGAGAATTGTGCATGTTCTAATTGACCCCATTCTGTGGATGAGACTATGTAATTTTCAGAAAGGGAAATTCAAATATGTTTCCATGTAAAAGCGAAGTGATATGTTTTAATATAAGGAAAATTAACAATACCAGGGTCCTTTGGTTGTCAAAGTCGAGCTAAAGCAATGCAGGGTTTACGTTTGTTCTATAAAAATTGAATTAAGGAGCGATTAATGATTTTAAAGAAATTAAGTGGGAGAGAAATAGGGAGCATTGATAAATAAAAATGAACAAAAGGTAATAACATCATTTTAATTGTGGGTAGCCGACTCCACCAGGAAATAAAAATGGGAGACCAACCATCTATTATTGCATTAATTTTAGACATAATTTAATTCCTGTTGATTTTATGGTATCCTTAATATTATTAGTATGAAGAATTCCTGGATATTTAATGCCTTTTGAACTCCATTTGAAACCAGAGTCTTTAAACATATATGGGAGGAAATATTTATTCAGCGGTAATACTTCAGATTTATAATATTCAATGTATAACCTGAGACAGCTGAGTAAGTATTTAATAATGAAAAGAATTCCGGCAAGGAGGTAATGGGGTTAGATACATACAATAAATATCTTCTGCCTATGCAGTGTATTTTATATTCAAATGTTTTAACTGAAAACCAGAAAAAATGGAGGATCTTCAAATTGTTTCCAGAAAGGTTTCTAGTGCTAAGATGAATAATAGGGGGGACAGCGGGCAACCCTGCCTGGAACCTCTATGAATGGGGAAGTATTCGGATTGTGTACCATTGACCCAAATTGATTTGGAATGATTAGAGTATAATAACTTATTGTACTGGACTAAGTGGGGACTAACTCAATGCCATTTCAATGCACAAAACATAAAATCCCAGTTCACTCTATCCAAAAGCCTTCTCGGCATCTAGTGTTTTGGCAGCTAATGGAGAGCTAAGTTTAGCCGCTAAATGTATAATATTAAGAAAAGTTCTTGAGTTATCTGAAATGGATCTTCCCTTCACAAAACCAGACTGGTGCATATGTACTAAGTCTGGGATAACGTAGTTAAATCCGAAGGGACAATAATTTAGCGAAAATCTTGCAGTTCGCATTAATCAATGAGATAGGTCTATAATTGCTACACTGAGAAAGGTCTTTGTCTTTTCTAGGGATTCGGATATTATGGGGCGATTTTCGCCCCATTCCAAAGGCACAGCTATTCTGAGTGCATCTTGCCTTCTCTTTTCAAACCTCGTTTCAATCATTTTCTTCTGCGTAAACATCCATTTACTCAATCTTTACTTTTTAATCCACTTAATTCCGCATGCTTAGAGTAATGCCATTTTTCAAAAGTTTCTCATGTGTTTGATGTGCCCATCCAGACCTCGCTTCAAAAACACGTACTGACGCATATATTTATCCAGAAGCAGTGTTTATTAAAAACCCAATGCATTTCGGGCTGCTGGGGCCCTTCGTCAGGGGTCACTACAAATGAACAATAGAACACATATTTATTATTTCACTTCACCAATGTGTAAATTGAATGTCATCTGATCGAACATTTGATTAAAAATACAACTCACTCTTACTCTCCCTGATATCTGCCATATAACTCAATAATCAAATATTTTGCTCAGTGTGTAATCAGTCCCTCCTTTATTTGCGAGCCGGAAACTTCTAGCAACTCTTATTTTAAAATAATCACCCTTTACAAACGTCATATTTAACCATTTGTTTAATTAAATTCCTCCAAACTCGAACCCTCTACTTGTTAAACAACCCTTCCCTTTACCCAGCGTTAATCTACATAACTCTACACATTCGCCAAACCAGATCCTGCCCACCATTATTATTTAAACGTCGCTCTGTTCCCCTTGCACAACTCAAACCTTGCGCATCATTCTTTTCAGTTCTAATCACAAACCTGCAACCTTTAATTTACCCACATAGTCACGAATTGTGCTTTCCCTCGCGTTTTTCACCTCACGTACCTGCCATTAAACCAGTCCGTCCTCATCTTTCTGAGAAAAGGAAGTGTTTCCCATCCCTGGCCTCCCTCCAATTTAAACCCAGGGCTTGTGCTGTAAACTCCTCCCATTTAATTATGCTGCTAATAAGCCACCCGGTTTCACTTGCTGATCACGCTCTAAAGTTAAACACTTAGTACTACATTACCCACAATGCAATAAATATACTCAGAAAATCACCACCATGCAGCTGCGCAAATGTAGCCAAAAATCTTATACGACATTGTGAATTGTCCATCTTAATCAAATAAAGCATTACTGATGTCCCTCATACGATCTAACCACCTCGTACATATTTTAATGTCAATCATAAAAACATTGCTGTCTGAACACGATGTTCCGTAAAGCATGCAGAAAATGTCACAGTTACAAATCTTTTCATTGTATTCCTTCTTAACTGGTGCGGGTGCAGACCCAAATTGGGCGAGTTTCAGTGAAGTACTTTAAAGGGGTAGGGAATGCACACCTTTGTTTTCAAAAGTCCAAGTTCATCCATATTAATTAGTGTTGCGTGCTCCTTGGAAAAGTGCCATGCCCGATGACACTGAAGAATTGGAAACCGATATTATGAGGCGATTTTCGCCCCATTCCAAAGGCACAGCTATTCTGAGTGCATCTTGCCTTCTCATTTCAAACCTCGTTTCAATCATTTTCTTCTGCGTAAACATCCATTTACTCAATCTTTACTTTTTAATCCACTTAATTCCGCATGCTTAGAGTAATGCCATTTTTCAAAAGTTTCTCATGTTTTTGATGTGCCCATCCAGACCTCGCTTCAAAAACACGTACTGACGCATATATTTATCCAGAAGCAGTGTTTATTAAAAACCCAATGCATTTCGGGCTGCTGGGGCCCTTCGTCAGGGGTCACTACAAATGAACAATAGAACACATATTTATTATTTCACTTCACCAATGTGTAAATTGAATGTCATCTGATCGAACATTTGATTAAAAATACAACTCACTCTTACTCTCCCTGATATCTGCCATATAACTCAATAATCAAATATTTTGCTCAGTGTGTAACCAGTCCCTCCTTTATTTGCGAGCCGGAAACTTCTAGCAACTCTTATTTTAAAATAATCACCCTTTACAAACGTCATATTTAACCATTTGTTTAATTAAATTCCTCCAAACCCGAACCCTCTACTTGTTAAACAACCCTTCCCTTTACCCAGCGTTCATCTACATAACTCTACACATTCGCCAAACCAGATCCTGCCCACCATTATTATTTAAACGTCGCTCTGTTCCCCTTGCACAACTCAAACCTCTAGGGATTAGACATAACATGGATAACATGGACTGAGTGAAGAAACCTTGTGTACAACTAGTATTCAAAAAATGATTAACAAACGATAGTAGCTTAAGAATTAAAAGTTGTCTAAAGTGTAAATAAAAGCGTACAGTAAAGCCATCAGGCCGGGGTGTTTTATCTTTGGGAAGCTGATTTATGGCAGTTAACAATTCTTGTTTAGATAAAGGTGTATCAAGGGAAGGTAGGTCTACATTTTTATTGGGGTCTTTGGGGATTGACTAAAAAAAAGAATCTAATTGTGAGGGAGATGATTCTTGGGTGTACAGGTTTTTATAATAATCAGTAAAGCATTCTAAAAAGTTTAAATCGCTAACATATCAGACTCCAGAGTAATCAGTGATGGCAACAATCTTAGATTTTCTGTTTTTAAATTTTCAGGTAATTTCCCAAAGATTTAACTGCTTTATTGCGGCCTCCGTACATTTTTGCATTAAATCGAAATAGGGTACCACAAGCATCATCCCAAGATTGTTTGTTATATTGCAACTTGGACTTAATAAGTTTAGATAGCTTATCGCTATTATTGGAGGAAATATATTCAAGTTCCAAGATCTTAATCTGATTTAAGAGTTGTTTGGAATCCTTAAACAATCAATCAATCAATCAATCATGGTATTTGTAAAGTGCACTACACACCCGCGAGGGTCTCAAGGCGCTAGGGGGAGGGAGGGGGGAAGCTGCTACTGTTTGAAGATTCAGGTCTTGAGAAGTCTTCTGAAGGTCAAAAGGTCTTCGGTTTGCCGCAGGCGGATGGGAAGGGTGTTCCCTGTCTTGGCAGTGAGGTGGGAGAATGATCTGCCACCGGCGGTCACTCTTCAGATGTGGGGGACAGTGGCGAGGGCGCGGTCTGCGGAGCGGAGCTGGCAGGTGGGGGTGTAGAGGCTGAGACGGCTGTTGAGGTACGTTGGTCCAGTGTTGTGGAGTGCCTTGTGTGCATGGGTGAGGAGTCTCAAGGTTATCCTCTTGTTGACAGGGAGCCAGTGTAGGTCTCTCAGGTGGGGTGTGATGTGTCTGTGGCGAGGGATGTCGAGGATCAGGCGTGCGGAGGCGTTCTGGATGCGTTAAAGCTGTTTCAGGAGTTTGGCCGGGGCTCCTGCGTAGAGTGCGTTTCCGTAGGCCAGTCTACTGCAGAAGAGAGCCTGGGTGACCGTTCTTCTTGTTTCGGTGGGGAGCCACTTGAAGATCCTGAGAAGCATGTGGAGGGTGTTGAAGCAGGAGGAGGAGACGGCGTTGACCTGTTTCGTCATGGAGAGGGTATAGTTGAGGATGACCCCTAGGTGCGTGCATGGTCGGTGGGTGTTGGGGGTGTTCCTAGTGCAGTCGGCCACCAGGAGTCGTCCCAGGCCGAGGGGGTGGATCCGAGGATGAGGACCTCCGACTTGTCCAAGTTCAGCTTCAGTCGGCTGCTCTTCATTCAGTCGGCAATGGCCTTCATTCCTTAGTGGAGGTTGGTTTTGGCGACGTGGGGGTCCTTGGTGAGGGAGAGGATCAGCTGGGTGTCATCAGCGTAGGAGATGATGTTGAGGTTGTGCCGTCGTGCGACGTGGGTGAGCGGTACCATGTAGACGTTGAACAACGTTGGATTGAGGGATGAGCCTTGGGGTACGCCGCAGATGATCTCGGTGGCTTTGGAGCAGAAGGGGGGAGGCAGACGCTCTGTGTTCTGCCGGAGAGGAAGGAGGTGGTCCAGTCCAGGGCCTTCTCTTGGATTCCGGTGTCATAGAGGCATGTTCGTAGTGTGGGGTGGCAGACCGTGTCGAAGGCGGCTAGCAGGTCCAGGAGGATGAGGGCCGCGGTTTCTCCGTTGTCTAGCAGGGACCTGATGTTATCGGTGGTGGCCATGAGGGCAGTTTTGGTGCTGTGGTTGCTGCTGAACCCGGACTGGGACAGGTCCAGGATGCTGTTCTCCTCGAGGAAGCTGGTCAGTTGTTTGTTGGCGGCCTTTTCGATGATTGCCAGGAACGGGAGCTGGGAGATGGGTCAGACGTTCTTGAGGTCCTTGGGGTCCGCATTGGGTTTCTTGAATAAGGCGTTGATCTCTGCGTGCCCTCAGCTCTCCAGGAAGGTCGCTGTCTCGAAGCAGATGTTGATAGTTTTCTGGAGATGGGATGCGATGGTGCTGCTGGCTTTGTTGAAGATGTGGTGTGGGCAGGGGTCTTCCGGGGATCAGGAGTGGACGGTGTTTATGATCTTGATTAAGTATGGGTGAAATTTGCGACAAAAGCGAATTCGCGGTCCGCATAATCCGCGAATTTGAAGAATTTTTTTTTGGCATGCTCGCAGGGCGCTTTGCGTGTTCGTGGGCCGTTTTCAGCGCGCCCACAGCGTAGTTACCCATGCGGTCGTACATGGGCACGGCCATCTTGTTCGCGTTGCGTATTTCCATTTGCGTTGTGTGCGGGGCGGGATTACGTGGTCGCGTGCGTTTTTGCGTGCTCGCGGAGGAAATATTGCGCGAACTTACCCAGGCGGTCCTCAATGGACGCGTCCATCTTGTTTTTCATTCATTGTACTCATTATCTATCTTTTTCTACATCTATATTTTGTGTTTTTTTCAACGTTTTGTTACTTTAATAACTACTTTTTTGTTTAGCTCTCTCTTTTCTTTCACTTACTTTTTTTCCTCTATTCTTTTCTTCTTTCACCCAGGACCATGGCAAAGGGAGCCGGCAAGTCTAGAGGGAAGGGTCCTGCACCCAGTAGCCGGCTCCCTTGCGGGCGCTTAAGGGCGGAGGATACGCAAGCCAGGGAGATCTTTAGTGCGGTGGAGGTGGCCTCACGTATCTTTTATGTGCAGCGCCCCCTCCCGAAGACCGTCTCAGCAGGGGGCAGGCCCGGTTCAGGGTATGGCCTCCGGGAGCGTCACCATCTCTGGGCTAAGGTGTGCCGGGCCATGTTTAGGGAGTCGGGGGTCCGGCGCACCTATAACCAGGCGACGCACCGGTGGTCGGACGTCCTTGACCGGGAGCAGGACCGGCTCCACCTGCTAGGCGTAGAGATCCCTGGCCTTGGTGAGTAGCTATTTAACCCTTTGCACGCTGATGACGGAACCGCTCCATAATCAGCTGCGGTGGCGCTGTGCTGATGACAGAGCGGTTCTGTCATGGTCCTGCCGCCGCTCCTGCGCGGCGCAGATTCCGCGCCTGCGCTGGGCGTTCTATTGACCGGGCGGGGCCATGACGGAACCGCTCCGTCATGAGCACAGCCCAACCGCGGCTGATGACGGAGCGGTTCCGTCACCAGCATGCGGCCGCCAAGCGGCCGCCCTGCCCCCTTAGCACTGCGGCGGAATAGCCACCGCCGTGAAGGGGTTAATAACTGCTTTGTTTTCTTCTGCTCTGTGTTATATTGCTAATATATGTTTTTCACGAAGAGCAAGAATGCTGCCGATTCGATTACATTGCAGGTAAATTAATGTTTAATTAGCTTCTGTGATTGCAGGTGCTCGCCTGCTCAGTGGCGTTGCTACTATGCTTACTTGTTTGCAACTTTGTGCTCATCTGGCCTGATTGATTATGTATGAGTGCAGTACTTTACAGAACTGCGTAATGCTAGAGAGACTAGAGATTCAAGTCTAGTCCTTCCTTTGTACTCCTGCTGCCACTAAGAAGAGATACTGGTGGATTGATAGGTTGAGTATATTATGACTTGTTATTTAGTAGTAGGACATTTTTTAGTGGTCTGCAATCATGTTGACAGACTGTGTCTGTCATGTCGCGTGCTGCTGAGTGCTGGCAGTCGTAGTAGAACCTTTTTGTTGTTGGTTTAGTTAGTGATTTACATAACTTTCCAATTAGACGGTCTGCGAATCCAGCAATACTGTACTATCTATCCTAGTTGAGAAGATCAGATAGGTAAATATATGTAGTGCAATTGTTGGTAATTTGTTTGCCTGAGATAATTTTATATTGTGGTCTAAGAAATCAAATATTTCAAAAAGACAATGATCCATGTTTGTGTTTATTTCATGATCATCAGCACCTCCCAGGGGCAAGAAGACCACGACAGAGACGCCGGCAGAACAAGGTGGGCAGGATCGGTCCTCTGCGGTCTCTTCTGCTGGCCCCAGTAAGTTGTTCTGTTGGTAATAATAATAATTATACTCCCCTAACTTTTACAGCACCTATTCATTCCAAACTGTTTGCCAATTCTATTTTTTACAAAATAGTCTTTGATCTTCTTGTAGACTGTTTCTACATTCTTATCCTGCCTCTACTACCACTCTCTGTGCTTTTACTATTTACTATTATTATGAGTCGGTCTGTGTAGGTAGCTAAGCTTGCCCAGTCGGCAAACGGTGTTAAAAAAGACTCTGATCCAGCAATAGCTCTAGGCACTGAGTGCAGTCCTCTAGGTTGCCCTTGCTGTCTATTCCAGTCTTCTTAATGTTAGTGCTTTGACAATTCCCAACAACAAAATGTCAATGTCTACCAAGAATAAGCTAGTAGTTGGCTTTTTGATTTGATAGGAGCACATACCATACCGTTAGTGTTTCAGGGACTATTCTGCACATACAGAAGTATGGACAAGAGAAATAGGATATTGTTGATGATAGCTGCAGTTTGACTTTCCACATACCTCAGTCAGAACAGAAGTTGAACCACCAATCCCCTGACTGACTATCTAGTGTGTCTGACCAATGATTATACGACCCAGAAGAACAGAAGAAGACTACCGAGTCCCGACCTATCAGAGTCACGGAAGCATGCTTGCAAAGTGCAGTAGTGCAACTGCAAACCCTTCCGCTCACTCACTCGTGAACAAAAACCACACAGTGTTTTTTAGTTTTAAAGTTTTATTTTCAAATAAGAAATAAAAAAACAATTTCTTTATTTTTAATAGCGCAGTGTTCCTAGCGAGCAATGGTGATAGATGACGTTAAAGTTTAAACACCCTTCCCTAGAATATACTTCAACTTAACACATCTAATTATTATAGTAACTGTGCGGGAGCCCTCACCTTGTTGGAACTTCAAGTACTGGTAGTGAATCTAAGGAGTAGGTGGTGAAAATTGAAAAGCTCTTGTTGGCAGAAGGGCAATGGAATCTTCTGTCTGTAATTAGAAAAATGGTGCATGTTAAAAAGCAAGCATTCATCAGTTGTGCCAAAAAGTGTTGCATGTTATGGCAAAGCATATAAGTTAACACCCTCCCAAAACCGTGAATTTTTTTCAGTCTCAATAATTAAAAATTGTTTATGTATTAACATTTTCTTCCATTACGAGACGAAATAGTATGTATGGCATCTAAAAATTTGACATGTTTTTTCTAGGCATCATCACAACATCTGATGCGGCACCTCCTACAACCAGTGCCGGGGCCAGCAGCGGGGAGGCGTCCACTACTGCAGGGGCTGATGGGGCGGCGCCACAAGTGCCACCAGGAGGAGCTGCTGTGGGGGATGGCTCAGCAGCGGCGGACGGTGGTAAGTTATTATACTCCTTACTTATTGACATTTTAGAGTAGGCTTGCAAAGGGGTGTATGATGTACTGTACAGTTGACAGTACACTAGTACCAGTACACTGTACTGTTAAGGACAGTTACTACTTTAGAACTAAATTTTTTTTGCCAATCACGGAGAAGACAGTCACCCTTGACTTAGAAATAGCATTAGCGGCGGTAGTTCTCGAGTAAGCAATGGCCCCCTCTATTTGACTTCAACTCAGCTGTGAAACTTTTATCATGAAGCCAAGTCAAATCAGAAGAACTTGAGGGATGTGATGAACTAAAAGGGAAAGAAAGGTGTAAGGAAGGACGAGCGAGTCATAACATTTATAACTGTAAAGAATGATACGTGTTTTTGAATGCATGCAGAGGTGGCTGATAGGAAGGAATCAGATGCATGGCTGCTTGAAGCAAGGATGGTTAGAGGAGAAAGAAAAGATGACTGCCTGTGTGGGTGAATCAGAAAATGTATGTGTGGTGTGCATTGCAATATATCATTTGGGTGAAACTCAAATGCAAGTCAAGACGGTGGTTTACCAAATAAAATGAAAAGGGTGTTAGTTAGTTGTTGAGTAAAGTTGGTACAGTTGAGACATTAAGAAGAATGATAGACGTTTACTTTGGAAGCCTGGATGGTATCTTCTTCCTCATAGATAGCAGAGGTGTATGTAAAGCAGACGCTCAGTGGAGGAAAGTGTTACTTTAAACAGCTTGTCCCTGCCAGAGTAGCAAAGCAGAGGAAATCCAAATACTAGAAGTTGTGATTGTTCAGAAATACTCCCTTGACTAACAGTACAGTAGTTTACTTTGCAAGCACAGCATATATTGTGTATGTATTGTATAGTTGACATTATATCAAGTCAAGTCCCTTCCTCCAGCAATTATGGGTACCACACTCACTCCCTATGTTAATAATTTTCTTTCAGCTATGTCAATCATAGGTGGACTATCGCTGTTGTTCACTCAATCTATCAAAACAAAGCACCTAAAGTCATCCATCATATAAGCAAAGATCATGTGATCGGCTAGATATATGATCAGAAATGAATAATCTACATTTTAATTTTGTAGTAGTCAAGGCCCGGGGGGGCAGTGCGAATTATGAATTACATTGAGCAGTAGCCCTTGATGTAACCGAGTATGGCCAGTGCCACCCCTATAGAAAAGTAAGAGCTTCCCTATCCCCACCTGCATGTACTGCTTAAAGTAATGCGAGTCTGCGTCATCATGGCTTGTGTCTGGTTTTTTTGGGTGCAAGCTGACTGAGCTGGCAAGTTCACGTACAAGTAATTTCTTTCACAAAACAAGAGAAAAAAAGAAGACTGGTGTACTCTCTGACTATGTGATGAGTCCATAGTGCTGCTAGTAGAATTCCTGAAACTCCCACTAATGTTACAGGCCTACAAAGACAGCGGAAAGATACATGCCAAAATGTTATACTGTGCTTGCAAGTTGCTAGTGTTACTGTGAGACAACTTTCTGCTGAATTATTTTGTGTAAATGTTAAAGAGTATTGGTTACAGTATTTTTCTTTCTTTCTTTCTTCATATAGATGCTCCACAAAACAAGCTCACCAGGAAGGAGAAGGCTGTCCGGGCCAGGGCCCGGAAGCTGGAGCCATTTGTGCTGAATATCGGCAGCTGTGGGGTTGGGAGCAGGAGGAGGAGGCGGCAACAACTGCATCCTTCTCCAGTGCCCCCGGGGCCATCTCTCAGCAGCCTCCAGTTGTACGGCGCCGTGGTCCGACAGCCTCCCGCCGCCGCAGCGCAGCAGCAAGTAAAACACCAGCTCCCCCCCCCCAGAGCCTGGATGGCACGTCAGCGCCGTCTACGCAGGAGACTGGACTACCTGGAGCGCACGGTGGAGAAGCTGAAGCGCCAGCTCCAGGACCTCCGCAAAGAGTTGCGGGACCACCTGTCCACAGGACACCGCCGGAAGTGGCTGTCCCTTGACCCTTTTTTGCCCCTTTTTTAAAGGCTGCTGGGGGGGTGGGAATTGGGACTTTATGAGGGACATTCATTTTTTTTTTTTTTTTAAATGTATTTTTATTGTTGCATCATAATACTTGGGTACACAGAGAATCAACCGCTGGCGTGGCTTCAACATTCAGCCACGGCCAGCCATGCGCGCAACTTTTCTGTGAGCAAACTTATGAATTTATGACATTTCTTCTGTGAAACAGTACAGAGTGGCATGATACAGTCTCAGGCTGGGATCCTATTATCGTGCTCCATAAGGGAGAAGGGTGGATACTAGAGGATACAGGAATGCCCGCCTTGTTGGCGTAGTGTCAGAGTCTGTACAGTACTTATGATTGTATTGCTGGTAACTGGGGGAACACAACTGGGGAGGGGAGCATATGGGCGTTAGCAGGTGCACGGTAGAAGGGGAGCAGGTGTCGGATGCCGGGAGACGAAGGGTTCCCTCAAAATGCGTTTATATCAGGGCAGTGTAGCCAGACAGCGGGGGCAGTCCAAGTCAAAGCCTAGCGGGATTACAGTGTGGGGCCTGGGCCTTGGACAGGAGCTATATGTTCATTCGGGAGAGGGAGTGGGGGAGAGGGGGGGGGCGTGGGTGGGTCTTCTGTGCGCAGGGACTGCCGGAAGCTGTGTAGGAGCATGGCCCATTCCATGGAGATGGGATGTTTACGCGCGCCCTTGGCCTCTTCTTCCCTAAGGGCGTCCTCCTCCGCTGCCGCCCACTTACAAACTGCTCCTGTCCAGGCTGCTATAGGGGGACCTTCCGGGGATCGCCAATGCATAGCTATGCATCTGTTTGCCAGCAGCAGCGCCAAGGACACGAACCGCCTGTGTACAGGTGCCTGTTTAGGGATGTGTAGGATGCCCAGTGCGCTGGATTCCCAGGAAGCTAGTGTTGTGAGGCCTGTGAGATCCGCCAGTGTGTCGTGCACAGTTTTCCACAGGGAGTGTAGGCCGGGGCAGTCCCAGAACATGTGACGGAAATCTGCGTCGGGGGAACGACATCTGGGGCATAGGAATTGTGTGGATGGGTAAAACCGTTGTAGGCGCGCCGGCGTGAGGTATGCCCTGTGCAGTATATAGTATTGAATGTTTTTGAATCTGGCATTTCTGGAGACGCGTTTCGGGGCCTCGAGCGCCTTGGTCCACTCTGAGTCGTGTAGTGCGCGACCGATGTCTTCCTCCCATGTGGCCCGCAAGGCCGCCAGGGGGGCGTGTGAGAGTTCCTGAATAGATTTATACAACCAGGTGATCAGATGGCGACCCACTCCCATGTGTAGGATAGTGTGCACTACTGGGTGCGTGTCCGGTTCCCCTGCCCCAAGATTATGGTGGGGACGGAATCCCTCAAGCAGCTGTCGGTGCCTAAGGAATTGACCTGGGGGGAGGTCGTATTCCGCAGCCAGCTGAGTGATTGGTTTCAGTTGTCCTTCCTCGAAGAGCGACTCCATATCCATGATAGTGCAACGAGTCCACTCAGCTAATATTGGCGCCGAGAAATAGGAGTCTTGTCTGGGGCAGCCCACCAGCGGCAGCAGTGGGGAGTATGGGGCCCTACTTGGGGCCATCCGGTGGATCCGCATCATACATTGGCGCGCTATCGTGACTTGTCGGGGGTATGTCCGTCGGGGTTTGGTGCCCGGGATAAGGAGACGGATGAGCTCCGGGGTTGGAACTCTGCCGGTCGGGGTAGCGGTCTCCAGGGTGTAGCGGTCCGCTGTCCAATATGATAACCATTGGAGCTGTGCCGCCAGGAAGTAGGACTCGAAGGAAGGAGCTCCAAGTCCGCCTTGTGATGTGGGAAGTTGAAGGGTTTTCAGGGCCACTCTGTGTCGGTTCGTGCCCCAGATAAGGGTGCCCAGCAGAGAGTTGAGGTCCCGAAAGAAAGATCTGGGTGGTACCACCGGCAGGTTTGTGAAGTGATAGAGAAGTCGGGGGAGCATCACCATTTTTGCCAGGGCTATCCGTCCTATCGGGGCCAACGGAAGCTTGTTCCAGAAGGCTACAGTTGGGCGTAGATTAGCAAGCACCTTTCGGTGATTGCCGTCGAAGATGTCTGCCGGTGAGTGGTACAGGCGGACACCGAGGTACCGAGGGGCCTCCGCGGACCACGAGAGCTTGCGGGTTCCCAGCTCGACGTCTCGGGGCGGTAAGCGTGGGTGGAATGGGTAGACCGTGGACTTGTCCCAGTTCACCTGGAGTCCTGAGGCGTCCGCGAACTCTGTCAACGCCACCCCTATGGGGGTCAGGTCCGCCTCTATATCTCGGACATATATCAGGAGGTCATCTGCGTACAGGGAGACGCAATGCATATCATCCGCGAGCGGGATGCCCCAGTGGGTTCCCTCCTGACGCAGTCTAACCGCCAGCGGTTCGACGGCCAGGGCGAATAAAAGGGGTGATAGGGGGCATCCCTGTCGCGTGCCTCGGCGGACCTCGAATGCAGAGGATATGTGTTTCCCAATCCGCACTCGCGAGGTTAGGTCGGTGTATAGGAGGCGAGTGTATGCTATGAGTGTCGGGCCAACGTTGAGACGACTCAGGATCGCGAATAGGTATGGCCAGGTGAGAGTGTCAAACGCCTTTTCCAAGTCCATGATCAGGCAAGCGGCGCGCGGGAATCTGTCCCGAACCTGATCCTGTACATGGAAGACACGGCGGATGTTCTGTGAGGTGTTCCTGCCCGGTACAAACCCACATTGGTCAGGGTGGACCAGTGGGCGTATGATCTGAGTGTATCTGTCAGCCAGGATCTTCCCGAGGACCTTGCAGTCCGCCGAGAGGAGCGTGATAGGACGATATGACCCCAGTTGGAGCGGGTCCCTGTGAGGTTTGGGGAAGGTCACGATAACGGATTCCCGTAGTGACTGGGGAAGCACTCCCAGATGGAGAGCCGCTGCGAACATCCGAACCATTCGGGGAGCTAACAGGGCAGAGAACGTCGAGTAGTACTCCAGTGGGAAGCCGTCGAGTCCCGGGGCTTTATTCCGGGAGAGGGCACGTAATGCCTGAGTGACATCCGAGGGTGTTATTTTGGCGTCAACCGCGCGCTTGTCAGCGTCCGATATCGTGGGCAGCGTCAGCGACTCGAGGAAGCAATCCACGCATGATGGAGCGTAGCGGGTTGGGGCCTCGTATACCTGTGCGTAATGGCGTTGGAACGCCAGGAGAATCTCGGCCTGGGATCGCACCAATATGCCTTCCGGATTGATAATATCCGTAATCGGCTTGGACTCGGCGTCCGGTCGTGCCATCCAGGCAAGAAGTGCCCCCGTTTTGTCCCGTTCTTTGTGTACTCTGGAGGCATAGGCGCGAAAATTATACTTCCGGAGATCGGCGCAAGCAGCCTGGTATATCGACTTCGCCTCGGCCGTGAGCGCAACGCTCTCTTCCGAGTCACCGGTTTGTTTCGTAAGCGCAGCCAGACGCCGTTCCGATGTAAGGAGCGTCTGTTCTAGTGTGCGACGAACCCCTGCGATTTGTTGTATGCATTCCCCCCGCGCCACCACTTTGAATGCATCCCATTCCATTAACGCCGATGATGTCGTACCCGCGTTGTGTAGGAAGTAAACCTGGATACTGGTTTTGTGTGCGTCTCTGAAGACTTGGTCCGACAAGCAGTCCTTAGGGAGGCGCCAGGTGGGGACCGGCGGGCGTGGGGGGCGCCAGGTCAGGCGTAAGATGTGGGCATCGTGGTCCGAGAGGATCCGACCCAGATAGTCCGAGGACGCGACCCGCGGGAGGATAGGTGCCGAGCATAAGAACCTGTCCAAACGGACCCGGAGGTTGTGTGGAATCGAGTGGAACGAATAGACACGGGCCAGCGGGTGTAGGTGTCGCCACGCGTCGGTGAGTGCCCAGTGTGTGGTCCAAGCCCTAAAGAGTTCCGCTTGTCGGGGGGTTGGGGAGCCTGTGGGAGGGGGGTGTGATCTGTCTAGGGCGGGGTTCAGCGTGCAATTGTAATCACCTCCCAAAATCCATGGAATGGCAGCGAATTGGGCCAGGACTACTGTGAGGTGATCCCAGAATTTATCTTGTTCGGTGTTAGGGGCGTAGATGCTGCCCAGGAGGACCCCTTGCCCGTCTAAGATTCCCTCTAACAATGCGTACCTGCCCTCCCTGTCAACCACCCGTCTAAGTGACCGAAAAGGGGTGCCTGGCCTAACCCACACTAAGGCGCCACGAGCGAATGCCGAGTAGGTCGTGGCGCAAAAGGTCCCCCGCCATTTAGCCTGTAATCGGGCCAGCTCGGTAGCGTTGGTGTGTGTCTCTTGTAACAGTGCTATGCAAGCTGACATACGTTTAATGTAAGAGTAGACGGAATAGCGTTTGCTAGGTGTGTAGAGGCCCCGTACGTTCAGCGTGAGGACGTTAACATCTGACCGTGGAGTCGCCATTGCTGTGGTTTCGTGCTTGCGAGCGGGGGACCCTTGTACCTCCCAAGGACCTCGTGGGCCTGTGTCTCGTATGTGCTCCTGCGCGCCATGCTGCCATATGTGTGGGGGAGGGTCTAACGGGGGCTACAACGTGTAGAACCAAAAGTGGGGAACAGTCCCAATGCCAGGGATATATCACCGGAGGTGGCATATCCAAACTAGTGTCCCTCTAGGGGAGAAATATAACAGAATTCTGTGGGGGTGGTAGCGTGCGTTACTGCTGGGCTGTTCGCAGATCGGGCAGTTGTAGGAAAAATGGCATTCGCGCGTGTGTATGTACAGCCAACTAACTATGCCTCTTCGGCGCGCAGTCTACGCATAGCGTGGTCAACAGCCAAAAGGAAAGAGGATACAGCAATCGTCCAATTGTTCATCCTGAAGAGGTGCCTGGTTGACCTGAACGGGTGGTGTCTGTGGTGCGTACCGCAATGAGGGGAGATGAAATCGGTCCAAACCCTGACATTGTGCCATCACTGTCCCGGTCCTTCTCGGGGGTGAACAGGTGTGGTTGGTGTTCCAGGTCCGAAGCTGGAGGAGAAGTGTGTAGCTCAGTCACTGCCCGTAGGGCTTCCTGTCGTTCTTGCATAATTTGCGTGAGATCGGGTGAGCCCGAGGGTGAGGATGCTTGACTCTTGGAGTTGTCTGTTCGGGCGCGATTCATGCCTCGCCTTCTAGGACGTCGTGAGTCATTGTTCTGTCTCCGCTGGGGACCGGGTTTAGGGATCAACGGACAGTGGAATTCCGCCCAGTCCTGTGCTTCCTCCGCCGTGGTGAAAAATATGGATTTCCCGTTATGAAGCACCTTGAGGCGGGCCGGGAATAGTAGGGAGTACTGAAGACCATTTTCACGGAGACGCCTCTTAACTTCTAGATAGGTCGAGCGCTGCTGTTGTACCTCGCGGGCGTAGTCTGGGAACACCATGACCTGCTGGTCTTCCACTTGCAAGGGGCCCGCCATCCGGGCCGCACGGAGCACCGCATCTCGGTCTCGGAAATGCAGGAACTTGGCCAGCATAGGGCGTGGGGGCAGGCCCGGCTTGGGTTTCCGGGCTGGGACCCTATGTGCCCTTTCGATGGAGAAGAAAGCTGACCGCTCCGATTCGGGGGTAAACGACCTGGTCCATGATTCCATATAGGTCAGCGGGTCCGAGTTCTCGATACCCTCCGGCAGGCCCAGGACACGGATGTTGCAGCGCCTTGAGCGCCCTTCCAAATCGATAGTGCGCTCCTCGAGGGCCGCCACTCGGCGCATGACTTCCTTCATATCTGCTTCTTGCGTCTTCACCGTGGGCTGAAGCGCCGCCACGTTTCGCTCTCCCTCCTTCACTCTATCCACCAGTTTGCGGTGATCGTCGCGTATTAGGTTGATGTCCGTCGTCAGGGTGCCTAGACGTTCCTCCATAGAGAGCCGGGACATTTCGATAGCCGCCAGCACCTGATCCAGTTTCGCCGATAGCGTGGGATCAGCGTTCGATGTGTTCGCCTGAGTCCAAGTCCTTGTGTGCGGCATGTTCTCGATGGCCGTTTCAGGGACGGCGGTCGCCTGCGTGCCCCTTGGTTTCCCCATTGGGCTGTGGGAGAGGGCGCTGCGGCGTCTCGGGGTCCGGGGGCCACGGGTAGTTGGGTCGAGGGTCACTCCTGTGGGGGTCGAGCAAGCAGGCTCTTGTGGCAGTCGGGGCCCCCGGGGGTTCGCTCGGGGTCCTCCGGGTCGGCGGTAGGGCCTGCGTGGGTTCAAGACAGCAGGCTATGGACGTGGTATAGGGCCAGCTGCACACCCCCTCCCCCAAAGCCGTGGACAGGCCGTGGCGGGGGTCGAAGTAAAGTGTTTTGCTTAGAGGGTTCCTGCGGGACCGTGGTGGTGAGGCGCTGTTCCTGATGCGGTGTGACTCCACCGGCGTCGCTGCTGTAGGGAAGTCCGGGGCAGGCTCGGCGCCTAGGTCTCTCCGGGCGCCATGCCGAGGTCAGGCAGCTCGAGTAGTAGTGCTGTCCGCTGCGCCAGGTGGGTCAGTGCAGCCTCGGTCCCCGGCCCACGGCGTGGATGTGGGATGACCGCTGGGGGTCTCAGGGGGGGTCCGGAGGTCGCTGCGGGGGTAGTGGTGGAGGCCCCTCAGGGGGGAGGGGGGGAGCCGGCACTCACCACCCGTCAGGAGCTGCTCCGCTGCAGAGGGATCCGGGCGTCGCGGCGGTGATGCGCTGGCTGGCGTCCCTCAGTGCCCAGCAGCCGGACCGGCAATCGGTCGGGTAGAGGTGCAGGTGGGGCGAGGCTCCTAGGCCTCTCCGGGCGCCATGCCGAGGTCAGGCAGCTCGAATAGCAGTGCTGTCCGCTGCGCCAGGGGGGTCAATGTAGCATCGGTCCCCGGCCCACGGCGTGGATGTGGGATGACCGCTGGGGGTCTCAAGGGGGGCCTGGAGGTCGCTGTGGAGGTAGTGGTGGGGGCCCCCAGGGGGGAGGGGGGGGCCGGCACTCACCACTCGTCAGGAGCTGCTCCGCCGCCGAGGGATCCGGGCGCCGCGATGGTGGTGCGCTGGCTGGCGTCCCTCAGTGCCCAGCGGCCAGACCGGCAACCAGTCGGGTAGAGGTGCAGGTGGGGCAAGGCTCCGGGTTGGCGTCCACCATCTTGTGCGCCGATGCGCATTCGTCGCGGCGAGTCCCGTGTCGCACAAGCCTTCAGTAATCAGGGACGCCGACCTGTTAAGATTTCCGCCGCCTCAATGTGTACGCGGCCCCCAGGGTCTCCGGACCGGCTGCGGGGGCGCGGACACTCAGGGTCTAGGTGGCCGGGGACGCGGCCGCCATCTTGCGGTCCGGCTCCTCGTCCCGGCAAACTAAGCTTCTTCCTGTCGGTACCGCACTTCAGCAGCGGTCACGACTCTTTCGGGTGAAGCCCCCGGTGCTGCCACTTCTGTCAGTTGTCGTTGCTTTGGCTGAGGCTCACGGCGATCCCTGGTAATGGGCAGGATGCGAGCCCGATCTCGGAGCCTCAGCAAAACGCCGCCGCCATCGTGGCTTACTAAGCCACGCCCCTATGAGGGACATTCATAAGGACATTTGTTGGGGTTAGGGAGGGGGGTTGGTTGGGTCTTTTGAATAGTTTATTTTTGTTAGGGAAAATATCATTATTAATTTTACATACTTCAACATAATGTACACGTTCATATTATTTTGTGGGGTGGTGGGGGGGGGGTTACTGCACGTTTCGTTTCCTCAAACTTACCAGCAAGTATTATCTAAAATGTACAAAAATGTACAAAAGTGCCACTAACAGAGTTAGTGAATTCAATTGGCCTACTAGTACTTTACTAGTACTACTGTCAGTCTCTCCTCTCCTCCGAGTCCTAGTCCATTAATCTACCTCCCCAAAATGCTTATCTTACCTGTGATTCATGTTTGAGAATAGAGCTAGGCACAGCGCTGGCTGCATGGCAAATGGCGATTACGGTTGACCATGAAATCCATCCAGGACAGAAATTCCATTGTTGTGGTGGTAGTAGGAGTGGTACCACACTAGCAGTAGCAGCATATGAAAAAAAGGAAATGAGACATTGAGTGGCCTGAGAGGAGTATTAGAAGGAACAGTATATTTGTAGCCTAAGCAATACTGAAGATAAGTATGGGAAAACAATATTTGCATGGATGATTATAGCTACAACAAGAACAGTGACACAGCGGCGTAACATTTCTTGACATGTAGGAGGATGCTGTTGACGAATCAATGGATCAAATCGATGGTGGGCATGAAATTCACAATTGATTTGAAAATACTCATTGGTGTTTTTTTAAGCAGAATTACAATATCCTAGGATTCATCTAGCTGCCTTGAAATTGGTTTGAGGAGGTTGCTTGCACCTTATCCTACCCAGCAAGTGTGTGGAATTATTGTTGTCATTTAGTCACACCTCAATGAAAACCACACAGCCCAGGGGAAGAGGGTTAGGGTTTGAAAATTGGATGGGAATGGGTTTTTCTGGGAAAGTTTTGTGGAGAGAGGAAAAAAAACACAGCATGGACAAACAACAAATGAAGAACAACAAATCTTTGGATACGAAGATATCCATAAATCTTTTAAGGGACATAAAGGAAGTGCATGCACTACTGCATGCATGAAGTTGTTTGCTAAATGGATGGTTAGGTTACTGAAAAGTAGTACTTACTACAACTTACTAACTATGAAGAAATAATGTGACAGTACAGGGCTGCAGTAATTACGCAATTTTACTTGCCTATCTGCCCTCAGAGAGAATAAACACTTATTAGTACATTAAATTAGTTTTAAAAATAGCAAATAAACTTATCAAACAGCTGGAGGGATGAATTTCAAGCAGAGAGCAAACAAACGCACAGAGTCACACTCATAGAAGTTCACAACAATAACATTATTTAAAAGATAAGGAGAAGTAAAGAGGATACTGTAACTGTATGTTGTAGTTGTCCTGACTCCTGTTCAATTTGGGAAGTTGCATGCATCCAGCCATTCCTCTTATTCGCGGTACTCCTCCATTCCATCTGACGCTCCGTCGATCTTGGTGACCGACACACTGTCCACTGCCTGCCTGGCGGATACGGAATTGCGGATCGCTAATGGTAAGCCTGACTTAATCGTTTTACCCATCGCACAGGGTAAAAGCCGGCCTGTAATTGTTGATGGAAAAACAGGAATTGATATTAAAACACCACGGAGAAAAAAATATAAGGTATGGTGTTTAGTGCAAAAATAACACTTTCAGTTTCAGAGGTGATAGTATAACATACAAGCATCATTTCTAAAGTGCGTACTCTGAGATCTGAGTCTCCTTTTCAAGGATAGTAATTAGCACACAGCAGGCCAGGGCCATGCAGACGGTCAAGGCAGGCACCACTGAGTGAACCAACCTGATGATGTAGCATACCTCTTTGACACAGACAGACAAAGCGTATCTAATTTTATCTAGCAAACCACATAGCCGCAATTTTACATGAACTGCTGTCTGGTCTCTGACTCTCTGGCAAAACACTACACTGGCTCGACCACTCCCATACCACGACTAGACAGACATGTAGGTCTGCTGTGGTTGTTGTTGACTTGTTTACCTGTTTGCCACTCACGAAACGGCCATAGTTCTTCCGTAAACTGACGATGATGATCCATCCATCCCAGTGAGTGACTGTGTAAAGAATATAGATATTATGTAACTTTGATCATCAAGACTAATCATCATCATCATGGTATATTGGCAAACTCAATGGTGTTCATGCAGTCACAGTCTGCTATTTTTATTCTTGTTTGCCGGCTGAAAAAAAAAAGAAGAAGACAAAGTATACATAAATGGTTTCATACATGTACAGAGAGACATCAAAGTATATATGTTGTAGACCAAATAATTTGATATATGGAGACAATAAAAAAGTTCCTGTTACAAAATCAAACTATAGACATATTCTTTTTTGTAAAGAGAAAAGAAACAAAAAAAAAGAATTAGCAATTATGCAGCGTTTTAAAATTGTTTTACTCTAGAAAAGTGACCCAGTTTCTATTAAATTTGATCAGTCTGCACACACAGTGAGTCCAAGGAAATTTTCCATATTGAAAAATGCAACGTATTGGCTGGTCCCTGCAGTAGAAGTACAATTTGTATTAAACAAGGTAAAAGAGTACACTTAAGTTACATTTAGTGTTTAAAAGATTAAATAATAATAACAGAACACATAGATAGGATTCACTTCATGCACAACAAACAACATTTGCTTTCATCAGAGCTAGAAAGCCAGTGTTGTCCACTGCATGCCATCTCATCATTCATTACCTGTTCCACTTGTCAGCATCTTAGTCTTAAGTGAAGGGCCACAGGGCAGCCTCTCGTGTCAATTTCAGAAGGTGCAGTCAGCATTGTGAGTCATTCCAGTCCCACTTTTATTTGAGGAGACTCGTGTACGAACTGAAGCGACAGTTTCTAGATTCTGCGTAATCCGGCCATCTGCCTTGAGGGAAATGGATAGGGGGAGTCTGGAGGAGGAGGATAGAGGAGCATGACTGAGTTGTGAACTTGTGAACTTCAGGAATGCAGACAGCGGCACCTTCAATATGGAAAATAAGATGAAGACAGTGCTGCTGATGGATTTGTTGTGTTTAAAGTTTTGTTGTGCTAAAAGTTGCAAATCAAAGAAAGACACACAGAAATAAAAGTCAATAAGGACGGAAGAAAACAAAAAGTACGTTTTTCAAGCCTAGTTGTCAGGGAAGTAGAGCTCTTCCACAAACTCTGTGAATTGAACATGGATTAGGTCAGCTAACAGAGAAGAGCTTCCGTCACCTAAGTCGGTGTCCTCTTCTTCCTGCGTGGATTCACGTATTTTGTAATCTGGTGGTATGAAGTGCTGATTCATCGTGATCATTGTTAACCTCTCCACATTTTTGGGTTAGAGGCAGGTCCTTTTTGAAGTGAAAATGGCACCAGCAGCACTGAAAACTCGTTCCGAAGACACGCTTGCGAGTGGGCAAGCCAAATAATTTATAGCCAGCCTGCTGAGCAGTGGCCAGTGAGGTATTTTCCCATACCAATACACCAATGGGTCACGATCAATGTAGACCTCTGTTGGGTCATCCAGACAGGCCTGCACCATCCACTCGAGGGCCTCCCTGGGTGCTCCACTTTGCGTACCATGTGTTGTCTTTGCATCAACACTGGAGCGAGCAAACCCTTGCTGAGTTATCCAATCCGCTTCCGATAATATTATGGCTGGGCCTGGTGCAGGTGATGATGATACTGTTGCTGCTGTCGGTAACGGCTGTGAGGGAAAGTGACTGCCTTCGGCCACAGAAGTGGACCTTGACGCCGGATGGCCTACTGCTTCAGTAGTACTTGTGGTGTTTCCTTCAATTTCCTGCCGCTCTTTTTCGAACCGAGTGGCTGACAGAGCTAGCCAATGTTTGTACTTTGAAACATCTTCTTCATCAAAAGGAATTAATACTTTGCTGGTCAGTGCCTTTTTGTACCGTGGATCCAGAATAGTGGCACAAATGTAATGTTGTTCTGAATGTATTTTTTTAAGCCTTTCATTGACAAGTAGGTGGCTTAATAAGCTCTCCGCCAACTAATATGCGTCTTGTTTGTGAACATCAGCTCGGAACATTGAAGAGACCGCCTTGAGTTGTTGCTCTAGCATGCACAACAATGGGATAGCTTTGCCCAAACTACAGTCCTCCCTGCTGACTTCAAGGGTGAAGACCTCAAAAGGACGAAGCATGTCTGTCAGGCTTTTAACTAGGTCCCATTCCTCCGACTCCAGCTCATGTCTTTAATAGCAGCAGACCGTATGTTAATGCTAGTGACATACTCATTGATTACCAAGTACTGCTCAAACAGACGCTCAAGCATGTAGAAGGTTGAGTTCCAACTTGTTGCCACCTCCTGGATGAGTCCTTTGACTGGCACTCTATGGCCCTTTGAATGATCCTCATCTGCTTCAGGGCCTTAAAAGAATGTCTGAAATGTGTGCAGATCCTTCGGCAGGTGGTCAGTAACTTGCTGTGTTTTTCTCTTTTCAAGAAATCTTGAACAATAATGTTAATGCTGTGCGCCAAACACGGCACTCTGAAGTAGCCACCATCATGAAAGGCCTTAACTATATTGCTGCCATTATCCGTGGAAACATAACCAATCATGCGACTTCTTGGCATCAGCCATTTAGAGACCTTACTGTTAAACTCCTCCAAAAAGTGTACTGCAGTATGAGATTTCTCCATGGCAAATATGGCTACTGTTGCATGTTTCCGACTAGCTTGAAAAATTGTGGCAGGGTCATCGCCTGCAGACATCTTTTCTCTAACCCCTGCAAAAGAGACCCAGTGTGCAGTGCTGCACATGTAATCCACGGCTTGGCAACTGGTCCACATGTCTGTTGTCAGGTAGAAGTGTGAACAGCACTCTTCTGCAAAGCTGACCCAATCACTTCCAGCACATCTTCATGTAGTGCTGGAACCGCAACTCTGGCAAAATAGGACCGGCTAGGAACCTTCCATTTAGGGCAGACTGTTGCCACAAATTCTAGAAAACTCACTCCTTCCATGAAAGAAAAAGGGAGAAAGTCCAGCGCTAGCATTTTAGCCAGCTTTGCATGATACAGACGTGCCATTGGGTGGTTGCGTTTAAATGGCGCCTCCGACCAAAACATGCTTTTAATGGTGGTCTGGACCGTTTTCATATGTGATGATGATGATCCAGACTTCTTCAACCCAGTTAGGCTCATTGATGTACTTTTTCGCATTGGTGTCTCTACCAGACTCTTACTGTGCCTCCTACATGTTGCTGGGGTAGAGGAGCGTGTGGGCGCTACCACTGCAGTGCTGCTGCCAAGCGGTACTGTGTGTACCAGAAAAAATGTCTCCCGGTTCTTCACCTCCCCCCTGCACGATCAGCTCCTCATCATCATCAGATGCAATATCAATGGATACATTTGGATTTGTAGTTTTGGCTTTTTTCCGGATGTTACTTAGGTGCGCCTCTCACTGGATAATGATGTGGTGTTTTTGGAGATGACCTCTCTGGTCTCCGGTACCTTAGTTGGTACCAAGCTTTCCCCGACTAACTACTTGTTTACAAATCGAACAAATGCCTAGGTTAGCCACCTTTTGGCTAATACTAAAGAAGTCCCAAACTGGGAAGTTGAGATTTCTGGGGGTGGTGGAGGTGCTACTTTCAATGCCAGATGAAGTGGAGGATGGGCGTGGCGGAATTTGACTCTGTTGTGCACTTACAGCACCACTACTTGAGGTAATGGAGGTTAAGCTGGATGGTGCTCCCTACCGGTCCTTCAGACGAGAAAATATGGCAGCTGTAGGTCGTGCTGGTGTAGTTGTTAGTACCTGTGTTGGTGGTGGTACCAGTACCTCGCCGCCCACATCCTGCAGGGCAGCATTTCGGGATAGGGTAAAAATGTGTGTCTGCTGCATGCCCGCTGCGGCTGGAGTGACGACTGTGATGACTGGGTCGTCATCGTCAGACTGTTCATCAGCAGCAGAATACACCACTTCTACTTCTTCTTCGTCATCACCCATAAGTGGAAGCCTTGCGGGAACCTTCCTTTTACCAAACTTTGTCGGCTCATGGCGTGCCTCCCTCTCACACTGCATTGGTGGGTGCCAATCACAATCGAGATCATCAGAAGGAAGGGGGCTTGAAGAAGAACTTGTACTAACCCTCCTTGACCTTTTCCTTGCTGGGGATCTGGAAGACAACAATGGATCATCAGGACTCGGAGGAGTGGCTTGCTCGGCTGATACCTCCGCATGAATCTCGATTTCCTCATGTGCTGCTACTTCTGGAGGAACAAGCATTGTGGGCAGTTGTGCCTCTCCATGCGCCTCTCCATGCGCCTCTACTTGCGCCTCTCCATGTGCCTCTCCATGCGCCTCTACTTGCGCCTCTCCTTGTTGCACCTATGGTTGTCGTTGTAGCTGTGGTTGAACGCTCATCAGATGAGTTACACCCTGCGTTGATTGGATGCTACTTTCTTGCGTAAGTCAACGCCAACATTACTGGTCGATGGTGATTAAGCAATTAAAGTGGCTGCCTCTGCGGCACTCATGGCCTTGGGCCTAACTTAGCGGGGTGGCACTGAGACCAATGGAGCGGAGGTGCTGCTCCTAGCTTGGTCCCTGGCGGACACCGCTGCTGCTGCAGGCGTAGGTTTTTTTTCTCCCCAAAAAGGTGCCTGTGGGCACACCAGTCCCTTGGTAAGTGGTGCCACTTGCTTCTTCTGCTCCTTCTTACTGGCAGTGGCACTGGCAACTTTCTTGGCAGAGGAGCTACGGCCACCTTTCTTTGGGCCCATCTTCTTCAGATGTCAGAACATCAGGCCGCAGTTGCACGAGTTGCAGAGTTGTCTGTGGCCACACGTGACGTCACCGTTGCAGGACTTCTTCCTGGCACTGATGATGAATGATGACTGATGTGGTTCTCTTGTGCACCTAAAAGCAAAGGAAGCCAGAGGAACATCAGTTGAATAAATGTTGCATATGTCGTGCTTCAATTAATATTTGCAACTAGGCATTTATTATTATTACAACACACCCAAAAACGGAAAGACCAAAAATGGATGTTTACATTAATAGAAGAGAGACCACACAGAGAGAGTTGTTTCATGCACCACTGAGTACCCCTGGGCATAATGGATGAAAGCAAGTCAAACTGGGTGCAGGCCTGAGCACACTGCCTGGCTTCAAAATGGCCCCTTGACCCCCACCCACATGGCCAGGCCCTGCCTGTACCAGGCCTCAAATTGCCCCCACCCACATGGCCAGGCCCCAACAACACCCCAAAAAGTAGAAAAACACACAAAAATCACCACAATCCAATGCCATCCATGCCCTCAATGATGTTTAAATTCAAGACACCCCACAGAAAGACTTGGTCCATGCACCACTGAGTACCCCTGGGCATAATGGATGAAAGCAAGGCAAACTGGGTGCAGGCCTGAGCACACTGCCTGGCTTCAAAATGGCCCCTTGACCCCCACACACATGGCCAGGCGCTGCCTGTACCAGGCCTCAAAATGGCCCCCACCCACATGGCCAGGCCCCAACAACACCCTAAAAAGTCGAAAAACACACAACAATCACCACAATCCAATGCCATCCATGCCCTCAATGATGTTTAAATTGAAGACACCCCACAGAAAGACTTGGTCCATGCACCACTCACTAACCCTGGGCCTACTGGCTAGTGTGGCTTTACAGGCACCCCAAAATTAAAACAAAAATCCACATATAACAGTGAGCTAAAATTCCATGACATAAATGAGATTTAAGTTCAACAAAACTCACAGAAACTACTGAATACTGTGGCTACCCACAATATATATTTTTTTAAGTTGTGAAAAAGTTGTAGTTGCAGCAACTGCAATGCCCTAAACAAACAATACCAACTTACTTGTAAAATCTCAAATCCAAAAGTGATCTAAAGTCCTCAAATACAAATATCCAGCAGCAGCCACAAAAGGTAATCCTTCCAGCTCCAGATCCAAATGAAAAGTGACCAGGACATGGACAAAATACTGGGAGGAGCCTGCTGGACAGGAACCGGAAGTTGGAGAATCTGGGGCACTTACTTCCTCCCAACCCCCCACCCCAAAAATGGACTCCTTGCACAAAAAAGTGCAGCCAAATGTCAATCATCATTTTCAGAAGGTTTATACAGCCTGCGGAGGATTTCTTGTGCAGAATTGCAATTTTTGCAAATTCGGGAAAGCGAGCTGTTCAAATCTTCCGTCGAAAGTCAGCTGCGCGCCGCATCTAAGTGTTCGCAATTGTTTACTTCTGCGATGCGTGATCGCGGGCCCTTATGACGTACTCGCGTTGTCAAACTCTCGCTGTGCAAGATGGCGGGCCGCGATGACGTACGCGGTCGAAAAACTCTTGCGCGATCACGCAGCAAGATCCAAAATGGCGCTGCACACGTAAACCGGGAGGAAAAACAACTCGGCGAACTCAGAATCACGGTAAGTCAGCGCCGCCCCCGCGAGATTGTATTTTTGAAGCGCGACCAAGCAAAAAAATCCACCCGCTTGCGAATTGTGGATTTTTGGGCAAATTCACGGGATTCGCGGACCGCGAAATTGCCAAAATCCGCAAATTCCGAGAGCAGAACAGATTTTCAGCCCATACTTAGGATGTCGTCGTTGTTGATGTTAGTCCAGGAGATCAGGCGGTTGGTGCGGGTGGTGGTCATGGGAGCGGGGGTCTCAGTGGTTGCCGGGGTGGTGGCGGCATTGAAGCTGTTGTGGATGTCTGTGATCTTGCGATGGAAGAATGTGGCCAGCGAGTCGCACAGGTCTTGTGAAGGTGGGAATGTCGTTGGTGTTGGAGCTGGGGTTGGAGAGTTCCTTCACGATGTTGAAGAGCTCTTTGCTGTTGTGTGTGTTGTTGTCTTGGCGGTCTTTGAAGGAGGACCTTTTGGCGGATCTGATGAGGTGGTGGTGTCTGCGGGTGGCGTTCTTGTGGGTGGTGTAGCTTTCCGGTGTTCGTTCGCGGATCCAGGTTTTTTCGAGTTTTCGGCAGGTTCGTTTGGAGGCCTGGAGGTCTTCGGGTCATCTCTCAGCCTAACTCTGTTTAACATCTACATGGCACCGCTCGCCCACGTCGCCTGTTAGCACGACCTCAACATCATCTCCTACGCTGATGACACCCAGCTGAACCTCTCCTTCACCAAGGATCCCAACACTACCAAAACCAACCTTCACGAAGGAATGAAGGCCGTCACTGAATGGATGAGGAACAGCCGACTGAAGCTGAACTCGGACATGATGGAGGTCCTCATCCTCGGATCTACCCATTCGGCCTGGGACGACTCCTGGTGGCCGACCACACTGGGAACCGATCCAACACCCACCGACCACGTACGCAACCTAGGTGTTATCCTCGACTCCACCCTCTCCATGACTAAACAGGTCAACGCCGTCTCCTCCTCCTGCTTCAACACCCTCCACATGCTCCGCAGGATCTACAAGTGTATCCCCACTGAAACAAGAAGAACGGTCACCCAGGCCCTCGTCAGCAGCAGGTTGGACTACGGAAACGCCCTCTAAGCAGGAGCCTCGGCCAAACTCCTCAGACGGCTCCAACGCATCCAGAACGCCTCTGCAAGCCTGATCCTCGACATCCATTGCCGCAGCCACATCACACCCCACCTGAGAGACCTGCACTGGCTCCCGGTCAACAAGAGGATAGCCTTCAAGCTCCTCACCCACACACACAAGGCACTCCACTACACCGGACCAACGTACCTCAACAGACGACTCAGCTTCTACACCCCCACCTGCCAGCTCCGCTCCGCCGACCTCGCCACAGTCCCCAGCTTCCAAAGAGCTACCTCCGGTGGCAGATCGTTCTCCCACCTTGCCGCCAAGACCTCGAACACCCTCCCCATCCACCTACGGCAGACCCAAGACCTGCTGACCTTCAGAAAACTCCTCAAGACCTGGCTTTTTGAGCAGAAGCAGCATTCCCCACCCCAGCCACTTGAGACCCTCACGGGTGAGTAGTGAGCTTTACAAATGATATGATTGATTGATTGATTGATTGATTGATTGATTGAAAGCTGGTCTTCGGTGACTTTGCTCCAGCAGCGGCGCGGCATTTGTTGGGTGCGGTGGTGCATGGTGGGTTTCCGGAAGGTGAAGTGGATGCAGCGATGATCGGTCCAGTGGAGCTCGATGGTGTGGTCGAAGGAGACGTGGGGGCTTGCGGAGAAGAGGGGGTCAAGTGTGTGGCCGGCAGAGTGGGTGGGTGTAGTGACGAGTTGTCTGAGTCTGAGGTTGACGAGGTTGGCGAGCAGGGTGGAGGAGTTAGTGTCGTTGTTGTTCTCCAGTTGGAAGTTCAGGTCCCCGAGAAGGATGTAGTCCATGGAGGTGAAGGCGTATGTGCTTACGAGGTCGGTGATGGAGTTGCTGAACTGTGCTCGTGGTCCGGGGGGGTCTGTGGATGAGGGTTCCTCTGAGGATGGTGTTCAGATCTGTGAGGATCTGGAATTGCAGGTGTTCGGCGGTGCTGAGGATGTCGTCGGTGTTGGTTGAGACTTTGAGAGTGTTCCTGTGGACGATGGCGATTCCTCCTCCTACTCCATTAGTGCAGTCCCTGCGGGAGATCTTATAGCCTTCCGGGATGGCTATGGCGATGTTGGGTGCCGAGAAGGGGTTCAGCCAGGTTTCCGTCAGGAAGGCGACATCTGGGGTGTTGGAGTCCAGTAGGTCCCACAGTTGTAACAAAGCAATTTGACAATTCAATTTTGACAAATGGGACAAAACTCTTTGTTTTTTAACCGGGTTTCAAATACCTTTAACAGTCCATGACACCATTCGTAAGTTACTCATTATGATAAGAAAAATGTCAAGAATAAATTTGTAAAACTTTTAACATGACATAAATAAGTAGCAGAGCATATGCATGAGTTAGCCGAGTAAAACAGATTTAATCGCTGATCATACATGTCCAAATATATGTAAGTACTGACACATATAAAGTAGATATTTAAGTAAGAAGGTTGAGAAAAAGAGAAGAAAGGAGTAAAAGAGTAAATAGAATATCCAACAAACTTACCAAGATCGATCCGGTCAAATAAGGAATAGCAAAAGACGACAAGAGCCACATTAGGAAAAAAAAAGCTCGCCGTAGTAAAAAGGGAGGGAATGAAAGAAGAAAAAGAGCAGAGGTAAGAATTTGGAGAAAAAAGAAAAGAAAAAAAGGAGAACATAGACTCCTCTGAGAAATGTAGTCAGAGTAGATGACAAAAAGCCAGAGGACTTTAGCCATAATAATCAGAGATAGAAGGAACAATACAGATGAAAGGGGGGGGGGGAAAGGACAGATATCGCTCCAATGAGCAACACCAAGAATAAACTACTAAAATGTCAACAAATGATGGAGGGACAATATTAATGAGAAAGGAGCTGAACACATACAATGCATCCAGACAAAAACAGGGACAACGGGAATGATGTACAATGAGAAAAGAGACAACATCAGACATTATACGAGTGTATGGAAAACCTGTGAAAGAAACCAAGAGAGAAGAGTATTTCGGTTTTACTTAGTTCCATTTCTTCTGATTTATGCAGATGAATATAGTTCTTAAATTCAGCAAAGGTCCTTAAAGGTTATTGTTCTTTCTTTATATATATATATAACTTTGAAAAAACAAGGGTGAATGAGGTACTAACGAGCATTCATAGAACGGAGCATAGGTCTAAGGTCCAAAAATTTGATTAGATGTGGGTTTTGAAACATCTTGACGGAAAAAGATTTTATGACCCAACCAAAGCATCTGTTTACGTTGTTTGGCTGCAGCAAGAGTCACCATTAAGTCGGAATATAAAATAAAATAGGCAATGATTCCTCATGGCTATTTGAGGTTTCTACAATATGAGGCCCAATCCTGTGTGCTCTTTGGATATTAAGGTCTACAGATTTTGATAGACCAACAATTTGTGGAATATGTGTCTTCAAAAAAGAGATCATGTCATTGCCTTCCAATCCTTCTGGAATACAATAAATTCTCAGGTTGTTATGTCTGTTTCGATTTTCCAAATCTTCCTTTGTTTTCTTCAAATGAGCAATCTCTTTAGATAAGACATTTACTTTGTCGACCACATCCTGCGCACCACTAATTCTTTGTTCAAAGTCGGCCAACCTTAAATCCAAACCAGACCATTTCTCATCAATTCTTTGAAGTCTTGCAGTGACTTCTACCATAAATGGACGGATATTTCTCAGGTCTTCCATAATATCCTCCAATGTTAGGGGTTGAGGTGATTTAGTCAGAAAAGAAGGATCTTTTTTAGCTCTTTTATTGGTGTCACCAGAAGTCTCTTTACGACCGGTAATGCTGAAACCAGAAGATCCTTGTGATTTGCTTGAACTTGCAGAATCCATTTTTAAGGCAGACAAGAGAAAACAAAGCTACCTATTAAGGATATTCTTAAGAAGAATTATAGTTTTATCAAATTTGAGGTAAAAAGACTTCCCTTCAAGGCAATTCTTGAAGTTAAAGCAAAATGGCTGTCAAAAATAGAACTTTCCAGAAATGGGAGGTAAGGGTTCCACCAACTGTCACTTTGATCATACAATCAGTGTAAGCTCCTCCCAAAGCAGAATTAAAAACTGTCACTAATATTGGTGTCCAGAAATCCAGGTCATACTTAAAAACATCTATTGGCACACCATCGGGACCTGCTGCTTTCCCACTTGCCCTTTTCTGAAGTGCAAGTTTCACTTCCTCTGGTGTGACTATGTTTTAACTGAATTTACCCTAATACATTTTTCGTTTTTCCAGTCTATAATGTTTATATCTTCTGGGTTAAAATTACTCTTAAAATGTCACACCCAGTCTTCTGGTGGTACTACGGTATCAATCCTTACTGCATTATTATCTTTAAAGTATGGAAGGTTAACTATCTTCCAGAAGAGAGCTGGGTCTTTCAGCTCTGCTGCCCGGTTTAGGCTTTCCCAAGCCTCTTCACGGATCTCTCTTTTTCTTATTTCCAGTGTCTTTTTATAATCTCTCCTGGCGGCACTTATTTTTGGGGATCTCTAGGTTTTTGTTCAAGCGCAAATTTCAGTTCCCCATTTAACCTTGTGCATTCATAGTTAAACCATCTTTGTGTTGGACTACGCGTTTTTTTCCTTCTTTTAGATTTTAAATCACCTGAGATTACTTTAGTGATGTTAGAGAAGGCATTAATAACCGCTGTATGTGTAGATGAACCATCCAAACGAATTTCTATATCTTTTGGTATTTTACCTTTAAGGGTTTCCATAAATAGGGAAGGATTAACACCTGTCCATTTTATAGAAACACAGTTATTACCTTGGGTGTCGATATCAGCGTCTGCGTCCTTGCCCCTTTGTTTTGTTAACAAGTTTACCTCCAAAATCAAACTTAGGGAGTGATGGTCACTAAACATACTGATGTTTATCAGGACTTCTTTGGCCAAATCATTGCCATTAGATGATATTATGACATGATCTATATTTGAGGATGACCTTGTTCCCACAAAGGTATCCGGATTTTCTTCCACATCTGAGGTAATTGGTTCTAAAATTATTAAATCATATTTGTGTATTACATTATTAATGGCTTCCCCATATATATCATGTTTAAAATGTGCGATCTTTTTGCCAGAATAGTCACAATACCCACATGGCTCGCCAGCTTCGATATCACATGTAACACAGTTAAAATTCCCAGCCCAAATTAAAACACAAAACCCTGCAATTCCCTTCATAAAACAATCTAAATCCCTTTCCAGTGAATCAATTACAGTGCTCCTTGAACTGTCAAAGACAGTTTATAAAAGTTTATGATAACAAAGATATGATTTTCATTAGAAATTAATTTTAAAAACTGATAGTATTATGATTCAGTAAAAGTTTTCCCTACGATCAGGGGGGAGGCAACTGGAATTAAAGTTGCCAAGCCTCCCTTTGTCCTTCCCTTTCTGGATGGTATTGCACTTGTGCAAATACTTTGGTACCCATTTAGGCAGAAAGTTTCAGGGCACCAAGTTTCTTGTAATAAAACGACCCCCAGTCCCTCCAGTGTATTTTGCCAGTTGGCATCATTGATCTTGTTTTTGATGCCAGCTATATTCCATGTCGTAATTTTTAGGGTGTTACTCAATCGTGGTTCAGGGTCTGCTATCATGGGATTAACGGGTCTGACACTATAATCATGCTCAGGTGCTTCCTCTATCTCTCTTTCACAAGTATCTATTAAGGTGACCTTTCTCGCATTTGTTTTGGGATTGCCATTTCTTATATTAGTGCTTGTAGTACAATAATAATCAATTCCCTCCACAATGAGGGGGTTACCCAAGTTCGTCCCAATCACTTCGGTCTCCCCTGATGGTAACGGATAGGAAAAAGGAGTTAGACAGTCCTGATTTTGCTGTATATTTGGCTGATATTTATCATGCTGTATTAGGTCATTTCCCAATTTACTCCTAACATTTGCTTTGGATCTCACAATTCAAGACCCCTGTGATTTATCAGATGGCTGTGAACAATCCCTTACAGTAAAGGCTGAAGGGGATATGGTATCTCTACTCTCATTTGGATTTAACAATACTACCTGTACACTGTCTCCGATTACATTTGACAATTCTACCTGTACACTGTCTCCGATGGAAGGGACTATTCGGGGATGACTCATACTTTTATCAAAGTAATGCAATTGTGCTAGGTGTAGTCAATCACATGCTTCTAGATCGGTTAGGGGGCAAATCTATTTTCACAGCTTAGACTGTAAACCATGGGTGGACCTCTAGGGACAACTCAGGTCTGTCTCCCCGGCATCAAGCATGGTCGAATGATCCCTGATAGTTTGGTGGGGAGTGGCCTATAGAAAAAGCCCAATGGTAGCACTATGATCTTGTTAGGGTTTCTATCATGGTCAGTAACCAGAATATCCAATAAAAATGTTACGATTGAACCATTGTTCAAATTTAGCACCACACAGTCTCCTCCCTCTTCCTTCCTTGTGGGCCCTACCCAAGTAACTCTCCTAGCCATGATCCAATGGCCCTGTATAGCCCTGTTCCACACTCCCGCCCCCCCTCAGCTTTTGGTCCACCCAGTGCGTAGCTTTAGTCATTAATTGGGCTGGGGTTTCTGCCTGGCCCTCCCTCAGTAATGGCACATTTCCCAGTACCACCACCAAGGGTGCGGCTGCAGAGATGCAGAGTCGGGGTCTGAATGCCAGTCCTTTTTATGCCTTGGTCAGATCTTTCAGTTGTCATGTTAACACCTGTGCTTCCTTGATTTAGCGATATCGTGCCCTGCCCCATAGGAGCATTAACATCATTGCTCATTCTGCAGCACTCATAGACAGAGGAAAATGCCTCTAAGGATTGTTTTTCTGCAAGAATGTGTGCCCTCCTGCACAACATCAATCCTTCCTGTAACGCAGATGCCCTGGCATCATGGCGCAAGGATGCATTAGTGCTCCGCAGCACTCAGGGCGCCAGTGCAGGGAGAGGGCAGGAATGCGTCATATCTTAGTAGATATGGAGAATTCCTTTGTTACTTGTCAGGCAATGCAGTACTGTCATGCAGCGCAGTGCAGCAAGTTGTCTTGCTGCGTTGCGTGACATTTTCCTAACTCTGCCTTAAGTGTTACTGGGTATAAAAAGTTAACAAATGCAAGACAAGTGTGACCATGGAAATTCCCTCCCCTCTTTCATTTTGCGAGGAGGTGCAGACTGAGACTGACAGTTAACCGGGTGCGCAATAGATTGAGGGGGAAGTTGGGCATCATCAGTCATGAAGAGGGTGAGTCAAATGTAAGCATTCATTAACACACATTGTTCAACATACATACAGACATAAAGTCACTCAAACCACCAGACATACAGGCATTTAGCTACACCAAATAAACACATGTGGTATTCTTCTCTTTCTCATTATATTGGTTCCATGCATGACATATCAGAAAGCATGACTTAGTAGAATGTCAATATGTCATAGTGTTGTGAGTTGAACTGAGGGCAGTTGCTGTTTATCTGGGAAGCAGGTTGGATGAGATTTTCTGTTGAGGATAAAGCTACTATCAAAGCTACTTTGCCTGAAGCCTGCATCTTTAAATTTTACACTGGCGTAGTCGGCAGCCTTTTTGTTTCTCCAAGAAGATCCTAACACCTTCATCTACTTCATCTTGTTTGGTGAGATTATTCTGATTTATAATTTCTGGAGTCTGGACATATACGTTTTTTTTTATTTTGAACTTTAAGGCGTATTTTTAAGCACTTCATTAACTTTCACCTTCTCTTCTGCCTGATTTGAGAGTGCGGAGCAATTGACTTCTGCCTGATTGGAGAGTGCGAAGTAATCAACACATTTATGCTTGCTTGCTAATTATTTGGTAACACGAGGGCTGGGAGCAATCAATGTGCATCACTTTCATTATGGCTTTGTGAGATATTCGGAGAAAGGTAATGTTATCGTCTCTGTGGAGTCCCCGTACATTTGTATGCATAAAGAAGTCATATTTGAATACAAACACGTAACTGTTGAAGAATTCTTACTTATGCGTCTCCTTCAAAGTTCCATTCTTCGTATGCTTGATGTCACAAGGAGGCGTGTTCAGGTATCAGCATCACAAGGAGGCGTGTTCACGTATCAGCGTTTGACCTCCTCACGCTGTTGTGTTCTGGTTGTCTAGTGATTGCTTCCACATAGAATTGCATGTGCCTCACAGCAAGTGTCTCCTAGCAACATTAAGACGTTTTCTCTGCCCTTTTTGCGTGTAGCTTTCAATGCAGCGATACACACGCTTTATTTTGAAGTCTCACGGCAAGCGTTTTCCAGCAACTTTCAGACACCTTCTCTAGGCTTCTTGCGTATTGTTTTCAACACAGCGACACACACGCTTTATTATGAAGACAAAGGTACAGAGTTATCCGTTATTGTTAAATCAAAATTCAACTATACTTGCATATCATCTTCTACCTTCGGCGATACGCACGCTTGTATGTGCATATTTTTAATACTGCGACATGCACGCATTGTGGAAAAGATAAAATACAGCGACTTGCACGCTTCACATTTCAGTCTTCCCTGGCTTCAACATTCATGTTCACACTTTTTTTTTTTAATTACAGCGATACGCATGCTTTATGTTGGGATTATGTTACTGTGATAAATTCTTGACATTTTGGGACTACAGTAAAACTTTACACTTTATTTATATCAAGGTTGAAGTGTACATATAGTTTAAGGATATCTATACTCACTTTGATGTTGACTCTTCTAATGCTATATTTTTCATTATATACGTAATCTTGGATATCTTTATGGGTTAAGAATCAAAAAAGAATTGTTTAACTGTAATAACACAATTTAAAGTGTTGCATCTTACATTATTTAGTGTTTGTTGCGAATAATATTGTCAACATTAATTATTCTTTTGCTGCAAAACACATTTATGATCTACATTTGCAAAAGGTGTTTCCTGCCTGTGTACTATGGAAGAGTTATATAAGAAATAAGTAACTTCATTTATATGTTAAAATTGTACTATTTTTATTTTAATGTTACTGCTCATGTTTGGTGCAATGCAGAATGTTACTGCCGCCCCATTTTTCTTAGCTGCTCCGGGCGAGCCTCCAATAAAGTGGAAAAAAGTTTTTGAAAGGTATGCAAGGATATGTAGTGCATCATTAAGTGCAGAAAGGAAGACTTCTCTTTTGCTTCACTGTTTAGGTCCGGAAGGCCAGGATGTATTTGATCATTTACCTGACCTAACTACGGTTGAAGCAGAGGGTTTAAATGATTATGAAATTAGCATATGTCAATTGGATAAGCACTATCTTCAGAAGATAAGTACAATTTTAGAAAGGTATCATTTTGGCAAAATAATGCAACATGAGGAGGAAACTGTTGAGGGTTATTTAACTGATTTGAGAAAATTAGCTTCATCGTGCAAATTTGAGAATTTAACGGATGAGCACATACGAGACCAATTCATGTTGGGCTGCAATATGGACAAGGTTAGAGAGGAGTTGTGGCTAAGGGATGAACCCACACTTGATGAAGTTGTAGCTGTTGCTAAAAGAATGGACCACTCGTTGAAGTGTGCAGCCATCATTAATAAAGACAAACTGAATGATGTTAAAGTACAAAGTGTTAATGAAAAGAAATCTGTTCCCAAATTCAAGGATAAAGAGAACTTTACAATAAACAAAGGAAAGTTTGTGTATACCTCAGTATCCTTGAAATGTTACAGGTGTGGCAAAAGTGGGCATCTAGCTAATGATAGATGTCCTGCCCTTAGCAATATTTGTACTAAATGCAAGAAGAAGGGTCATTATCCCTCTGTATGTAAGAGTAAACCTCCTCCAAGGATCAAAAAGGTTGATATCTATGATGATGAAGGAGTAAATACCAGTTCAGACGATTTTGAATGTGGCCAGATTGTGTCCGAGATTGAAAGTGGTTCTGTAAAAAAGCCATGTCCTTTTGATGAAATTTTGGTTGATGGTGCTTGTACGCGTTTTTTAATTGATTCTGGAGCTAAAATCACCATTGTGTCAAATGATTTATACATGAATAAGCTTAAACACAAAGTCAGATTGTTTAAGCCTGGTATTACTCCCCTAGCCTATGGTGTAGAACCTATACATTTGCATGTTCACTTTATGGGGTTAATTGAATTCCAAGGCAGGATGATTTTGGGTAAGATTTACGTGTCAAAAAAGGGTGACAGCCTAATCAATTGGATACATCAGTGTGACCTAGGTGTATACTTGGATCCCAATTCTAATCCCCAAATTTTATTAAAAGATCCAGTATGTGTTGTGATAGAAAGTGATGATTGTGAATTTTCAAAAAGGCTGAAGATGGAATTTCCTAAAGTTTTCAGGGATGGTCTTGGATTTTTGAAGGGTTACCAACATAAAATTAAACTTAAAAACAAATCTGTTCCAGTAACTTGTAAGGTCAGAGGTGTGCCATTGTCAATCAAAATGAGATGGAAAAGGAGATAACTAAACTTAAAAATAATGGGATAATTGAAGAAGTGGAAGGAACTGAATGGCTATCTCCGGTGGTTGCAGCTCGCAAAGCTAATGGTGATTTGCGCATATGTATAGATTTGCGCCAGTTGAACAAAAGTGTAGTTGTGGACAAGTACCCTCTTCCTAATATAAGTGAATTGTTGTTGTTATTGGAAGGTACGAAGCTTTTTAGCACAATTGACTTGACATCAGCGTACCATCAGATTGAGCTTGAACCATCTTGCAGGGATCTTATGACATTCATCACTCCATTTGGTACTTTTCATTTCATCAGGATGCCTTTTGGGCTTGTTTCTGCATCGTCTGTTTTCCAGCGGGTGATGGAAGGTATGCTGAAGGGTGTTTACGGTATGTGCATCTATCAAGACGACATACTTGTCTATGGTGATGACACGGAGCAACATGATGCTTGCCTCAAGTCTGTTCTTGAGAGATTGAGTGATGGTAACTTAACCGTTAAAATTGAAAAATGTAAGTTCAGATCTGACTCGTAAAACTATCTTGGGCATAATATATCAGGTAATGGTGTTAGGCTCAAAGAGGTCTTAGTTAGCACTATTCGCAACTTGGCTTCTCCTACGTCAAAGGAAGAGCTTATGAGCTTTCTTGGGATGATTGAGTATTATTCCGAATTCATTAAAGGATATGCAGACTTGACCTCAAATATGACAGCACTTTTAAAAAAAGGAGCTAGTTTTGTTTGGTCTGATCCGTGTCAAAAGGAATTTTCTATCATTAAGGAGAAGTTGTCCAATGCTCCTTTCCTACAGAGATTTGATACCATACTCAAATCTATTCTAACTACAGATGCGAGGGAGAAGGGGCTTGGTGCCGTTTTGCAACAGTTTGGTCCACACGGTATGAGGACTGTCATGTTTCTTTCTCCTAGGTTGAGGGAGCTTGAAACGAGATACTCCGTGGTAGAACGTGAATCTTTAGCCATTTTCTGGGCGGTGAGAAAACGTAAGAGATTTTTATGGGGTGTTGACTTTGAGATTAGATCAGATCACAAACCTTTGGTGGAAATTTTTTTAAGTAAAGGGTTAGATATGATATCTAGTCGCATAACCAAATGGATTATTGGTCTTCAGGAGTATTCCTTTTCCCTCAAGTATATTCCAGGTGCTGATAATAAGATCGCTGATGTTTTTTCAAGATTAGTTTCAGGTGAAGGTGGTGAGGATGATGAAGTTGATGATAGTAGTGAGTGGGTTTGTGCAGTTGAGCTTAATCATATTTCTGAAGAGAAATTGTTTAATGAGGTAGCTCAAGATGATACTCTCAAAGAAGTCATGACTTTGATTCATGGTAACTGGTTAAACGTAAAATGTGGGTCTGATTCAACCAAACCCTTTTGGTGAGTAAAGAATAGAAAAATACTGTTTCGTGGTTCTAGAGTAGTTCCTCCGGTGAATCTCAGGAAAGAGTTGATAAATTTAACACATGTTAGCCATCCTGGTATCACCAAAACCAAAGAAAGGTTACGCTTGTCATACTTGTGGCCAGGTATGGATAAACTCATTGAGAGGGAGATTTGTGAATGTGTCATGTGCAGTTTGAGCGACAAATCAAAATCACCTAGGGTGCAACCAATGTTTGTAAGGGGTCGGCCTAAGTCTCCATGGGATGATATTGCACTTGACATTTTGGAACCTATTAATAGCTCAGGTTCTCATGTTTTCTGTTAGTCATTATTTTTTTTTTTTTTTTTTTCAAAAACCTTTATTTGAGCAAGCATAGAAAAATACAAGAACGGGCCTACAACCTCACGGGCTGGCCGCTAATAATAAGGCACAAGGAAATAAGTAGAAATGTATTCCCGTGGTCAGGCACAAATCAAGTACCAAGCATTACTCCAAACATATCACAGAGCATATTGATTTTCTGTTTTATACATAAACACAACAAACACTAAAAAAAGGCGAATGCATAGTAATCAAGGTCAGCCCAAAGAACGGAGGGGATGGTCAGCAATCAGGAGAACATAACAAGAGCCCTGAGACTCTAATAAGGTTGGGGGTGGGGGGGGGGGGAAGCAGCGGGGAGAACCGGAAATGCACAAGACAGTATGAAAAGGTTCCGGGAACGCTCGCCTAGGGAGATAGAGTAACATCAGTGGTGCCAACAAGGGGAGGGGTACAGATATCCCCACGATATTCATTCCACTGGCCCCAAATCTTCGTCCACGCCCTGGGTCTGCCCCTGGCCACATATACAGTCTTCTCACGAAACATGGACCAGTCCATGTTGTCCTCCCATTTCGAGACCTCAGGGGGTCTGGATGCGCCCCAGAGTTGCGCAATATCCCGTTTTGCAATCATGTAACCCAAGGTAGCCCATCTGGTCTGGGCTACAGAGTAGTCAGTGGGTTCCCACACATTCAACAGACACCGTCGTGTCTCCGGCCGCAGGGCAACACCAGTCACAGCAGTCATCACCTCAAGCACAGCAGTCCAGTAGGCCGCCACCACTGGGCACTCCCAAAGAATATGTAAAAAAGTAGCACTCGACCCACAACCACGCTTACATAACCCATCCGGGGAAAAGCCCATTGTCACCAGACGCGGACCAGTGACATAAACTCGATGAAGGATTTTAAGTTGAACCAAACGGAGACGGGCAGGGATGGCTACTTCTTTCGGAGAAGAGAGTGCCGATTGCCAATCCTCGTCGTCCAGTTCCAACCCATCGCCGACCCAAACCTCCCGAAGTCGGACCAATAAGTCTGCCCAATTATTGATCAGCTTCTTATAGATCAGGGAAATAGTGCTATCAGGCAGGTGGCCATCAAGGACACGATCTTCGAGGGGGGAAGACTCGGGCAGGGTCTCATCAGGAGTCAGGACTGAGGCGAGGGCGTGTCGGACCTGCAGATCTGTTAGTCATTATTGATATCTACTCTTGTTGGCCTGAGGTATTTTTCCTGTCCAATACTGATTCAGCAAACATTATCAAATGTTTAAGAAAATTGTTTTCAAGGGAAGGAATGCCTACGTCTATTTTATGGGACAATGGCGTTCAGTTTGTTTCTAAGGAAATGAAATAATTTTTAAACTCTTGTGGTATTTTACACAAAAAACTGTTCTCTCTATCATCCAGAGGCCAATGGGATGGTAGAGAGATTTAATAGGGTTCTTAAAGAGACCATTACTCTTGCAAAATCTCTATCTTTAGATTGGAAATGTGAAGTTCTCAAAAAAATTGAAGAATATAGAAGAACGCCTCATTGCACCGCAGGGAAGACTCCATTTTTTTCTTTTTCGCAGAAGAATACCCAACACACATCTTGAACCTTGTTGGGTTAACAATTACGGTTTAATCAAGGGTAAAGAATGCGAGTGTAATGAAGATATTCTTAAAGAAAAGGAAGTGCATAAGACTCTGCAAAGTACATTTTATTTTGATAAAAGAAAATCTGTTAAATTGTTAAAAGTTAATGTTGGAGATTTGGTGGCAATTAGAAAACCTGTGTTGATTGGCAATGTATGTCCAAAATATTTTAAACCCATGCTTGGTATTAAGGTTTTTGGGAATGCTGTGAAGACACAAGACCATCGTGTGTGGAACCTCAATAGAGTTGTTGGTTTAAAAAATAGACATGTTGACTTGGATGATGTGTAGCTTAATCATGGTTCTGAACTTCTTAAGAATTCCGCAGGAAAGAACCAAGCTGCTTCTGGTTGTGCTCTCCGGCGGTCATCAAGAATATCTAAACGGCCATGTTATCTTAAGGAGTATGTTTAGCGTTTCATCTTTGTCATTATTTTGAATTCCTGTTACACTTTAGGTGCATAGTTTTTCTTGTAGTTTCTCCTCAATTTTCTGCATCATTTTTTTTCTTTTCATTTTGAGGAAGGGAGATGTGTGGTATTCTTCTCTTTCTCATTATATGGGTTCCATGCATGACATATTAGAATGCATGACTTAGTAGAATGTCAATATGTCATAGTGTTGTGAGTTGAACTGGGGACAGTTACTGTTTATCTAGGAAGCAGGTTGGATGGGATCTTCTGTTGAGAATAAAGCTACTATCAAGGCTACCTTGCCTGAAGCCTGCATCTTTAAATCTTACAACACACCTACAAACAGTCACATATCCACGTATGTAAAGGCTCAGCATATAGCACACAGACAGCATATACTGATGCTCATATACAGAGACAGCGCAAGACACATACAGGCTTACACACACCCTCTACAGACTTACACAAACATACAAACACTCAGACAACCATCATAAGCACAGATACACAACGGCGCCAAGGGACATCAAAACACAGCTGCATGCATTCTGGTAAACACGTGGGCATAGTCCGTTATTGTTGTTGTTGGCATTGATTAGGCGCTTGCGTGTATATGAAACCGGAAGAGTTAGGAATCACGCGAAGGTGACAGCATTAACAAGCAGTTATTTTTTTTAAGGTAAGGCGGTAAAATGGGGGATGCAAATATTATGGCTCGTTACGGGCAATATTGAGCAACTTGGGTTTCAACCGTGGTTTTGTTTTGCAGATAATGTTGAGTAAATATCCACAGAAATCTTGATGGAAACAATGAGTTTATTGGTAAAAATAAGAAGCACTCCCTGAACACAACTGTAGGCTCCAAGCAGTCAGTGGTAACTGTCGTACAGTAACAGTTATGGCAAAGAATACACATGAACAACTGTACAAGATAGCGAGGCAAGTACATTTAAGTAATAATACATCACGAGATATATTCAAAGAGAAACACAAGCGCGAGTCGCGTACAATGAATGTATACTTGAAGTGAAATGTGAGCGCGAGTCAAGCGCGAGAACACACGCGTGCATGAACGCGTGTACGAATACATACACTACACACCTTCCCTCCTTATAAAATGAAATAAAAAAACAACAAAACAAAAAATTGAAGATTAAACTTTGCTCGTTAGAAAAGCAACAAAATTTGACAACCATTTGGGTTTTCTAGTAGTTCTCTTGGGTAAAGAAACATCTTGTTGGACACCAACATTTTGATTGATAATGTCATTGTTTGAACAACAAGGTATTGTATCAGTATCTTGATTGGTGCAACAACTACTCGAACAACAGGGAATCGTAGCTGTGTCATCACCAGTTTCACCTTCACCTAAATCCTCATCTAAATATGACAAATCAGGATGTTCAAGAATAGGTTCTTTACAATAAACATCCTTATCAGCCTTGAGAATAGCAATCCTACTGAGATTCCAAACTTTGTTATTTGATAATCTCACAGAATTTTTTAATACTTCTAAAACTTCATAAGGGCCCATAAATGCACTTTCTCCTTTCTTAACCTTCCATGGTTTTTTTACTTTTACCATCATACCAACTTCAACTATTGGGTCCTTTTTTGAACCAAATTTCTCATCAAAATACTTTTTATTATTGCAATGAGTGCGAATAAGATTTTCTTTGACTTTGCTTAAATCTACATTTGAAGAAGTAGAATTGACTAACCATGACGGATTCACTTTAGTTCTGGGAACCCTTCCTCTCATGATTTCAAAAGGAGAATATCCAGTCATGGAATTCATGTTTGTCCTATACATCCAAACTTTCTTAAATATTTCAACTTCCCATTTTTTGTCATCATTATCAGTAAATTTATAGCACTTTTAAGAACCCTATTGAATCTCTCTATCACCCCATTTCCACCAGGATTATATAAAGAAGTAGTGGAATGAGTAATGCCAAGTCTTGAAAAATAATCTTTGGCTTTCTTCGAATTGAATTGTACACCATTGTCAGAGATAATTCTTACTGGTAATCCTTCTTCAATAAAAACTTTATCAAGAAAATATAGTACTGAATCAGTATCTATTTTCTGAACAATTTTGATAATAGGCCATTTGGAAAAAATATCAATAGCTGCAATGACATACTTAGATTCATAACCAATGGGGCCCATAATGTCAATAGCAATAGTTTCCCATGGATTGTTAGGAATAGTATGCGCACCCATATTTGGTTTAAGAGTAACTAATGATTTATCAGAATTCGCACATACAATACAATTCCTAACTAAACGTTCAATAAACATATCCATCCCTGGCCACCAAAATAATTGTTTAACTTGTTGTTTGGTCCTGACCATGCCATTATGACCTTCATGACTTTGTAAAACTATAATTTTCCTCACACCTACTGGTGGAATAATACGTTCTCCTCTTCTAATGATGCTCTCACAACATGAAAGCTCTGTTCTCACTTCCCAGAAGCTTTTCAACTCTGAACTTAAACACTTTTTTCCAGGCCAAGTACTAGTGACGTAATTGGCAACACTCTTTAAAATTTTATCATCTTCAAATTTCTCCTTCCATAGAGTCTGATCAATAGAAATGGGACCCTCATCATGAATCATGGCAATCTGGAAATCATCCCATTCATTGTGTAAATCTTCTTGAATGGGTAAAGGCATCCTAGATAAGAAATCAGCAGAAACATTGTCCTTACCAGGTACATATTGTATAATATAAATAAAGTCTTGTAAACGCATGGACATGCGTGCAATGCGAGCTGAAGCTCTTAGCATGCCCTCTGTAGTAAGAAGCCGTACTAAAGGTTTGTGATCGCTTCTCAGAATACATTCCTTACCCCAAACAAATACCCTGAAATGTTCCAAAGCCCAAACACATGCTAAAGTTTCTCTTTCTATCGTGGAATACTTTTCTTCAGCAGGTGTAAGCGCCCTGGAAGCATGTGCAATAATAACTTCCTTTCCTTTATTAGTTTTTTGAGTAAACACAGCACCTAAACCCTTTGAGCTAGCATCAGTAGTGATGATGTTTTGTAAAGAAGGATCAAAACAAGTGAGCGCACTTGCAGAGCAGATAGCATTCTTCACATCACAAAACTCTTTCTCACACTCATCCGTTCATTCAAAAACAACTCTATTTTTAATTAACTGTCTGATATTATATGTTCTACATGAAAAATCAGGCACATACCTGGCGTAAAACTCTACTAAACCTAAAAAGGATCTCACATTATCTTTGGACTGAGGATGAGGAGCTGACTCAATGGCTTCTAAAAGTGAAGGCTTTGGCTTAATTCCATCTTCACAGAGTTCGTGGCCTAGGTAATTCACAGAATGAACACCAAATTTACATTTCTCGTGCTTAATGGTAAGACCATGTAAATTAAGTGCATTCAAAACTTCTTCAAGAGTAGCAATATGTTTGTCTTTGTCATCATTGAATACCAAAATGTCATCTTGAAAACAGATGACATTTTTACAATCTTTTAAAATGTCCTGCATAACTCTCTGAAAAATTGCTGCTGCTGATGCTAAACCGAATGGCATCCTATTGAATCTAAAGCACCCAAAAGGCGTAATAAATGCAGTCAGGTCTTTACTTTTGTCAATCAACTCTATCTGATGATACGCTGCTGATAAGTCAATGGTAGAAAAGAACTTTGAACCCCCAACAACAGATAACATCTCAGAGATGCGGGGAAGAGGAAACTGATCAACAACAATATTATTGTTGAGGTGGCGAAGGTCAATGCATAGTCTCACCTTGCCATTGGTCCGTCTAGCAACCACTATGGGCGAAACCCATTCAGATGATTCAACTCTATCTATTATTCCCTGTTCTACTAAAGCGTCTAACTCTTTTTTAACTTCATCTCTAACGGCAAAGGGAATGTTTCTAGCTTTGTGTATTTTAGGACAAGCATTCTCTTTTAATCGAATTTCATGTTTAAAATTGGTTAACTTCCCAATGCCTTTAGAAAAAACATTAGGAAATGTATTCAACATCAGAGAAGATATTCCGTTTTGTTCATCAATTAACATCACAGGATTAGGGCTATTAGGGTCTAGTACGATGTCAAGTTTACCACAGTCAAACCAGCTAAGAACTGAAGGACCCTTCTTTGAGACATATAATTTTGTGATACACTTCCTGTTTTTAAATCTGAATACTAAGGTTCTGAATCCTAGAATATCTATCCTTCCACCAGAATACCCTTCAGGGTTGATGTCACTTTTCTCTAAGTGACTGCTTAGTCTAGGTACAAACAGTTTATTCCAAACAGATTCAGACACAATAGAATAAGGTGATCCAGAATCAGCATACATGTTGATTTTTACACCCCCAATAACCATATCACATAAAGGTTTTTTCTTAATAGTAGTGTCACTTACATTCAGAACTGCGGAATCTTTTATGTTCAGAACAAAAGAATACTTGTTAGAGTCATCAGCAAAATCATCATCATCACTATTGTCACTTAATTCAATGCACTTCACTTTTTGATTAACTTTACCTTTTCTGCAAGCAGAAGTGAAGTGTCCCATTAAGCCACAATTTGTACACTTCTGTTTTAACCCTGGACAAATTTTGTTATTGGCTAAATGTGATTTACTATTGCATCTAAAACACTTTAAATTACCTTTGAGGTCCTCAGAATTTCCTTTGGAGGAGAATATTTGTTTCTTTTTTGAAAAATCCCTATTTTTATTATCATACTTGTGATTGATTTTCGAAACCACTTCTCTACTAACTGAAGTACCTTTGCCTTTAACTTGTTGCGCACTCCTACAGGAAAGCTCTGCTTTCCTAACAATGGATACTATAAAATCTACGTTTTCATCACCATTTATCCACAGTCTTTCTTGTATAGTGTCATTACTGGAGTGCATAACAACCTGATCTCTGATGAGATCTTCTTGTAAATTACCAAATTTACAATCTAACGCCAGAGTTTTTAGAGAAGAAACAAAATTATCAACAGATTCTTCACTTAACTGCTTCCTCTGAAAGAATTTATATCTAGAAATTCCTATGCATACTTTAGGAGAGCAATATTTTTTTTCATAACCGTCAGGAGAGCAATATTTATCAAAATCATATATAGCTTTATCAAAGACATTCATGTCCCCACTTGCTTGTGATGTAGGTAGTTGATTGAAGGCCTTTAATCCTTCTGGTCCCAAGCAATGTAAGAAAATACCTTTCTTTTCAGGAGCTTTCATTTTTCCATTGGCATCCAATGTTTCAATATAATTTAAAAAATAAGCTTTCCATTCAATCCAGGGCATACAAGGAGAGCTACCAGCTGACCAATAACTTTGTGGTGGAGAAAGAGTGTAACCCTGAGCACACATAATGGTGTAAATAGAAAGTTAAAATTATACTGGATATCAATATCTTCCCAAAGTTAAAATTAAAGTACTTGGTTGTTGAATGAGCCGTCAAACGATTCCATAAGAAAACGAACGCTTCTCTGTATTAATCACAGTTGCTTTTTTTTTTTTATGCCCAATCCGTCTTCAACAAGTTGAATATCACCGTTTATTTTGCCGTGTATGAATACAGACGGAAAAGAGGTGAAGTCACCTTCTTTATTTTTATGTAAGACGGAGAGTAGCGTCTCAGAGGAAGTGCAGCAGCCGTTTCCGCCTAAAATCGTACAAGCGTAGCACAGAGCGTAGTACAGATTAATCACGGGCGCGGAGAAGAGCTGCTGTAAAGACGTACTCTGAAGGGTAAATAGATCTCAAACCTTGGATCCTTAGGCTTCGTTTCCGTTCGTTTTAGTAGCAAGTTTCAAGAAAATGTATAATGAACTGTTGTGATGTTTTCCGAAGGGAAATTTTTTTTTTTTTTTTAAATTTAAAAAAATTAACCAGGAAATGCTTCTTGAATAGGTCCAAAATGCTCCGTCCCTCGTCGCCAAATTGTTGAGTAAATATCCACAGAAATCTTGATGGAAACAATGAGTTTATTGGTAAAAATAAGAAGCACTCCCTGAACACAACTGTAGGCTCCAAGCAGTCAGTGGTAACTGTCATACAGTAACAGTTATGGCAAAGAATACACATGAACAACTGTACAAGATAGCGAGGCAAGTACATTTAAGTAATAATACATCACGAGATATATTCAAAGAGAAACACAAGCGCGAGTCGCGTACAATGAATGTATACTTGAAGTGAAATGTGAGCGCGAGTCAAGCGCGAGAACACACGCGTGCATGAACGCGTGTACGAATACATACACTACAGATAATATTGTGTTTGAGTTCGAGAAATATTCGGGTGATAGTGTTCCAGACAGAACACGGGAATGAATATTCATTCACGAGTAAGAGACACGATTTTTGTTGTATATCACGGCAGGTCATTGATGGGATTGTGTAGCGTTGGCTTAGCTTTGAATCAGGGGCGTAACACAGGTCCACGCAGCCCCCGCGGTGCGGGGGGCCTCTAGCTCCAAGGGGCCCCCTCGGCACTGCACTGTGGCAGGAGAGCTCCTGATAGAGCCCGGAGGGGGCCCCTCTAAGTACCGTGCAGGGAGGCCCCCTCACTTTTCGTTATGCCAGTGCTTTGAATTTGTCCCATAGGTTATCACGTTCGAGAAGCAGCTGGTTGTTAACGAAATCGATATAACGCTGCAACATTGATCTACCAATAAGAGTTACGATCCTAATTTATTGCACACAATTGGACATGCCTTTGGTTGGTGTAGAAATCCTTTAAACAATTGTGGTTATTGCTTTTCAGCATATTTGTTGTTGTTTCAAAATGGTAGAAAGGTAGGCAAATTAACATGCATGGGGTATGATGAGGTGATGCGTTTGAGTATGTATGAGAAGACAATGTGTGAGTGAATTAATATGAACACCATATTGACCACTGATTCATACAACCACACTTATACTGACTAATGCATGACGGCAAGCACCAACATTAATATTATTGGCAGCAGTCGTTTTTTTGTTTTGTCTAATTTCATTAGAAAGAGTGTAACATAAGGTTTATAGGGTAATGATGAGACTAATTGAAGCATGTACGATACCAACAGCATGTTCACAGATGTTTAATGCAAAATATTGATTAATGAAACTAGATCCACCCTTGTACTTCATAGTTTTGGTAAAAAAATACATATTTTTCAGGATATCCCCTGAAGAAGGGACTTAATTTTCTCGAAATGCATTGGGCATGATTCATTCAGGATGATTATAAACATGTTCTAGCATGAAAAAGAATGTATATCTCAATTGCATTTGTTTGCAACAATAATTTAAATGTGAATTTATGAATGTTAATGAATTTGACAGTGGCATATTATGGTTTAAAAAAACAGAGATTAAAGAATAATGAAAAGAATAATAATAGTATTGTGATTAATATTGAGGAGTTATAAGTCGTGAACAGTGCACTCTGCATTCAGGTTGGATTGATTGATGGATTATTACTAAACAGAAACTAAAACACATACATACATTCATTTACATGAAAGCAAAACAAAATTGATGGACAGACCCGGACAACACACCAGCCGCCACACATATTTACAGTCTACATGCACACTCATGGGAGGGCCTGTCAAATGTAGGCATGTGAGTGTTATTAGTGGGGTTCGACACAGAGGTGAATAGATAAAATGATTAGTTGGATGATCTGAAAAATATATGTATGGAAGGATAGGGGCAAGAGTATGTGGGTTGATGGAGATATGAACTTATGTGAGTGGATGGGTAGATAGAAAGATTGGTAGATGAATACATGGTCATGGGTGGATGGATGTAACTTTTTGGCATTCACCTATTCACTCCTCAGTTTGCGCAGCCATTGGTTAACGTCTCACTCACCTATTACCCATCCATCCACAATGTATCCATACACACATTCACTCACTTATCCACCCATGAAATAATCCATTCATCCATCTAGCATTCGCTCACCCTTTCAACCCTCTTTGCACTCATTACTCATTTATTCGCCCATCGATGCACTAAGTCAACTATTCATCTACACACCGGATCACCCCGATTCAACATTACACACACACACTCCAATCCACGAATATGCATTTTCCATGAAAAAGAAACTTTGGAGAATGCTAATCCATGATTACTTTACATTAATACTTAATTATCTAGGAGAAGCATAGACTTATAGTCTGGTGGCAATGATATTTGTTAAAGCTACCCAGGTATAAGTTACAGATTGCAGACAGGAAAACGTTTGGTAACAGGAAAAAGCTTCAAGTTCAAGTTCAAAGTGCTTTATTCGAGTTTTACTCATAAAAGCAAGACGTACAAACATATAATAAAAAAGCAATTAAATTTACAAAGTCATTTAAGACAAAGCACACATACAATATAAGCATTTTAAAAAATGTAACACCACCAGTGTTAAGCAATTATTAAAATTCTGTCAATCATATATACAGGTGCAAAAAGAACATTTCCATCAAAAATAGCCAGAGGAATAGCAGTCATGATGATATTGTGAGAGTCCTCTAACATCCATAACATTAAAAGTTCTAACCGATGATACATAGAATAATCCTTAACATAAAATAGACAAAGATCTAGCAGTCTCTGGTCAACAATTACAGAGAGTAAACAATAGTTTAGCAATCTCTGAGCTATCATTAAACAGACACAGAGAATAGACATTTGTCTAGCAGTCCGTGGGCAATTTGGTAAAGGGTGGTTTAATTTGCCAACAGTCTCTGCCTTAAGACCCAAGCCCACCCCAAATATTTTGCGATGGCAATATTAATCCATTCTTCAGTAGTGGATTTTGCAATACGCAATGCCACTATACTACTTTTTGTGCCTAGGTTCCTACACATAGGAGCCAACCACACACGCCTTGGAACGGAATATGCTGGGCAACAAAACAAAAAATGACCTAGAGTTTCGTTTCCTACCCCACAGACTGGGCAAATGGCCATGCCCCCCGATTCCCATTTGGATGTAAATTTGCGAAGAGGGAGCGATCCAGCCCTCAGTTGGAATAACAATTTTCTGTCCATGGGGATTGTGATGTAATCCCAATACTTTTCATAATTGGGATACAACTTAATTTCTAAGAAACTAGTAGTCAAGGTCCCATTGTTGGTACTAAGCATGCTCCTATTGGCAACATGTTCCCAAAAAATATTTTTTAGGGCAATCTTAGTGGGAAATAAAGCCCCAGCAGGATCAGTCCATAGGGCATTTAGTCCTAGATTAAACAATACATTTTTCAATGTTTTAAACCATCTGATTTTGTGGTAATGGTCAGATTTAATAACATCAATAAACCCGTCTGCGTAGTGGGAGAGCTCTGGCGTGGTCCAAAGTCTACGCCAGAATAAAATCGGACGTAATTTAGCCTTTTCCGAGATTTCTCTCCTTCCTAATTCATAACGCAGGGGCAAGAGTGGACTGCTCTGCGGGACACCTGTTAGCAACCTGAAAAATTTATTTTCTGATATTTGGAGCTCTTGGAGGTTTTCATTCCCCCAAAGCTCCGCCCCATACAAGGCAGACCCAATCGCTTTTGCCTCGTATATTATCAAAGGCGGTTTAATGGGTTTTGTCAATGATTTCTTATACTCCTTGATGATAATACCAGCTAGCTGCTTGTGCCTCAGTGTAGCAATATTTAGATGTTGTTGCCACTTGTTGTCATTGGAGATAAGAATCCCCAAATAAGTAAAAGATTTTACTAGTTCCAGAGTGCGACCACTCATGGAGATATTTGGTTTAAAATTTCTATGTGGATTAAAAGCCATGAGTTTTGTCTTGGACGCATTCACTTCCAAACCATGGTCGACACAAAACTCATCAAATATTGCCAAGGCCTTTTGCAGACCACTCGGTGTTTTTGATAAAACCAGAGTATCATCGGCGAACATTAAAATAGGGACTTTCACACCTGCCAGAGAAGGGGCATCCACAGCCTGCGCTTGCATGCGGGCAACTACACCATTGATAAAAAGGGTAAACAATGTAGGGGCCATTGAACAACCCTGTCGAACCCCGCGCTCTACGGGAAATTCGGCAGTGTCATTCCCGTACCCTCCCCAACGTATCTTGGCATAGGTGCCCTCGTGCAAACGCATAATTAAAGTCAACAGGTCCCCAGGAACACCTAGTGTCTCTAGCACTTCCCACAGTTTAGCCCTAGGTACCAGGTCGAAGGCAGCCCGCAGGTCAACAAATGCTGCATACAAACTACCTCCGCCTAGCACCACGGTCTTCCACTGTATCAGTTGAAAACGGAAGACTTGATCCACAGTGCTGGTTGCCCTGCGAAATCCGGCCTGGAACGGGGATAGAATGTTATTATCCTCAATCCAATCTAACAACCTGTTGACAATTACTCGCCCCACAACCTTCTGGATAGTATCAATTAAACTGATGGGGCGATAGTTACCAGGCTGGGCTCGGTCTCCCTTCTTAAATATAGGAATAATAACAGCACCCCGCCAGGTTACTGGGATGTCTGCACCTCTGCTGATAAAATTTAATAACAGGTAAATGTATTTGCACCATTTATTGATGTCATTCAAGAAGACATCTGCCGGAACCCCGTCAATTCCAGGAGCCCGCCCCCTTCGGACAGTTTTGAGAGCACTAGTAATTTCACTCTGGGAGAAGATGTCCTCCTCTACTGATTGCACGGGCATACACCTTCTGTCTACTGCCTGTTCTCTGCAAGCATACTGATCACCAAAAAACTTAACCCAAGCATCCTGAGGGACATTATTAGAGGTAGCCTCTTCTAATCGATCTTGTCCCCATTTGACTATATGCCAAAATAACCTGGAATCTTTATGGTCACTCGCATTTTTTAAATTATTCCAATGTGCCTCGTCCCAATCCTTTTTCGCTTTTGCTATGCACTGCTTGTATTGCTTCCTGGCTACTCTAATAGCCTCTAGATTTTTATTTTTAATTGCTCCTCCCAGGGATGTTCTTGCCACCCTGCATTCATGATTGTACCATTTTGCTGCTCTATAGGTGCAAGTGCGCCTTTTGTTTGCTGGTTTCAAAAAATGGCATTTAATTTCCTTGAAAAGAGCTTCATGGACGTTGCTAACATTGTTTTTATTCAGGGGGTGCGCAACCGCACCCTCGAGGGCCATGATAGCCTTTTCAGTTGCCATACTTATTTTTTCCATGACCAGCTGGTCAGTTTTAACAGCAGCCCACCTGAGCCTGCGTAAATCGTTAGTTGGCACAATCAGTGGGGGTAAAGGATCAGCAGAAATACTAGATGCAATAACATCAGACAGGCACAGTTTGTGACGAACACATAAGGGATTATGGTCACTCTCTGGCCTTTCCTTGACCTCCATATCAATTATATATGACCATAGGAACATACTACAAATAACATAATCAATGCGACTCTTGGATCTGCCATTATTAAAAGTCATGGCTGGCACTCTGTCAGACTTAGTACGACCATTCAGAGCCCTTAACCCGTGTTCAAGGCACATAGCATTTAGGCCGAGAACATCCTCAGTCCAACGGGTTATCGGGATTGAATCAAGTGCGGGGATATCCCAGATCTTATCTTCCTCCGCACCTAAATAAGCCTCTCCAGTATCAAGGGGTTCAAAAGTACGATTTAGGTCTCCAGCCAGTATAATGTTGTTCCCAGAGGAGTGAGTTTCTAAGAGACTATACAACGACGATAGGACTGCTGATTTACCTCCACTACCACCCCTAGCATATACATTATAAATATCAATGGAAGGGGAGGAGTCCCTCGTAATTCTAATAAGTTGTATGTCTTTAAGGTTAAGCACCAGATTTTTTACTGCAATCCTCAGGGACTGGCGGACCCATATAGTGAGACCCCCCATCGGTCTCCCTTTGGGGCCCTTGGAAGCCGGTACATAAAAATTCAAGTACCCCAAAGCGAAGACAGGATCACAGGCCCATGTTTCTTGAAAAATACAAATATCGTACTTGCTAACGAACCCTAACCATTCTCCACAGACCATTTTGGAACTAAGCCCAGCTATGTTCCATGATAATAAATTTTCAGAGGCTAGTACCATACTTAATACAGGACTGTGATCAGACCCATTTAACTCTGTATCTGATGTAATGTTAACATTATTACTTACAAGAGGTAATCCCATGGTAACATCAAGGTGACATAAATCACTTGTCCCTCCTCTGGCTTGTCTACACCCCTCAGTTGAACAAACATCTGAACAAATTTCTATCAGTGGTAAACGACACTTTGTATGTCAATCACAGGCATCTAAGTTAGAAAGAGCAGAAAATCTATTTTCCAAACCTAGGCCCCACCCAACGGAGCCAAAATTCTTACTGCCCCTTTTGGGTATAACATTCCACTTTGTTCTCAGAGTGCATGGATTCAGGCCTCTGCCTTTTCGAGGATAGAAAAAGTCAAGAGTTAAAGGTACAATGGAGGTAGATCGTCTCTGCGGCGGAAAAATGTGGGGCAGGATGTTTGGTAGTACCTCAGGATCAGAAAGATTAATAACTACACAGTCACCTTTAAACTTCTTTTCCTTATTCCCGATCCACTCAACTCTTCTTGCGTTGACCAACTCCTCGGCTAATTGCTGCTTGCCCCATGGAGATATGGACATATTATCAGATAGCCAAGATAAAGATTTATTAAGGAGTGATGCTGTTGATTCTACTTCGCCTGAGCCCAATGGAGGCACATTAGCTAATACAAGAACTAATGGTGACGCTTCCACCACCAGCTCACAAGACCCTTGCGCAGTATTAGGTTCACCAGGAAGAGGAACAAAAGGTACAGCAGTAGGCATATCATCCGTTAGACTTATCAATGGGGCCATTGGAGGATTAGAGGCGACTGTAGGGATCAGTTCAGTAGGTTTGGTCAGTTGAATTTCGCTCGCCAAGGTTTGGACACTAGAGGTAATGACTTCTGGGAGTTTTCCCACCTCTCCCAGGGTTTTTCCAAGTAAGCCTTCCAATTTGGAAACCTCTGCGGATAGTTTGTCAATTTAGCTTATCAAAGGTTTAACTATCCCTTTAATTTTTGTATCCATCATGCTACAAAATTTCTGAAACTGAGCATTAGAGAAGGACAGACAAGTTTCATCAGACGAATCGTCCGCCTCATCATCAGACTTTGTCCTTGGTGGCGAAAATGTTTTATTTTTAGCTGACCTTAGTCCCCCCCTTTTCTGAGTAACTTTCCTCTTGGCCCTTGTGGCCCTCGGTGCAGGTACAGGAACAGGCTTTACAGTGCTGGTCTCACAGTTTAAAGAGTTCGGAGTCACCACTTCGTGGACATTGTTATCAGCAGTACTAGCTACTGTACCACTGAGTTGTATGATAACAGAATCCTGGACAGAAGCATGCGCCTCACCAGAGAGACTACAATTTAGCAGTTCGAAAGGATCCTCGGGCTCCAGCTCCTCGTCTAAAGATGGAGATAGCATAGATGACTCTAAGCCCAAAGAGGACCTTCTATCACTATTTATCTTAGTCACTTTTTGAACTAAGTAGTTCTCCATGGTGTTTGCAACAGGGGTAGGCTTTCTTCCTGGCATATGTGCAGCAATATACAGATGTAGCACAGGTTTGGAGCTCAAAACAGGTTAAAAGATGTAATAAATGTACCTGTGAGTTGATGAATCCGGGTTACAGCAGACCTTAGCTAGGCTATGAAAGAAACTGCAGAGTCCCTGGCCCAACCCGACCTTGGCCGACCTCGGACGGCCTCAGACGGCCCGCCCTTTGCCCGGGCTTCGCCCCGGGCGTCCCGCTCGCGTCCCGCGTAGCTGGCCCTTCGGCGCTTTTGTGCGCCTCCCCTGGCGCCCTCGCGGTGTCACAACGCGCGCCGCCGCGTAGGCTGCCGGGAATCGTAGTCCCGGAGCGGCGGCGCGACCAGAGTGCAGAGAAAGTGACTCTCGGCGGTGGCGGCGTGGGCTGACTGTCCTGGCGTGAGGCAGGTAGGTGCTGCGAGCTCCGGCGTGTGGCAGGTAGGTTGAATGTTCTTCATAAACCACACCCTTTAACGTTGTCATGCCGAGATGCATTGATTTAGTCATGCATCTTATTAAAATGTGCAATGCAATATAATCAGCTCACCGAGAAAGAGGCCACTAACCGGCAATAATAACCTGTGGTATGTAACTAATACATTTGTGATATACCAGCATTGCAACAGCCATGGGAATCACAGAATCTCCTGCTTAGCTGACACCAAAGTGCTCATTATATCACGTACCTGTCAACCAGCACTGCTTAGCAGACACTTCCGGTACCGAAACACAGTCTATGCTACATTTTTAACTACAGTCTTAGAAAATGTTCACTTTCGCTCTGTCACAGATGGGAATGACTTATTGAATTACTGAAGTGAACACTCTGAATGGCATTTCCGAGAAGTGCGTGCCCTTGGCTTTGACTCTAGACGCATGTCTTTGATGGAGGGTAATTATCGCATTGTAATGCCCTCCAGAAAATGTATTAATGTCATAGAAAATGCTGGTAAAGGAGGTTAAGTGCTCGAACAATATATTCACGTTGCCTTTGAAGATGTTTAATCACTGCATGTTTCTCACGGCATGTGTTTAGGAAACAAAGTGCACCTGGACCTTGGCTGTCCTTACAAGCAAGTATTTTCAAAATGACTTCTAGTGATTTTTTACCGCGATGCGCCAACAGAACAAACATATCAGATGTCAAGCTATTGATTCAAAGGCGCAAAGTAATCCTCACCACCGACAAAAACCGTAAGCTCTCTCTCCGGCAATTGATTTCCAGTAACCTTTCGAAACAAACTGATAGAACCTGAAGCAACTCCCGTAAGCTTTACAGATTTCTATTTTTAAAAAACAAAAGGTTGTCTTAAAATAGCCTATTTTTTATTGATTTGCAGGCAGGGTTAATACAGCTACTCTACAGCATGGGAAAGTGCCGAGAAGTGCATATTTGGCTGTGCCAATGCCTTTCCTTTCTCTGAAGCAGCGACATCCTCATGTAAACATACTGTAAGGATCCTAAAAAGTCATGCACTACTCGCCAATCCAAAAATGTGCAAAAAAATTGGGCAATTTATAAGAAAACAAACTGCAAAGTCAAATAGATGGCACAGCAAAGTAAATTTCTCCAGCTCATCACAGTGAGGGAACAGCAAATAGAAATTCACTCAGTCAATAATACTTTATTCGGTCATTCAAAACCACATAAATTCGACAGTCATTAAAACCAAGAATATTAAAGAAAAGTTAAAATATATAAATACAGATACAACCCACCAATAAAAATATGATATCACACTACAATCAATAAAACAGTACAAATAACAGCTCATTAAATAAAAAGCCCCCTAGTCATTAAATAGCTTTTTCCTAACCAGAAAAGAAGCTTGCAACCCCAAAACAAATGAAAGGAGAAGGGAGCAATTGTAAATCCAGCAAAGCTGGTTTGACTTGTGCAAATTGATTGTTTCTTAAGGGAATAATAAATCTGTGCCCTAGTGTATGATAGCAATCACAAAAGAATATAAAGTGCACAGTATCTTGCTGAGAATAATTGTCACAGGGACAGGGTTTCAAATCTCCCAGCTTGTGAAACCCTTTCAGTACAGCTAAAAACCAATGTAATTATATTTAGCCCGAACCTTGTCAATAGAAAATGATGATGTGCATTATTTACAATTGTCACGCATGGTTCTCACTGAAAGCAGACTGTCAATAAAATGCATTGTTTCACAGTTGGTTTAAGGAGTTCCCTTTCCTCTCTTTCACACTGCCAACTAGATAGAAACATATTTTGAAAGTCCAGCAACTCCCTTGGCTGTACTGGACTGGGGTTAGTATATAAATGGATTAGACCAGGAAGAGGGAATACCACATTTACAGGTCGTGTTAAAAGCATGGGTCAATGTCTTTGCCCAGGTTAGGGGATCCGCTTTAAAATGATCTGGAGTTACCCCAACCAGGCCCGGTGCTTTCCCCCGGCTGTGGCAGAGATAGCTTTACATACTACTACACTGATCGTCAGGGGCGTAATGTAACACCCTGGCTCCCAATGGGTTACAGAATCCTCTAACCCTCCCTGCAGTACATTCCCTCAAAATGGGTGACCCACCAACAGTCCACCCTTGAATTTACAGATCCCGAAAAAATACAGTCTATTTACGATCGCCCAAAATGTGGCGCTATTATCTATATAACACATGGCTGCAATTACTCCAGCCAAGCTTTCTCCTTGATTTCTTTTTTCCGCACAAACTTTGCCAGTTTATACGCTTTCCCACAGGCGCTAATATTGCCTCATCCCATGGCATCTGCTTGAGTGCACCCATCAAATTCTTGTGAGACCTGGAGCAATTACTATCAAACCGCCTGTCCTCCTTGCTGTTGCTATGTCTACCACGAGACAGAAGATTCGAGGCAATCTGCTCACATAATCTATTAAAGGCATCAAGGACTACCTCATTCTGTGTACCACTCTCTAACCATAGGGCAATATCTCGCACATTCACAGAGTAAAGGTTTTCTAAAAAAATACCTCAGGGATCACCCTATCCCACTTCAATCTCGGGGCCTGGTCCTTAGTGCTAAGACCCCTGTTAAGGAGACTTTGTTTCACCTTACCATCCACGACTGATACCCAGCCCAATTCTAACACTATAGGATTGTGATCACTGAAATTATTCCAGGTTGCCCTCAGCGACTTGACTAGGGAAGCCAGGGGTGCAGATAAAATAATAAAATCAATAGTAGAACAACGCCTACCGGTGAAGGAAGGAATAAAATCACCCTCCCCTGTCTGCCCCATACAATACAAGTTACTACACACCAAGATATCCTCCAGCAAATCACCTTGCTCTGAATGTTCAAAGTGTGTTACCGCAGGGATCATGTCAAACGGACCTTTTGCAAAGACACAACCTCGTTGGCATAATGGTACATTAAAACCACCAAGTATTATGAGCTGATAGTACAAAGACCTTTTCTCTCCAAAGCTTTCAAGAAAGCTCTTCAGCGCAAGGATGTGGTCTGCCGCTGTGCTCCTACCGAAAGATTTGTCAAAATTCACCACCAACAAGGGGGGATTATTCTTGAATACCAACTCTACTGCTAGCAATTCACTCATATTACAATCAATCACGAATTGCAAATTCTTGCAAAGACGATTTTAAATGTCTAAAAACAACCACTAGATGAGGTTCATGATGCAACACATACCTTCCCATTGGCATCCATGCATTCCGTGGTGTGGGGTATGTGGAAGGAACAGGGAAGGAGGACGGAGAGGATTTTTAAAGAGTAAATATTTGTATGGGAAGCAAAGACTTAGCCGGTAGGCCCTTTTAGATCTCATTAAAGTGCAAGTTCTTGAGCTAAGCCCAACAACACCGCACAGACATGGCCTGCCAAAGCATGTCTGACTGATGTGTTCAGTATACCTTCTAGTCTAGGGCAGGGATCAAGTAATAGAGGGTATTGCTCACTGGGTATCTCATTGAGCATGTCACCAACAGTACATCCGTTTTTGGGTGCTGTGTTACAGAGATTAAACACAGGTACACTACAAAGAAACAAATGTAAGGTTGCAGCATACAACAGAAATATTTTAGAACATCGCACCTTTTATCTGTAGTTGTATATATGTTCCCACATACATTACTCTGACCCCAGCAGCAAGTGAGTGCATATTCCCGAGATACGAAGGGCATTACTCATTGAACATTAGGTGATGACCCCCGGATTCCCCACCAGTCCCTTCAGACCCAGAGATTCCTAATGAACCAAAAATAGCTAAAATCTCTAGGGACAATCCCACAACCCTAAGCCTGATCTCCTGGAATATCGCAGGATTAAGGACAAAAGTGGAGGATGGGACAATTATGTACCATGCGCACAGTCACCAAATAATATGCATACAGGAGACGTGGGCACAACAAGAATACCACCTACAGGGGTACAAGACATACTCCTCTCTGGCGAAGTCGGGTCAGATGGGTAGACCAAAGGGAGGATTATGCATCTATCTAGCCAATACCATCCAAAATATAAAAATAAAGGTCATTGAACTGGACTCTAATTTACAGATCCTTGGTCTTTTCCTGCAGAAAAAAGAGTCAATAGTTATCATCAACTTTTATAATAACCTGGATGAACCAGAGTTTCAGGGAGTCCTGATCCATCTCCATGAAAAATTAACCTCCCTCAGAACGAAACAAGGAGAAAGAGGTCCGACAACCATAATATGGGCAGGCGATTTTAATCTTCACGCCTGTACCCAACCAAAACAAAAGTGTTCTGGCATGGTGACAGAGGAAGGCCTTTCCCTTACTCACTTCTCGCATACCAACATGGGCAGACAAATGAACGATCTTTTATCAGATTTGGACCTCCAAGTAGTGAACACCTTGGTCCATGGAACTAATTCACTAGCACCGACCTACCTAGGAAGAGGTTATAGCACCACGGTTGATTTCATAATAATATCAGCATCCTTGCAACCAAGAGTAAAAAACTTCGAAGTCAAACCGAATCTCCAAAGCGATCATGCAATATTAAAACTGGAAGTGATAATAAACCATCAACAATGCCCCCCAATGACAATAGCCAACGCATTGATTCAGGAAAACATAAGCATGGACAAATTAAACGGGTACTCAATAAAGTGGGGAAGGATAAATCCAGAAGAACTGACTAAAGAGCTGATAAAGTCAGTCTACCCCCAAATTAAAATTTGTTTGGACACATTAACAGAAGACGAGGAGCTTCTCAACAACTTTGCCCAGATCATGGATAAGTTAAAGGTTTTACTTACAGCAAAACAAAAAACTGGACTACCACGACCCAAAGGTTGGTTCAATCAAGAGTGCACAAAGGCTCATACAAAGCTGAAGCTAGCCCTAAACAAAGACGAAAGGGATCAACGCTCTATAGCCACTCTCAGAAGCGAATATCACAAAATTAGGAAAGAGAGAAAAGAGGAACTTAAGCAAGCACTCTGGAACGAACTCCATACCAGTGCACAAGAAAAAAACTCCCAAGCTTTTTGGCGAATTATAAGAACCCCCTTCTTGGTTGATGACATGCGCCCAAAAATCGAAGTCGCAATAGGCGCCGCAGAATGGGTATCACATTTCACTCGAATCTTTCAAAAACCAACCTCTGATCAAGAGACGGAAGAGGAGAAAGAAACATATCTACCATACCCTATAGATATAAACTTCGAAATCTCCGAGATCCTTTTGGCACTGAACTCAACCAAAAAAGGAAAAGCTCCAGGCCCAGATGGAGTCCCAGCGGACTTTTTTAAATATAAAACAGAACTTTGGGCACCAATTATAACAAGGGTGTGCACCGCAACGGCAAAAAAAAGAATTTTGGAGTCATGGACAAGGTCCATCATGGTCCCAATATTCAAGAAAGGAAACCGCCAGGACCCTGCTTGCTACCGCCCAATTTCATTGTTGTACTCACTGGGGAAAATGGCAGGCAGAGTGATCCTAGAGAGACTTCAGGACTGGGTGGAAGAGAGAGGCATACTATCTGACCTTCAATTCGGATTCAGAGAAGGTCTAGGAACCGTGGAACAAGCCCTAAACCTTTCGGTCATTTTTGGAAAATACGTGCAAGCCAAAAAAGAAAAACTCTACATGACCTACGTGGACTTGTCCGCGGCTTTCGACTGCGTCTCCCATACCAAATTATGGTCCCTTTTAGCACAAATGGGGGTGGATCCGCCACTCCTGAACTTTTTAAGGGAACTTTATTCTAACCCATCCTCTAGAGTCCGATTCGGCACAAAGGGGGAACTGACAGCGTCATTTAGAGTGGAGCGTGGGGTCAGACAAGGATGTGTCCTGGCACCCTTTCTCTTCTCCCTCTACACTAACAACTTGGAGGTGGAGCTTTTGAAGGGTGCCCGAGATCTCCCGCAGGCTAAACATCGCCCGATCCCCGCTCTGCTCTACGCGGATGACGCTGTCCTCCTGGCACAAACACCCTGTGAACTCCAAAAATCCCTCAACAGATACTCTCAGTTCATGAGAACCCTAGACCTTCACATAAACGTGAAAAAGACTTTCGTAATGAAGGCCGGGGTTGGGAAAAAACACCAAAAAACCATCTATCTTGATACCCAAAAAATAGACTCCACAAACGAATACTGCTATCTAGGAGTGACGATAGATAACAAGCTCTCTTGGAAAGCAGCAATAGAAGCCAGGAAACACTGCTTTAAAAGAGCACTGGCCGCACTGGTGTCGTTCACACAGAAACTAGGAAAACGCCCACCCATGGAACTGATGACTATATATAAAGCCAAATGTCAATCTACAGCTCTATATGGAGCAGGATTATGGGGTCACATGGATGTTATTTCTCTACAAATCGCAGAAAACAACTTTTTTAGATTTCTCTTATCAGCCCCTAAGCGAGCTTCGACCTACGCCTGCCACACAGAATTGGGCGTTCCATATATCGAAGACCTCGCGAAAATACAACCGCTACTTTTATGGCATCGCATCTGGACTTCAGAAAAAAATGACCTTACAAAAACAATATTAGCAGATGCAATGTCCCTGGACCACGCCCTAAAAATCAAGTGGCTAGCCTATATTCGGAATTTCCTCATTGATCTCGGAATTGAACAATATTATTTAAACCCCGAAAAAATTGGAGAACTTACAAAAAACAACTTAAAAACACGAGCCTTGGACCACCTGGGAAACCTGAGATTACAGTCAGAAGCAGGGAAAGGATCCGCTCAGCACGCAATAACGGTCCAATCCACTTTTCTAATACAGCTCTACTTAACTCTCAACATTGGCAATTTCGACCGATACCTCCTGATAAGATTCAGACTGAACATATTCCACAAATTGGTAGCCTTTCCAACCCCAAACGTCTGGGACTCAAATCCACCTCTTTGTCCTTGTGATGGGGAATCAACACAAACCACCCTTCATACCGTCTTGTTCTGCAAATTTTATCAGGAACACCGCAAAGTTTGGTTATTGACTCTTTTAAAATCTTGGGGTCTCAGACAATGTCGAGCGGCCATGCTGAGTTTGCAGCTTTTGGACACTGAAGCCACATGCTACCACGTTCTTAACTTTCTGAAATGTATACACAGACACAGAAAAAATCTCTAATGTAACAGTACTGTATAAACTACCCAATTCCCTTTTTAAATTGTATGTTACTTGTAAATACATCGTACAGTAGATTTTTTTTACTATGTACTGCTTTTATGGATCGCAAAAAAATCCAAATAAAGTTTATTATTATTATTATTATTATTAGGTGATGAGGAAAAATTAAAAATCTGTTTTCCTCTTCCTCTGACTTTTCCCTGGAAGTGTGTGTGCTGTCATGAAGTACCATATCTTGAAATGTCCCCTTTCAGACGCATGCAACTTCCAAATGTTGCTTCTGTGCCAGACACGCTGATTTTTCTAGAGCCAGCATTGCTCTTCACACTGTAAAGTGGAACATTAGCATCCTAGAATTGTATGACGGTAGATGTCACATGCACCAGATGTGTTAGGCATCGACATGCCCTCCCCTGTAGAAGGGTCCAGCTCTCTGCTGGCCCCCATGGCCTGCATCAGACTGGCAGAGTTTACATAGTAAGTTGGTTCATGACATTGGCTCTCGCTCAGTCAAATTTTTCCTTAAACGCATTTTATTAAAGAGTATGTGAATAGCAATAAAACAACAGAAAAGGAGAAATGAAAACAAACGAAAACAATACCGTTTGCATGAAGCAGTTCTGTGCAACAGAAATGATACATTCAAGTATTACACTGCATATATTAATAGCAGCTCAGAAAATTGCAGCTATGAAGGCAAATAAGCATTTGTGAGCCATGGACATATGTGGTATAAAGGAAAAGACACCCTGAGGAAGGAAATAAGGAAAATCACCAGCAAGGGGAAAGGAGGAAAGAGAAGGGAGACAATAAACCACAAACAAAACAACGTATCAAATGGTCACTGGGCAGGCTAGCACCTGATCAGGGTATAACAAGATAACGTGTTTGTGCTCGAAGGATGGGGGCGGGGGCTTAGCCCAAAAGAGCCCAACTTAAAACGAATCGTACACAGTAGTAGCTCCTAGATAGACTCACTCACCTGCAACTCCCTCACAGCACAAGCCACACTTGGGAGAGAACGGTGTCCCAGTTCACTCGACAGTGGAGTCCTGATCCAGAGGGAGAAGCAGCTGCCCCACTATCAACAACAGTTGGCCAGTCTCGGAAAATCTGCTTCCAAGTCTTGATGTCATCAGGATTACGCTGGCACCTCTGCACCGCCCGCCTCAGCATGCACCCTCGCACTCAGCCCATGTTTTCAGTTCAAGCTACCATGCCTGTAAGGAGGGGCCTGGAGTCGATTTACAGGCCAAGAAAAGTCATCTCCTACCAAGTATTAGTGCCAGGTCGGCAAAGCTGGCAATGATTAACCTATCCTTAGGCCTGGGGTAAAGCCCCAGTGACCAGACTATCAGGGACTGCTCCAAAGATTTGCAGTAGCCAAGTTGATCAGGCACAGAGCAGAATTCCAGTAGGGTGTAAGAGCTGGACAGTCCCACTCTGTGTGACGAGAGGCAGCATCTACCAGTTGACTGCGGAGTGATGTGGCGTGGGCAACAGGTAACATGAGATTAGTGATTAATGAGCTTGGGTGTCAAATACACTCTATGCAAATAATAATATTGAATCAATTTAAAGCAAGTGTTACAAGAAACCCAGGGCATAGAGGACAGTACATTAGCCGAGTCCGAATCCGACAGAGGATGGCCCATATAGATCACCTAACGCTCGCAGTGTGTTACCAAGTCTCCTTTAGCCTGGGCCAGGAGAGTCCTGTAGAAAAGTGTGATCGCGCATGTGTGGATGCAAGTGGTAAACACTAGATTAAGACTCTTGTGTTCCGACAGCTCCACATCTCGCCAACTCCAAGATTGGCATATCACTGATGCGATTGCTCAATATAACATGAAAATGGCAGGGAGGATGTTCATATTCCTCAGCCAAGTCCTGAAAAGTTCTCAAACTCCCATTGGAATTGTAGTCTCTGAGATCGGCTCAGACTAGTTCTGGTTTGTCCTTCAGTAGGGTGTGTATGCTTAAGGTCTGCACAAAGTGTGTGTCTATCAAATTTCCAGTACCTCTTGAATCAATCAGAGCCTCAACAATCCAAGATCGTTTGGAAACTGAACATAAGGTTACTGAGCTACTTAGATGATAATACACAAAGCATCAAAGCGCTCTAGAGGCCAAACCTAAGGACAGACCTGGCAGGCCGACCTCGCCTTCTGCCGAATTGACTCATTTTCCAACAAATCAGTTGCGACTGCTGACACAATTTTTACTGTGTTAGGTTTAGTTGGTCTAGTCGGACATTCTTTAATGATATGTCCCGACTTACCACAATAGAGGCATTGATTTAACTTCCTTCTTTTTTCTTTTCTCCTCTTTTGAGAGAGGTCAGCTCAAAGTGCCTATTTTCATGGGTTCTAGGGTATCAAACTGTTTGGTGCAAGATTCTGTCCTCCCTCTGTCTTGGATCATTATAACGTTATGGTCTAACGGCCTCCCTTTCTCATTTTTGTTTTCTAGTAGTCGATGATTCAATTTCACGATCAAATCAATAAAATCTGCACAATTTGCCAGAGGGCCTATGATCTGGGATAAGAGGTCTTTCAGCTCGTCTCTAAGGCCTCTGTAAAATACTGATACTCTCTTGCCATCAGGCCATTCAGCTTCAATGACTAGTTTATATGACTAGTTTATTGAAAGTGGAGCTATAGTGCAAGAGATCAGAAGACCCTTGGTGTTGGACCCGGGCCTTAGGGCAGGTTCACCCCTAAACTTTTTGCCTTATGTGTGACCCTGTGTCAGTGATTTTTGGGTCTCTGCGCACTTTCCCCTGAGTCCCAGAGTGAAAGTGCGTGCGTGTAGCATGGCTGGCCTGCCCTCCCATAGGAATGCATGGGGAATGTGTGTGTCCCTAGTAGTTCCTGATGCGTGGGGAGTGCAGGCTCGAGTTTAGTATGTCTGAACTTGTGAGAGTGAATGCTGCAAGATGGTGTCTGCGGCATGTGTGTGTCTAGTTGGGAAGTGCTACTTCTGGACATTGAGATATGTGTGCATGTGCTGTGAGGGTGCTGGAGCGTGATTGACTGGAGCTGGCTGGCATGCCAGGCTCCAGGAAGTCTAGATGGGTTTGCCCGGTGGTGAGTGGGAGATTAGCATGAGTGATGTGTGGGAGGAGTGTACCTGTGTCCTGGATGGGCTGGGTTTTCCCCACACAATGCTGGCTCCGCCCCCCTGTGGTGTGTCTAACGACCCTAGCCTCCCCAATGAATGAAATGGGTGGTTGGGCCATCAAGAGTGCTCCAAAGCCAGCTGAAACTGGTTTTCCCCCCACCCTGCACCTTGAAACAAAGGATTTTACAGTATAAAAATGGGGCTGTGTCCCCACTGAAGTTGTTCTGCTTTTGGATCCTGCCAGAGGGGGCTGTTGCTGCTGCTGGGGCCAGGAGGACCGCCACTTGGGGTGTCTCCCTGCCTGGAGACCCAGTGTGCTGGCTCTGGCCCAGCCTTGCCCCCCTGCCTGCCTCCAGCCCCTGCTGGAGCCTTGTCCTGTCCTCCAGTGCTGGGGAGCACTGAGGACTCCTTGCCTACAGCCTGAGAGCGCTGCTCTCTGCCCTTCAGCGCTGGGGAGCGCTGAAATCCCTGCATAGCGCTTGGAAGCGCTTTATTCTGGCCCTAGCGCTGTGAGCGCTGTCTTTTCATCCTGTGGCGCTGGAGAGCGCCTGCCCGTCGTTTCTAGCGCTGCTAGCGCTTTGAGAGCACAGCCGGTGCCCACCCGGCATCTGATCGCCCTGTGTGGCGGTTTGACGGCGCGGGTGCCACCCCGCTCATTGCCGCTTTGATTTGGCCCATTTTGGTGATTTACCACGAGGGAGGCCACCCCTCGGTAAAATTCATCCCCCGCCTGCCTGCCTAAAAAGCGACCCGTCGCGCTGCCTGCGGCGACCCGGAAGTGGTGAGGCGGCCGACCAATCACAGCGCGGCCCCGGAGAGGCCGACCGGAAGTCCCGCCCCGCTGCCGCAACCCGGAAGTCAGGCAGGCCGGGGGCAAGACAGAGAGGCAACCGGAAGCGGACGGGAGGCCACCCCGCGCTCCGGTGAAGAGAGAAGCCGGCGTCTTCCCGTTTCCTCCCCAGGCTCCCAAAGTGAGGGAGAGCCCAGGGAGAAGTGCCCAGAGAGCCCCGAGGAGCGGGAGCTCTCGAGGAGCAGAGCCTGCCGCGTCGTGCCTGGAGCCCCGGGACGAGAGGAGAGGAGCCCCGCCCGCGGCCCAGCTGATCAGCCGGTGAGTGCGAGGGCGGGTTCGTGTGTCCTGCGAGCGGCCCCATTGAGGGAGGGCCGCTCCACTGAGAAGAGCCCGTTCTGTGTTCTGTGAGCCCGAGAGGCTCTGGGGGCATTTTCTTGTGTCCTGAGTCCCCCGTGAGGGACTCCCAGACCTCGCAGTTGCTACAGAGCCCCGAGAGGCTCGTGACCCCCCCCCTTGGCTCTAGGTCCCCCGTGAGGGACCCCAACAGCCCAGTGAGGCTGCACCTTTTTGGTTTTGAGCCCTGAGAGGCTCGAGGTGGCAGATTGCTTTGTGAGCCCAGAGAGGCTCATTGCCCATTCTTTTTACAAGCCAGAGAGGCTCTGAAAGGGTCATTCGCTTTGAGAGTCCAGTGAGGCTCCGCAGTGCCACAGTGGTGGTTCTTGAGCCCAGAGAGGCTCCAACGTTGCCCTAACTTTCCCTGCACCAGTTGCCCAGCACTTTGTGGGCAACTGCTACGTTTAGGCCCTGACATTGGGACACAGGGACTGTCACAGGTGGTGACTGATCTAAGTTTTGCGCAATGTTATTGCTACACCTCTGAATGTTAATGCATCATGTGTTTTGTCTTTACACCCCTACAGGTAGTGTGACATATAGGTGGTTGTTTTTCTCCCTAGTACAGGTGGTGCTAGTGAGGTCCTGTTACCAGTGATTACTGGTTGTGTGCTCTAGTTTTATATTGTGTGCTACACTGATTTTACTTTCTAAAGTGCTATTTCTGAAAGTATTATTTCTAAAAGTGCTGATACCCCTGACAGTGGTCCAAGTGGCCCTGTCCTGTGCCATATCCCTTGTAAATTCCACCCGTGCCTGTTGGCACAGTGTAACAAGATGTGTGTTTTATCTGATGTATATTTATGAGAATACAAAGGCTATTTTTATATACCCTGGTGTGGAGTTTTCCTTTGTGGTGGGCCTTTGGTTGTTGTTGCTGGGGTGCGTGCGCAAATACTTAGCCTACATCGCCTCCAAGTTTAGCCTTGCTGCTCGCGCCATGTTACCTAGAGGGTGAGTAGGGGTTATCTTGGCGTGTAACTCCCTTGCCCTGACTTGGGTGTGGTGGTCTCTGATTGACTTTGGCGAAAGCCCTGGCCAGCCAGGGATCCCATTTCCAACATTGGCGGCAAGCGGTGGGGTAAGGATTTGTGTTTGCGTTGTACCACAGTAGCGGCTGGCCGCACTTCAAAGCTCTACATTTTTAGATAACCACATTTTGGGGATTATTGTTGTTGGTAAAATTCCATTGTTTCTTCTCCTGAAGAGTGTCATTTGATAATTGTGTCCTGTACATTTGTCCCCCGCGCTGCTTCCAGAGTTTGGTACCTGTGTCACTTTTGGTCAGGTTGAGAAGTCAGGGGTGGTAGAAACTGCCTTACCGATCCGAGGGGAGGGTGTGTGTGGATGAATGGTGTGTTTTCCTGGACGCATGAGTGAGTTCTTTTTTAAGGAGAGTGTGGAAGTTTTGGGATTGTGTACTTTTACTTCAGATTGCTATATCCCTTGTGTTGCACGTGTCTGTGAGCATCCTGTCAAGATGGAATCTCCTTTTAACCTTTGTGGCCTGTTTAAGTACAGTGTGCATGAGTTGGTACGGTTATGTAAGGAGAGAGACATCCCAGTGAGTGAGTCAGACACCCAGTCCAAGCTTAGGGATAACCTGATCCTGTGGCAGAAGAGTGACTGGGAGCGTGAGCACAGTGAGAGGGAGAGGGCCCGGGCCGCACACCATGAGGGTGGTGGGTCTGAGGGGAGCCCTGAAGAGTCTGATGTGGAGAGTGAGTTTGACAGTGGATGGGCGCCAGCAGAGAGCGAGTACCCCCTAGATAGGGAGTCCCTTGCTGGGTCCAGTGTCAGATGTAGCACCCCATCCCTTTCCCTGTCCCCAGAGGAGTGGGTGGATAGGAGAGAAGAGAGGGAGCACCAGCTGGCCATGGAGAAGCTCCGGTTAGAGTATGCCAGAGAGATGGCGCAGCTGGGTGTGAATGAGCGGATTGCAGAGGCTGAGAGGGCCTTGGCCAGGGAGAAGATAGCCCTAGAGTGTAGGTTATCCCCTGACCGCAGTCATAATTTTCTGGATCCCCCAGGGAGGGTTGAGTCCAGTGGTGGCAGCTATTTAGATTCCAGTATAGGGAATCCCAGTCCCAGTTCCCCCAGTCTGGTTCCTGTTTCCCCAGAGGAGGAGAATAGGTTGAGGTTTAGGAACCTTAGGAAACCGTCTCATCAGTCTTGGGAAGATTTTGAGGATGACTGTTGTGGAGCCCTGTGTGATTGGGTACGGGAGCCCACGAAATGTGATTGGGACATATTGTTCGATATGTTTCTCAGAGAGCAGTTGCTCAGTTGTTGTTCACCAGGGTTGCGCCAACACCTGTTGGGGTGTGGATTGTCTGAGGCATGTGAGCTTGCTGAGGAAGCAGACCGCTGGGAAAGGACCAGGGGTTCTGTAGAGTCATTAGGGAGTGACTCTGAAAGTAGTGGGTCAGGGATCTTCCAGCCCAGCGTGGTGGAAGAGGCTCAGTGTAGCCCAGCTAGGTCCCAGTATAGTGAGAAGGGTGGAGGGGCTCAGTGGAGCAGGAGTCAGTGGGTGGCTGAGAGCCCCCAGAGGCCCGAAGCCCTGTCTCAGAACCTGGGTGGTTTCTTGAGGGAACACCAGGTTGGGGACCTAGGCTGTCCTGTTAGCCCATTTGAGGAGGATCTCCTAGTGAGTAGAGGACCTGGAGCGTCTGTAACCAGAGCTCCTGTGGTTCTAGAGGCTGGCAGTACCGCTCCGGTAGGGAGGGTACAGGAGTCCAGCGTGAGGAGTGATTGGGGGATGAGTTTCCCAGTGGATGCACCAGTGGACCAGAGACTAGCCAGTTGGGCTAGATCTTCTTGGAGGGACCCGGGTGGCACCACTTCTGGTCTGGGGGATCGTCACGCACTGTCAGGTGGACAGAGGTCGGGAGATCTGCGCCAGACAGACGGTCACACAACAGATGTGTCATCTGTTAGCCTCAGGGGGATTGTGTGTGAGTCCCCAGAAGTCCTGGAGTGCCAGGCAGTTGTTCCACCGAAGGTTTTAGACCAGAGGTTGGATGGCCAGGTTCAGGATCAGCCTGACCTGAAGGGTAGGACGACTGTAACCAGTGTCCTGACCGGTTCTTCGTCCAGAGGAACTTCTCCAGGTGGGAGAGGGCAGACCTCTGGAAGGGGGTGCAGAGGGTGGGAGAGCCCACCTCTGACCCCGGTGCAACCTGAGGGGTTAAACCCTGGGTTGGAATGGCGTTCTAGGTGTCCCCCTCGCACGGGGAGGAGGAACCCTAAAAGAAGAGGTAAGGGGAGGAGAGCCTTCCCTGAGACTCCTGGTCCACCTGAGGTTGTAGACCCTATGCTGGAGAACCAGTGGCAGTCTAGTCCTGTCTTGCAGACAGGAGGAGTGGAGAATGGCTACTATGGGCCTGGGGTTACTACCCCCCACTTCGTGAGTAGGCAGGAACCAGTGGCACCTGGGTGGCCTAGGGCCTGGTCCTGGCCGCGGACAGCTGAGGAGTACCAGTGGGGTAGCCCAGCTGGTCCTTACAGTAGCTTTAGAAGGAACCCTAGGGGTTCACAGTGGCGTGGAACAGGACGGTGTCCCGGCAGTGGCGGGCCCGTGTCCGTGTTCTTTCGCCCAAAGCAGGGGAGCCCATCACGGTGGTGATCGGTCTACCCTGCGTTTTGGCTGGAAGGGGGTTGTGTTGGACCCGGGCCTTAGGGCAGGTTCACCCCTAAACTTTTTGCCTTAAGTGTGACCCTGTGTCAGTGATTTTTGGGTCTCTGCGCACTTTCCCCTGAGTCCCAGAGTGAAAGTGCGTGCGTGTAGCATGGCTGGCCTGCCCTCCCATAGGAATGCATGGGGAATGTGTGTGTCCCTAGTAGTTCCTGATGCGTGGGGAGTGCAGGCTCGAGTTTAGTATGTCTGAACTCGTGCGAGTGAATGCTGCAAGATGGTGTCTGCGGCATGTGTGTGTCTAGTTGGGAAGTGCTACTTCTGGACATTGAGATGTGTGTGCATGTGCTGTGAGGGTGCTGGAGCGTGATTGGCTGGAGCTGGCTGGCATGCCAGGCTCCAGGAAGTCTAGATGGGTTTGCCCGGTGGTGAGTGGGAGATTAGCATGAGTGATGTGTGGGAGGAGTGTACCTGTGTCCTGGATGGGCTGGGTTTTCCCCACACAATGCTGGCTCCGCCCCCCTGTGGTGTGTCTAACGACCCTAGCCTCCCCAGTGAATGAAATGGGTGGTTGGGCCATCAAGAGTGCTCCAAAGCCAGCTGAAACTGGTTTTCCCCCCACCCTGCACCTTGAAACAAAGGATTTTACAGTATAAAAATGGGGCTGTGTCCCCACTGAAGTTGTTCTGCTTTTGGATCCTGCCAGAGGGGGCTGTTGCTGCTGCTGGGGCCAGGAGGACCGCCACTTGGGGTGTCTCCCTGCCTGGAGACCCAGTGTGCTGGCTCTGGCCCAGCCTTGCCCCCCTGCCTGCCTCCAGCCCCTGCTGGAGCCTTGTCCTGTCCTCCAGTGCTGGGGAGCACTGAGGACTCCTTGCCTACAGCCTGAGAGCGCTGCTCTCTGCCCTTCAGCGCTGGGGAGCGCTGAAATCCCTGCATAGCGCTTGGAAGCGCTTTATTCTGGCCCTAGCGCTGTGAGCGATGTCTTTTCATCCTGTGGCGCTGGAGAGCGCCTGCCCGTCGTTTCTAGCGCTGCTAGCGCTTTGAGAGCACAACCGGTGCCCACCCGGCATCTGATCGCCCTGTGTGGCGGTTTGACGGCGCGGGTGCCACCCCGCTCATTGCCGCTTTGATTTGGCCCGTTTTGGTGATTTACCACGAGGGAGGCCACCCCTCGGTAAAATTCATCCCCCGCCTGCCTGCCTAAAAAGCGAGCCGCCGCGCTGCCCGCGGCGACCCGGAAGTGGTGAGGCGGCCGACCAATCACAGCGCGGCCCCGGAGAGGCCGACCGGAAGTCCCGCCCCACTGCCGCGACCCGGAAGTCAGGCAGGCCGGGGGCAAGACAGAGAGGCAACCGGAAGCGGACGGGAGGCCACCCCGCGCTCCGGTGAAGAGAGAAGCCGGCGTCTTCCCGTTTCCTCCCCAGGCTCCCAAAGTGAGGGAGAGCCCAGGGAGAAGTGTCCAGAGAGCCCCGAGGAGCGGGAGCTCTCGAGGAGCAGAGCCTGCCGCGTCGTGCCTGGAGCCCCGGGACGAGAGGAGAGGAGCCCCGCCCGCGGCCCAGCTGATCAGCCGGTGAGTGCGAGGGCGGGTTCGTGTGTCCTGCGAGCGGCCCCATTGAGGGAGGGCCGCTCCACTGAGAAGAGCCCGTTCTGTGTTCTGTGAGCCCGAGAGGCTCTGGGCGCATTTTCTTGTGTCCTGAGTCCCCCGTGAGGGACTTCCAGACCTCGCAGTTGCTACAGAGCCCCGAGAGGCTCGTGGCCCCCCCCCCCTTGGCTCTAGGTCCCCCGTGAGGGACCCCAACAGCCCAGTGAGGCTGCACCTTTTGGTTTTGAGCCCTGAGAGGCTCGAGGTGGCAGATTGCTTTGTGAGCCCAGAGAGGCTCATTGCCCATTCTTGTTACGAGCCAGAGAGGCTCTGAAAGGGTCATTCGCTTTGAGAGTCCAGTGAGGCTCCGCAGTGCCACAGTGGTGGTTCTTGAGCCCAGAGAGGCTCCAACGTTGCCCTAACTTTCCCTGCACCAGTTGCCCAGCACTTTGTGTATTGTACAGAACAGAGGACCCTAGTGGTTAAGGATCACGCGAATAATAGACATATACTAAATAGTATATATGACCTCTGTCCAGCCGGACAGGTATTTATTTTTCTATTTTTCGTGTTAAATTTGTAAATATAACATTTATACAAAAGTGGGCACAGCCTGTGACCCACAGAGGACAAGACAAAACAAGTGACAAAACAATTATGTAAAAGCGCACAAAAGCGGTCTGTACTATTATTCAGTTTTACAGACTAAGATTCAATCACAGCAACCCATTGTTTTACACAATTCGTAAGTTCAAACAAACATATGGTGCAATAGAGTCGACGGCGTTTCGATGCAGTTAGAAAATAAATGCATCATCATCAGGACAAAAACTAATATGTCATGTTTGTCTTGAGAGTCTTTTCCAATTTCATTGCCCCTAAGGCAATTTACATAATGTTAAATCCACATTTAGAAAGGGAGAAAAAATGGGAGGAAAAACATAAGCAAAAGAATATTCATTAAAACTTGACTAGGCATGAATACATTTTCAGTTCATAAAACCATCCAACGGGATTCTTAGTGCTATGGTGAGGTAGTGCAGACTAACGACTGGTTGGGGCACATGCTTGTGACCATACAGCACGGAGAGGGTGGCAGTTTCCAGTGTATTTCGGTATTTGGAAAAAACGGCGCAGTGAAAAGAAAGTGTGAATTTCACCTTCGGCGCGTTGAGTTCTGGCACATGCTTGTGACCTTACAGCATGGGGAGGATGGCAAATTGCAGTGTATTTCAATATTTCCTAAAGAACGGCGCAGTGAGAAGAGCAAGTGCTTTTAACATTCGGCGCAGTGTATTGGACTGTGTTTAGAGCTAGTGACGGGCGGTGAAGGTGTCCATTTTGATTGCCCGTGGAGTGAGAGTTTTTTGTAAAAAAATGGAGGCGGGGGGCGGCGTATTACTCCTTAATTTACCTCATAGATGCATAATTGCAATCCTGGGGGTATCAACACTGAATTGCATCTGTAGAGAATCGAAATTTACCCGTTAGGTTAAATCCGCGTTTAAAAAGGAATATAGTGCTCAAAAAGGCAGACCTGCATACTCACAACAGCATCGCCCATGAGAGGAACAATTCGGGGAACTAAGGGAGAGAGATAAGGTAATCAGTCGAGGAATTTACGGGCAGTGTGGGATTGCTGATTACCAATGCGGAACTTACTTAAAGTGGTGGCTCGATGCTCGTTCTAGCGGCGGTCCAATAATCCATAGTGGGAATTCTGGGGAGGCAAGGGATATACATGAGCTAGGCGATAAGGGCCAAACTGGGCTGGAGTGCGGAGAGTCCGAGAGCAATACTCACAATTCAGTTCTGCATGATAGCAGGGCGGTGGGGTTCTGGCGGTGATCGCTGCCGGGCAGAGGGAGGAACCTGGTAGTTATAGTCAAGGAAGGACTTGACGCGGAAGTACAATGACTAAGGCGGCCATCATAGAGTGGTGAATGTGACACAACCCAAGTGAAGTGGAGTGGAGTGAACATTTCAGGACATATCGTAATATACAATCTGTAAACAGGACATATTTAAACAAATAATGGTTCAATAGGGCAAATACAGAGAGTTGGTTCGTAGCAGTGGGGTTTCAGGCGGTGATCACTGCCAGGCAGGGGGAGGAACCTTCATAGTCAAAGAAGGACTAGACGCGAAAGTTCAGTGACTACGGCGGCCATCTTAGAGTGGTCAATGTGAGACAACCCAAGTGAAGTGAAGTGCTCAGTGAACATTTCAGGGCATATCGTAATATACATTCTATAAGTAGGACATATTTACACAAATAACGGTTCAGTAGGGCTGATACAAAGAATTGTTTCATAGCAGAGAGGTCCAATCCTCAACTCTGTTGAGTCCCTTTCGTATGCTGTCTGTTCTCAGGATCCAGTGCAGCTCTTCCTTGTTTAGAATTTGCGAAATGTCTACTCCTCTTGGAGGAGCCTTGACCTGTGTGATTACAGTCCATGTAAAGTCATTCTCTGTGTGCCCTTTATCCATAAAATGTTCTACCAATGGTGCATTTGCAGTTTGACAGCGGATTCGGCTTCTATGTTGTCCCATCCGCAGCTTGATCTTCTGGCTGGTCTGTCCTATATATATCATCATACATGGACATAAAATTGCATACACTACATTATGTGAATTGCAGTTTGTAAAGTGATGTCTCTCATATTTGATTGTACCATAAGAGAATATTTTGCCTTCTATAGTAGAGTCACAAGAGACACATTGACCACATTTAGCGTGACCCTTCAAGGTAGGTAGGTTCCACATATCATTTAGAGTATTTCATGTGTCAGATTGAGGGAGTGCGGCACAAACCAGGTGATCTTTTATGTTTTTAGCTCTCTTGAAGGCAAACATCGGTCGTTCCAGGTTAAGAATACCGGCATTTAGAACTGGCCAATGTTTTAGAACACTTTTTTTAATAGCATTAGATGCGGGCGAGAATGTGGTCACACAGGTAATTCTTTCCTGGTCTCTCTTAATGCGGGGTTCTAGTAGTGTCTCCCTGGGACAGTACCATGCTCTTTTTAATGAACGGCGTACCAGTTTGCGTGGGTAGCCTCGGTGTCTCAATTTCTGGCTCAGTGTTTTAGCTTCTGCAAAATAGTCCTGTCTGTAGTAGCAATTCCTACGTATACGGAGGAACTGTGAGTAGGGTAATGAATCTTTTAGGGCACGGGGGTGGTGACTTGTATAGTCTAGCACTTTGTGGGCAACTGCTACGTTTAGGCCCTGACATTGGGACACAGGGACTGTCACAGGTGGTGACTGATCTAAGTTTTGCGCAATGTTATTGCTACACCTCTGAATGTTAATGCATCATGTGTTTTGTCTTTACACCCCTACAGGTAGTGTGACATGTAGGTGGTTGTTTTTCTCCCTAGTACAGGTGGTGCTAGTGAGGTCCTGTTACCAGTGATTACTGGTTGTGTGCTCTAGTTTTATATTGTGTGCTACACTGATTTTACTTTCTAAAGTGCTATTTCTGAAAGTATTATTTCTAAAAGTGCTGATACCCCTGACAGTGGTCCAAGTGGCCCTGTCCTGTGCCATATCCCTTGTAAATTCCGCCCGTGCCTGTTGGCACAGTGTAACAAGATGTGTGTTTTATCTGATGTATATTTATGAGAATACAAAGGCTATTTTTATATACCCTGGTGTGGAGTTTTCCTTTGTGGTGGGCCTTTGGTTGTTGTTGCTGGGGTGCGTGCGCAAATACTTAGCCTACATCGCCTCCAAGTTTAGCCTTGCTGCTCGCGCCACGTTACCTAGAGGGTGAGTAGGGGTTATCTTGGCGTGTAACTCCCTTGCCCTGACTTGGGTGTGGTGGTCTCTGACTGACTTTGGCGAAAGCCCTGGCCAGCCAGGGATCCCATTTCCAACACTTGGTAATCATTGACTGCTTAAATAAGAGCATGCTCGGCCTCAGCTTTGTTGTGGCTGCCGTCCTGCGAGGCCGCTCTTGGCTGCCTCAGCAGAGAAAAACCCCACTGTGACTGCACAGAAGTCTCAAAGTGGAACCAGGGCTCCAGAAGCACAGGTCCTGTCAGCAAGATCCCACCGGGGGAGAGAGCGATGCAGGTGGGAAAAAGCAGCGGTGCGCCCCGGTAAGCGGGGGAGCTCCAAAAGACAGCTCCTCCCTCCATGGCAGTTAACTTCGCCCCTGCAAGGTACATCAGAGATCTTAATGCAATGATTAGGTGGATTTAAGCATCCGCTTTGGGATGTAAAGTGTACAACGGGATGCATGGGAGTTTTTTCACTGGGTTCACCCGGATATTTATAAGTCTTACAGTTATAAGACAACCTACTTCATTAGCATGTTGAGATCATAAAGTGGAGGGAACGTGATCAAACAAATCAGACATTGACCGAGATGAATCTTCCACAATGCCATCAACTTCACATGAATACGTTAGTTTTCACTCCAAACTGACAAGACAAAATTGTCATTTTCTGCTCGTACATTGAAATAGATATCATTGCTGGTAGGGCATCTAATACATTTCAATTTCCCTACAAGATTTGTCACTAGAAGGTTAAAAGGTGATGATGGGTTTAGCAGAAAGGTTGGTGATAGGAATTAAAGAGATAGACACATAGACCGCAAATGCAGTGAAAAATAGATTTGTTTGACATAGCAACTTTATCAGTCATTGTGCCAGAAAGTGGGTTTGAGGAAAATGTTGAGGTTTTCAATGCAGACCTACTATCACCAGAATCAATTAGATCTAAGGTGGGTTGCAATTAATGACACATGGTACACATGGCCCCTCCTGATCTACAGGCATTAAAACATTTGCAGAGCAGTCAGCTCCCCTTAGGCCATCCTAAAATCTAGTGCAAAAACAACAATTGATGGACAGAATGCAGAACAATTTCATACATTCACCCCAGTACAGAGATCTGGGCCTAAATCCATTGCTTTTTTGCACTCCACACCACCCCAGGTCAGACATGGCCATATGCAAATCAGCCTTGACCCTGTACCTCATGGGAACAGTCCAGCCCGAACTGCCAAGCCATGTCTTTCTCGGACCGGAATCAAGCATCCGAGGACCGGTTTCTGGCTATCAGCCTTCATCAGCCTGGATAGATTGACTCCAGTGGTGTGGAGAGCATGGGACTCACGTCTGAGCATACCCATCCCACTCGGGGTGACAAATGCAAAACAACAATTGATGGACAGAATGCAAAACAATGTCATACATTCATCCCAGTACAGAGATCTGGGCCTAAATCCATCGTTTTTTTGCACTCCACACCACCCTAGGTCAGACATGGCCATATACAAATCAGTCTTGACCCTGTGCCTCATGGGAACAGTCCAGCCCGAACTGCCAAGCCATGTCTTTCCTGGACCGGAATCAAGCATCCAAGGACAGGTTTCTGGCTATCAGCCTTCATCAGCCTGGATAGCTTGACTCCAGTGGTGTGGAGAGCATGGGACTCACGTCTGAGCATACCCATCCCACTCGGGGTGACAAATGTAAAAACAACAATTGATGGACAGAATGCAGAACAATGTCATACATTCACCCCAGTACAGAGATCTGGGCCTAAATCCATCGTTTTTTTGCACTCCACACCACCCCAGGTCAGACATGGCCATATGCAAATCAGCCTTGACCCTGTGCCTCATGGGAACAGTCAAGCCCGAACTGCCAAGCCATGTCTTTCCTGGACCGGAATCAAGTATCCAAGGACCTGTTTCTGGCAATCAGCCTTCATCAGCCTGGATAGCTTGACTCCAGTGGTGTGGAGAGCATGGGACTCACGTCTGAGCATACCCATCCCACTCGGGGTGACAAATGCAAAAACAACAATTGATGGACAGAATGCAGAACAATGTCATACATTCACCCCAGTACAGAGATCTGGGCCTAAATCCATCGTTTTTTTGCACTCCACACCACCCTAGGTCAGACATGGCCATATACAAATCAGTCTTGACCCTGTGCCTCATGGGAACAGTCCAGCCCGAACTGCCAAGCCATGTCTTTCCTGGACCGGAATCAAGCATCCAAGGACCGGTTTCTGGCTATCAGCCTTCATCAGCCTGGATAGCTTGACTCCAGTGGTGTGGAGAGCATGGGACTCACGTCTGAGCATACCCATCCCACTCGGGGTGACAAATGTAAAAACAACAATTGATGGACAGAATGCAGAACAATGTCATACATTCACCCCAGTACAGAGATCTGGGCCTAAATCCATCGTTTTTTTGCACTCCACACCACCCCAGGTCAGACATGGCCATATGCAAATCAGCCTTGACCCTCTGCCTCATGGGAACAGTCCAGCCCGAACTGCCAAGCCATGTCTTTCCTGGACCGGAATCAAGCATCCAAGGACCTGTTTCTGGCAATCAGCCTTCATCAGCCTGGATAGCTTGACTCCAGTGGTGTGTAGAGCATGGGACTCACGTCTGAGCATACCCATCCCACTCGGGGTGACAAATGCAAAAACAACAATTGATGGACAGAATGCAGAACAACGTCATACATTCACCCCAGTACAGAGATCTGGGCCTAAATCCATCGTTTTTTTGCACTCCACACCACCCCAAGTCAGACATGGCCATATGCAAATCAGCCTTGACCCTGTGCCTCATGGGCACAGTCCAGCCCAAACTGCCAAGCCATGTCTTTCCTGGACCGGAATCAAGCATCCAAGGACCGGTTTCTGGCTATCAGCCTTCATCAGCCTGGATAGCTTGACTCCAGTGGTGTGGAGAGCATGGGACTCACGTCTGAGCATATCCATCCCACTTGGGATGACAAATGCAAAAACAACAATTGATGGACAGAATGCAGAACAATGACATACATTCACCCCAGTACAGAGATCTGGGCCTAAATCGATCGTTTTTTTGCACTCCACACCACCCCAGGTCAGACATGGCCATATGCATATCAGCCTTGACCCTGTGCCTCATGGGAACAGTCCAGCCCGAACTGCCAAGCCATGTCTTTCCTGGACCGGAATCAAGCATCCAAAGACCGGTTTCTGGCTATCAGCCTTCATCAGCCTGGATAGCTTGACTCCAGTGGTGTGGAGAGCATGGGACTCACGTCTGTGCATACCCATCCCACTCGGGGTGACAAATGCAAAAACAACAATTGATGGACAGAATGCAGAACAATGTCATACATTCACCCCAGTACAGAGATCTGGGCCTAAATCCATCGTTTTTTTGCACTCCACACCACCCCAGGTCAGACATGGCCTTATGCAAATCAGCCTTGACCTTGTGCCTCATGGGAACAGTCCAGCCCGAAGTGCCAAGCCATGTCTTTCCTGGACCGGAATCAAGCATCCAAGGACCGTTTTCTGGCTATCAGTCTTCATCAGCCTGGATAGCTTGACTCCAGTGGTGTGGAGAGCATGGGACTCACGTCTGAGCATACCCATCCCACTCGGGGTGACAAATGCAAAAACAACAATTGATGGACAGAATGCAGAACAATGTCATACATTCACCCAAGTACAGAGATCTGGGCCTAAATCCATCGTTTTTTTGCACTCCACACCACCCCAGGTCAGACATGGCCATATGCAAATCAGCCTTGACCCTGTGCCTCATGGGAACAGTCCAGCCCGAACCAAAAGCCATGTCTTTCCTGGACCAGAATCAAGCATCCAAGGACCGGTTTCTGGCTATCAGCCTTCATCAGCCTGGATAACTTGACTCCAGTGGTGTGGAGAGCATGGGACTCACATCTGAGCATACCCATCCCACTCGGGGTGACAAATGCAAAAACAACAATCGATGGACAGAATCCAGAACAATGTCATACATTCACCCCAGTACAGAGATCTGGGCCTAAATCCATAGTTTTTTTGCACTCCACACCACCCCAGGTCAGACATGGCCATATGCAAATCAGCCTTGACCCTGTGCCTCATGGGAACAGTCAAGCCCGAACTACCAAGCCATGTCTTTCCTGGACCGGAATCAAGCATCCAAGGACCGGTTTCTGGCTATCAGCCTTCATCAGCCTGGATAGCTTGACTCCAGTGGTGTGGAGAGCATAGGACTCACATCTGAGCATACACATCCCACTCGGGGTGACAAATGCAAAAACAACAATTGATGAACAGAATGAAGAACAATGTTATACATTCACCCCAGTACAGAGGGTGAATGTATGACATTGTTCTGCAACTGTCCATCAATTGTTGTTTTTGCAATTGTCACCCGAGTGGCATGGGTATGCTCAGACGTGAGTCCCATGCTCTCCACACCACTGGAGTCAAGCTATGCAGGCTGATGACGGCTGATAGCCAGAAACCGGTCCTTGGATGCTTGATTCCGGTCCAGGAAAGGCATGGCTTGGCAGTTCGGGCTGGACTGTTCCCATGAGGCACAGGGTCAAGGCTGATTTGCATATGGCCATGTCTGACCTGGGGTGGTGTGGAGTGCAAAAAAACAATGGATTTAGGCCCAGATCTCTGTACTGGGGTGAATGTATGACATTGTTCTGCATTCTGTCCATCAATTGTTGTTTTTCCATTTGTCACCCCGAGTGGGATGGGTATGCTCAGACGTGAGTCCCATGCTCTCCACACCACTGGAGTCAAGCTATCCAGGCTGATGAAGGCTGATAGCCAGAAACTGGTCCTTGGATGCTTGATTGCGGTCCAGGGAAGACATGGCTTGGCAGTTCGGGCTGGACTGTTCCCATGAGGCACATGGTCAAGGCTGATTTGCATATGGCCATGTCTGACCTGGGGTGGTGTGGAGTGCAAAAAAACGATGGATTTAGGCCCCGATCTCTGTACTGGGGTGAATGTATGACATTGTTCTGCATTCTGTCAATCAATTGTTGTTTTTGCATTTGTCACCCCGAGTGGTGTGTCCCATGCTCTCCACACCACTGGAGTCAAGCTATCCAGGCTGATGACGGCTGATAGCCAGAAACCGGTCCTTGGATGCTTGATTCCGGTCCAGGAAAGACATGGCTTGGCAGTTCGGGCTGGACTGTTCCCATGAGGCACAGGGTCAAGGCTGATTTGCATATGGCCATGTCTTACCTGGGGTGGTGTGGAGTGCAAAAAAACGATGGATTTAGGCCCAGATCTCTGTACTGGGGTGAATGTATGACATTGTTCTGCATTCTGTCCATCAATTGGTGTTTTTGCAATTGTCACCCCGAGTGGGATGAGTATGCTCAGACGTGAGTCCCATGCTCTCCACACCACTGGAGTCAAGCTATCCAGGCTGATAACGGCTAATACCCAGAAACCGGTCCTTGGATGCTTGATTCCAGTCCAGGAAAGACATGGCTTGGCAGTTCGGGCTGGACTGCTCCCATGAGGCACAGGGTCAAGGCTGATTTACATATGGCCATGTCTGACCTGGGGTGGTGTGGAGTGCAAAAAAACTATGGATTTAGGCCCAGATCTCTGTACTGGGGTGAATGTATGACATTGTTCTGCATTCTGTCCATCAATTGTTGTTTTTTCAATTGTCACCCCGAGTGGGATGGGTATGCTCAGACGTGAGTCCCATGCTCTCCACACCACGGGAGTCAAGCTATCCAGTCTGATGACGGCTGATAACCAGAAACCGGTCCTTGGATGCTTGATTCCGGTCCAGGAAAGACATGGCTTGGCAGTTCGGGCTGGACTGTTCCCATGAGGCACAGGGTCAAGGCTGATTTGCATATGGCCATGTCTGACCTGGGGTGGTGTGGAGTGCAAAAAAACGATGGATTTAGGCCCAGATCTCTGTACTTGAGTGAATGTATGACATTGTTCTGCATTCTGTCCATCAATTGTTTTTGCATTTGTCACCCCGAGTGGTGAGTCCCATGCTCTCCACACCACTGGAGTCAAGCTATCCAGGCTGATGACAGCTGATAGCCAGAAACCGGTCCTTGGCTGCTTGATTCCGGTCCAGGAAAGACATGGCTTGGCAGTTCGGGCTGGACTGTTCCCATGAGGCACAGGGTCAAGGCTGATTTGCATATGGCCATGTCTGACCTGGGGTGGTGTGGAGTGCAAAAAAACGATGGATTTAGGCCCAGATCTCTGTACTGGGGTGAATGTATGACATTGTTCTGCATTCTCTCCATCAATTGTTGTCTTTGCAATTGTCACCCGAGTGGGATGGGTATGCTCAGACGTGAGTCCCATGCTCTCCACACCACTGGAGTCAAGCTATCCAGGCTGATGACGGCTGATAACCAGAAACCGGTCCTTGGATGCTAGATTTCGGTCCAGGAAAGACATGGCTTGGCAGTTCGGGCTGGACTGTTCCCATGAGGCACAGGGTCAAGGCTGATTTGCATATGGCCATGTCTGACCTGGGGTGGTGTGGAGTGCAAAAAAACGATGGATTTAGGCCCAGATCTCTGTACTGGGGTGAATGTATGACATTGTTCTGCATTCTGTCCATCAGTTGTTGTTTTTAAATTTGTCACCCGAGTGGGATGGGTATGCTCAGACGTGAGTCCCATGCTCTCCACACCCTTGGAGTCAAGCTATCCAGGCTGATGACGGCTGATAGGCAGAAACCGGTCCTTGGATGCTTGATTCCGGTCCAGGAAAGACATGGCTTGGCAGTTCGGGCTGGACTGTTCCCATGAGGCACAGGGTCAAGGCTGATTTGCATATGGCCATGTCTGACCTGGGGTGGTGTGGAGTGCAAAAAAACGATGGATTTAGGCCCAGATCTCTGTACTGGGGTGAATGTATGACATTGTTCTGCATTCTGTCCATCAATTGTTGTTTTTTCATTTGTCCTAAAATCTAGGGCATCGATTTTGTGGAATCTCGCTGAATTTGGGTTGTTTGGGTTGATCTTGTGGATTTTGAGGCATGTTTTGACAATAGCATTTACAGTGCCCCAACTGTCCACAACAGAAACATAGGGATCCACCAGGTGATGCAGAATCTGACCCCATCTGGATATTCCTCCTCCCTGCCCACCATGGTCATTTTGCCTTCCTGTTTCTCTCTCGCCTCTCCCTCTGACTGTTTGTTGGAAATATTGTATTTGTAAACACATTAGGGGGTCAATTAGGATGGCGGATCCTTGCCCGTCCGCCACCTATTTCCCCCCACCATATTACAATGGCGGGGGGACGTGGCGGACGGGAAGACCGTCCGCCGCATTTCCGCCATGGTAGCCTTGCGACCGCGGCGGAAAAGCTCTAATATGGTGGCGGTGTCTATCAGACACCGCCAGCCATATTAGGATGTGCTGTGGGATATGCATTTCCGTGGCGGCAATGCCGCCACGAAAAGGCATACGGTCTGTGCATTGGGGGCCCGTTGCGGGCCGCCAGGGTGAAGGGGTGGTGGGGGGTGCACATGGGGGGTACCATAGGTACCCCCCTGAAGTTGCATGCACAATGCGGCAGGCACCGCGCGGTGCCGGTCGCTTTGTGCATGCAAATGCACAGGATGCATTTTTAACTTTGCGGCGGGTGCTGCTTAAAGCAGCACCCGCCGCAATGTTAAATATATGGGATGTGACCGCCAGGGTGGTGGTCACATCCTAATTCCAACGGAGGGACCGCCGCTGCCCTTGCGGACGGTCCCTCCACCTCGGGGGTGGCGGACGGACGCAGGTCCGTCCGCCATCATAATCGACCCCTAGGTTAGGTTCAGAGCAGTTTTTTTTTTCTTTTTTGTACAGCATGATTTAGAAGAAAATTAATTCAGAAAGAACTTTGGTTTGCTATCATACGTAAAGGTATGCTGTTGCTTCTGCACCTTGGGTAATATCACTTGAGCTAATGATGCTCCAACAGCTTCTTCAGCAGTTTACACTAGCAATACAGAATAACATCTTTCAAAGGATCAAGATAATCATCAGGAGAGTCAACTTTTTCTGTTTACAATTATTCATTTTGGACTAGGTGATTGTCACTGGACATACATCAATAACAGCACCCAATAGCTCATTACTAGCAGCAATGACAGCAGATACATCACCAGGTCCCCTGCGGCCCGTCCCCCTCGCTCGCCCATTCGTCCTCCCACCCGCCTCCCAGCTGCTCCTCTCTCCCATCTCCCTTTCTTAATGGCGCCCGCTGCGTGGTACAGAGAACGACCCTCAACACTGTCTTCAGGCAGGTCGCTCCCCATGTCGCACAGCTCCACCTTACTGTGCCCGTGTCCCACTCACGCTGCTGCCGCGAGTTCGTGCCTCCTGTGCCTGCTCTCTTGTTTTTCCGTAAATTGCCCGTTCTTCTTGTCTGCTGCTACTTTCTACTCTGTCTGCCTTTTTATGCCCTCCTTTCTTCCCTGTAGCTGTCTGGTTGCATTTTTTGGTATTTTGCCTCTTCCCCTTCCCGCTGCTGCGTCCCTTGCGGCCCCGCCTCCCTCGCTTGACAATTCATCCTCCCACCCGCCTCCCAGCTGCTCCTCCCTCCCACCTCCCCATCTTAATGTCGGCCGCGCGCAGCGGGCGCGCCTAAGGCAAGCACGTCCACGCCTGGACCACGCCCTGACCAGACCCCCTTGCCACCGTGAGCGCCATGACGCCCGAAGCCACTACGACGCCAACATTCTCCACAAACTCAACACCAGCTGATCATCCACCTGCTTCCAGGCCACCCCAAAGCTCACCCACGGACCTTTCTCCTGCCGTAGCTGCAGCTTCACCAGCCACCAAACACCGGCACGCCCTGCCCCTCCCACCAGGGCACTTAACAACCATCTCAGATTCATACTACTCAACACCCGCTAGGCACGCCATCGAACTCTGGGACCTACATCCCGGACAGCTACAAGATCACTCGCAGGGACTGCACTAACAAACCAGGAGGAGGAATCGCCATCGTCCACAGGAATGCTCTCAGAATTTCGATCAGCACCAAAGACACCCTCAGCACTGCTGAACACCTGCACTTCCAGATCCACATCGATCCCAACACCACCCTCAGAGGAACCCTCTTCTACAGACCCCCAACCACAGTTCAGCAACACCATCACCGACCTCGTCAGTACGCACGCCCTTACATCCACAGACTACATCCTCCTCGGAGACCTGAACTTCCACCTCAAAAACTCAAACGACAGCAACTCCGCCACCCTGCTTGACAACCTTGCTAACCTTGGACTCAAACAGCTCATCACGACACCCACCCACTCCACCGGACACACGCTCAAACCCATCTTTTCCGCCACGTCACCTTCAGCCACACCATCAAACTCCACTGAACCGACCACCGCTGCGTCCACTTCTCTTTCGAGAAACCCACCATGCACAACCACCCACAACGAATCCCCTACTGCAGCTGGAACAAGGTCACCGATGACCAGATAATCACTACCCACACCCGAGACTCATCAACCGACCCCACTGACACCGACACAGCCGCCCACAACTTTAGGCAATAGATTGACGGCTGCCCGATCAAGAAACCCTCAAACAGACGCACCGAAAAGAAGGGCCATCTGGTTCACCACCGACCTCCAAGCATCCAAGCAGACTTGCCGAAGACTCAAGAAGAAGTGGCGCCACAACAGACACCGGACAACCACGCTGCCCTCAGGAACGCCAGCAGCAACTCATTCGAACCCCCAAAAGGACCTCCTTCAAGGAACGCAGCAATAGCAATGCCCACAACAGCAAAGAGCTCTTCAATATCGTGAAAGAACTCGCCAACCCCAGCTCTAGCTCTAATGACATCCCGCCGTCGCTAGACCTCCGCGATGCTCTAACCACCTTCTTACACCACAAGATCGCAGACATCCACGCCAGCTTCAACACCCAGACCTCCCAGACAACCGCCACACTTCAGACCCTCCACCCCACAACTACACTGGCCTCCTGCTCACATGGAACCACCTTAACGACGATGACACCATCAAAATCATGAACACCATCCACTCCGGCTCACCATCAGACCCCTGCCCTCACCACATTTTTAACATAGCAAGATCCATCATCGCACCCGAACTCCGGAAGATCATCAACAGCTCCTTCGAGACCGCCACCTTCCCGGAGAGCTGGAAACACACCGAGATCAACGCCCTACTCAAGAAACCCAAGGCGGACCCAAAGGACCTCAAGCACTTCCGGCACATCTCCCTGCTTCGGTTTCTGGCAAAAGTAATCGGGAAGATGGTCAACATGCAACTGACCCGCTTCCTTGAAGAGAACATCATCCTGGATGCATCCCAATCCGGATTCTGCAGCAACCACGGCGCCGAAACCGCCCTCATTGCCGCCACTGACGACATCAGGACCCTGTTGGGCAACGGCGAAACCGCGGCCCTCATCCTCCTGGACCTCTTGGCCGCCTTCAACACCGTCTGCCACCACACCCTATGCACATGCCTCCATGACGCAGGGATCCACAACAAAGCCCTGGACTGGACCACCTCCTTCCTCACCGGCAGAACCCAGAGAGTCCGCCTCCCCCATTCCGATCAGAAGCCACTAAGATCACCTGCAGTGTACCCCAAGGATCATCCCTCAGCCCTAACACTTTTTAACATCTACATGGCACCGCTCGCCAACATCGTCCAATCGTACGGCCTCAACATCATCTCATATGCCGATGACACCCAGCTAATCATCTCCCTCACCAAGGACCCCTCCACCGCCAAAACCAACCTCCATGAAGGAATGAAAGCCGTCGCAGAATGGATGAAGAACAGTCGCCTGAAACTGAACCCTGACAAGACGGAGGTCCTCATCCTCAGCTCCAACCCCTCTGCCTGGGACGAGTCCTGGTGGCCGGCCACGCTGGAAGCTGCACCGACACCCACCAACCACGCACGCAACCTGCGGTTCATCCTGGACTCAACACTATCAATGACCCAGCAAGTGAACGCCGTCTTCTCCTCATGCTTCAACACCCTCCGCATGCTTCGCAAGATCTACGGATGTATCCCCACCGGAACCAGAAGAACGGTCACCCAAGCCCTGGCAGGCTAAACTACAGCAACACCCTCTACGCAGGAACCACGGCCAAACTCCAGAGAAGACTCCAACGCATACAGAACACCTCTGCACGCCTTATCCTCGACATCCCCCGCCACAGCCACATCACTCCCCGTCAACAAGAAGATCAACTTCAAGTTCCTCACCCAGGCTTAAAAAGCACTCCACAACACCGGACCGACATACCTCAACAAACTACTCACCTTCTACACCCCGAACCGCCAGCTTCGCTCCGCTGACCTCACCCTCGTCACCGTTCCACTCATCTACCGAACAACCACCGGAGGCAGATCATTCTCCCTCCTCGCTGCCAAGACATGGAACACCCTCCCCATCCACCTGCGACAGACCCAGGACCTGCTGACCTTCAGGAGACTTCTCAAGACCTGGTTGTTCAAACAGTAGCAGCACCCCCACCCCTCTCAGCACCTTGAGACCCTTATGGGTGAATAGTGCACTCTACAAATATATGATTGCTTGATCGATTGATTGACCAGGTGCTTGTTGTGGCCAACTAGCTTTCTTTAATAACCAACTTTTCATGTCATTTTCCATGATAATGTGTAACAGTTAGCTGTCATCTGCCCAGTTGTGTTTATAACACGCAAATACAGTTTGCAATTCTTCATGTAACATTTAAGGCTTGTTGCGTATATTGAGGAAATGGTATTTGGTATTCATGATGTAAGCCAGGGAGCAGGGGGCATTAGCAGTGACTAAGCTCCCTAGCCCAGATCCTGGATATTCTTGAAGAATAAGAAGGGTGTCAGGTTGGGTATGGACAATGCTATTGGGATGGTCACCGTGTTTCCTACTATCTGATTCAGAAGGCCACTCTAGTTGGGTTGCATGATGGAACAATGCATGTGGTTACCACGCATGCCTTTACAATGTGGTGGCTACAACACGGGTACTGTTATCACTCATTACCTTTACAAGCAGGATGTTACAATGATTATGCCTTTACCACGCATGCCTTTACTATGAATTTCATGGTAAAGGCAAAAATGGTAAAGGAATATGCAAGGTAAAGGGTGTTCCCTAAAAACAAAAAACACCTCTCTCCCAGTCCTGAGCCCTAAAACCGACTCCTGGTGCAACTCCCCCTGGAACCAAGCCTTTAAAAGAAATAAAGCCTAGCCCTGAGCCCTAAACCTGGTTCCCTGCGCTGCCCTGCTTCACTTTGCGCTCCCAAACCCAATCCATCTACAAACCGACTCCCGATTCCAATCAGGCCCTGAGCACTAAAACCGGGCCCTAGTGCGGCACCAACCCTAAACCCCCATCCCCACCCCAACCCTGGGCCCTACAACCAACTCCTGATATCAATATCAGCCCTAAAACGCCCTTGTGTGCATTCCCCCATACATTTGGCAGGAAAAGGAGGGACAACGCCATACTGACGTGCAGGTCTTTTTTTTTTCTAAGAGAAACTAGAAGACTGGCATCTATCCCTTCACCGGTTTCTTCCAGGTCGCAGCTGAATGAGGTAAGGACGCTGATTACCGTTACCACACATATGCCATGCCTTTACCGTTCATACTTTTACAATGTAATTCGTTGTGAAGACGTGTGGTAAAGGCATAATTGTTCTAAAATCACATGTGGTAAAGGTGATGCGTTGTAAGTGATCATTGTAAATGTAGGGGGTAGGTTGCTAGTTGGAAGCACCCCTCCAGTCTCACCGCAAAACTGGCCCCCAGTAACAAAAACGTCCCGAGCGGTTAAAAACACCCGGTGCCCTCTACGGCCAGTCCGGCCCTGTTGGGGGCTCTAGACACTTCTTGCACTCCTTACTCGGCAACCTTCTACAGCCTCCTGCTCTGTGCCATGGATTACACACACATATAATTCCTGCTGTCTCGGGACTTCCCCACCCCATATTGTAGTGTAGTTCCTATATTCCCAATAGGCTCTGCACATTAGAATAATATATCCTATAGTTTAGATATAGGACTGAGGTTGACTGGGTCTCTATCGAATGTATTAAACTTAATAGTGAGTGTGCCAGATAACTCAGAGGTCACTAGAAACTTTCTCGAATACACAAGAAGGGATTCGTTTCGGACAACCGCATGAACATGACAACTTTGTTTCCTATGAATAAGAATTGCATCTCTAGAGTCGCGGAAACAATTGATAAATATTTCACTCAGTCAATCATGCATGCTTCGTTTCAACAGAGGTGTAGAGAACTAGAGAGACGGGCATTTTCAATAAAAGGTTTTATTGAACAGTTTTCTTTCTCATGCAAATAAAGTGAACTGCTACAATCGTAATGCAGGCTGCTAAGTATAATGCGTACAGCGAGAATAGTATTATAAACTAATACAGTAAAAGGATTGTATGGTTTCTAAGCCATATAAAAATACATACATAAATACACAGGCTAAAATACTCAACTAGTGCTTCTGAAATACGCCTACCCCAATGTACCTAACCTAAGTCTAGTACGCGGGAGGGAGTAAGTATTGTGTAGCATAGGTTTGGTTTTCTTTGCCAAGAATCTATCCAAAATTTCTCTTAGGTTCTAATCAGCACCATACCTTTAGTTTAGAATAAAGGAGGTCTGGTATTTCTGTCTCGGGACTCGATTTCCCAACACCCCACAAGGGATGGTTGGAAACACTGGAGCTGGATTCTCAGCAAGAGAAAGAACAGCTTCTCGATCAGTGTGTCAGCTGGAAGGTCAGCTTCCTTCGGCACTTGCTGTAGCGTGCTGCGTCAGGCAAGTAGATAGTCGAGCTGCTCCAAACCCCCGTGTCTTGCAAGAGCAAGTGAAGGCATATTTATACCTTGAAGGTGCCCAGTTTGACATAATGTCGTGCATAATAACATCAGAAAAGAACCCCGAGGGAATAGTAGTTCTTTGAAAAGTCCATGAGTTCTTGGACAAATCAATATTCAAGCAAGGGGAGGTCCCTGACTGCTTAAGCTGATTTTCCAAGAAATCGTTGTAAAGTAAAGTAAAGTAAAATATTTTATTGTATGTGGTTAATTAAAACCTTTACAAAATTTGCAAAGAGAATATTACATAAAATCATTAGAATGAAAGATAAATGAAAACCTACATTTACTCTTTGTTTTAAAAGGGAAGACTGAAAAAAAAAATAAAGCAATTTGACATTTGCTGAAATCAGAGTCTTTTGTAATCTTTAGTCCTTTGATTTGGTACCATTGTTCGCCATTTTTTCCGTTGTGACGTTTTGGTACGGGGGGAAGTAGCCATGCCTGTATTTGGACTGCATGGGCTATGTCTAAATAAGGGATTGATTTATATGCCTATATTAGGGCAATGTGAATTGTACCTATATAAGGGCATGAATCGGGAAAACACATTTCGGATCCTAAAACGCCATACAACACCCACTCCACTTTATTATGTACGGCATTACTAAGTTTTATGCACATAAAACTATCTAAAGCATGATGTGTTAAAACCCCACCCAGAATTTTAAAAAAATGCATTCGAAATGTTCTACACGAAAAATGGCCTTTGTGCTGTACGGATATTAAAAGCAATGTTTTCATTCAACGCATATAGTATGACATTGGAAATGCTATCCGAATGAATCAGTAAAATACATTTATGAAATGGCTCTTAAATACAGAAGAAAAAAGGTTGAGACTATTCCATGACATCATTTATAATTCGTTTTGTTGTGGACAAGGTCAAATATTGTCTCTTGGAAGTATTCAAAGAATTCTTGTTCTCTAGGAATATTTCTGCTTTAAGCAGATTACTTTGTGCCCAAAAAAATAAGTTCAATTTTTGGAAAAAAGTCAAATCGTAGAAAAATAGAGTCCCACAGAACACTGGGTGCAAACTTCAAAAGTCAGTCTCATTGTTTGGAGAAAACATCAAATCTTCTAAGCTGGTAAAGAATTTGTCTACTACTGTGGGTGAAAGTCGTTAAGCAGATCAACCGCACATAGATGAGAAGCATCGCCGTCAGCGTCAGCCGCATTAGCAATGTTCGAAGTAGATGGTACCTGTGTGCCTGTTGCACCACGTATCTCACCGTCAGCATGTTGCGTCTGTGAGATCTCAACGAATGCCATCATCAGGATCGGTAGCCGCTGGGGACAACACAGTGCATGAGCCATTACCTGTCCAAGCAAGGTATCAACATTCGTTGGCAGGGCTGATGGGAGTGTCAGACAGATGTCTAATACGCGTTCTTCTCCACATAGCAGGCATCGTAGAACAAGTAAGATGCAATCTTGCCAGATTGGTTGACTGGGTCTCTATCGAATGTATTAAACTTAATAGTGAGTGTGCCAGATAACTCAGAGGTCACTAGAAACTTTCTCGAATACACAAGAAGGGATTAGTTTCGGACAACCGCATGAACATGACAACTTTGTTTCCGATGAATAAGAATTGCATCTCTAGAGTCGCGGAAACAATTGATAAATATTTCACTCAGTCAATCATGCATGCTTCGTTTCAACAGAGGTGTAGAGAACTAGAGAGACGGGCATTTTCAATAGAAGGTTTTATTGAACAGTTTTCTTTCTCATGCAAGTAAAGTGAACTGCTACAATCGTAATGCAGGCTGCAAAGTATAATGCGTACAGCGAGAATAGTATTATAAAATAATACAGTAAAAGGATTGTATGGTTTCTAAGCCATATAAAAATACATACATAAATGCACAGGCTAAAATACTCAACTAGTGCTTCTGAAATACGCCTACCCCAATGTACCTAACCTAAGTCTAGTACGCGGGAGGGAGTAAGTATTGTGTAGCATAGGTTTGGTTTTCTTTGCCAAGAATCTATCCAAAATTTCTCTTAGGTTCTAATCAGCACCATACCTTTAGTTTAGAATAAAGGAGGTCTGGTATTTCTGTCTCGGGACTCGATTTCCCAACACCCCACAAGGGGAGGTTGGAAACACTGGAGCTGGAATCTCAGCAAGAGAAAGGACAGCTTCTCGAACAGTGTGTCAGCTGGAAGGTCAGCTTCCTTCGGCACTTGCTGTAGCGAGCTGCGTCAGGCAAGTAGATAGTCGAGCTGCTCCAAACCCCCGTGTCTTGCTAGAGCAAGTGAAGGCATATTTATACCTTGAAGGTGCCTAGTTTGACATAAAGTCGTGCATAATAATGTCAGAAAAGAACCCCGAGGGAATAGTAGTTCTTTGAAAAGTCCATGAGTTCTTGGACAAATCAATATTCAAGCAAGGGGAGGTCCCTGACTGCTTAAGCTGATTTTCCAAGAAATCGTTGTGACGTTTTGGTATGGGGGATGTAGCCATGCCTGTATTTGGACTGCATGGGCTATGTCTAAATAAGGGATTGATTTCTATGCCTATATTAGGGCAATGTGAATTGTACCTATATAAGGGCATGAATCGGGAAAACTCACTTCGGATCCTAAAACGCCATACAACACCCACTCCACTTCATTATGTACGGCATTACTAAGTTTTATGCACATAAAACTATCTAAAGCATGATGTGTTAAAACCCCACCCAGAATTTTAAAAAAATGCATTCTAAATGTTCTACACGAAAAATGGCCTTTGTGCTGTACGAATATTAAAAGCAATGCTTTCATTCAAAGCATATAGTATGTCATTGGAAATGCTATCCGAATGAATCAGTAAAATACATTTATGAAATGGCTCCTAAATACAGACGAAAAAAGGTTGAGACTATTCCATGACATCATTTATAATTTGTTTTGTTGTGGACAAGGTCAAATATTGTCTCTTGGAAGTATTCAAAGAATTCTTGTTCTCTAGGAATATTTCTGCTTTAAGCAGATTACTTTGTGCCCAAAAAAAAAAAGTTCAATTTTGGGGAAAAAGTCAAATCGTAGAAAAATAGAGTCCCACAGAACACTGGGTGCAAACTTCAAAAGTCAGTCTCATTGTTTGGAGAAAACATCAAATCTTCTAAGCTGGTAAAGAATTTGTCTACTACTGTGGGTGAAAGTCGTTAAGCAGATCAATCGCACATAGATGAGAAGCATCGCCGTCAGCGCCAGCCGCATTAGCAATGTTCGAAGTAGATGGTACCTGTGTGCCTGTTGCACCACGTATCTCACCGTCAGCATGTTGCGTCTGTGAGATCTCAACGAATGCCATCATCAGTATTGGTAGCCGCTGGGGACAACACAGTGCATGAGCCATTACCTGTCCAAGCAAGGTATCAACATTCGTTGGCAGGGCTGATGGGAGTGTCAGACAGATGTCTAATACGCGTTCTTCTCCACATAGCAGGCATCGTAGAACAAGCAAGATGCAATCTTGCCAGATTGGTCGGAAGGATAGAAACCACGTGGTATTCCGATCTCTTAAACGAGCCAAGCCCAGAATCTGGATCATGCGCTCACGACACTTCATTGCCAGGAGAGTGTTCTCTAAGGTAATCTGAGTGTCGCTGGTGACTTGACTTGCCATATCGGAGCAGAAGGAACAAAATTAGTATTCCTGCAACGAGTCCCAAAATGAGAGGCAGGTCCCCGATCACAGAGTGCAGAAGTTTGGTAATATGCAGAGGACTGCTTCAAAAGGTGCTAACAGTCCCGAAAAAACTGTCTTAAATACATGTACAATACCACTGGTATCAGATATGTTTAAGATACGACCTAACATTTCTGCGAAATGTATAGGGCAGTTTATCGATAAAAGGGCATGTATCTCTGCAGAAGACCTTGCAACTTGCAGTTCATATGTCTCTTTGGACGAGGTCAGTGGCACAGTCTTTTGTAAAAGAATGGCTTTCATTCTGCTTTAAGTATCAATTCGTATAGAAGAGATGTTCAGTGAAGGCTATAACGGAGAATCCCCGTCTGTCTTGGTTTTAGGAAACAATACTTGCATACAGCAAGTGACCCTGGCTGACACAGTTATGAGATGGGCTATTCCTGGCAACATGCCACAGCAGCTGTGATCATTCAACATAATATAGCTTCCATTAGAAAGCTGCCTAAAAATTAGATCTATCACTGCAGCTGGAGAACCTTGCAGGTGGCAGGATAAGTTGGTCGAAGAACCATTGCAGGCCCGTGTAAGTTAATACCCTACATAAAAGTGTACCGCTCAGTGCGCTTTTGCAGTTTGTACCACTAATAAATACTTGTCTTCCCCCACTCCATCATCTGTGTGTATATGGTAAATCCCAGGTTGACTTGATGTATTCTTTACCCAACCTTTCATATACACCAGCTGGTAGATGTTTCAAACAATACTGAAAATGGCAAATTGTGACAGGCAGAGTGATTGTTCCGTGTATTATCCATTCTGTTGCAGGTGTTTCCGAAACAGTTAATGGTAATCTTTCCAGTTTCTCAATGCTCAGCACCGTATAGTCTGCTCCTCTTTGTGCCAAAGTGATTTGTTTATCTGTAAGGTTAAATACAGAAAACATGGTGTTGATTAGACGCCAAGGCACAGAGCCAGAATGAAGATTTTGCAACATCCAGTCTAAAAGCATTATAGAACGCAATTGTGACTGTCCATGCTGTAACATGAGCAGGTCCTATGGCAGAGGATACTATGCTGTCCAAAGAATAAATTCTGGATGACAGAGTCGTTAACCCATTGTCAACTACAGAGAGAGATTTCTCTAAATTAATACGATCAATTTCCCGTATTCGTTCTGCAGTCTCTGCTTGAGTCGTTTTCCATGCTTTATTATACATGGCTTATATACCAGCGTATGTAAAACGTTTATGACCCGGTTTTTAGGTCTTTGTAAGAAGTCCCTTGAATAAACGCCATCTTTAAGTAAAGTGTTGTTTTACCTCTGTTAGTGTGGACTTTTGTAGCCACTCAAGGCACAGTTTTCCTACACTGCATGTCGTTATTATCCCTGGAAGTTGTCTCTGGACATATCTTGGATCTGGCATAGTGAATGTGAACCTTTGTGTCTTATTCAGGAATCTATCTTGACAGTTGTTTGTGTCTGTGGGCCAGATTAACCATTTTTTCCAATCAGTATATGTTCTGTTTTTAAGTAAAATAGTTTTTACGTCGACCACCCCCTCTATAGAGTTCTTACTATCAGGTGTAGGTGTAGGTATTGACGGTTTGTTTAAATCTTTTACCTTAGCCAGGCCAAGACAAGATGTCTGTTGAACAGTGTCATTTAAAAACATTATTTGTTCAGGGATGATGCAGGCTCTAAATAAAGCTTCCAATCCCTGCACCTGTCAGTCTTTTGTGCCCCAGACAGTTTTTGTCTCAATGTTGTCTCTCCAAAAGTCAAAACCTAATGTAGACAGTTAAGCATAAAAGGCCACAGAATAAATTTGCTTAGTGTTAGTCAACATACTTCATTCCTGTCTTATTAACATTTTTAAAGTAACATGATTCTGGATTTGAAACATTAAAACCTGAATGGTACAGAAATTTGTCATAAAATGTTTTTGAGCTACCCTTTGGTGGCGTTGGAAAGTGTTCCCATTGATTATAAGTGTAAACATTTCTAGGATTTGCAGATTTATGCAAAAAATGATGACCATAGTAATTAAGATTTGCAGATGTATGCAAAAAATTATGACCATAGTGATAATAACAGTACATTTGTTCATAATCTGATGAATCTTCTAAGTATTCATGAATTGTAAAGTTAATTATTAAATTAAAAAGTTAAATTATTAATAGTCTCAAAGTCCCAATCATCAGAAAAGGTACTAGATGAAACAAAGTCACTCAAGGAAACCTTGAATTGGTGTAGAATTTTAAACAGCTCTGCAGGACCAAAGATGTCATAATCGGTTCTGTCCCAAGCTACACCGCCAGGTATAGGAACTGCTGTGATGTTCACTGATGACAAGTCTCTTTGTTCACGATGAGATGATTTGTGTGGCCTAAGGAGTAAGCTCATATTCTTACTTGCTGTGTCCTTTTTACTATATCTTCCATTTATCAGCATTCCCAGATTTAATACAAGAGTCAACCAAAGTAGAAGAAAAAGAACACCTAACACAATCCAAAGTTGAACCCATGGTGAAACCAGATAAGTCTTTTCAAGTTGATGAAAACGTTCTGTTGCTTGTTCTTTGAAAGTTCTTTTTGCTGGCGTCGTTTCAGGTTCACTGGGATCCTCGGAAAATGTATCAAAGTTAATGAAATAGCCAGAGGCAGTTCGGTCAATTGCAGGTATTGCATCAGGATTACTTGAAATCGCTGGAGCTACTTGATTATTTGTCATATTAGTATAGTCCGATGCTATATCATTGTAGACAGGCGTTTCTTGACTAACTGTTATTTGGGTTTCAAGAGGTACAAGTTCCATGGCTTTGTTGCTTAGTCCTTCTTTTCGAAATGCAGATTCTTCAAAAGTGATGAGTCTCTCAGTTTGAACCTCTTGGATAGTAGCCAGATTTGGTCATCTGCTACATCTTTGGAGTCCACTTGGCCTACTACTTATGATTGGCCACATGATGTGGTTTTACCAGGTCGATGGATACAAACCTGTTCTCCTTTCTTCCAGCAAGGTGTGGCAGTAACACTGTTCTTGATCCGTGGATTGCTAGCACAGGTACTGGTTGTCTGTAAGACGGCCCAAATTCCTTTTTGTCCGCGATCTTTTCTCTGACTAGATTCCCAATCTTTGGAATCCAGGCAGGTCTTGCTGGGATGTGTGGTTCCCCTACAGTGGTTGTTGGCTTCTGCAATGTGTTGCTTTGACTTCTCCTTGTTTCATTTAAGTTCTGCAAAACAGCCAAACGGTCTTTGATATCAAAAGGTTTTTGTTCTACCACTGAAGTGTGACGATCAAGGTCCTGGACAATCATTCTGGTTCCAAAAAGGATTTCATATGGAGTGATTCCACCCAGAGAACTTCTTGGCAGATTGTTTAGACTACGTTGGACACTTATTAGAGGTTTGACCCACGCGTCACCCGAGCCTAATACCCTAGCTGTTATAGATTGCTTTATGTCCCGTTTTTTTCTCTCCACAACCGAATTTCCCTCAGGATGGAATGGACTAGAATTCCGCAATGCAACGCCCAGATTGGCCATGGCCTCCTTGTAAGCCTTTGAGCTTAATGCAGGACCCTGGTCAGAATGTAGCGTGCCGACTGTGTATGTGCCGATAAAGACTTGCAAATCTTTTATAACAGTTCGGGCGTCAGCCGAGCGTTGAGGCCACATCCAAATGAATCTTGAGCACGAATCCACTGTGACCATGATATATTTATAGTTACCATCCCTCTGTAAAGGACCGCAGTGGTCCAGGTAAACGCATGCTAATGGCTTATCTGAAATTAACAGGGGCATCTGCGCAGGTCGTTTCACTGTAGAGACTTTCATCTTTTGGCAGATTTCACATTCCAAAACATAGTTTCGGGTATGTTTCCTCATGCGCGGCCACCAGTACCGTCGTTTTAGTAACAACACTGTGGCGGAAACACCTGCATGTGCAGAAGCAAGCCCTTCATGTGCTGCTAAAATTTGTCCTAATCTATGTTCCATGTTTGGAATTACTCTTTCCCCCACTCCAGGGATTCGAGCAAACGGAACATTATTTGTATCAGTTATATACGAGTATTTGAGTGGAAAGCCTTTTGGTAATGTTTTACCGCTGTCTTTGCTGGAAACAGTAACAGCTTGCATTAATTCGCTATTTTCGTTTTTGAACGAGTGATTGCAGCTACGGAAGCCGTTTGCACAGCTGCCTTCGCAGCTTCGTCTGCCTGCAACGTGAACGCTATCACGTTGATGACTCAGTGTATGGATCACGTGAGTCTTTTGTAGTTATTTTTGTAACTGAACTACTTGTTCCCAAAGCAACTTATGCTTGATTGTGCCAGCTTTTGCATCTTTGAAACCGTTTTGAATCCAGTTCTGCAAGTATTCATTGTAAGATTGAATGCAGTAATAGGAATCGCACACCATGAGTGTGGGGGAATTCGCGATCAGTATTTTCAAGCGCCATCTTGAATGCTTGTAGTTCAGCTCGCTGAGCTGTACAATCTCCGAGAGATTGCGTTCTTGTGACCACAGGTCGGAATTTACCATCGTGCCAGCGACCTTTAATGATCGCAAAAGCAGCACTATCAGCTTGTTTACCCCCAATTGCGGGTTGTACTGATCCGTCTGTATAAATTATACATTTGTACTGTTCTAGAGGCAGAATCTCAGTGGGCAGAGGACATTCTTGTTCGTATTGTAGAAATTCTTGTGTTTTCAAATATGGGTCAAAAACGTATTCAACGTCTGTTGCAGCAAGAGAGTTAACCTATTGTATCCATCTTGGATGTAAAGCCTTTGCATTCGGAATGCTTGCTTTTGTCACTGCCTCTAAGGCAGGTACAGGAGTAATGACCATTATGCGTTTTCCCTGTGCGAGGGCTCTCTCTTTTGCTACTGCCGTTTGCTGTCAGAATTTTTTCTGTAGAAGTAAATGTCATCTCAGCTTGTGTGTGCAAGTGTGATTTATAAGCAATTGGTACTTTTTCACCATCATTAAAGGTTAAGTACGTGAATCCGCATCTTCCCAGGATGATCTGGATTACAAGGTTGCGTACGTTTACGCGTGTCTGTAAATGTGTTGTTGCTAACATGGATGTTTTCACTGAACGCAAAATTTCTGTGTGTTTTTAAGTCCAATTAACTGTTTTGAAATCAGGTATGATTAATTCGTAGAGAGGTTTAACCCTTTCTGCGTAATTTAGAATGTATGTTCTTCTGAAGTTCAGGAAACCTAGAACTGACTGTAAGTTTCTCAGCATTTTTGAAGGTTGGAGCAGCGCACACTTTTCTAAAAAGTTGGCTGCCAGGCTTTTGCCTTCACTTGATAACTCGTATCCTAGAAAAAGGATGTTGAGGTGGGCAATTCTTGATTTCTTAAAGCTGAATTTATACCCTTCAGAGGCGAATCCAAGTATAATGGTATTCACTCTGTTCAAGTGCCTGTCCAAGTCATCGTCTGTTAGATAGATGTTATCGACATAAGATAATGCCTCATCATCATACGTTTGTAGTAACTCTGTTACTCTAGCTGAAAATAACCCTGGACTATTCTTGAATCCCTGGGGGAGATGACAGAATTGATGCTGTGTCCCGATGATTGAGAAAGAGGTCAAATACCTGCTTTCTGGTGCAATATTTTGACAGAAGAAACCGTTAGAAATATCTAATGTAGTTTTATATTTTTTACGCACAATGTTATTCATTGGTACTACACTGTGTGCATTTTGTACTGCAAAGGTTTTGCAACAAGAGTTTAAATGTCTGTGGTCCAAAACTAGATGATATGTATTGTCTGGTTTGTAGACAGGACACAAAGGATTGTTCATTGACGAGGTGCATGTTTCAATCACCCCACGGTATTCCAGTTGATCTAAGATCTCCCTGACTTGCTTTTTAGCTGCTTACTTAACTGGGTACTGCCTTTGTGCAGCTGGTTGAGTTTTTAACTCGATTTTATGTTGAGGCGAATCCTTATCCCATCCTACATGATTTTTATATAATGCTGGAGCCTGGGCTACAGCCCATTTTCTGGCATAGGTGTATTTTAAATGAATTGGAATGTGATTGGAGAAGGATGGCATAATGATGTCCTCACCATGTGAGCACTCCCTGAAAGATTTGGGTGGCCAGTCTTTTTCAGCTAGAAGAATTTCATAACCCTTAGAGAGCTTCTCCCAAAAGAGTGCTCTTATTTTTCTAGTTATATCACCCTCCATCCGGAGTGTTACTTCATATAACTTATGCGGTACACTAACCCTGGTCTCAGCAGTTTCAACTTGGATATACTCATTCAAGTCAACTGTCTCCAGATGATCCTTCAAGATCTTGCGAGCTATGGTTACTTCTGCTGTGCTGTCCAGCATTGTCTGGGCCCACTCCCCGTTCTTGAGTTGTGTCCTCAAGATGCTCGGCATTTCTGATTTTTAGACATGCTACCTTCTTTTTGGTGAATTGGGTTTTCTTATTTTTTGGAACGTGTTGATAGTCTTTAGACTTCACGCATTCTTCCTTGTGTTCTGACCGTCCTCTTCTTTCCGATTTCTGTGAGGAAGTCTGAAAGGTATGAGAGGAACATGTATCAGTATCTTGATATCTATCAGGTTTTCTCAAATTATCCCCGTTCCTGAGGTTATACCTCTTTTCAGAGGGCTCCTTTTGAGGAGACCTACCTTGGGATTGAGAACGCTTCTCTTTAGAAGTTTGTTTAGTATTCTCCCACTTCTTTTTAGGAACAGTGAGAGTGTTTTTAATAAAAACCTGTTCAGGACTTTCAGTTAGTTGGGGCTTAACTGGTATACCACCCAAACTATCTCTACCTAGTTCTTCATAGATGATTTTTTCAATTATTCTGGCCAGTTCATATGGTTGCTCAGTTACATCAAATTCTTTTAACTTTTGGTGGATCGCCACAGATGCTGCTTCACCTTTAATATTAGCTAATATTATAGTTGAGACCTGTTTGAAATCTTTCAGTAGTTTCATACCCAGATTTAAAGCAGGCTCTGCCCCGTATTCATTTTGAATCTGTTTCAGGACGTCTGGTATTACCGCCATAGACGGAACACCATGTGTTTTTGTGTAGATTGCAGCAAAGACTGTACCCCAAGTTTCGCAGTCCTCCAGGTGTGGTGCAAACCCCATTGGTAAACAGATTGTTAAAATCAAGTTTTTCTCATGAGGGGTAGTATCAGGAAATACTGCCTCGATTTGGGTAATTTTTTGAGCTATCCAGAATGGAATTTGTTCCCGTTTTGCGGGCAGTTTACCAATGACTGATTGTATAGTCTGTGGTGTAATTTTATTTGTGTTCCCCTGGTAAGGGGTGTGTTGTGGAATCCTTATAGGAGGTTGCACTGTTAGAGTCCGCATGACATATTGAACAAATTGTCAATGTATTTTATTAGTTGTTTTAGTTGAACTAATAGTTCTTCACCTGACATTTATTCAATGTCAGGATGTGGTGTATAGCTGGCCAGTACCGGCCATGTTGTTCCTGGTCTACCTAGTGGACCGAGCCTGGTAATGTGATTTTGATGTTGTAGGGCACCTTTAAACCAGAGCGCATGCTCTTGGTAAGTTAGTGGAATTCCAAAGTCCTCGAAAGGAACGTATTGCGTTGGATATTCCACCACTTTGTAGAAGTGAAACATGTGTTACTGGATTCGCTTCAGGGAAGACAATCCATGAATAGAATACCACTGTCAGCCGATATTCATGTTCTTCTATGGCAAAAATCACCCTACCACCTCTTGATGATAGGCCATTTGTAATAAGTTTTATAGTGATGGTTTTCCTTAAGTTTTCCGGGATTATTATAGCATCCGGGTCGTCTTGTTGGAATCCTGTAACGTCTAAGCCCGGTTGGGTTATAGCTGCTGCAGGTCCACTGGTCCCGTTTGCAGCCATTTTGTTGGCTGAAAGTTTGCAGAGCAAGTTTCAAGGAAACAAAGATAAGGTGCACAATATTTTTGGAACACTGTATCCTTCAACGTTGAACAAACCAAAACTAATACATAGGATTTTCGTCCTACTCAGTTATGGCGGATATTTTATCATTTCACCCACTCCAGACGTCTATTGGAGTATTTAACTCTCTGTGAAAAGCATGACTGAGTTACTTTAGTATTTAGTGTTAAATTAGTGCCTTACCAAACGTTGGGCACCATGTACTGTAGTTCCTATATTCCCAATAGGCTCTGCGCATTGGAATACTATATCCTATAGTTTAGACGTAGGACTGAGGTCGACTAGGTCTCTTTCGAATGTATTAAACTTAATAGTGAGTGTGCCAGCTAACTCAGAGGTCACTAGAAACTTTCTCGAACACACAAGAAGGGATTAGTTTCTGACAACCGCATAAACATGACAACTTTGTTTCCCAAGAATAAGAATTGTATCTCTAGAGTCGCGGAAACAATAGATAAATATTTCACTGAGTCAATCGTGCATGCTTCGTTTCAACAGAGGTGCAGAGAACTAGAGAGACTGGTGTTTTCAATCAAACGTTTTATTGAACAGTCTTCTTTCTCATGTAAAGTGAACTGCTACAATCGTAATGCAGGCTGCAAAGTATAATGCGTACAGCGGAATAGTATTATAAAATAATAATGTAAAAGCATTGTATGGTTTCTAAGCCATATAAAAATACATACATAAATACACCGGCTAAAATACTCAACTAGTGCTTCTGAAATACGCCTATCCCAATGTACCTAACCTAAGTCTAGTACGCGGGAGGGAGTAAATATTGTGTAGCATAGGTTTGGTTTTCTTTGCCAAGAACCTATCCAAGATTTCTCTTAGGTTCTAATCAGCACCATACCTTTAGTATAGAATGAAGGAGGTCTGGTATCTCTGTCTCGGGACTCGTTTTCCCAACACCCCTCAAGGGGAGCTTGGAAACACTGGAGCTGGATTCTCAGCGAGAGAAAGGACAGCTTCTCGATCAGTGCGTCAGCTGGAGGGTCAGCTTCCTTCGGCACTTGCTGTAGCGAGCTACGTCGGGCAAGTAGATAGTCGAGCTGCTCTGAACCACTGTGTCTGCTAGAGCAAGTGAAGGCATATTAATACCTTGAAGGTGCCTAGTTTGACATAAAGTCAGGCATAATAACGTCAGAAAAGAACCCCAAGGGAATAGTAGTTCTTTGTAAAGTCCATGAGTATTTGGACAAATCAATATTCAAGCAAGGGGAGGTCCCTGACTGCTTAAGCCGATTTTCCAAGAAATCGTTGTGACGTTTTGGTACGGGTGGAAGTAGCCATGCCTGTATTTGGACTGCATGGTCTATGTCTAAATAAGGGATTGATTTCCATGCCTATATTAGGGCAGTGTGAATTGTACCTATATAAGGGCATGCATAGGGAAAATTCACTTCGGATCCTAAAACGCCATACAACAATATGTACCTAAACATTTTCCAGTTCATCCTACTAGCACCCACGCACAGGAAAATTTCAGTTTCAGAATAAATCGTCATAGAATTGATAAACACAATCAATCTTCAGATTTAATTAATTTTGAAAAACATTACATTTGCTTGACCTGGTTGATAAATTGAGCACTTGGCCGTTTGCATCCCAAGTTGTCCACAGATAATTTGCTGTGTTACTTTTGTTGTATGGAGTCCAGACCAGCTACACTCCCCACAACTGATCAAGAGCAGGTCCCTCCCATCACCAACTCACCAGAACTGTCAAAGAAAATCTGCACACATGCAAATCGAAGTCTAAAAAGTTATTGTATAGTATCCTGCATGGTGCACAGTCTAAATATCGATTCCTAAATTTCGACTTACAGTAATATCGAGTTGGAAATATCGAAGGTGGAGAATATCGAGGTCAAGAATATCGTTAGACAGAATATCGACCCTAAGGTAAGTAATATCGAATTATTTTATATCGATGTAAGTAATATCGAAGTTAGTAATATCGATATCAAATATATCGATGTTACTAATTTCGATGTTACTAATATCGATATTTGTTTATTGTTATGTATTTTATATGTATGTGTTATATGTTTTATGTTAAGTATTTTATTTGTTTTAAATTATATGTGTACTATTTTTTAAATATTAATAATGTTAATTTTAGGTTAATTTTATTTTTTAGTACTGGAGCGGGTTGTGGGTTTATAGGGGAATAGGGTGGGAAGTAATTTAGTTATAGTAAATTAATTATAAATTGTTAGTAATTGTAAATTAATTTTAATTAATTTTTGTGTTGAAGTTCTGTAGCGGGTTGTGGGTTTATAGGGGAATAGGGTGGGAAGTAATTTAATTATAGTAAATTAGTTATTAATTTTTAGTAATTGTAAATTAATTTTTATTAATTTTTGTGTTGAAGTTCTGTAGCGGGTTGTGGGTTTATAGGGGAATTGGGTGGGAAGTAATTTAATTGAAATTAATTAATGATTTTTTTTAATTGGAATTGATTTTTATTTTATTTTTAATTAATGATTAATTCGTAATTAATTATTTTATTGGTAATTAATTTTTTTAATTTGTAATTAATGTTTGTAATTGGTAATTATATTTTTTAATTGGCAAATAATTGTTTTAATTGGTAATTCATTATTTTAATTGGTAAGTCAGATTTTTAATTGGTAATTACTTTTTATTTATTGGGAATACATTATTATTAATTGGTAATTATTGTTTCATTTAAAATATTTTTTGATTTAAAAATAAATGTATTGTTTACTATATTTTAATTGTTAATTAATTTGTAATCATTAGTATGTTTTTAAAAAATATATATTTTAGTGTTCAATATTTATTTGTTTACTAATATTTATTAATTAATATTTATTGGTATTTATTGTTAATTTATTGTTAATTAATTATTCAATTGTAATTATGTTTTTAGTTTTGAAAAATATTTTAGTGTTCAATATTTATTATTCTGTAACTAATATTTATTAATTATTATTTATTGGTATGTATTGTTAAGTTATTGTTAATGAATTATTCAATTGTAATTATGTTTTAATAATTATTAATGGGTATGTAGAGATTTTTAAAAATTAAATTATTAAATATTTTATGTACAACAAATATTTATAAGATTGTTATATTTAACTTCTACGCTATCCAACAATTTCCCTACTGTTGCACTCTCTGGAGCTGGAATAGTAATCTTTACCCCTACGCTATCCAACGCTTTCCCTATTGTTGCCCTCTCTGGAGTGGGAATAGTAATGTTTACCCCTACGCTATCCAACGCTTTCCCTACTGTTGCACTCTCTGGAGTGGGAATAGTAATTTTTACCCATACGCTATCCAACGCTTTCCCTAATGTTGCACTTTTTGGAGTTGGAATAGCAATTTTTACCCCTACGCTATCCAACACTTTCTCTACTGTTGCATTCTCTGGAGTTGGAATAGTAATTTTTACCCCTACGCTATCCAACGCTTTCCCTACTGTTGCACTCTCTGGAGTTGGAATAGTAATTTTAACTCTACGCTATCCAATGGTTTCTCCACTGTTGCACTCTCTGGAGTGGGAATGGTAATTTTAAGTTCTATGCTATACAACGTTTTTATTACTGTATTTTTAGATAATGTAGTATTTAATTAATTGTAAAAATATTAAACGTATTTTTAATTTTTTTAAATTTATTAATAATAATTATTTACTTTTTATTTATGTTTTTGTTTTATGTTTGTAAATGTATTTGTAATTTATAATATTTGTTAATTTATAAATCATTAAAATAATTATTAAAACTTATTGTTAAGTAAGTATATATTATATATTGTTTGTATATGTTTAATTAATGTATTATTATTAGATATGTATTATTTATTCATTTTAAACATTATTAGATATTTTTAACTATGTTTATTTAATTTATTAGTGTTATTTACTTTATTTAACATTGATATTTTTACAGGAAATAAAACGATATTTTTAACATCGATATTTTTAACATCTATATATTTTTTTCGATATTTTTGTACTTACCATATTGTAGATGGGATGTCGATATTCTTGCCTTCGATATTTCAGCATCGATGTTCCTGTAGGTCGATATTTGGAAGGTCGATATTTTGTCAGTGATCCATCCTGCATATGTAGTGTAATGCATTTTCCTCCACCTGCTCAGCCAGTGCCTGTGCTCTGCGCCCAATAGAATGTTGGAATCTGGAGAGCCTCGAAATGTTGGGACACAGACAGGTGAAGGGATAGTGGAGCATGGGCTGAGCAGCAGGCAGGCTGCTCTTGGTGGGGCTCTCCTTCAGAACATAACCACCTGTTATACTACTTGTTACCTGCTTGAATAAACCTTACTAAATTACTACTTCCTGCGTGGACCTCCTCACTACATGTTGCTTGGGAGTCCCCAGCAAACCAGTAATGGAACTAACTTGGTACGTAAAGGCAATGGACAAAAATAATTGCATTACTCATGCAGACTTCCACTGAGGATTACTTGACGTTGTAAAACAAAGAGAGGACACCAGTGCCTTAGTCAAAAATCATGACCAGGAAGTAGATGACCCTCACTTGTAGCAAGAATTCAAGCTTTTTTACTTTTTAGGAGAGGAAATGAATCAATACATTTTAGTCTTGGGATCCAGGATGTGAAAGAGAGTCTCAAAATATCAAAGAAAGGCATGCCTAGAATGAGCAAGAAAATATGGCTGCAGCTGTTACAGCGGGAATTAACTCACAGTAAGTAGTAAATTAATGGGGATTAGGGGAACCAAAAATGATGCACTATGTTACCAATTTTATTTGCACTGTTCATAGAGCCTGAGTAACTATTAATCCGTAAATCTGAGGCAATAATAGTCCTAGTGATGGATATTACCCAATCATATTATACACAGATGACTTTGCACTCTTTTTTAAATGCCAGACCTCAAATTATTCAAGCAACATTTTATACTCTGAAACTGCTTACTAAATACTGTGATTACAGAGTTATTCACAATAAAACAGAGATCATGTTACTCAACACTACCACATCGTAAATTAATGCTAGTATTAAATTAACCTATAATACACCCCCTCAAAGGTATTCGGGGATAAAATTTTCAGAGAAGTATAACGTAGTGTACACTTCAAATTACGTCCTCTTTCTCCAAAAAGGTGACCGTATGTTGATCATATGGAATGAATGTCAATCTTAATCATAAATCGAGTAGCCCTTATAAGATGTCATTTTTAGAGCTGTGTTTTGTTCTTGCTTCGTTCTGTTCACGGACATTTACCTACCGGTGTTTTTTCATAAAGTGGAAAGTAGTTTAACCAGATTAATTTGGGCAATCAGGCAACAGAAGCTCAGGTAAAGACTCAAAGTGCCCCTATTAGAAGCTAGCCTTGAAACCCTCAAACTTCCTTCATACTACTTTGCTTCTTTTTTTATCCATTTTACACATTTTATATGTTCAGAAAAACAAAAACGCGTGGACACTTCACTAATAAAGCATGTGATAAATTATACTTAAAAGACAAACCTTCCCTCTTTCATTCACGTTCCCCGATCACCTAACTCTATGAGATTTAAATGTTCAATTCATTTAGTAAAGTAATACCTGGCTTTTTCATCTTTTCAAGATTCTAGATAATAACTTTCCAAAATAAGATTGATGCTCCTTAGCTTTCTGTAAAGTGTTAGATTTCTTTTACTCAGGTCAAATTAATCCAATTCTAAATTGCCCAAACGAGAGCAGATTTCGAAATCCTATTATCACCTTATAGGAGTTTTTCTCAGTTATCAGCACCTAATATCACCTGAACGACCAAAATAGTAGAGAATCTTCACAATTCAGACTCAAGTAAGCAAGATTTGTCGAACTGGTATGGCTGGATGCATAAATATCACGTGAGCCAAGAAGTCCATATGTTTCAGAAATGGAAAAATGGGCGATCAAGATATTTTTTGCAGAATGGCATGTTATGTTAGTGTAATACATTGGTAATATAAGAAAGTAACTAACGAAGGATGTCATTGTCTAGTATGCAGTTTTTATGTTAGATTCTAGATTATTTACACAGGAGAAATAACAATATTTTGGTCTCCTGCCCCTGATGCTTAGAGGGGTCACAGAAAAATGACTACACATATTTTGGCCCTCTGGTCAGATTTCTAATTATTGGAAGACATTTTTAGCTTTTTCAATAACTTATTTACCCCGAAGTTTTAATAACTTCTGGGAAAATGCCACTATTTCTTTCATAACTGTGCCATTCTGCTGACAGACCTTCTAGGGCAGTGGTTCCCAAACCTTTTTGACCTGTGGCTCCCTTGACCCAATCGGCAGTTGGCCGTGGCTCCCCACCATTTTTTTACCGGTGGGTGTGGTGGGTGGTATGTACCTCCTGTTATCTTCCTTAAAGTAATTGGGACGCAATGAAGGTATTATAATGGTTGGAATGCTTGAATTATTAATCTCATCCACTGGCAATCATTTTGACTGCATCCCAATCCATCGTTTATGTCCCCAACAGAGTGCCTGGTCCCAAACCCTTATTTATGCCAGCTGCTGCTTTCAGTAGCTTTTGGTACTGATGAAGCGAGCTTCAGAAAATATTTTATTCTGACTTGTGGATTCAATTCCCTATAACATGAACTAATCAATTAATGAATTGTTGCATGATTTGTTTGATTAATCCAACCTAGATTAAGTTTGCACCACACATGAACACGCGGGAACTAATAACATGTGCTCTTGTTGCATTTGCAAGTCTGTTTTGTAACACATGATTAATATTGTTTTGTTTGTTATGTCTGTCCTATTGTCTTTGTCACTATTAATATGCGGCTGATCATTCAAGGCATGTGCTTCATTACATGTGCTTATATGTTTGTCCTATGTTTGTGATTGTCTGTCTGTGAAACATTTAATCATCTTTTACTCTTTCAGATTCATAAAGCTGGACTATATGAAGAATGGTAGATATTTTATGTGCTGCTTTATTTGTTTGCTTCTGCTAGTTGTCATTTATTAATGGGTTAATCACTAGCAGGGAAGGGTGGGTAACAGAAGGGTTTGTTTTACCTGAATTAATTACTCTTTTTGTGTTTGTTTAAATAATAGGCCTAAATGTGATTTGAGGCCTAGCTTTGGTTCTGGTTCTGAAGAAAAGTTGGTCGGCCTGTACGTGAGCAGAGTTGGAGCCAAGTGCAGTCATCTTGGAAACTTTCCATGGAGAGTTTTGTTTTGCTTATTTCGTTGAAAAGACTGTGGCTCTGACATTTGAAAAAAAAACTGTGGCTCCTCTGACAATGGAACTTGTTCACGAACTGCTTTGGATGTTCTTTTCTCAAGGCCGAGTAAATGGCAGGGATGATTTTACCGAGCTCTGGTGGAAGTCAGAGAAGCAACTTTTTAAATTGTTGCAAGGACACTCGGAAGCTGATGTCACTCTATGTCAATGGACAATAGTATGGTGACGCTTACACCCTGGACGTGGTGATTTTGGTAGTCTGACAGACAGCAACCAATCAGAGTGCTGAACTTTCAGAAAATAATTACATTTTAGTTAGATTAGCAAGCAAATAGGGTATAAAAATTGGCCTCTTGAAGGGAACGGGGCTGCTGCTGCTGACTGTTTCCTGAGGGCGAAGTGCTGTTCGATTTCCCATGGACTTGTAAGCATTCAACTGTTTATTCATTATTTTCCTTTTCAGGTCAGAAAGCTAACTTAGGGTTTAGGGCTATGTTTTCTTTAAATTCATTATTTCATACAATGTTGAACTGCCAGATTTTGAGCCAATGATTAATGCAATAAAGCTTACTTATTAAAATAAATGTTGATATTAATAAAGAGCTAATTGAATTTATACAATTTTGAGAATTTTAAAATAAACTTTTAAAATGACAAGCTGGTCTTGTTTATTGAAAAGAGTTTAATTACAACATATCAGATCCATTCGCCTCATGTTTCAGCTGCTCTGTTGTTTCTTATGGGCCTGGTTTTGATTGGTAAGTATGGTAGTAGATTGTGACGTCATTTATAAAGAATTTCTGTTGGAGCGCTGGAACAATTCATGGTAGCATTCAGACGGTTATATGTTGTTTTTGACATGCATGTTACATATATGTTGGTATATTCATAGGATTAATGTTTAACATATGTTGATCTTGATTTTGTCAGATTGTTATGTGTAGTATGTAATCTTTAGGGTTTTTCCAGTAGTGTGAAAAATTCCTGGTTTGCCATGGCAAGAGTAGTGTAGCTAGAAGAGTTGCACAGTGCATTTGTCTGTTTCAAAATTGTGGTATAGAACATATCACGTGTTGTGGACGTACAACACAAGTTAAGGGACCTTAGATGTGCATGGTTGAATGTATAGTGAGGATTGCCTATGAAATTGTAGCATTAAGCAGAGGGACCTGGTGAGTCTGTTTTAAAACTTTCTGTGAAAAGAGTAGTAGGATTTATCTAAGCTTGAGTGAAGGGTGAGATAGTGGCATCTATTCTTATCAACGCTTGACGTTTTCTGTGGTTGGTTCAAGTCCTGCCAAGATTTCTTGTGTGTATGATCAGGGTTTTCTTGTTTGAAAGTGTGTGAATGATTGAGATCTGTTAGAAGGGTAGGGTAAGAATTACTCTATTGGCAATTGAAACTATTCTGTGAGAATAGCGTCGTCTATTCCACGCTAAGAATACTTGAATGAATGTGTAAAACTATCTCTTTGTTTAGAGAAGCAGACAAATGGTTTCCTTTTATGTAGTTATTAATTGCGTTTTTAAAAAAGTAATTGGAAAGTGTTTTAAACACTTCTGGGTAAAGTAATAGGCATTGAAAGTGTTTTGCGCTATTTAAATACCTTCAAAAAGCATTGCGCGCTATTTTAAATCATTGAAAAGTGCCCCGATTGAAAATTGTGAGGGAGGGGCTGATTTTAGGAGCGAGAGCGTGTGGGGAGAGCTTGGAACCGCAGCTGCTATGTGCGTCAGAGCTGTCGCGCTCTGATTGGTTCAGGGTGCCGCAGCGTCATACCAGGGCCGCGCCCTGATTGGTTAAAAGTGTCGTGGTGTCACAGGAAAGTCATGCTGTGATTGGGTGAGGCATATATCGCCTGCCGATTGTTTATATTTATCTTCGTTTCGGTTTCATCCCTTGCTACAGCTGCGCTTGTCACAGCTGATGTGTTTAAGTGACAGCTAGTTGTGCGCTGTGTTGTGGGCTTGTTGAGAAAGGAGTGAGGAGCGAGTAGAAGAAGCTAGAGACTGCAGCTGCTGTGCATGTCACAGCCGCCGCGCTGTCATTGGTGGAGACGCCGTCGCGTCATTGCCAGAGACCCGCTCTCATTGGGCGAGGCTCCGGCGAGGCCTCCGTGTATTTATACAATTGTGCATGCTTTGTTGATTAAAAGATTGTCCTAATAAGGATTTCTGATGTTTCGTTTGGGATCGCATTGTATTTGCTGTGACTTTGCCAGGCTTTGAAATGCTTGCTCGGCTTTGAAATAATTACGAAGGGGCCGCGCTGTGATTGATTGAGGTCCCGTCGCGTCATAGAAAGGTCGCGCACTCATTGGCCGTTGACGCGCAGCGTCACACAAGGGCCGCGACCTTATTGGTTGAGGCTTCACGAGCCTCGAGGTTGCTTAAAGGGTTTTCTTGTCTCCGTCTGAATAAATGCTTATTTGTTAAGTTAGCTGTTATAGCGAATGCTGTATAAGCATTACGCTATACCTGTGCCTGTGCTGCCCTTGCCGTTTTATTAATCAAGAGGCAGGCTTGGATTTTCACTGTATCTGTGCTGCTGGGTTTCTACCCATTGGCTATTGACGCGCAGTGTCATTGAAAAGCCGCGACCTCATTGGTCAAGGCTTTATAAACATCGTGACACTATTAAAAATAGGTGTTGGGCATTTAGAGGCTGGCTGTGTACCTTTAAAGACGCGTGCAGCGTCATTCCAAAAGTGGAGTTTAATTATTTAGGCTGCCTGTGTCTGCCGAATTAGGAGGTGACACAGCTGATAAAAAAGGCTGCAATTTCATTTAAATTAAACTGAGTAGCCAGTGGCAGCTAGATGTAGTAACAGTAATGTCAGAGCTAAGAATTAATGTTTAAGGGGTCAAAGGTTATTTACAAGCAGACATTTTATTTAAAAATAAGGCAAGCACATTTAGGCTTACTTTTCACAGGTATATGTTGCAGAAGGTGTGTAAGTGAAAAATAAGTACATTTAAAACACATGTGATTATATGTTGGTATTTATTGTTGTAAATAAATATTTTGCGTTGCTACTGTTTTTGCAAATTCATATTTTTCTTTCCAGGTTTATTAAAATTAGTGATACAGGTAAATTAGGAGATATATTAAATTAACCAAAGTTATAAGGTTTTTCTACACCTGATAGTGTTAAATTAATTAATTAATTGATCAGTAAACGTTGTAGGCCAATTAAGAGAGTGCATTTACCTAATTGAAATTATATTTAACTATTTTTAACATGGATAACAATTACCCAAAGAAAGAGAAAAAGATTTCCTGGTACAGGAAAATGAAAAAAGTTGTTGCTAAATGTGAGAGCAAAGTAATGATTCCCAAATTAGTGAAAATAAATAATAAACGTGTCAGAGTAGAAAATATAGATCAGTGTAAAAATGATGTTGTAAATACAGATCAGGACAGATATGCAAGTAAAACCCCAGAACAGATTAATGAAATGCCAAGAGTCCCAGTTCAGATTAATAGAGTAACAGCTCAGACTTCTTCTCAATGTGACGCAACGGAAAAATATGATGAGATGCCTAGTACTTCTGGAATTAATATTCCTGATCATGTGAATTCATCAAATGATTTAAAACAGTCAATGAGGAATATGGAAGCAGTGACAGTCCCTGTGCTTCAAAAAGATGAAATTAATTCTTCAGTTTTAAAGGTCTCATTAAATTCTGAAATTGAAAATTTTATTGAAAAACGTTATTCTCTTGTACTTGAAATTGAATTAGTAATGATTACAGCTCAGCAAGAAAGAGTGATGACTCCAATTCCAACTAGTGAGAAGTCTGATATTGATCTGATTGAATTGACACAGCCTGATGAGTCAACATTATGGTCAAAGGAAAAGGAGTTTAAAATAAATGAGCTGAATGAACAGTTACAAATACAGCGACAGGTGATGATTCAGCAGAATGAGATGGCTTTACCGCCATTGCAAAATTTTGTTAATAAGGAACAGGAATACAGATCACAAGGAATAAGTGAACTTCCAGTATCCTGGAATGAATATAATGGTCTTTTAAGTGAAAACATCAAAGTAACAGATAAAATTGATCAACAGATTAAAACATTTACTCCTACAGGTTCACCTATCATTATTATTATTATTATTATTTATTTTTATAAAGCGCGTAGTCACCCGGAAGTATCCCAGCGCTGAGGAACCTTAGAGACATGAACTGAGGACTGAGTTTACGAGAGGGGCAAAGGGCTAGGGGAAAAGATGTGTCTTTAATCGTTTCCTAAAACGGAGGTATTGGGGTTCCAGACGAAGATCTCGCGGGAGGGAGTTCCAAAGACGGGCCGCATGGACCGAGAATCGTCTTCCTCCTGACCGCGCTTTCCTAAACCTTGGGGCATTGATAAGATTTTCTGCATTAGAGCGAAGGGATCTTGTGGCTATGTAAGGGGTAATGAAGTTTCGGAGAATTGGAGGGCCTTGGTTGTTCAGGGTTTTGTGTACCAGACACAGGGCTTTAAATTTAATTCTCTCCCTTATGGGAAGCCAATGCAGAAGTTTGAGGGCAGGCTTGGCCGATGCTCTGGCCGGGGTGTTGGTAATGATCCGAGCAGCGGTATTCTGGATCCTCTGCAGTTTAGTCAATGTTGCTTCCGGGGCACCCAAATAGATCGCATTACTATAGTCCAGTCTTGATATAATAAGACCCTGGACTAAAAGTTTTTGCGATTTCGGAGGAAGAAGGGGCAGGACTTTCCTCAGGGATTTTAGCAGACCGAAACAGGTCCCTACGACCTTTTTTGCTTGTGGGGCAAAGGAGAGTTCCGAGTCGATCCAGACACCCAGACTTTTCACCTCTGTCTTTGGGTCTGGGGGAGGACCTAGACATGTTGGCCACATGTTCAGAGGAAGTGAGGTTCCTTTTGGGCCGAGTACAAGGACCTCGGTTTTTGCCCCGTTTAATTTTAGCGCTGATATATTCATCCAATGATGGACCTGCGTGAGGCAGTTAAGGAGATCGACTTTCTGTTGCTTAGGGTGGGACAGAGACACCACTAATTGTGTGTCATCAGCGTAGCTGATGACACTCACTCCGAAAGGGGTGATGACTTCCTCCAATGTGGACATATATATGTTAAATAATGTAGGGCTCAGGGAGGAGCCCTGAGGCACACCACATTGGAGGGGCATTTCGGAGGAACGTGCGTTTTTCTCCCAGATCTGATAAGATCGTTGTGTCAAGAAGGATGAGAGCCAGGATATGGCTGTGCCTTCTAGACCAACTTTTGCCAGTCTTTCGATGAGGAGCTGGTGGTCCACAGTGTCGAACGCTGCACTAAGGTCGAGGAGGATCACTGCCACTGATCCTCCCCCATCTAGCAGCGTTCTGGCTTCCTCTACCGCCGCCAGGAGGGCGATGTCCGTGCCCTGTCCTGGTCGAAAGCCCGTCTGGGAGTTTTTCAGTTTGTTGTTAGCTTCTAGATATTCGGAGAGTTTTTTGTTGATGAGTTTTTCCGCAATTTTACTTACTCCGGGGAGTAAGGAAATGGGCCGATAATTCGCCAGGTTTTCCGGGTCCAGAGTGGGTTTCTTTAATAAGGCCTTTACTACTGCCTTCTTCCAACTCTGGGGCACAACTCCCTGTTGAAGTGACGTATTAATCAACTGGGTGAGGGCGGGGATGATAGAAGGGGCTACCTCTTTAAGGATCCAAAGAGGAGCTGGATCTCTGGGGGAACCACTTTTCATAGAATTAAGCGTTGTCCGCACTTCATCTGAAGTGACCTGGCCCCATGTGGATAGGCCGGTGGAAAAAGTCGAATATGGAGAAACGGTTTCTTCCCTCGGGCACAGAGGAGGAATTGAATCCAGGATTAACCGAATTTTGTCCCGAAAGAAGTTAGCCAGTTGTTGGCATTTCTCTTGATCAGCTTTAGGGTCAGAGGGGGGTCCCTGATCTTGTTCTGGTGGTTTCGAAAGTTCTTTCAGGATAGCGAATGCTTCCTTCCCGGAGCCACCTGCTCTCTCTATTCTCTCCTGGAAAAACACGCTTTTGGTATTCCGGATAGCGGTTTTATAATTGAGAAGAGAGATGGAGTAGATATTTTTATTCGCTCCTGTTTTATCACGTCTCCATGAGCGTTCGGTCTTTTTGCATTCTTGCCGTAAGGCTTTAAGCTCTGGAGTGTACCACGGAGCAGGGGATATCTTTTTTGGTTGTTTAAGGGTGGTGATTTTTGGAAGCAGAGTGTCCAGGGACGCCGTAATCCAGTCACTGAATTGTTTATCGGCCAGATTTGGGTCCGAGGAAAGCTCGGGAGTGGACTCGGTCAGAGAACGGGCCCAAATATCAGATGACAATTTGTGCCATTGGCGATCAGTAACCTGGGTTTTAGGAATAGAGTGCTTAGACATGGGAATTTCCCAGAAAAAGGGGACCAAAAAATGGTCAGTCCATGGAAGGGTCACCGGAGGGTCGGTGGTCATTGTTGGAATATTGGTAAAGATGGGGTCCAATAGATGGCCCTTCTCGTGGGTGGGCTCATTGTTCACCAGACCTACCTCTAAGGCTGTAAGGTCATGTCTAATGTCCACGGCCACACGATCCGTTGGGTCAAGGAAGTGGAAATTAAGATCACCTAGTAGTAGAAAGTTGGAGGTGGAGGAGGCTAGTTGGGAAATGGCTTCAACTAAAGAGTTGGGGAAATTGCCTGGGGCCCCAGGGGGACGATAGGTCAGAAGCCCCGCTACAGTGAGGGCTGGAGTGATTTGGATGGAAAACTGGCCACACTCACAATCCTCAATGTCAGCGTTCGTCATCCTACAGACGTAACGTTGCCTGTGGATGATGGCTATCCCACCTCCCCTCCCTTTAGATCTATTTAACGTTTGGCAGAGATAGCCTGTGGGGAGAGCTGTGACAACATCCGGATCAGTGCAATCAGAGAGCCATGTCTCTGTTAGGAACATTAGGTCGTAATCATGATCATGGATTAGGAGGTTTATTTCGGTGGCGTGTTTCGGAAGGGAACGGCAATTGAGAAGTCCGGCTTTCAGAGCCGGTGTAGTGCTTTTAGGGGGGGGGACCGGATTGCAGTGTGGACAGGTCGAAAAGACCTTACCTTCCGTAACCGTGTGGTAGCAGGTCAGGGTGGTTTTAGGACGTAGGGCTCGTAATGTGTCAGCTGTATACATCACTCGCTCCTGAGGGTCGCCTGGCAGAGTTACGGGGCCAAGGACCGTCCGGGTCCGGACGGGCCCAGACGGGCTTGCCTTTGGCGCGCCTTCGGCGCGCTGACGGCGCGCCCGCTGCGCCCGTCCGCTGCGCGTCCGGTGATTGCACATTATTTTATGGGGTAAAGGAGGGGGATGGGCGTGGCCTCAGGTGGGCGTGGCCTTGCTTCCTCGCCGTAAATGGCGGCGGGAAATTGTTTTTCAGGGGTTTGCTCGTTGCAGCGAAGGAGTCGCTGTTTCAGCGTGTCTCTAGCCCGCTATGACAGATTGCCGGGTGAGTGCGCTTTTAAAAATACAGTTTTTAGTGAAGTGACACAAAATACAATGGTGATAGTTTAAAAACAAGTTTTCAGCGTTCTCCCGGCTTCCGCCTCAGGAGTTTCTAGGTTCTGTCAGTTACACGCTTCTAATCGCGTATATATGCTGAAGGAGGTGGGCGTGGCCTCAGGTGGGCGTGGCCTTGCTTCCTCGCCGTAAATGGCGGCGGGAAATTGTTTTTCAGGGGTTTGCTCGTTGCAGCGAAGGAGTCGCTGTTTCAGCGTGTCTCTAGCCCGCTATGACAGATTGCCGGGTGAGTGCGCTTTTAAAAATACAGTTTTTAGTGAAGTGACACAAAATACAATGGTGATAGTTTAAAAACAAGTTTTCAGCGTTCTCCCGGCTTCCGCCTCAGGAGTTTCTAGGTTCTGTCAGTTACACGCTTCTAATCGCGTATATATGCTGAAGGAGGTGGGCGTGGCCTCAGGTGGGCGTGGCCTTGCTTCCTCGCCGTAAATGGCGGCGGGAAATTGTTTTTCAGGGGTTTGCTCGTTGCAGCGAAGGAGTCGCTGTTTCAGCGTGTCTCTAGCCCGCTATGACAGATTGCCGGGTGAGTGCGCTTTTAAAAATACAGTTTTTAGTGAAGTGACACAAAATACAATGGTGATAGTTTAAAAACAAGTTTTCAGCGTTCTCCCGGCTTCCGCCTCAGGAGTTTCTAGGTTCTGTCAGTTACACGCTTCTAATCGCGTATATATGCTGAAGGAGGTGGGCGTGGCCTCAGGTGGACGTGGCCTTGCTTCCTCGCCGTAAATGGCGGCGGGAAATTGTTTTTCAGGGGTTTGCTCGTTGCAGCGAAGGAGTCGCTGTTTCAGCGTGTCTCTAGCCCGCTATGACAGATTGCCGGGTGAGTGCGCTTTTAAAAATACAGTTTTTAGTGAAGTGACACAAAATACAATGGTGATAGTTTAAAAACAAGTTTTCAGCGTTCTCCCGGCTTCCGCCTCAGGAGTTTCTAGGTTCTATCAGAAATGCAAAATTGGGGGAGGAGCCAAGCTTGCGTCCGAGATGGCCGCGTTTTAGCTCGGCTCCGTTCGCTTTCCTGTCTGGAACGTCTATCCTGTGTTTTATCCTGCCCCGGGAAGTATTCTTTGATAGGCTATGGAACTAAGACATTTCGCAGGCACTTACCGTCTGTTCCGCTTGTTCCTGGGTGCCGCGGATCCTGAGCTGCACCCTTGTTCGCTTCGGGGCCTCCGGAGCGAGCGGGCCTGAGACTCCTCGGCGGCGCCCAGGCGGGGCGGAGCGCTGTGGCCGGCCCTTGGTGGCGCAGTGGGCTCGGTCGGAGAGGCCGATGTGCAGTTAGACCGGTTACGGCCCTCCGGGCCTGGTCTGGCGGTCCTGCGGCCTGGTGTTGGGGCGCTGCCTACCATGGACGGGGTTGACCGTGTATGTGGCTCGTCTCCCCTTTGTTCTCCTGTCCGGCCATTTTGAGTCCCTCCGCCCGGACTCGGAGAACGGAGCCGGTAGCGTGGGGAGCCGGCGACCCTCCTTCTTCTGGTGGCCCGCCTTCCTGCTCTGGAGGTGCCTCTGCTGGTGGTCGGCTGTATCCTGTTTGCCCCGCTGGTGGCCGGACGGGGGTCGGAGATTGCCACGACCCCGCCGGGCTTCTAAGATGGCGGCCGGCCCCAAGTCTTTCAGCCTGGCCGAGACGGGCGTCGCTGGTCCGCCGCATGGCACATTTGCTGAATACCGTAAAGGTGAGCCTACACTGGGCGACATCCTCGCCGCCTTGCGCTCCTGGGGTGCTCCCGCGGCCGCACCTACTGTTGATCTGGAGGAGGGTCCTTTGGCCGGGCCTGCTGGGCCCCCCCCGGTGTGTGCGGCTTCATCGTTGCTGTGTGCTGCTGGAACTTTCCTGGAGGTCGTGGGCCCGGCGGGTGCCGCTCGTGTGGGTGTACGGATGTCCGCTGCCCTTAATTATCCTGTGCCCCCTCCTGTGCCGGGGGTCCGCCGGCCGGGTCCTGCCCGGACCGGTCTCGTTGGTTCTCCCTGTTCCTTTTTGCCTCGAATGGCCGAACGAAGATCCTGTGTTTGCTCCGCCGGGTCGGCTCTTCTCCTATTGTCGTCGGAACTGTGCCTGCATTGCCTGAGATGGTTGCTGTCCTTTCCGGTTCATCCGGGTTGCCATCGATATGACTTGTGTGGATTGACGATTGGACTCCCTGTTCTTTGCCTCCTGTTCCTCATGATCTGGTTCCTTGTGAGTTGGACGACTACAGCTTTGGATAGACAAGGACAGGGTTGAGCTGAACTTGCCTCGACGGACTAATATCTTGCGGTATGGTTGGATGATCCGTTTGTGACTGTATGACTATGTTCGATTCTCCTTCATGTTCCTGGAGCTTATCCTTGTGCTTATTATCTTCCCGAGGGCTCTGAGTATTTTCGGATGGGAGGGTGGGAGCTGATGGTTCTGATTTTGTGGCTCCTCTCCCGTGGTTATTTCCCTAATTCCCCTTCTTCTTTTTGTCTTTGTTTTTCCTTCTTTGCTTTTAGCTCTTCTATATTTCGGGTTCTGGTTAGGGCGACAGGCACGCTGCTGGGGGGTAGGCCATAGCCTTCTGCAGGGGTGCAGGGTGGGCGTGTGGGGTGGGGGGGGGTCTGTCGTTTTGTTTTTTCCCCCTCTTTTCTTTTTCCCCCCTTTTTTGGTTCTATGGCTCTTATGTATCCCCTTTTTTCTGGACGCGGTCTCGGCATGTGGGCCCCCTGGGGTGTTTTTGCTAGCATGGGCCTACTGGTCTTCCTGCCGTCACGGTTTATTATGCATTTATTACTCCTGTTACCACTAGTTCCATGTGCCGGTCTATTTTTCAGTGCTTCGTTAGCCGTGGGGCGCATGCAGTGAGGCTGCGTTCTTTCTTTTCCCCTTTTTTCCCGATGTCCCTTCCCTTTTTTCCCCCTCCCCCCCCTTTCTTTTCATTGTTTTTCTTCCTCCCCTGGGTTGTTGTGGCGGAGGGCTTTTTGTATTGCGAGCCCATTTTCAGTTTTGTGTGTCATTGTGTGTTCTCGTTGTGGTGGGTGGGCGCTGAGCAGCGGTTGCAATTGCTTATTACTGTGGGACTCAAGTTCTGCCTTGGCCAAAATGTAACTGTTCTTTTTGAATTATCCTGTGTTTAATATTTCTGCTTGCTCGGGGCCCGCCACGGCCCTCTGGACTTTACTGATTGCCGTAATTCTGCTGTACCCTTTCTTATATTATAAAATCAACCTCCTCTTATCCTGCTCGTGGTGGTTGCTCTGTGGCTTTTCGCCTTCGCTTCCCGTACGCTTTGCTGTGATATCCTGTTGGCGCTTCTGTATTGCCCGATATGTTTCTTAAAGTGTGGTGGCCGGCCCGATGGGTTGTAGGCCCGTATTTGTGAGCACTTTCTGTATAATAAAGGTTTTAAAAAAAAAAAAAATGCAAAATTAACTAAAGCATTGATTGATGGCATTCAGTTGGTGGAAAGGATTGCTGACGTGAAATGTGCAGCATACAAAAAGAATGATGAACATGCTTTGAGTTCACTAATACTAACATCTGTAGTTGAAACATGGCAGGGAGTCAAAGATTTACAAGATGAAGCAACTGATGAGGAGAAAAACACATGGTTGAGAGCAGAATGTAGACAGGGAGATGAGGATGAGATTTGGACACACAGAGATGACAGAATAGTTTTACCAAACAGCATGATTGATGACATGGCTAAAATGTACCATAGTTTGGAACATATTGGAAAAGATTTAATGGTCAAGCTGTGTTGTCAGCAAGTGAACAAAGTTAAGAAAACAGTTGTGGGAATGAGAACAGAAGGACAGGAGAGTGATTCATTCACCAGATTACAAATGGATTTCATTGAGATGGCACTGCATAACAAACTGTGCTACGTTTTTATGATTGTCTGTTTGTTTTCAAGATGGGTTGAAGCATTTCTTACACTACATAATGATGCAATTACTGTTACAAAGTTACCAGATGGTGGAAGAATTGAACAAGAGCTCCAATGTACACATAGACTAGAAATTTCAGGTGTTGCGGAGCAAGAGAATGGTACTATAAACAGAGATGCAAAAATGTGCCTAGCTACAGGTATAAAATGGACAGATGTCACACCAGATAAAAAGACAGATTTAAGACCACGTGATAATATAATGGGCAAGGTCATGAGTCAGACATTCATACCAGTGAAAAGAATGATGACTATTAATGATAGCATCAATTTGGAGTACTGCAGAAATGTATCAGATGTAGTAACTTCTGTGGCTAATGAAGATGGAACTGAAGTGCAAAGAAGAGAAAAAGAGCAAGCACATGATCTGTTACCAGGTGAAAAGGTTAGGAAAAAGGTTCGTCTAAAAAGAAATTGTCTAGTGCCAAGGTGGCAGAAAGAGAAGCGAGTTAGTCTTGTCACGACAAATGCAGTGAAGTGCAAAAGACTGAAGAGGTGGATTGACACTGGCCATACTTTTCGTGTACCTACACCTGAAAATCATGATGAGGATAGTGTCACAACTGCTGATTCAGATTCTGAAGAAGAGCCTGAAAGAAATCCAGATCTTGAAGATCGACAAGTTGGTCGACATCTGGAGAATTTGATTGAAAAACAAGCCTTGAATGAAGAAGACTTGAAAGTTGTGACTGAAGACTCAGAAAATGATGAAGATCTGCTAGAAAAAGAAGCAGAAGAAGAATGTGTGTTTCAAGACCAGGAGAGTATTGAAAAGCAGAAAAGTAGCTCTGAAAGCAGGAACAAGAATTCTGAAACTGGGAAGTTGAAGGTAATTGAAGAAAAAGAAGAAAATGAATTGCCAAGTACCAGTTACAAAGATGACGTTCCTAACGGAGTGAAGCTGCCGAGTAAAGAAGTACCTGAGTCTGAAGTTGAAATTTCTGACACTGAAACTGATGAAATTGATGAAGATTCTCAAGTAAAAAAATTGAGAAAAAGAGCTTGGAGAACAAAAAATAATGTGATCAAGTCAAAGAAGATATTACCAAGAAAAGGTAATAATTGGCCAGAAGGAAATGAAAGCCTAAAATTCAAATTAGTACTCAGATCAAAGAAACAGATTGATGAAATATCAAGTCAAAGAGATCCTGAAAAGAAAAGTGAAGCAGGAAAGAAAATGGAAGTGATACCTGTAGTGGAGGTAAATAGTAGCAGTCAGGAAAAGCTTGAAGAAAATAGTGACAATGATTGAAGTACTTACCTGTTAAAATTTTAAGTTTTCTGGTTTTTTTTTTGGCATTAGGCTGAAGAAAATGTGTTAAGTGACACAAGGTCGAAGAAATTATGTTAGCTGGAAAATAACTTGTGACGCAAGGTCGAAGAAAAAGTGTTAGAAGGTTTAAGGGTATATATATATAAAAAAAAATTGTAAATAACAGTTCAAGATGTTCAATCTTTAAGGGATGTTGTAAGATGTCTCTGATATGTGTGTTCCTAATAATTTTGCTTTAGTTAGTTTTAGTTGTCATTATCTTTTTTGGAATTATCAAGGAGAAGTTTTATGACAAGCAAAGCTTCAGCTAGTCAAGACAAACATAGTGTAATACTGACACCTTTATTAGTTATAGTTTTTGCAACACTTTTGTTGAAGATCAGTTGCATGTTACACAAGAGAAAGAAATAGATCTGGAGGGATTTTGTAAAACTGAATATGAGAGTTGTAGGCAAACTGATGAGACAAGTCTTTAGAAATACTAACACAGGTGAAATTGAATCATGTTCATCTTAGATAAAATTTTTGCTAAAATTTTTGGATTTTGTTTGGTGATTTTAAAATCACCAGATGAGGGAGTTGATGAAGCGAGCTTCAGAAAATATTTTATTCTGACTTGTGGATTCAATTCCCTATAACATGAACTAATCAATTAATGAATTGTTGCATGATTTGTTTGATTAATCCAACCTAGATTAAGTTTGCACCACACATGAACACGCGGGAACTAATAACATGTGCTCTTGTTGCATTTGCAAGTCTGTTTTGTAACACATGATTAATATTGTTTTGTTTGTTATGTCTGTCCTATTGTCTTTGTCACTATTAATATGCGGCTGATCATTCAAGGCATGTGCTTCATTACATGTGCTTATATGTTTGTCCTATGTTTGTGATTGTCTGTCTGTGAAACATTTAATCATCTTTTACTCTTTCAGATTCATAAAGCTGGACTATATGAAGAATGGTAGATATTTTATGTGCTGCTTTATTTGTTTGCTTCTGCTAGTTGTCATTTATTAATGGGTTAATCACTAGCAGGGAAGGGTGGGTAACAGAAGGGTTTGTTTTACCTGAATTAATTACTCTTTTTGTGTTTGTTTAAATAATAGGCCTAAATGTGATTTGAGGCCTAGCTTTGGTTCTGGTTCTGAAGAAAAGTTGGTCGGCCTGTACGTGAGCAGAGTTGGAGCCAAGTGCAGTCATCTTGGAAACTTTCCATGGAGAGTTTTGTTTTGCTTATTTCGTTGAAAAGACTGTGGCTCTGACATTTGAAAAAAAAAACTGTGGCTCCTCTGACAATGGAACTTGTTCACGAACTGCTCTGGATGTTCTTTTCTCAAGGCCGAGTAAATGGCAGGGATGATTTTACCGAGCTCTGGTGGAAGTCAGAGAAGCAACTTTTTAAATTGTTGCAAGGACACTCGGAAGCTGATGTCACTCTATGTCAATGGACAATAGTATGGTGACGCTTACACCCTGGACGTGGTGATTTTGGTAGTCTGACAGACAGCAACCAATCAGAGTGCTGAACTTTCAGAAAATAATTACATTTTAGTTAGATTAGCAAGCAAATAGGGTATAAAAATTGGCCTCTTGAAGGGAACGGGGCTGCTGCTGCTGACTGTTTCCTGAGGGTGAAGTGCTGTTCGATTTCCCATGGACTTGTAAGCATTCAACTGTTTATTCATTATTTTCCTTTTCAGGTCAGAAAGCTAACTTAGGGTTTAGGGCTATGTTTTCTTTAAATTCATTATTTCATACAATGTTGAACTGCCAGATTTTGAGCCAATGATTAATGCAATGAAGCTTACTTATTAAAATAAATGTTGATATTAATAAAGAGCTAATTGAATTTATACAATTTTGAGAATTTTAAAATAAACTTTTAAAATGACAAGCTGGTCTTGTTTATTGAAAAGAGTTTAATTACAACATATCAGATCCATTCGCCTCATGTTTCAGCTGCTCTGTTGTTTCTTATGGGCCTGGTTTTGATTGGTAAGTATGGTAGTAGATTGTGACGTCATTTATAAAGAATTTCTGTTGGAGCGCTGGAACAGTACTGAGACCCGCTCTGAGAAAATGGAACATTGAGTTTGGTCTGTCGTAATCAGTATCCCCAGCCTTATTTTTACACTAAAAAGGTCTGTCCTTCCATCTGTGTGCCCATCTATATCCAAACATATTCAACCATTTGCAAACCTATCCACCATATATTCTTCCGTCCATCATTTCACTCATCCATCCCCCATCCACCCTTTCACTCATCCATCCATTATTCATCTGCCCACCCTTTCACCCCATCCATCTGTACAATCATCCATTCATCCACTCTTCCACCCAGCCACCCATTCATTTACTCATCCATCAACCCATTCACTTACTCATCCATTCACCCAGTCATTTATCCTTCCACCCATTCAAGCTTTCAGTCATTCATCCTCCCTTTCTCTCTCCATCCCCCTTTCACTTATCCATCCATCTACCCACCCATTTACTCATCCATTCATGAATCCATCCATTGATCCTATTACTCATCCATTCTTTCACTCATCAAACCATCCGTTCACTCATCCAGCGATCCGTTCTCTCATCCATCCACCCTTTCACTTCACTCATCTATCCATCCTTTTGTCCATCTACCCCCTTTCACTAACTCATCAATCCTTACATCCACCCTTTCACTCATCTATCCATTCACCATTTCACGTATCAATTCATCCATCCACCCATTCACTTGCCCATCATGTACCCTTTCATTCATCCATCCATCCTTTCATACACCCATTCACCAATCCACTCGCCCATCAGCTGCCCTTTCACTCATCCATCCATCCTTTCACACACCCATCCACACTTTTACCCATCCATCTACCCTTCCACCCATACATCCATCTATTTACCTTTTCTCTCATCCATACTTCCACTCATTCACTCATCCATCCATCTTTTCTTTCATTATCTATCCATTCCCCCCTTTCATTCATGCATTCATCCTTTCAGTAATCCATCCAGCCATTCACACATTCCTTCACTTATTTACTCACCCACCTTTTCACATAATGAGCTGAGTCTTTGTCTGCAGAGTTGCAGGCAGAAGAGGCCTATCAAGAACGAAGTACAGCAAGGGGTGTGGTAGGGGAGAGTTCACTATGCTCCTGCACATAGGCAGACTGAAAACGTAGAAGTCATGCATGATGCACAGAGCCAGGATGTGAGGTGACTGTGACATGGTGTTGTTTCCAGGACTTTAAGCGGTGTTAAAAAACCTGGGGGGTCTCTTCAAAGGGGGTGTTGGATGTAATTAAGAGCGCAGTTTAAAACACCTAGGCTAAAAATCTGCGCTTAGCATAGTGTTGCGCCCGACTGGTATTATGTTGTTTCTGTCATTGCATCCAGATATATAATACACAAGTATCATTACACCAACAACAGGCCAGGACTATTGGCTTTGTCAATGGTTGCTAGTTCCTTAAAATAAAAAAGCAGCAACCATGGCTTTGTTGAATATAATATTGAAAATACTTCAGTTCTAAATGACGAGACAGTGAAAGAACGATAACCCGTTCTTTTTTACTTGTTTCACAGGCTTCTTTAAATGAAGTGTTCTGTAACGTTGCAGCATGGGCGTTTTACTTTTTATCAAACAGAATGCCCTTCTGTACACTTTGGCCGCCATAAGTGTGGCAGGGTATGTTCAGACGTGAGTCCCTTGCTTACTTTGCCACTGGATACAAGCAAGCCGGGCTGAAGACGGCTGGAATGCCAGAAACCGGTCCTCGGAAGCTTGTTTCCGGTCCAGGGAAGACATGGCTTGGCAGTTCGGGCTGGACTTTTCCCATGAGGCACAGGGTCAGACTGATTTGCATATAGCCATGTCAGAACTGGGGTGGCGGAGTGGGCTAAAGAACGGTGATGGATTAAACCCATATCTTTTGACTGGGTGTGAGTGTTTGATTGATTCGGATGCTCCGTCCATCACCACCCTCTTTTGTACCGCTTTTGGCCGCCATAAGTGTGGCAGGGTATGCTCAGACGTGAGTCCCTTGCTCACTTTGCCACTGGATTCAAGCAAGCCGGGCTGAAGATGGCTGTAATGCCAGAAACCGGTCCTCGGAAGCTTGTTTCCGGTGCAGGGAAGACATGGCTTGGCAGTTCGGGCTGGACTGTTCTCATGAGGCACAGGGTCAGACTGATTTGCATATAACCATGTCAGAACTGGGGTGGCGGAGTGGGCTAAAGAACGGTGATGGATTAAACCAAGATCTTTTGACTGGTTGTGAGTGTTTGATTGATTCGGATGCTCCGTCCATCACCACCCCCTTTTGTACCGCTTCTGTACACTGAGGCAGGAGGAGGCCACCACATGCTTTAACACCCCAGACTGCCCATTGTCATTCAGTAAGTGGCAATCAGCCCCATACAGAATTTCAATGGGCGGGAGGGGCTGCTCTTGTGCTCCAGGAGGAGCGCGAGGCGGCTCCATCAGCGGGGGTGAGGCCTCTCACAGGGAGCAGTGCTGCTCCCTGTGATGGCCAAAATTACAGTCAAAAGGCGTAGGGACGGTCCGTGGAATTTACGGACGGTATGTCAACCTAGTATGCGCGGTGCCCCTGGCACCTCATTACAGCGCACTCGGGTGCCGCGGCGCACAGTTTGGGAACCACAGGTCTAGGGGGGTACAAAAAAACTCATTAATTGCAATGCTTTTATTAACAGCAAGTGAAAATAATCAAAAGAGCCCCATGTCTTAGAAAAATCGCAAAATAAGCTTAAAAGAGTTTGTCTGCTGGATTTCAGTTGTCATTCATGTAAACTATTTTTTTTTTGGTTTAAAAAACATGGAATGCATCATATTGCCACACCAAAATGATTTTGATGACAAACTTGAAGACAATGATTTGAAGGAAAGAGAGGGTGGTGAGAGACCAAAAGTGTTTCGTAGTAAACATTGAGATCGTATAACAACATGGTTGGCTGCATTGTACAACAGTGCAAAAGGGAGGAATTTTGAAATTAAAATCGTTTTCTTCAATGTGTCTGCTTGAGTTGGTTACCCGTAACTGCCAGGTTACCCACTCAGGCTAACTATGTTACTCTCTGATGATCTAATTTGATACATTATGACTCTGGGTACCTGAGGCAAAAACTTTTTGTTCTGATTGTTCAGCCAAATGGGGTAGTAGATATGTAACTTTCTGCAGGTCCATTTCAACCATTCTCATGATCTCACCCATCTACCTGATTTAATTTTAGTACATTACTGTTAATGTGACCAATTCTAGATGCCAATCTATTCGAAGTGTGCTCTTCCTTGGCTTGGAGAGCTTGACCCTTTCTGTATGACTCTGAATCAACCTAAAATCTGGAGATGAGTTTTTGTCAGGATTTCAGTCCGCAACGCAGGTTACCTGGGTGTAGACGGTTACCTGGGTGTGTAGACCTCTGTCTGTGTTACTGCGTTTCTGCATGAGAGCGCCCCGCCCTGCCTGCCTGAACGCCGTCTGCCCGTCCGCCCTGCGCGCAGTGTGCTCGTCGTAGGAGAAGGAGAGACGTCAGAAGAGCCCCCCTCTCGGACTAACGCCACGCACACCAGCGTTTGCATCGAAGTATACAGCACCATCGCAGTCGGAAACAGAAGCGGTAGAAGCGGTAGAAACCGTGAAAAATGCGAGGGTTGCGAGCCGCGCTGGCGGAGAAGGATTGCTCTGGAGAGGGATTGCTCTGCAAAAGAGGCATGAAGTATCAGGAAAGCGATTGAGGCGGAGTGAAGGTGAAGGAGAGAGTAAAGGCGGATTGAGCTCAGGACCCCGGGACTGTAAAATAAACGGGTTGAGCTCAGAACCCCTGGACAGTTTAATGGACAGTTTAATAAATGGTGGCATTCATTACATCTAACCCCAAAAACCCAAAATCCCCATATGCTAACTACTAATACTGAAGTTTGGACATTGAACAATTGGAGGTTTGGAGTGTGTAGCTGGGGTTTTTGGTGCTGGTCAGCCTGTTGGATCAACTAACCAGCTGCTGGCTCCTCTTTCCTAAATAGAGTTGGTGGAGCGTGCAATATCGGAGGATAACCATAGAGATGGCCCCAAAAAAAATTAAAACAACTGTGGGACACAACTTGAGGACGAGATCAAACTCCGCAAATGTAGAGAAAGCGGGTTCCTCGGAGAGGAGCAAGGGGAGCCCTGAGTCTACACCTGTGAAAACAAGAAGGAAAGGTGTGAAAAAGAATACAGTGGCCACTAAGAACACTACATCAAACTCAATAAAGGAGTTTGTGGGAAAACATTTAAAAAAAAGTATGCACACCTGTAAAAGACAAGGAAATTATGTCCATCGAGTCAGTATCTTATAATGAGAGCTTCGAGAGAGAAGAGATCAGGTATACATCCCTACCCTTGGATGTTCAGATATCCGAGTCCCTAAATATGGTCAACCAGTCCTTGCAGCTACTATCGGACCATCGGGGTTTAGCGTCTCCAAGGCTGTCATCATCGCCACAAGATCTCGTCTCCTGTGATTTGGAAAGAAGAACCCAAGTTAGCCCGATCCCTCAGGGGGATTTGGAAAGAGAAAAAGATAGTACCACGAGCAGTGAGCTGCATCACAGAAGAGGCGAAAGTAAAAGTGCTCCCGACCTTCGTGATGCTAGTATAGATCAATGTGGGGTACTGAATTTAACTTCAGAGATAAATCGAGATCTCTCTGCTATGTCTGCAACCTCAATGTTGGATCTAATGCTAATTTTACAAAAAACTCTCCAAGGCCTTTTAGAAGTTACTTTGTCTAACAATGTAATTCTAAAAACTCAAAAAATGTATTTAGCTAAAATAGAGGGGGAGCTACAGGGGATCAGATCACACATGCCAGATATGGGAAGACAAAACCTCGATCCTGACCTTGTACCTGAGGTGCGGGCCGAGGCGCAGGTGGAAACTGTCGAACAACTTAAAGAAAGTCACGAGGTATACATTTCAAAGTGGCCAATGAGGATAATAAGAAGAAGGGAGATGGTTAGACGTGGGAAAATAACCGGAGCAGGAGGGGAAGGTAGGAGATCACTAGGGAAAGGGAGGGAAATCCCAGAGAAAAGGTTAAGGGTGGAAAAGGAAGTCGGTGAAAAGGGGAACGAAATAAACCTGGACCGAGTAAAATAATGAAGAGAACCCCAAAAAAACAGGGAAAAAATGTGTGCCCTCATAATAATACCCCAGCGCCACAGATGGAACAAGTTAATAAGAAATGTACAGCACAGACCAAAGAGGCCGGGAGACAGTTAGGAGGGAATCTACAGTCATGGGTCACCCGGGAGGTGCGAGCCATCAGGCCTAATACCCAAACATGCAAGGCAAATAGGACAGAATCTCTGATTCAAAACAGGATAATAAAAGAAGGGAGGGAGGATATGAGGCTATACCTTGAACCAATACCCTTAAGGAAAGGGGGGAAGAAACTTGAAAAGAGGTTGCCCCTTAATAGGACACAACTTCTGCAGGGCTTTGCCAAATGTCATAATCTGAAAGATTTAGGAACGAACGACCTCAGACAAGTGCGCTTTAGCCAAAATAAAGAAGGGAAGGAGGTCACTAAGATTATACTGTATTCAAAACTGATAAAAAATATGATTGCGAAAGCAGCAAATGGCCTACAGAATGAGGGAATTTGACTATTAATCGAAGAGGAGGTACTGAGAGAAATAGAAGGAATTGATTGGCAAGGAAATAACTTCCTAAGATGCCATGCAGGGTTGGGAAAGAGACAGGTAAGGATAAGGGACCCAGAAGAAGAGGAAGGAACCGCCCTGGGTAACATACAAATAGTAGCAAATAACTCAAACTTAGAAAACTGGTGGGGAAATTGGAGCAAGGTCACGGCCCAGATGGGTCCTTCATCTAGAGCTTTTGAAATTCAGGGTGAGGATGGATGGGTAGAGGACATGGAATAGGTAGAGGATATGCCACATAGCATAAGATTGGCCTCCTGGAAATAAACGGCCTAGGAGATGATGTTAAACAAAAAAATATAAAGGCATTAGGTAAAAACACAGAGATTATATGTATCCAGGAGACCTGGCTGTGTGGCAGAACCCTGACAATAGATGGCTTCTTCCAGCTAAATAGAATGGCTAAGAAACAGAGGTTTGGCCGTCCTGCGGGGGGAATAATGACCTTGGTGTCAACAAAAATTATGAAAAAGGTGACAGAAATTACAGTAAAATGTAAATGGCTACTTGTCTGTAGAATAATGTTATCAGGATGTATGGAAAAGAACATGTTATTGCTAATAAATGTATATATGCAATGGGATACTGTAGAGGAATATGCTGCGGAAATGGGGTTATTTACAGAAGACATTGATACGATCTGTGAAAAGTATGGTATGGATGTCATCATGTTAATGGGCGATTTTAATCATAAAATGCATCCCAAAAACGTAGATTGCTGGTTTCAAGAATTACGAGAGGCCTATGAGATACCGCAAGCTATTTTTCCAGATTGCACAACAAGTGCCAAGGATATCCAGTTGGGAAACTTTTTGGGAACAAAAAATCTTTTCTGTCTAAATGGAAGATCCCCCTCAGACTGTCCAGCAAAAAAAACGTTTAAAGTAGGCACTCAAAATTGCCCAATTGACTACGTATTTGTGTCCCCCTGGAGTTTCCAACTAATAACAGGTTTAGGATTCTAAATAGAGAAGGGAGCGACCATAATATTGTAGTCCTGGAAATTCCAGATGTACAACTAGAACCTGGTACCCAAGTTATGGAACAAAGGATGGATTATCCTAAGCGACGCACAACTAGGTTAACCGAAGAATATATGGCCAAACTAATGCAACTACAACAGAATTTAGATCTGGATGCAGAAAATGGCCAGGGCCTAGATTGGTACGTAGGGAAAATTGAGAAGGTAGGCCAAATCCTCAGTGAAGGACTGAGAACCGGCCAAAAAACCCCAAAAGGAAACAGTTTAAAGGTGGACAAACAAAGAGGTTGGTTCACAAAGGAATGCAGGGAAAAGAAAAGAGAAGTGAGGAGAATGGCACGACGTAAACTGATAAAAGGTGGGCATGGCAGTGGAAATGCATTAGCATCCCTAAAAAGAGAATATAATATGTTAATCAGGAGGACAAAAAGGGACTTTAAAGAAAGTTGTTGGCAAAAGTTATTAGATGCCATAGAGGCAAAGAACTCACGACAGTTCTGGAAACTAGTTCATTCAGCAGCAGACCATCAGCCAGCTGGAATGAACTGTGTAGCGGAGGAAGCAGCCTGGGAGGATTACCTTCAGGACTTATATAGCCCTGGGAGTAACCGGGGAGTGAATCAGCACACAGATTGGAGCGGTCTGGTAGCCGATATAAAACTTGACTTCACGGCCTCTATAGTTAAAAAAACGATAAAGGGCCTGAAATTAACAAGGGCAGCAGGCCCAGATAACCTCCCGGCACTGATAATTAAAACTCAAACAGACTGGTGGGCGGAATTTTTTTCTAATATGTTCTGAGTAATTTTAGATACTGGAAGGATCCCTGATAATTGGAAAGGGGCAATAATAAGGCCAATACATAAGAAAGGCGATAAGCACACCCCAAAAAACTACAGGTTAATTAACCTGTTAGACATGGGGGAGAAGATATTTACTAAGATAGTGTTGGTCAAACTAAAGACTTGGGTAGAAGGGAAGTCAATTATCCCGGCAGAACAGGGGGGATTTAAAGCAGGGCACTCCACGGTGGATCACTGTTATGCCCTCTGGGCACTTGCCCGGAAGTCGACGGAACAAACGGGGAACATGTTCTGTTGTTTCGTCGACTTCCGGGCAGCCTTTGATTTGGTGGACCGTGGGAAGCTATGGGAGTGCCTAACTAAATATGAAATCCCAGTGGGACTACTAGCAATCCTAAAAGAATTGCACAGAGAGAACTGGGCTCAAGTAATTAAAGATACTCAAGGGGCACTGACAAGGAAAATAGACATAGCAAACGGGTTAAGACAGGGCTGTGTCCTGGCCCCACTCCTCTTCTCGATTTTTCTAGCAGATCTGCCAGCAGCACTGGAAGTAGAAAGAAGTGCTAGCCCAAGAATGAGTGGCAGGAAGGTGGCAAGCCTGCTATACGCGGATGACCTAGTAATATTCGACCAAACAGAGCTAGGGCTATAGAGAAAACTAAAGGTTTTTAGTGACTACTGTAAGGCCAAACTTTTAGTAGTAAATATGGATAAAACGAAGATTCTGTGTTTCGGTAAAAGGTCTAAAAGTTTTAGCTGGTACCTAGGCAAAACTACATTGGAAACGGTAAAGGAATATAAATACCTAGGCTTATGGTTCGAAAGCTCCATAAAATGGGATAGACATATTGAAGCCCAAATGGCAAAAGCATCATCCTCTATTTGTGGGTTGAAAAAATGTAATAGAGATTACAGGGACCGATCGCATAAACCCATGCTAAAGGTTTATGAAGCAATGATCCCTCCCCAAGTATTGTATGGGATGGAAATTCTCTACTTCTGCGGCAAAGTGGGTTGGGATCGGGAGGAAGGTAAAGTGTTGAAAATGCTTCTGTCCTTGCCAAAGTCAGCAATGATACTGGCAATTAGATTAGAGACCGGAACAATAGCATGGAGCATTCAGGCCAAAATGGCAGTGGCATGGTTCTGGAAACGACAATTACAAGAGGAAACCCAGAAGGTGTCCCTTTGGTGCAGTAATGAAATCCGGCATAGCAACCTAAAATGGGCAGCGGAGGCAAAAAGGAAAATAAAGGAGGTAACTGGTAGCTTAAAGGTGAGAGTTAATCAGAACCCTGTAGAAATTTCTTTCACCAAAGGTGTACTATAAGCACAAGGAAGGGAGCTATCAAGACATCAGGACATAGAATACTTGATAAAGAAAAAGTCGGTCCAATGTATGTTAGAAGCATGGGAAAATGATGCATGGTATCCATACTTAGAAACCCTGCCGAACTACGGATTGAGGTGGGAGATTTTGAAAATCCGAACTGGAACTAACCCTTGGCTATTGGAGGGGAGATTAAAGGCAGAAATGCTATATCCTGATGGTCTATGTAAGTGTGGACTGGAGACGAAGTGTGATATCTTGCACATATTGTTGGATTGTCTAACAGGTTTAGGAGTGAGAAAACAGTTCCTACGATCCTTATTTGTAAAATATGGCATAAATTCACGAGGGCAAGCTGCTACACTACTAATAAAAATGGAAAAACTGGATACTGCAATTCCACTAGGGAACTATCTGAGAGGTATAAACCGTTTGGCCAGGGAAAGGCTCAAGAAAGTATTGTGACTCATTTATTACCTACTTTTGCAGGAGACATTGTTAAAGTCCGATGCACGTCTAGTACACATGGTCTTAACTTTTGTAAATAATAATGATGTATGTACAGTTTTTTTTAAAGATTGTAAATGCTTATTTTATCAAGTTTAGATGTTTTTAACATTATAACTGATTTTTAAATTTGGTAATACTGAGATATATGGGCCTATAGTAGCTAGGGTTTTACTAGAAATGTATAAGTAGAGCAACTTAGAAAAGTAACTGTGTGATTTTAGAGATCATTACGTATCATTGTTACCGATTGGATTGTAATGTTCTAATTTTATATGAACTCGAAGTTTAAAGACCATGGTCTAAATAAACAGATTTCTCTCTCTCACAACGCAGAGGGAAGTGGTCAAATTATAAGTTTGTCACCACTCATGTTAACCTTCAAATCACTAAATTCAGGCAGAGAAGAGATTAAAGACTCTGGAAGATTTTGCAATGATGCGTGAGAAAGAAAAGCAAGAGCACAAACCATTGCGTGGGTGGGACTAGCAGATGGACAAATCCACTTCTGGGTCACTAGTGGTAGAGCATGTTTAACTGCACTACAGTAATGTCTCTTTGAAACCTGTATTTTCTTTCTCTATCTCACATTTACCTTTCTTTCTCTTGTTAGGTATTTTGAGGTGAGGTATTCGAGTGGTCCACAGCCCCAGAGAGATTTGGGATAGCATGGACTTTCAGTAAATCTTCGTCCTCATCCAAAGCTTGACAGTTTTCTTCATCATATTTTTTGTAGAAATTCATATTTTCTTTTATAGAATATTTCTATGTATATAGGTACTTTTTTTGTACACTCCAAATGATGACTTCCTTGTTTGAAGGAATACACATGTCAGCTAGTCTTGCTGTTGGTAGAGGAGCATTCAATAGGCCATTTTTCAGTTTTGAGAAAGTGTCTATGACAATGAGGATAGTGAGATGTCCCTGTGAGTTTAACAATTCTATAATAAAGTCCATCAAAATAGCAGACCAAGGTAGCTCTGGTGTGGTTGTAGTGACCACTGGCTTTAATATGGAAAACCTTGGTTTGAGTACAAACAGTATATTGACACCACCACATAGTTTAGCCATGAAAGTTCTTGCACAAAGATACAAGGCCTCACCTCCGTACAGCGAAATCCATTTTAGTTGTCTTTGAGCCTTCTGTTTAAGTTGTTGTGGAGCATTCACTGATTACTGGGCTTTAGCAAACTTCCCCAAGAAGATATCCCAAATATCCTTTGATACTGTGGTGAAAGTTAATATGCTTGGTGGTGGAAATTATTCCTCTTCTTCTCCTGAATGTTTTCAGGATGATAAGTAGTTTAGCAGTGCAATTGAGAAAAGAAGAGAGAGTATCGGGCATGGCGAGTATTAGCACACTTCATTGCTGACAGATAGAGTAGATTTTTATGATCCATCCAAACAATGATTTTACATCAAGGCCCGGAGGCCAATATTATGCACTACCTTTTATTACCACTCAGACAGCAGCAACAAATAATTAGAATCTGAACACATATAAAGTTCTAGAATACTGAACATGCATATCCTCTTAGAACCTGCAGCCATCTTCATCTTTTGTTGCTGCTCAGGCTTCAGATAAGTCACTTTTTTAACTGTCGTTTTAGTTCAGTGACTGAATATAGTATTGGGAGTTTTGAGTATATGTAGAAATTTATGATAAATAATGAGTTTATATATATGAGAATGATATGTTTAAAAAATATTTTATATTGTATGTTAATATCTGAGAATATTTAAAAGAAATGTTTATTTTAACAGTTGTTTTTTTTCCAGAAAAACAATTTATAGGGATCACTGTTAGAAACGAGGTTAATAAAAGGGTTAAATGTTAGCTTGGATTTGAAGGGTAGTTGGAAAAGATTTAAATGTGGTTTATTTGGATGGTGCTTTGTTAGGAATGTGGAATCGCTTTTTTTTACTTAGCGCTCATTCAAAATGCAAGATGAATATAATTGGTAATATTTTTGAGGCGGTCAATAGTAAAGGATTAATATTACCGTCTTTGTGACAGTTGGTCTGAGGCTGAGTCGCGCGAGCTTCGGTGTGCGGCAGGTTGTTATCTTGAGAGCAGGCGCGAGGTCGCTCCGTGTTCTATGAGCTTCGCAGAGGAGGCTCGAGTCAGCTATGCTGCGCGTGAGTGACTCGCGAGTCTTCTTTTGTCAATTTCAGGCCGCCGTACACGTAACGTGCGGCGGCCATTTTGAGAAGTTGGGAAACAGTGGAGTTTATGAATGAGAAGATAGGAAGCCATGTTTTGGCCTATACAATATCAAAGTCTGTCAGTTAATTTACCGGTTTCTGACAGACTTCGGTTACAAGTTCAGTGAGAGATCGCGTTTTTTGTCATTGGTGAGGAGAGGTTTTGTAATTTAGAGGAAGGAAAGGTTTTTGGATAAAAAGGAGTTTATAAGTCTGTATTGGAGTTTGGTGTATTAGTTTGGAATTTTTTATTGGAATTGCTTTGAGAAAAAAAAATATTTATATAATGAAGGGTGCTGAAGGGAATTTTGAAGAAAAGATGAAGTCCTATTTGGACAAGATGTTTGGCGAAATTGTGGCAGCTATTGATAAAAAAATAGGGAATACTCTGGAAAAAGGAACACAAAAAAAGAGAATAAATGATGATGACAGTTTCTGGACTACAGAAGAGGTGGATGCTAGGGCTGGAACCTCAGGTATTGGAGGTAAGAAGGGTCATAAGAGAAAGCATTTGGATGCGAATAAAAAAGAGAGAGAACGTACGGTTCTGTCATGGTTTATCGAGCAAGAAACCGGCAAGAAACAACACTCAGCCGCGATATCGGCCACGAGAAACTACATCTCCCATGGAACGCCGCGAATGGACTACAATTCCCTTGGTGCCGTGTGCAGCGCATGCGCAGGTCCGGACCCGCTTAAAATGACGACGCCGACAACAAGCAGTGTAGGATATTCAGAGCCCATGCCGACAATCATCCGAGGTGCCGCGAGGTAAGAAGCAGCATTCCTAGAACCATTCTTTGCCATGCGTGCCATTTTTTGGGGGGAATTGCGCGAGGTGACCGGCTGCTCCCGCACGTCCAGAACAGTAGTGTGGAGCACCTGGGGCAGTGTTTTCATCAGACTCGAGTGGCAAGGAGTCGAGGAAGCCCGGCGTTATCTGACTGCTGGTCCTGTGATTACTGGACATCTCTAGTTCTTATGGACAGTCATTGTTGGGGAGTTGAGGACGCCCCCATTTAGAACAAAGAAACCCTTACTCCATCTCTGGAATTAAGCATTGTTAAACGAGTGGCATTGTCGGCCAGTGATAATTACTGTGCCCCTCGTTGGTGGGTGCCGGGACCGGCATTCTTGCGGGGGACGGTTAGGCCAGGTGGTCACCGGACAACATTACAAGCCATCAGACAAAGCTCGAGTGGCATTGTCGGCCATTGCTTAGCACAGTTCCCTCCGTTGGGGATTGCCGGGACCGGCATTCATGCGGAGGACGGTGTGAGTTTATTTTGGTTGTTTACGGTGACTGGGAACCGGTTTTCTTCTTAGTTCAGGACTTTGGCTTACTTTAACAGGAGCTTCATTGTTTCATCAATAAAGCCATATAACTTCATATGGTCTGTGGGTGCTTTACTACTGGGATACAGGTTAGTGGCATTGGTTCCAAGGACAGAATTCGATCCCAAGGTCAGCCAGGGATTACAGGTTCACAGAGATGTCGCTATAAAGGCGAGAGGAGGCACAAAAAAGGCGCAAAAGATCAAACATACCACTGTGGCATGTGATACAAGTTCAAGTGGGGATGTAGAACTTACATATAGTTTTTTCCCTCAAAGGCAGAGAAGCAGAGGAAGAGGTATGCGCTCTGAGCGAAGAACAAGAGGGGCCTCAGGTAAGGAGTTTACAAGACCATTCTTCTATCCGAATAAAGTTGGGCGGCAGACTAGCCCAATTTGTTTCAAGATGGAAGGAGATTACACAAGATCCATTGGTCTGGCAAACAGTTGTTGGTTACGGAATGGATTTTGTAGAAAATCCAGTTCAGGAAGGAGTACCAAATATATTGAGGTTTTCAAAAGAGATGGAGGATATGGTAACGGAGGAGATAGATGCTCTAGTAGAGAAGGGGGCAATAGAGGAAGCAAGGTATGTAAGAGGAAGTTTCATAAGCAACATATTTTTAGTGGAAAAGCAAAAGAAAATGCGTCCTGCGATAAATTTGAAGGAATTGAACGATTGGGTTGTATACAATCATTTCAAAATGGAAGGCATCCATTTGTTGAGAGATCTCTTGAGGAAGGGAGATTGGTTAACAAGGTTAGATTTGAAAGATGCCTATTTAACTATTCCGATGTGCGAAGAGCAGAGAGATTTTCTCCAGTTCAGGTGGAAAGGGAAGTTGTGGAGGTTCAAGTGTCTCCCATTCGGATTGACATCAGTCCCTTGGTGTTTCACGAAGGTGATGCGTCCAGTGGCAGCTTGGTTAAGATCACGGGGGATTCGTTTGATTGTGTACCTGGACAATTTTTTGATCATGGCAGAAGAGATCGTTCTAGCGAAAGAACAGACAAAGTTTGCAATCAGAGTGATAGAGAATTTGGGATTTGTGGTGAACAGAGAGAAATCTTGTGTAGTTCCTCAACAGGAGATTCAGTTTTTAGGTTTTCAGATTCAGACATTGGATTGTGTATTGAAGTTGCCAATGTTGAAAGTGAAGACAATCAAGAAGGAGGTGAAGAGGGCAATGGATTCGGAGTGGATCACATTGAGACAGTTAGCTCGGTTGTTGGGTCTGTTGTCTGGATCGATTGAGGCGATTTGTCCAGCGCCTCTTCATTACAGAGCGCTACAGAGATTGAAGGGTTTTCACTTGAGGAAAGGAGCAAAATATTCTCAAAGGTTATGGTTGAATCAGGATTCAAGGGAGGAATTGAAGTGGTGGATTATGAATTTGGAAGCATGGAACGGCAGGGCGATATTTGGAGAAGTGCCAGAGATAGAAATAGATTCGGATGCGAGTCTTCAAGGTTGGGGAGCAAGGTGCAGAATGGTGTCAACAGGAGGGAAATGGTCCAAGTAGAACGCAGATGCATATAAATTGTCTGGAACTGCTGGCAGGGTCTTTTGCTTTGAAGAGTTTTATGAAGGATCAGATAAAGTGTTGTGTGCTCTTGAAAATGGACAATCTGTCTGCAGTAAGATATGTAAAGAAGTTAGGAGGTCCATGGTAGAAAGGTCTAGCGAACTTAGCAAGGGATTTTTGGAATTTTTGCTGGGAAAAGAAGATTATGGTTCAAGCGCAGTATATTCCGGGTCTGAGCAACATAGAAGCGGACTGGTTTTCAAGATATCTGAAGGATGTGAGCAATTGGAAATTGAACAAGGAAGTTTTCAGAAGTTTGGAAATGAGATGGGGTCTTTTTCAGGTGGATTTGTTTGCGGACAGGTTGAATTGTCAGATGAGAGATTTTTATAGTTGGAGACCAGATCCGGAGGCAAGGGGGATAGATGCATTTCTACAGGATTGGAATGCAGGAAGGAATTATGCCTTTCCCCCATTCTCTTTCATTCAGAGAGCCTTGATGAAGGTCAGGAGAGAGAAGGCGGAGATCGTAATGATTACTCCATTCTGGAAATCCCAAGTGTGGTTTCCAGACATGATGGAACTGTTGATGGAGGATCCGGTGTTGAGAGAGATTATTCTGGATCCACAGGGGAATGTTCACGATTTAGTAGAAACAGGGCAGTTAAGACTGGTAGCGTGGCTGATTTCAGGAGAATTTGGCAAGTGCATGGATTATCGGAGGAAGCTGAGGCTCTTATCACAGGTTCATGGTCTAAGGGAACGACAAAAATGTATAGATCAGCATGGAGAAGGTGATCTGGTTGGTGTTTTGAGAGGGATTTGGATCCCATATCAGCTCCTGTGGTATAAGTGGTGAATTTCTTGTTTGAGTTGTTTGATAAAGGCCTAGCTTATAATTCAGTGAATATTAGCAGGTTGGCTATTTCTGCAGGGCATGTTTTGGTGGAAGGTCTTCCGGGTGGACAACATGTTCTGGAAAGAAGATTGGTTAAGAGTGTAAGGATGATTCTACCTCCTAAGGCAAAATATGGTGTTCTTTGGGACGTTTCTGTGGTTTTGAGAAAATTAGATAGTTGGGGTGAGAATGTGTCTTTGGATATGAAATCTTTATCATGGAAACTAGCCATGCTAATATGTTTGGTGTCTTGTAGAAGGGTATCTGATATTAGGGCTTTGGGTGGATTCTAGGTTTTTTCAACCGGAAGGAGTTTGTTTTGAATTGAGGAAAATAACTAAGACTATTTCTAGGACTATTTTTTATCCGCAGTTTGATGAGAATAGAAATGTATGTGTTGTTCATTGTTTAAAGGGGACGCGCAATCAACTGGGGGCATTTTCGAACGACCGTGAGGAGAATGGTCCGACGCTTACCTGCAGCCTCAACACGCTCGAGGGCATACAGCCGCGATCCGCCGTGAGGGAAACGGCTTGCGATGGGACTCCATCTCCCAGCATCACTCCCGGCGCATAGAGCCAGCGTCAGGGAGTTCTGCGATGCTGTCAGCCGCCAGCCCATAAAATTCCACAACGCCTCCCACAGCGCGGGACGCGCAATCAACTGGGGGCATTTTCGAACGACCGTGTGGGGAACGGTCCGACGCTTACCTGCAGCCTCAACACCCGTGAGGGAAACGGCTTGCGGTGGGACTCCATCTCCCAGCATCACTCCAGGAGCATAGAGACAGCGTCAGGGAGTTCTGCGACGCTGTCAGCCGCCAGCCCATAAAATTCCACAACGCCTCCCGCAGCGCGGGACGCGCGCGGGCAGCGCCGGGAGAAGCCCGGGCAAAGGGCGGGCCATCTGTGGCCGTCCTAGGCAGGACAAGGAAGGGCAGGGCCACCCCTCTAACGAGTGAAACACAGGACTATCTGTACATCTAAAGGTAGTGTGCAATTTCGGCTGGGGCAAGTGCATTGTGAAACTGATTGTAGGCTATATAAGTCCATAGGGACACTACTCATATTGAGTCAGGAGGGTCCGTGGAATACGATGGGCATGAGAAAGGTAATGGAGGGGGGAGGAGCCTCAGTAATTACTAAAAAAGGGAAAAAGGCAAAAAAATCCCAACATGCTGCAACTAATTGTGTTTTAACTAGTATTGAATCTATTGTTGAGGATTGTGAAGATATTTTATTGGGGGCCCTTCTATTGAAGAGACGGGAATTCACGATCCCCTTGTAGACGGCCTGTCACTGAAAAGGAACAAAGTGATCCCTGCAATTTTTACCAAAAAAACAAAGATTATTTTCCCAGCTGATGAATTGCATTCTGTCCTTGTTAATCCCATTGAGGCTAATGTTATGGATCACAAGGGGAGGCACCTCTAGTAGTAAGGTTGATCTTCCGGTCAATTCAACAGAAAATGTAGATGGTTCTGTGCAGGCGAGATCATGTGAATTGGGTATTACTTGCTCTAATCGATTTTCTGCGTTGGAAGGGGAATCTAGGGAGTTAAGCGAGGTATTATCAAAAGGACCTGGGGGGCTGTGGAGGGTATGAATGCTACAGTCGAATGTCCCAGATGCCTGAATTTTAATCGGACAATCATGAAGAAAATGATGGAAAGTCTGGAAGGGGACATAGCTTTTATTAAAAAACTACTGACTGAATCAGTAAAGCAGGGAGAATTAAATGTGAAAAATAGCCCTCAGGCATTGATAGTGTCCAAATTGGCAAAAGCCCCAAATGCAAGAGCAGTATCATTGAACGCTCCCAAAATAGTAGGAGGGCCATTAACCAAGATTCCAGCCCAAACATCGTTGGCTAGTGTGCCAAGAGGGCAGAATATGACTAGTTCCTAAGCTGAGGTAGCAAAACCACGGGGACAACCACCAAAGCCCAAGGACATGGGGCAAAAAGCCATTTAGTGACTCAGTAGAGGCTATTAGAGAGGCAAATGCTGGGGAAACCTGGAGTAAGAAATGGACTAATAAATCACCTAGTCCTCCAAACGCCACTGTTTACATGACCGGGGTCACTAAGCTTGGTGCTGCTAATGCCTATGAGAGCAGAGAATCAATCCGCAATAAAACCATTTACTGACTGCGCCATGTGAGAGGGTCCAGATCGGTTATTAGGTAGGATATGATTAATGTAAAAAGGTTGTCCCTGTTCAGCTCACTAACAGACTGCATTGAAATACAGGTTGATAATGCAGCTATTGCATAGAATTTATTGGCCCTAGGGTATAGAACATGCCCCCCTAGGGACTCTAACATACAAATTAGACATGCTCCGTTATGGTCCAGAGCTAGCCTCAGGGATGACTCGGAGCTCAATAAAATTGATTGACCACTAAAGGATATCCTTTTGAATAGTGTAGCGCAAATGAACAATATGTGTATACCCGAGTACCAGTCTAATCTCACTTTAGGGCAGATAGATGAGGAGACGATGGTGCTCAACGCTGAGGTGGCCCCTGACTGGGGAAAAAGTAATAATGATTTAAGTAAAGTTCAACCTCCACTAAGGTCAGTAGTAGAGACAATGGCTCCGGGAGTGTCCACTAGACGGTTGGCCACAAATACCAATATGATCAAGCTGCTTTCATGGAACATTGCGGGTCTCCAAAAAAATATGGAAAATCCAGATTGAAACAATCTCATTGATACGTTTGAGATCTGTATGTTCCAGGAAACCTGGAGTTTGATCCCCCTGTACAAAAGTGGGTATTCTACCCATTTTATTCCGGCAACTAGTGCAGGGAGAGGCCGCCCATCGGGGGGACTACATGTATGGATTAGTGTGGCCCTGAATTGGGCACTCACTGTGCATGATTTACCTGCTGGTGACATTTTGAATATCTCCATTAAGGACAGCAAGAATGGAAGCTCGATGGAGCTGTTTAATGTGTATGCTAGAGGTACCCCGGGAGGCCAAACTTCACCCACTATATCAATACTTGAGGTAGCATTACCGGGACTCACTCCTTCATCTAGTGTTATTGTGGGGGGAGATTTTAATTGCACCTATGAACCCCTAAGTGAAGATGATCAATTGGGATGTAGCGAAGAGGATTCGAAACTTTCTATACCGTCCCTGACTTTGGCGCCAATCAAGAAATGGACACCTAGAGCGATCCAATTAAACGTGTTAACATTAGAACATAATCTACGCGCCCTGAATGGCAGGACCATTTCAGACCCAAATGGTGCGATGACTTATAATAGACTTAGTTGCCCGTCCCGTATTGATTATATTTTACTTGACACCCGATCTTGGGGCAGATTAGTGGATATGGAAATCAGACAGTCGCAGGACAGTGACCACAATCCGCTCTGTATGGAAATAAGATGGGGAAGCGGGAGGGATGCACCTAATGGTACTTTATTGTCTGCAAAGGAGGTAGTTCCATCTAACTGTAATCGCAAACTAAAATGGAACAGGGTGAAGTGCCAAGAAGATAAACTAACTAGTATTAAAGAGCTAGTTGAAGCAGAGACTAGAGAACTTTCATCTTTTAACTCTGACCAGTGCACTGAACAAAGTTCTAAATTTACAGACTCCTACAAGAGCCTAATAGAGAAAATTGGCTTATTCTTTACCATTGGGGATAACAAAGGGCCTAGGAAGAATATTAATATTAAAGCGGGGTCACCATGGTATACGGCAGAATGCAGAAAAAAGAGAAAGGCAATATCAAATTGCATTAGAAGTAAGGACGCGCCAGCAGCTAGGGTAGCCAGAAAGGAGTATAACAACTGTATCAGAAGGGCAAAGAAGGATTGGGAGGAAGAGCATTGGCAACAACTTAAGATTGCTGCCTGCTCGAAGGACTCTAACCTGTTTTGAATCTGATTAACAAACTTGATAGAAGAGGAGTAGAGCGCCTCCCTAACCACATAACTGAGAAGCAATGGTACTCCCATTTCTCTAAACTATATTGTGATGAGGACGAGACAGGGCAAACTTTGTGGCCATCAAATGATATAACTATAGATGGGCATGTTTCTGTAGAACTCTTCGTAACTTGTGAAGTTCATGATGCCATTATAAGTATAGTCCCTTCTAAAGCAGCGGGCCCGGACGGGTTATCGGGTGACTTATTTTTACATGATCCCAAGCTATGGACTGACTTCATCGCCCTACTAATGAATTTAATTCTTTGTGGACATCCTGTCCCAGATTCTTGGAAGGGCGCTGAAGTAGTAACCATCTACAAGAAAGGCAATATGGAGGACCCTGCCAACTACAGGCCGATTAGCTTAATCGATGCTGTTCAGAAAGTAGTTGGCAGGGTCATTGTTAATAGAATAGGAACTTGGCTTGAGGAAGAGAATATACTGACTCACTTTCAGGCGGGCTTCCGACAAAATGTGGGAACGATGGACCAGGTCTTCAGGTTTTGTGGTATATACTGGAAATCTGTGACCATCATGAAGGGAACCTTATATCTGGCCTTCATAGACCTGAAGAGCGCTTTCGATCTGGTTCCCCGTGATAAACTGTGGAGGGTGCTGTTGGACATGGGGTTCCCGCAGTATCTCCTGGAGTTTATTGTTAAACTCCATCAGGAATATTATGCCAGAATTAGATGGGGGAGCCAGGGAAAACTAACAGAGAGGGTGCCTGTGAACAGGGGGGTGCGCCAGGGCTGCATGATGGCCCCGACATTGTTCTCCCTCTTTATTAATGGGGTGGTAGACCATTTGAGGGAGGACACTGCAGATGCCCCGGTCTTGGCGGGGAAAAACACCCACCCTCCTCTTCGCAGATGACACCCTCCTGATGTCCAAAACCCCATCTGGTCTCCAGAAATTGTTAGATAGATTTTCTCTGTTTTGCGACGAACGTGGACTGACAATTAATACCACTAAAACAAAGTTGATGGTAATGCTCCCATCTAAAAAATCAAAGAGAATTTACATCACTCTTAATGGGTCGCCGCTAGAGGTGGTGGAGAAATTTGACTAACTGAGAGTCAGGATCAACAGGAAAATGAAATGGGACTCCCATGTCGCCAAAATGCTCCTAAACCTCAAAAGAGTATCTGGAGTAATTCTGAGGAACCAGCGAATGTCTGTCAGTAGGCCCATAGCCCCGGCACTAGCTGTTTACGACGGAAAGGCACTAGCCTCTGCAGTTTACAGCTCTGAACTAAGGGGCAGTGAGAATATAGCTGATTTGGTTAGAGCCGAGAACAAGTTTTTGAGGGACTTAGTTTCCCTCCCCACCTCGACTCCATTGAAGCCCCTCTTCCTTGATATGGGCAAACGCTCGGTCTCGGATATAGTTCGCCTCCGCCCTTTGCTGTTCTGGGTGCGCCTGAGAAGGACACCAGAACTGGCAAAATATGCCTTGGGGTTGGACGAACTGATCTCCTTGAATAGTGCTAACAAGATACAGTGGCTTAATAAATTGAGGCAGCTGGTTATGAATTTGGGGTTGGCTGAATTTTGGATCTCGCAGTCTCCGCCCCCCAAGGGGGCTGTTAAGAAAATCTACTGGGAGTGGGTTCATGCTGAGGAACTGAATAGTCTAAAGTGGGGAGCTCTAACTACCAAATTTCTGGAACGCAAGCCCACGAGGAAGCTTGAACCATTCCTGGACTTAATTCAAGTTCCAAAAGATAGATCTCTTTTTTTGAAAATGAGGTATGGGACACTTCCTCTTAATAAATTCATGGAGGGCTGGAAAGGAACGCGAGCTCTACATTCTACCTACCCAAACTGCCCATGTGTGTCTGAATCCTTACCCCACTTCCTGTTTGCCTGCAAAGCATATCAAAGAGCTAGATCGCGATGGTTAAAACCAGTATGCAGGGAGTTGAGAGTTGGTGACTATAGGGTCGCCCTACTCATCCTCTCTTCAGACACAACATCTCTGCTTATTGTATGTGGGGTTGCAAAATACTTATCAAGTGCTTGGCTGATACGTACTAGGTCGATAAACTCAAACAAAGCTGTGAATTTGCCTGTATAGAAAGTCCATATGTATATTATTATCTTGCACTTTACTTCCTTGTATCAGGGTTTTAAAAAAAAAATTCTATATAGATTTTTTTAACGTCTTTTATTGTCCCTATATTTGTGAATTGGACATACTATTTTATGCATGTTTTTATGTTTAGAATGTATGTACTTTTATGATATGTAATATATCGAATAAAGTAATCCAACAACGAATATGAAAAAAGAACATTTGGTTTGAGACCAAGTGGTTGTTCTTAGTTGTTGGTCTCTTTAAGGAAGACTTTTAAGGAAGTTTCATCAGCTACCTTGGCTAGATGGGTGAAGGAGGTGATGTTGAAGGCAGGGATAGATACAAGTGTTTTTGGAGCTCATTCTGTGAGAGGGGCTTTGGCTAGCAAGGCTTATATGAAAGGTTTTTAGCTTAAATGGGATTATGAAGGCTGCAGATTGGAGTTGTGAGTAAACTTTTAAGAGATTTTATTTTAAACCATTGGAGAGTGTGTTGACTAGTGTTGTTGAGGAACTTTGAACATGCATAATATTGGCATCCGGGCCTTGATGTAAAATTCAGATTTTCAACATTTAGAAATGAGTAGAAAATCATGATTTTAATAATGGCACGGAGGCTAATATTAACCCTCTGCTTTTCCCGCCCAGTAATTAATGTTTTACATTTTTCTTATTCAGGATAAAGAAGATTTTATTTCCATGGAGTTGGAGTTTTGAAGAGTTGGTGTCCTGGAAAGAAGGAAGATTTGGAATTGTTTGGAAAGAGACTTTGGTTTATATTATCTAATGTTTGCAGCACCCAAAAGAGGAAGATGGCTGCAGGTTCTAAGAGGATATACATGTTCAGTATTCTAGAAGTTTATATGTGTTCTGATTCTAATTATTTGTTGCTGCTGTCTGAGTGGTAATAAAAGGTAGTGCATAATATTAGCCTCGTGCCTTTATTAAAATCATGATTTTCTACTCATCTCGAAATGTTGAAAATATGCATTTTATGGTCACCTTCTTCTAAATAATGCTTCCTGTGTGAAAAAGCTTCCTTCATTACAAGTAGTACATAGTCATATATGCTGTACGGTTCCTATTATACTAAACAGAGTCGATTAGTATTGTTGCACAATAATATTAGAAACCAGGGAGCCAGGAGGGAGAGGATATATATCTTTTAAAACAATAAATATGTTGTTGCAGGTCGTAATGTTTTTCCAGCTGGTAGTTATGATGGTGAAGTATTCAGATTATCATGGGTCTTTGGTGGCATTCATATGATCCCCAATGCCCCTGAATCGTCTTCAACTAACTCCTCATCTTTTCACCGGGTGTGCTCATCTTCATGGTTGTGGTATATTGCCACCAGGGATTAATTTGAGCAGTAGTTTCCGGTCCTCGGCACCGGAATGTAATTATCAACACCAGCTGTTATGACAGTCTGATCTGTTTATCTAAATTAGAGATTAACATAACAACAGTTGTTTACTATTTCAATGAACACTAAAATGATTAATATCTGCTGCTCAAGCCATTATTGTAGCTTTGGGATCTGGAATTGTCTGAAATGTCATACTTGTAGGGTGTTTTGATTAGTAGTTGTGTTATGGGCAACGAGTAGTGCAAGCTGCAGTGGTCTCTTGACAAGGGCCCGGCGCATACTTTTGTTTTTACAAATTAAGCACTGATTGCCACAATGCCTGGGTGGCGTCATTCATTGATGACACTATGGGAGGTCAAGCCCTGCAGAAATATGTGTTGAATGCAGTCAATGTCATCATCAACAGTGCTTTCTCCAAGGCAGGAGGTGTCGCCTCATCCTCTTTGTCAGCCCAGTTCTGGTGTCTTCCTGTGTCTGTAGTGTCCTCTAAAGGGCAACCATGAGTATTTTGCTGATTTCCAGGTTCAGACTGGAAGTCTACAGAAGGTCTGCGCCACAGTGGGAGGCTGTTGGTGGCCTGCTTTTCCGGCCATTGAAGTTGTCTGATCAATGTTTCGAACTTCCAGGGGATTACTCTAGTAGAACTCCAAAACTAAAGAAAAAAGAAAGGAAACTGAAATTGTTTCTGGGTGGGTAAACCAGGAAGGAGACATTTTTTTTACAGTTTTATATAGCGGAAATGCGGCCAAAGGGAGAAGCACTTTACATGAGAACCAGACATTACAGATTTGTAGGCATTGGCAGATTCAGGGTTTTGACTAAAATCACAAAATATTGAGTAGAAGCCGAGACTAGAACCTGGTTTCCCGGATACAAAGCAGGCAGCTCCAGTCTTTAGGCTATATCTCCTCCACAGACTGAGAGGAAAAATAAAAAAAATAGCAGAAACAAGTGGAAAGAAAGAAGGCGGGAAGGGAGAAAGGGATTATGAGGGAAAGAACTGCATTTCTCCCAGTCCCAGTATGCACCAACATCGATGGTCCTTGTTTTATAGACCTAGGTACACTAAAATGCTGAGGTAACCCAGAAGGATTTAACCCTGTGAACTGGAGGCTCACAGAGATCTCCGCAGTTGGTACAGTCGCCCATTGAGTTATTACACCGTCTACTCCCTTATCAAGAGGGAAGGATCATGCCAGTGAATAGATTAAACATTTTTGGTAACTGAGTTACCACACCACTTATTATTTCAGATGATTTTGGGTCATGATGGTATTACTATGAGACTTCTTGCCAAGTAAGTCAATGAATACCACCGAAAGTAAAGCTGGGTATTGGGAAATAATGTGAATCATTAGCCTATTACGGTAATATCAGTTGGTAATGTAATCATGGCTGGCTTTTGCGCTGATGGTGCCCGAAGTGACATTTTTGGCGCCCCCATGACCTCTTCCTCAGATTCTCTCACTACCACCGGCAAAAGTGCCCCTCATCTCTCCAATCATAAGTTATCGCTAAACACAGCGCACGCCCAGAGGTCAGCGCCTCCCTCTACAGGTCAGCGCCCTGTGCGGCCGCACCGGTCGCACTGCCCTCAAGCCGGAGCTGAATGTAATTGTTGATTCTGGGCAATGCTTCTTCGATTGACTCAGGTCTAGTGTGAGCGTTCATTGCTGGCTTAAAGGTTATTTTAGCTTTCATTATCTCGTACCATGTGCTTCCTGGTTTAGCTTCAGCCCCCTGCGACTCAATCCACCCTGTCCCTGGCAAAGGTTGCTGGATTTGCTGTCCTTACCTTGGCATTTTCTCATCCTTACTAATTAGGCTCTCTTGCTGCTGCTGGCTTGTGCTGCACTGGTCCCGCTGCTCTCAGGAGGACACACAATGTCCCAAATATTTGATCAAATTACCCATTCTGTGTTTCCAATTATGGTAAAAGCGGGATATGGACTGCATCGCACAAGAGATAATACTCCAATAAAGAGTGAAGGATAGCTGCATATGGAATACATTCTGCTTTTAAAAAGGTCAGTGGGATTTAAACAAGTCTGTGAAAACAGGTAGCATTCGAGCATATATTGTTGAAAGAAATTAAATGGAAGATTACAGCGAACAGATGCATGTAGAAGGTTTTCTGTGCCATTTAGCAGGATTGTTTAATGAAAAGATTGACAATGGTGGTGGGGTGTTTTTTTTTTTTAAGTGGTTACAGGAAACACTGTAACTCGCAAATTACAAACAACACCTAAATACAATTATTGACTTTATAATATTTCTTATGCCCTCCATATAGATCATTGCTCTGTATGAAAAATCATAAACCTGACTGCCAATTCTTTTTAAACTTGTAAAAATAAATTTAATTTTTATGGTACTCTAACCTAGAGCTTTGTTTAAATAAAATTTGATAGTTAATGGTGATTCAGTGCCTGGCACAGAATGCCATTTTTGTTTCCAGCATGCTTTTCACCTCCATCATATATCTGCAAGCAAAGAATGTAATTTGCATATATTCTCAAAGTCAAAAGGTCTTTATTTCGATATATATCATAAAAGACAATGTACAACAAGCATAAAATACATTTCATAGTAAGGTTAAAACAATAAATACAATTCACGTTAAAACTTAGGTAAAACAGCATTGAATTGGCCAGGAAAAGACCATGACTACGACATACAACAATACACAATTACAAAACAGATGACGTAAGCACTATGTCTCAGTGACTAAGGTTACGGGAACGTATAGACCAGGCCCAGCTAATAAACTTTGCCACACCGATAACAATAAAAGCAGTAGTGTCCGTTTTCAAAATCCTACTGGCAGCAATAGCAGATCTAGTGCCCACCGAACAACATACTGGTCTTAACCAGACTCTTCTGGGTAGTGTATACTTTGGGCAGCAGAATAATAAATGTTCAATATTTTCTACTTCCGTTACACAAAAAGGACCTTTGTCACTACTTTCTGGGTTCCAAGAGTGTGTTAGCCCACGCACAGGTAGCGAGCCCACTCTCAGTTGATGATACAGTTTCCGGTCATTTGACTTGGTTATTATGTCCCAATAATCTTCATATCTCGGGACATCCTTAATAACTAGAAAAACCGAAGTCATTGTAGAACCCCCCACTAAAGATAGTCTCTTCTCCATGATCCTGCGCCAGTACATTTCTTTAAGGATTTTTTTGGATGGGAAGGTGGCACAAGCTGGGTCTACCCAAAGGCCCTCCAGTCCCAAATCCTTCAGTAGCGCTCTAAGGAATGAAAACCATGGAACCCTATAGGCCCCCTCTATGCCCCTTACTTCAAGAATAGCCTCGGCATACATAGATAGTTAAGGTGTAGTCCACAGGCGCCACCAAAACGCCAGTGGTCTATACCGAACTACATCCTCTATAGGATTAATTCCCAGGTCATACTGTAGGGGAGGCATGGCGTGGATTGAAGAAGGCCAGTAACCATTCTGAGGAACTTGTTCTGAGCTACCTTCAGTCTTGATAGATCACTGTAACCCCACAATTCTGCACCATATAGGATAGAAGGAATTATTTTTGAACCATAGAATTTGGCCAGGGGTGCCAGGGGTTTAGTTAGAGAATTGGAGTGCTCCTTTAATATGGCACCCCCAAGCTGGGCGTGTTTAAGGGACAAAAGGTCCAACTGAGGCTTCCAACTTAGGTTCTCACTCAACGTGACGCCCAAGTATGTAAAGACCTCTGTTTGGTCCAAGATAACCCCACTCTTGTTACCTTTGCCTTAACAGCTCTAGAGCCCCGTAGAATCATGAATTTCGTCTTTCCAACATTCACCTCCAACTCATGCTCGCTGCAGAAAAGCTCAAAACGAGACAGTGCTGACTGTAGGCCCTGCCTCGTTTTGGAAATAATGAGCGTATCGTCAGCGAACATGAGGAGGGGAATTTTCCTCCCAGCAAGAGAGGGAGCGTCCGTCGGAAAGTTAGAGAAATAATTGGTCACCCCATTAATAAACAGTGAAAACAGGGTGGGGGCCAAGACGCACCCCTGTCTTACCCCCTTGGCAACCTCAAATCTATCAGTAACCTCGCCTGGCTTACCCCATCTGACTTTAGCGTATGTATTCGCGTGCATGTTAATAAGTAGAAGCACCTGCTCTTTTGGCATACCTAACCCCAATAGGACTTCCCACAGCTTGGTCCTCGGCACTAAATCAAAAGCAGACCTAAGATCAACAAAGGCTGCAAACAAAAGACCCCCCCTAAAAGTACCACCTTCCAATATAATAACATAAATCTAAATACCTGTTCTAGGGTCCCCATGTGCGGACGAAAACCTGCCTGTAGGGGCGTTAATATATCATAGTCTGATATCCAGCACTGGATTCTACCTAGAAGGAGGCGAGCCACAATCTTTTGAACCGCGTCTGTGAGAAGTTGGCCTGATAGGTGATGTTTCCAATTCTGGAACCACCGGTTATCAGACCAAACAATCCCTTATGGTGTCTGGTTGTAAGTCAACCTTATTAGACAAGCTATCCTAAGGGTAGCATGGACTAAGCAGCCTAAAGGCTTAACTTAAGAGGTCGTGTTAAGCGAGCTGTTTTACCACATACAATCCTGTAATATCAAATGAAAGGACACCACACAAGTATATATTATAAAAATATATGTATTTATTACTAAAAACAATCCCCAGTATTCTTTATGAATAAAGGGGCACAAGCGTTAAATCAAAAGCACAGTATAACATACAAAGTTGCACAAATATGGATGAGGGCGAGGGGCCACTCAGACCATATACTAAACAAGTGGTATAAGAGATACCAATCGAACAGTGGTTAGGCCTAGGGCCTAGGGAATCGCTGGGAGCAGTCAGGACAAGCCGTGCTGAAGTCGGGAAAAGCCCGCGGGATTCGGGTGCAGTGCAGAAAGCGCACGCATGCACCAATGTTAACCAATGGTGCGTAAAAGTTGTAAAGTTAAAGTTTAAGGACACTTCCGCTGGACCTAGAGGAACAAAACTTAAGACACAGACCCTAGAGATGTGTACCAGTGTGGGAACACCGGCGGAGCAAAGTTACCTCACCCACAGGAAGCGGGTGCACAGGGTCGAAGGTGAGTCGGGTTTCGTCACGCAGGCTCTTGGTGCTTGAAGCTGAAAGGGCTGCAGGCGGGGTGAAAGAGAAGTGTCCGGTGGAGTCCAAGGGTGGACTCAAGTCGAAAAGTACCTGAAAGCAGAGGGGACAGAGTCTGGGTCACTCAGCAGTGACCAGGGTGGAACCAGGACGGAACCAGGCAATGTCGGGCGCAATCAGGTGGTCGTTGAGGAGCTTCTCTCCGCTGCCACGTGGGCTCTGGGGCATCTACGACGTCCAGGAGCGGGTCACAATCTGTCCCACGCAGGCTCTCGCCGTCGGCGCTGTCGGCTTCAAGATTGGAGCAAACAACACTTGGCAAAAGCAATCCCCGCGGAACTGGGAGATTGCTTCTCACTCGAACCAGGAGGGTCAGAGTGGTGGCTCCTTTTCAGGGGAGCTGGTGCAAATCTGGAGCAACCAGAATCGCGGGTCGAATTTCAAGTTTCATCGGCACAGGGGCCACAAGCCGCTGGCAAGTGACCGGGCCAACGCGTTGAGCCAAAAGAAGCAGAAGGGCCCCACGCAGCACTCGTCGAGTGTCGAGGGCTGAACTTCGGTGCAAGAGTGGCTCAGGGTTGGGGCTTCTCAAACCCCGGTGTACAGCTTCGAGGGTCACTCGTGGGCTGCACGGTCAGCGTCTCGTGGTCTCTCCAAGATGGCGTGCCCCACGCTTCCGGTCGCCTCCACGGGTCTCAGCTCTGCAGGGACTGTGGATCGGGCTGTTAGAAGGCAGGCAAGCTTGATCTCGTCGATCTCTGTCGCTCGAGTTCCAGCGGGAACTGCGACAAAGCAGACGTCGATGGCTGGATGGTGCCTGTTTGCACAGGGTGGTCACTCCTTGACCACAAGGGAGATTCTTCAGTCTTCTACGTTGAGTAGGATGTCGAAGGGTTTCGTTTCTTATGTTTCATCAGGATAATCTGAAGTGCATTGGCACTGCTCCCACTCTTATTTGAATCTGGGGGGCTGGATTACCTGCTAGCTCCCCTCCTATGGGTGGGACCCAGGAAGGGGGTGGATACACCCCTTTCCTTTGATCCAGGCCGCCCTGGCACGAGGGCTGGAGTGCCCCAGAACCGGTTTGGCCGGATTATGCAAGGGGCAGCCTTGTGCTCCCCATGCAGTGTCTGGTTTCTTTCAAACCTCCCTGCTACAATCCACTATCTCCTGTCTGGGGGGGTGTAACACCTCCCTGCGACAGGAAACCCTTTGTCCAGGCCCCATTTGGCTGAGTTTCGGTCAGCTTCAGGGGGTCAGACTCGTGTCTGTGGCAGAGGCATCCATTTTGTGGATCCAAGGTCCTTTTAGAAATTAACCGCATTTAAGTAAAGTAACATGTCTTACCCCTCTAGAGGGGTGGAATGCCATCTCCGTCCCCAGAACTGGCGAGGGGATAGTATTCCAAATCGTATGACACCTTACACGACATGTTTTGATAAAGCCAAACCAAAGTTGCTATATAACCGCGAGGATTATAAGGCACTTAAGAGTATATGGTATGGCATTATCCTGAAACAGCTTAGGGAGTTGTTCCCGACAGCTGCAGACAGGCTCAGCTCATGCTAGAGCTCCATCTCACATTAAACCACGCACTCTGCCTCCAGGATTGATGAGGCCTTCCATAGGAGTGGCTCACAGGTTAATATGTGTCCAGATATAGGTTTAGATATAGGTATACTATATCTAAGTAAGGGGTGATTACACCACCTTACCCCAGCTGAGTGATCAGCCAGTTGTGTCCATTTAAGAACCAGCCAGGGGTGGCAAAAGATATGCTGCAGCCCCTGGTAGGCCTTGGTGGCCCCTATGCCCTGGGCACCTATAGTGCATTATACAGGGGCTGACAAGGAGTCCATTTCCAATTGTGGTATGTGCCTATAGCACATGTATCATTAATTTAGTGAGAGAACAGCAGGCTGGGGGTCTGATCAGCAGGCCCACAGCCTCAGTAGTCGAAAACCAGTGAAGCAAAAAGCAAAAAGTTTGGGGTGACCATAGGATAGCAGACCCTACTCTCCTACACAACCCCCCCCCCCAAACGCAGGGACATTAAACTAAACTTGACCAGATAAGTCTTCATGTTCTAAGTGGAAGTACCTGGAGAGACCATCTGCATTACCATGGTCAGTCCCTGGGCGGTGCTCCACTGTAAAGTCCATCCCCTGTAGGGAAATGGACCACCTGAGCAGTTTGGGATTTTCACCCTTCATCTGATTGAGCCACAAGAGGGGCTTATGGTCTGTCTGAACTAGGAAGTGAGTTCCAAACAAGTAGGACCTCAACTTCTTCAGGGCCCAAACCACAGCAAAGGCCTCCCTCTCAATGGCTGACCAACGTTTCTCTCTGGGGGTCAGCCTTCTGCTAATAAAAGCAATGGGCTGGTCTTGACCATCTTGATTAAGTTGTGAAAGCACAGCTCCCACCCCCAACTCAGAAGCATCTGTCTGTACAATGAACTGTTTGGAGTAGTCAGGACTCTTCAGGATAGGTGCAGAGCACATGGCCTTCTTCAGGTCTTCAAATGCCTTTTGACCGCTAACTGTCCACTGAACCTTTTTTGGCATCTTCTTGGGTGTCAAGTCATTTAATGGCGTCACAATGGACCCATAGTTTTTCACAAACTTTCTGTAATACCCAGTCAGGCCCAAGAAGGCTCTGACTTGTGTCTGGGTAACTGGAGGAGCCCAGTCCTGTATGGTCTGGATTTTGCTCTCCAGTGGTTGAACCTGACCCCCACCTACTAGGTGGCCCAGGTACACAACCTTACTCTGCCCTATCTGGCACTTAGTAGCCTTGATAGTTAGAACTGCCTTTTGCAGAGCCTCCAAAACCTTCTTCAGGTGGATCAGGTGATCCTCCCAGGTGGAGCTAAAGACAGCAATATCGTCTAGATATGCTGCACAAAAGTCATCCAACCCAGCAAGGACTTGATTCACCAACCTTTGGAAGGTGGCAGGGGCATTCTTCAAACCAAAGGGCATCACCACAAACTGATAATGCCCACTGGGGGTAGAGAATGCTGTCTTGGCTTTTGACTCTTCAGCTAGTCTGATTTGCCAGTAGCCAGCTGTCAAATCAAATGTGCTCAGAAACTTGGCAGAAGCCAATCTGTCAATGAGTTCATCTGCTCTTGGAATGGGATGTGCATCTGTCCTAGTGACAGCATTGAGACCTCTGTAGTCCACACAAAACCTCATTTCTCTCTTTCCATCTTGGGTATGAGGTTTTGGCACAAGGACTACTGGGCTGGCCCATGGGCTCTCTGATGGCTCAATCACTCCAAGCTCCAACATCTTTTGCACCTCAGCCTTGATGCAATCCCTGACATGATCAGGTTGCCTGTAGATCTTATTCTTGACAGGCAGACTGTCACCAGTGTCCACCTCATGGGTGCACCAGTTAGTCTGGCTGGGTGTGAGTGAAAACAAATGCCTGTGGGCCTGCAAAACTTGTCTGCAGGCCATCTGTTGCTGGTCAGTGAGGCTGCCTGCCAAGGCTACTCCATCAACTGAACCATCATCAGGGTTCTGAGAAAGCAGGTCTGGGAGAGGGTCACTCTCTTCCTCCTGTTCCCCATCTGTGGCCATGAGCAAGCTCATGTCCTCCCTGTCCACAAATGCTTTCAAACGATTCACATGGAGCACCCTGTGGGGGCTCCTAGGGGTTCCAAAGTCAACCAAGTAGGTGACTTCTCCCTTTTTCTCAATGATAGGGTAGGGTCCAGTCCATTTGTCCTGGAGTGCTGCTGGGGCCACTGGCTCCAGCACCCACACCTTCTGTCCTGGCTGGAACTCAACCAGAACAGCCTTTTGGTCATGCCAAGCTTCCTGTAATTCTTGACTGGCCTCCGGGTTTTTGGCTGCTCTCTCCATATACTCAGCCATCCTGGAGCGGAGACCAAGTACATAGTCCACTACATCTAGCTTAGGCTTTTTGAGAGGTAACTCCCATCCTTCCTTCACCAAACATAGTGGACCCCTCACAGGGTGGCCAAACAAAAGTTCAAAAGGGCTGTAGCCAACCCCCTTCTGTGGGACCTCTCTGTAAGCAAAGAGCAAGCAGGGTAAAAGAATGTCCCATTTCCGCCTAAGCTTCTCTGGTAATCCTTTTATCATTCCCTTGAGGGTCTTGTTGAATCTCTCCACAAGCCCATTGCACTGTGGGTGATAGGGTGTGGTAAACTTGTAGTTTACTCCACACTCCTTCCACATTGCTTTTAAATAGCTAGACATGAAGTTAGTACCTCTGTCTGACAAAACCTCCTTTGGAAAGCCCACTCTTGAGAAAACTGCAATGAGGGCTTTTGCCACCACAGGTGCTGTGGTGGTCCTCAGGGGAATAGCTTCTGGATACCTGGTGGCATGATCCACTACCACCAGTATAAATCTGTTCCCAGATGCTGTTTGAGGATCCATGGGACCCACAATATCTATTCCAACTCTTTCAAAGGGTACCCCCACCACAGGTAGTGGTATGAGGGGGGCCTTTGTTGTGCCACCTGACTTACCACTGGCTTGGGAAGTGAGACAGGAGCGACAAAACTCCTTGACATTTTCTGACATATGAGGCCAGTGAAAGTGTGAAACAAGCCTGTCCCACGTCTTGTTCTGGCCTAAGTGTCCTGCAAGGGGAATATCATGGGCCAAGGTAAGAAGGAAACCCCTAAACTTCAAAGGTATGACCAACCTCCTGGTTGTACCAGGCTTGGGGTCTCTAGCCTCTGAATAAAGGAGTCCATCATCCCAATACACAGTATGGGTACCTTGGGCATCCCCAGCAGCCTCAGCAGCAGCCTGCTGTCTGAGGGGTTCAAGGGAAGGGCAATCTAATTGAGCCTGCCTCAGGTCTGCCCTTGAGGGTCCCCCTGTCCCCAGAAACTCAACCTGGTCAGGTTCAAGCTCCTCAGAGACAGTCTCCTCTTGGACTGCAGAATCAGTTTCCTGTGAAACCTGATCCTCAACCTGGGGCAAGGTGGAAGGCTCAGCCTTTCCTCTCTTGCTCCTTCTCTTGGGTTGTGGTTGGTCTATTGTTCCAAGATCCACCACTGGTTCAGGAAGGCACTTCTTAGCCTGAGTCCTTGTCACTGCAAGGACATGAGCTGAAATCCCTAGCATTTCTGCATGAGTCCTGTACTCCACTTCTGACCAAACTGAGCTTTCAAGATCATTGCCTAACAGACAGTCTACTGGGAGGTCTGCACTCACAACAACCTTCTTTAGGCCATCTACCCCTCCCCAGGAGAAGTTCACAACTGCCACACTATGGGAAGTAGTGGAGTTGCTTGCATTGGTCACTAGGTAACTTTCACCTAGTACAATCTGTCCAGGGTCCACAAAGTCAGGTGTCACCATTGTGACACTGGCACATGTGTCCCTGTAGGCCTGAGCCAGTTTCTCATTGATTAAAGGCGTCTGCCTATATTTGCCCAGGTTACTGGGACTCACTGTAGTGGACAAAGCTAGGTCCACATCATATAGGAGAACTGCCTGAGTAGGGATTCTGACTAGGCCAGATCCTACTTCAGTACCCAGGGTTAACCCTACTACACCCTTTGGCTGTGTTCCACCACTGTTAACTGAACTAGGGGGTGCAGGTGCTTTAGGAGCTGCAGTGGTGGGGACTGGATTTGTCTTGGTGCATTCACTGCCCCAGTGTGAAACTGATTTGCAGGTATTACACCAAGGCTTCTTTGGGCCATTATTCTTCTTTTTCTTGTTTCCATTTTGGGAACCACCCTCCTTATTATTAGTTTGGGGGTCTGAAGACTTCTGGTCCTTTTCTTTATCTTTCTGATTCCCACCCTTCTGGTCTGTTTTCTTCTGGTCACCACCTTGGTTCTGGGGTTTCTGCTTAATCCTTGTTCTGACCCATTTGTCCGCCTTCTTTCCCAATTCTTGGGGAGAGGTCAGATCAGAGTCAATAAGGTATTGATGCAACAGCTGGTTTGTACAGTTATTAAGGATCTGTTCTCTCATGATAAGATTGTACAATCCTGTATAGTCTGAAACGTTACTTCCCTGCAACCAACCCTCCAGAGCCTTAGTGGCACAATCTACGAAATCAGTCCAGTCTTGAGTGCTTTTTGGGTGTCTCTGAACAACAACCTGTATTGCTCAGTGGTTAGGCCAAACCCTTCAATAAGAGCACTCTTCAAGACAGAGTAGTTTTTGGCATCCTCAGGTCTAACTGTGAGGAGCCTGTCCCTCCCTTTCTCTGAAAAGGAGTACCATAAAATTGCAGCCCACTGGTCCTGAGGAACCTGCTGTACCATGCAGGCTCTCTCAAGAGCAGTCATCCATTTATGGATGTCATCCCCTTCCTTGTAGGGGGCCACAATTTTTGTCAGGTTTCTATTATCATAGCTCCTGTCTTTTTCTCTAGGAATATTGCTGCCACCAGTGGCATCTAAGCCACACAATTTCTGCTCTCTTGCCAAGGCAAGTCTAGCTTGAGCCAAGGCTACCTCCTCTCTCTCTATTTGGAGTTTGACAGCCCTCATTCTGGCCCTATGCTCTATCTTCTGAGAGGCAGTCATACCTCTCTGAGATTCTCTTGAGGCACTAGAAATATGAGAGTCCCCTGAGGGAGATCTCACTCTTCTGTTGCCTGGGAGAATGACATGGTGGGATCTGGGGAGGTGCTGGCCCTCTCCATTTCCCAGTAGGTCTAAGTTGGCCTGGTTAAGCCTGGCAACTAGGACCTGGCTACCCCTCTGATCCTGCTTTTCTGGGTCCTGTACATCTGAGTCCTCCTCCTCCTCCTCTTCCTCCTCTTCTTCTTCCTCTGGAGGGGTATCAGTTACAGGGGGGTTCACTCCATCTCCTGATTCTAAGGGAACTGCATTCGCCTTTTCTAAGTCATCCTGTTCTAGACTGGCTATCAGGGAAGGACTGGTGGGACTTCTGCCCCTTTTTAACCCTCTTGAGATGCACAAGGCAACCAAGTCTTTGTGGGTTAGTTTGTCATAGCTGGAAGTTGTCTGGCTAAGGTCAACTGTCACAGGAGCAGACCCTGAGGCTTTTCCTGTGTCAGACATGACTCTAGTGTGGTGTAAGTGATGCACCTACCTACACTAAGTGTTTCCCTACTGTACCTTGCTAGTGAGTTGTAGTCAGGGTGTGCTAATCCCTTTAATCTACAACTACTAAGTTCAGTAGAACTTAAATATGCTAAGCTTTTGATTTATATGTACCTAGAGGTACTTGATGTGATCTTTCAATTTGATAAAAGATTGCAATGGTAAAACAACAGCAAGCTCAAATCCGCACCGCTGCTCACCAATGTGAGAAGTTGGCCTGATAGGTGATGTTTCCAATTCTGGAACCACCGGTTATCAGACCAAACAATCCCTTATGGTGTCTGGTTGTAAGTCAACCTTATTAGACAAGCTATCCTAGGGGTAGCATGGACTAAGCAGCCTCAAGGCTTAACTTAAGAGGTCGTGTTAAGCGAGCTGTTTTACCACATACAATCCTGTAATATCAAATGAAAGGACACCACACAAGTATATATTATAAATATATATGTATTTATTACTAAAAACAATCCCCAGTATTCTTTATGAATAAAGGGGCACAAGCGTTAAATCAAAAGCACAGTATAACATACAAAGTTGCACAAATATGGATGAGGGCGAGGGGCCACTCAGACCATATACTAAACAAGTGGTATAAGAGATACCAATCGAACAGTGGTTAGGCCTAGGGCCTAGGGAATCGCTGGGAGCAGTCGGGACAAGCCGTGCTGAAGTCGGGAAAAGCCCGCGGGATTCGGGTGCAGTGCAGAAAGCGCCTGCATGCACCAATGTTAACCAATGGTGCGTAAAAGTTGTAGAGTTAAAGTTTAAGGACACTTCCGCTGGACCTAGAGGAACAAAACTTAAGACACAGACCCTAGAGATGTGTACCAGTGTGGGAACACCGGCGGAGAAAAGTTACCTCACCCACAGGAAGCGGGTGCACAGGGTCGAAGGTGAGTCGGGTTTCGTCACGCAGGCTCTTGGTGCTTGAAGCTGAAAGTGCTGCAGGCGGGGTGAAAGAGAAGTGTCCGGTGGAGTCCAAGGGTGGACTCAAGTCGAAAAGTACCTGAAAGCAGAGGGGACAGAGTCTGGGTCACTCAGCAGTGACCAGGGTGGAACCAGGACGGAACCAGGCAATGTCGGGCGCAATCAGGTGGTCGTTGAGGAGCTTCTCTCCGCTGCCACGTGGGCTCTGGGGCATCTACAACGTCCAGGAGCGGGTCACGATCTGTCCCACGTAGGCTCTCGCCGTCAGCGCTGTCGGCTTCAAGATTGGAGCAAACAACACTTGGCAAAAGCAATCCACGCGGAACTGGGAGATTGCTTCTCACTCAAACCAGGAGGGTTAGAGTGGTGGCTCCTTTTCAGGGGAGCTGGTGCAAATCTGGAGCAACCAGAATCGCAGGTCGAATTTCAAGTTTCGTTGGCCCGGGGCCACAAGCCGGCTGGCAAGTGACCGGGCCAATGCGTTGAGCCAAAAGAAGCAGAAGGGCCCCACGCAGCACTCGTCAAGTGTGGAGGGCTGAACTTCGGTGCAAGAGTGGCTCAGGGTTGGGGCTTCTCAAACCCCGGTGTACAGCTTCGAGGGTCACTCGTGGGCTGCACGGTCAGCGTCTCGTGGTCTCTCCAAGATGGCGTGCCCCACGCTTCCGGTCGCCTCCACGGATCTCAGCTCTGCAGGGACTGTGGATCGGGCTGTTAGAAGGCAGGGAAGCTTGATCTCGTCGACCTCTGTCGCTCGAGTTCCGGCGGGAACTGCGACAAAGCAGACGTTGATGGCTGGATGGTGCCTGTTTGCACAGGGTGGTCACTCCTTGACCACAAGGGAGATTCTTCAGTCTTCTACGTTGAGTAGGATGTCGAAGGGTCCAGAGTTTCGTTTCTTATGTTTCATCAGGATAATCTGAAGTGCATTGGCACTGCTCCCACTCTTATTCGAATCTGGGGGGCTGGATTACCTGCTAGGTCCCCTCCTATGGGTGGGACCCAGGAAGGGGGTGGATACACCCCTTTCCTTTGATCCAGGCCGCCCTGGCACGAGGGCTGGAGTGCCCCAGAACCGGTTTGGCCGGATTATGCAAGGGGCAGCCTTGTGCTCCCCATGCAGTGTCTGGTGTCTTTCAAACCTCCCTGCTACAATCCACTATCTCCTGTCTGGGGGGGTGTAACACCTCCCTGCGACAGGAAACCCTTTGTCCAGGCCCCATTTGGCTGAGTTTCGGTCAGCTTCAGGGGGTCAGACTCGTGTCTGTGGCAGAGGCATCCATTTTGTGGATCCAAGGTCCTTTTAGAAATTAACCGCATTTAAGTAAAGTAACATGTCTTACCCCTCTAGAGGGGTGGAATGCTATCCCCGTCGCCAGAACTGGCGAGGGGATAGTATTCCAAATCGTATGACACCTTACACGACATGTTTTGATAAAGCCAAACCAAAGTTGCTATATAACTGCGAGGATTATAAGGCACTTAAGAGTATATGGTATGGCATTATCCTGAAACAGCTTAGGGAGTTGTTCCCGACAGCTGCAGACAGGCTCAGCTCATGCTAGAGCTCCATCTCACATTAAACCACGCACTCTGCCTCCAGGATTGATGAGGCCTTCCATAGGAGTGGCTCACAGGTTAATATGTGTCCAGATATAGGTTTAGATATAGGTATACTATATCTAAGTAAGGGGTGATTACACCACCTTACCCCAGCTGAGTGATCAGCCAGTTGTGTCAATTTAAGAACCAGCCAGGGGTGGCAAAAGATATGCTGCAGCCCCTGGTAGGCCTTGGTGGCCCCTATGCCCTGGGCACCTATAGTGCATTATACAGGGGCTGACAAGGAGTCCATTTCCTATTGTGGTATGTGCCTATAGCACATGTATCATTAATTTAGTGAGAGAACAGCAGGCTGGGGGTCTGATCAGCAGGCCCACAGCCTCAGTAGTCGAAAACCAGTGAAGCAAAAAGCAAAAAGTTTGGGGTGACCATAGGATAGCAGACCCTACTCTCCTACAGCGTCAATAAGACTGATGGGTCGATAATTAGCCGGCAGAGAGCGGTCGCCCTTCTTATAAATAGGAAGGATCTCTGCCCCCAACCACGATTCCGGTGCACTTGCTCTTTTGGCCAAAGCGTTGGCTAACAGAGTAATGTAGGGGACCCAGAGGTCTTGATCCTGTTTGAACATATCGGCCGGAATACTGTCGGGATGTGGAAAAGTAAATTTTGCCATGTTCTGTGTCCCTACGTGTTCCCCATCTTATGTTATATGTGCATGATTAATATGCATATGTATTCCCTTATGATCGATTAAAGACGCAATTACAGTTGTGTCCAACTCTAGTATGCCAGTTTCCAGTTCTCGTGAAAGCTACGAGTATTAGGCCTATGTAAAGTTACGTTGCCATGTTTCTCAGTGTGCACGTTAATTCAGTAAAAGTCCCCGTTTCTAGGCCTCAAAAGGGCCCGGACTCAGATTCAGCTCCTGTCTCCTGAACCCTCTCCGAGGAGCGATACAGCCCCCACCTGTATCCCTGACCCTTCACTTACTTCCTGCCTCACAGTGCCCGGCTCGGCCAGGCTCTGCCTGCCAGTCTGCCAAGAGTATGTTATGATTCTAGTTATCAGTCCAGCTCTCCTTCTCTGCATTCCTAAGCTACTGAATCGCATCAATAGTTTCCGTCACAGTCTAGCTTTTACGTCTCCATGTAAGAGAAATACTGTATTTATGGTCATTTAATATTCCTCAACACGCACTACATGTAGAATAATGCATGCATCAGTCTTAGAGTCTGTTAGCCTTTACCCTGATAACTTTTGGATTCTATCAACATGTTCTCTAAACATCAGATACTAGATAGTGTTTAGGTACATGTCGCTCTGACTCTCCAGACTTCAGTCTCTTCTTCTAGCACAGAAGTCATAGCCCCCAGTTCCTCCTAGTAACACGTCATTGCCAGTTTGCGCGCACCACTAGGTCAGAGGTCCCGGCTCCTTAGGTAGCCCCCTCCATGTTTCCGCCCCATTTATGACATATTCTGTTACGTTTACATCACATGTCTATGTATACGCCCTGTTCACGCCTCTTGTTACACCCACTTCAGCCTTATCTTTCGCGACTGTTACTAACTACGCCCACTGCTACGCCTACTGTATGAACTGTAATGCAATTGTTTTAGTATATATATCTTGTGCACTGTTATTAAAGCTAGCGCGCTCATCCCAGATCCTGCCCCGGCAGCTGCCGGGCCCTGCCATCCTATTCCCGTGCAGGTTGTCTTGTTCCTGTCCTTTATGCTGTATTAAAACCTGCAAACTCCAGCTACCTCGAATCTTGACTCTTATTTATTGAGCTATCTGTTATTGTATATCTAGTCAAAAATAGATCAGGTATTTAATTATTTATTTACCACATAATGGCGCCCGAATAGGGACTTGCCCTTTCCCCACGCGCCGGTGAAGCCACGCAAGCCCCCTGATCCTCTGCAGCCGTGACGGAACCATACCGTGCACGTGCAGATATTTCTGCTTCAAGTATCCCTCAGGCCCACGGAGGAGACGGAGGTTGCGGTCCAGCATCCAGACGAGGCGGTGGAGGAACGCGGCGAGTCCCGACCAGAGCCCAAGCCGAGAGTCCAAGGTCCGAGGTATCCGGAGGCCCACCCGTAACAGAAGTCCGAAGTTCGTCCGTCCGTCGTCGTAGCAGTCCAGTCCAGTCCGAGGCCTTCCGTTCTTGCTGCCCGGTGAGTACCGTTGCTGGGGTAGTATCTAGACAGGGTCAATTGCATTGTCTCTGGTCCGTGGGTTTGGGTACACAGATCCAACACGAAGTGTTCACTTAGGTGGATGCGGGTCCTGACGTGTCTCTTTATGAGACTGGTAAGTTTCGTACTGTTTTAGCAGTGCATCTAGTTTCTGTTCTAGTCTGTTCTGTTCTCGAGAAATTCATGTATTCTGTTTTCTGTTTCCAGGTAGTATTTTGTCCGAACTGTTATCTTAAATGTCATTCATGTATTTCAATGTCGTGGTATGAATGTGTTGTTCTTCAGTAATTATCGTGTTCATTGTGTATTGTATTGTGTCTAGACTCCAGCCCAGTCATGCCTCTATTTTCCAAATTACGTCAGTTAAAAACTAGAAAAGGTCTGTTAGAAGAAGCAGTTCCTGTCCCGCCTAGGGACAGTCCAGGTCATTTTATGTATCAAAAGCATGGCATAAGTGCCATATTATATCTAGATTTATGGGTGGAGTACACCAAACAGTTAGAAGAAAAGTATAGATGGCCCGTATCGGGTACATGGGATGCCGAGTGCATCATGCGAGTAGAGGAAGCATTATGGAAAAAGAAAGCCAGACAGTCACAGAAAGATGCCATCGAGTTATGGCGCAAAGAATCTCATAAAAGAACCGAAAAAGAAATCAGAAAGTCAGAATTAAGTAGAGAATCCTCAGAAAGAGCCCAAGAAAAGGAATTAATCGAAATAGGTGAACGAGTTAAAACTGAACAATCAGACAGACAGAGGAATGCCCTTATTAAGGGTATGTATCCTCTTCTTGCCGAGGGCTTGCCAAAAGCAACCCCGGAGGCATCCAGTAATTTTCCGCCACCCTTAGTTCCGACCAAGCTACGTCACAAACCGACCGCAGCTGATATTTTTCTCTCGTCCTATTTGGACGACACAGTCCCAGAATATGCAAATCCTGTTCCACCAGCTCCTGTAAATAATGTAATTCATGGTCCTCCAGCCACCGGGGCACCTGTTACAGCACCTGTTACGGTACCCCCGGTCCAGCCCGTAGTACAAATTCCCGCCACATCAGTCACTTTGCCAGCACGAAGAGTATCAGTCGACGATTCCAGTTGAGGGGCCGCGGGAGGAGGTCCTCCTGGTACCCCGCCGTCAAATAGACGTCTAGGGGTAGTCGAGTTACATGAACGTGCGTTACAGCGTACGCCCAAATATCAGTCCATTGCAGACATCAGGCGAGCTCTTACTGAATGCTGTTATGATCCAGTCCCAGGCGAGGATAGTATGGTTATATATTCCGTACGTATAAGGCAGGTGTCCGAGTATTTGGTCACCCTACCGAATATGAAAGAAGATCTAGACAGAATGTATCGTTTCATTCGTACAGGACAAGATCCAGAAGTATTGGTGAAGTCATGTCTCTCAGGAAAGCTGAGATCCAGTTCATGTTATTAAAGTTTCTGATCAATTGTTTAATACGGGAACAAGATTCCCCGACTAAAGATCCGAACGAAATGAAAAATCTGACAAGGTGGAGTGATAATATAGCCGAGGGTAAGCACAAGACACTCAATAGTATAGAGAGTATGTACAAGAAAATACGTAAAGAAATAATAAGGTTACACGAACAACGCAAAGCAGCTCTAGGAAGCGAGAAAGAAAATGACTCTTCTACTGAAGAGGTAGACGACGAGAATCCCGCCAGAATAGCGTATGTAGGTAAAACTAGATTTCCAGACCGACATTTACGCCTAGAACACAAGAAAGTCTTCCATCTTCCAGCACCAGAACAAGGCTCTCTAGAACAAGTATTTCAAGCTACCGATCAAATTCTGAAATCACGAATCGGTTATAGTGAGTTAGGTACCATGCATGAACAAGAACTAGCCCGATCAGCAGTCCGATGGATTACTGATTCTACCACTTTTCCAGACGAAATAGTGGCACAAATGTTTCTGAAACTGCCCCCAGCCGAGCAGCGACTGGTGGGTATGTATATGATCCAGCACCTCATTACACTGTATGAGGGTCAACATTCTGATCCAGGCCCGTTACATGATGTCCTGAACGAGTTACTCCAGTATAGATGGAAAGGTTTAGGTACCGATTTAATTAATGTCATTCTAGAACAGCGCCACAAATATAGAACGTTTTTGAATCCGCATTTTGTTCATGTCTCACCCCCGGAAAGTAAACCGTTTTACATAGACATACAGCATCCGTTACGAGAAGTACACCCAGTTAGGACAGCGGGTGGTGAAATGCAACGAGTATTTGTTTACACCCCAGTTACCAAGATAGAACTCTTAGAAATGAAGAAGTTAATTCCCTGTCACGACAAAGATCCAGCAGGGTTCCACCGTGAATTAAAAGACATGCTCCGTATGGGAGAATACACGTATCCAGATATTATTAAAATGTTAAAAGTCCTGTTGCCTGCGGGCATATATGAAAAACTCAAAGAAAAAGATTGGGAGGTGGGAGAGAAAAAGATCGATTGGACAGCTCTAGAAGCTGAAGATAAGATACGAGTACCAGGTACCGGTCTTGGAGACAAATGTAAAGAATTACCAGAATTATTGATACAGGTTTTGCCTAGGTTATTGGCCACTAAAAAGGAAGACTGGGATGCAATCTCAGCCTGTAAACAGAAACAAGACGAAGACACTAGTGATTTTTATTCCAGATTTGAGAAATGTTTTATCATAAACAGTGGTTTGAAGACGAGTAGCGAGTCATACCCTCATCTTTTTGTTACTAAATTAGTCGAGAATTCAAGTCCACAAGTTAAGAATCGAGTTTTGAAAGTCGAAAGTACATGGCAAGCTAGTACTCCGTCCCAGATGTTGCAGATGCTTCAGTATCACCAGAATAGAATCAGAGAAGAGCAAGAACACGAGAGAAGACGTATGAAAGACACGAAAATGAAAGTACTAGTTGCACAATCTGTTCCTCAAGACAGTCAGAAGAGGGGTCCGAATCAAGCCAGTCATCCTGCAGTTCCCGTTAAAGGGACATGCAATTATTGTAAACAGCCAGGTCATTTTATAAACGAGTGTGCAGTTCTGAAACACAATATAGCCACTGGTAAGACTAAAGAAAGACCACGTCCGCCTAGACAAGAGCAAGTTTCACAGACTTCACAGTCACCCCAGAATGCACAACAGACAGTTCCAGCACCGCAGCCTATTGCTGCAACACAGCATGTTACACAGCAGATGTACCAGTATGCACAGTCCGAGTATCCAGAGTATCAAGCGTATTCATGAAACAGCCTAGAGAGGGAGGTAGGCTTGCCTCTCATCGAGATTCCTGTAGATCAAGAGGGTCCCTATGTTCACAGTCAAGTATTAGGGAAAGACAGAAAGTTTTTGATTGATACAGGGGCAAGTAGGACTACTATCAGTCATGACGAGGTTCCAGGGGCTCCGCTCTCAGGCTCTAGAAATGTTTCCCTTGGATTTTCAGGAAAGCCTATTGTAAACGAGATATCAAAGCCAGTTACTCTAGAAGTTGGTCCATTGTCCCGAACTACTGATCTATTGCTTACGAAGTCATGTCCAGAAAATTTGTTAGGTATTAAGACATTGAAAGAATTAGGTGCAGTCATATGTTGTTCCCCAGAGGGAATACGTTTGTTTTTGCGTGACTTCAAGGGTCACTATGTTTTACGAGATTTTGATCCGAGATTGTCTAATGTTCCGCAGCATCTATGGGCACAAGGTCCAACTGATGTTGGTTTTATGCAAATCACACCCCACCGTGTGACTCTCAAACCAGGTGTAGTGTTACCACGAATCCGACAGTACAGATTGCCACCTGAGGCTGTAGCAGCCTTATCCAAAATTATTGACGAGCTCATGGCTCAAGGAGTAGTTGTAGAAACTGACTCCAATGTATGTAATTCTCCTATCATTCCAGTCATGAAACGTACTGATCCAAATGCACCTCCAGTATATCGATTAGTGATTGACCTTCGAGAACTCAATAAATGTATCATTCCCCAGTACCCTGTTGTTCCAGATATCTCATCTCTGTTGACAGCCATTGATTCTGAAGCTACATTTTTTACTGTAATCGACCTCAAGAATGCATTTTTCAGTGTCCCCATTCATCCAGACAGCCAGTACCTTTTCGGATTCTGTTTAAATGGAAGGAGCTATAAATTCACACGAGCTCCTCAAGGTTTCACAGAGAGTCCTAGTATTTACAGTCAATCACTTAAGAGACAACTAGACAATATTCACATGCCAACTGACACTGCCCTGCTCCAATATGTCGATGATCTACTGATCACAGCCCGTTCTGAACGTGCTTGCGAGCGTGCGTCACTTACAGTCCTGTATTTCCTAGCCGAAATGGGGCACAAGGTGTCCCCTTCGAAGCTTCAATTCTGTGTCCAGCAAGTGATCTACTTAGGCCACTTACTGTCCAAGTGGGGTAGGCAGTTGACACCTGACTGTATCCAGTTAATAGCGAGTCTTCCTCAGCCCAAGACCCAGAAGGAGGTACGTGCTTTTATCGGCCTCACTTCTTACTGCAGACAATGGATTCCTCAGTATGCATTCCTAGCCAAGCCACTGATACAGTTAACGACACAGGAGGCAGCCGTATCGACTGTTCTCCCTTGGACATCTGAACATACACTTAGTTTTAATGAGTTGAAGAAAGCCTTATGCCAAGCACCTGTTCTAGCTACACCGAACTACAGTAAGCCTTTTACACTTTTTGTCACAGAACGTGATGGTACTGCATTATCTGTTCTCACACAAGATCAAGCCGGACAATACAAGCCCTGTGCTTATTTTTCGAGCACATTAGATCCAGTAGCCCAGGCTCTGCCTGCGTGCCTCAAGTCAGTTGCAGCCACAGCACTAGCTATCAGACAAAGTGATTCCATAGTATTAGGACATTCCCTGACAGTACAAGTTCCACACTCCGTGGAAGTTCTTTTAAACCGAACACAGACTCAGCACTTGACAATTGCACGTTTAACAGGTTATGAACTGACACTGTTCCAGCCACACATAGAAATCAGACGCTGCAACGTTCTAAATCCTGCTACACTGTTACCGTCAGTTACTTCAAATCCTGCCACACATGATTGTGTGGAAGTTGTTAACACTATGACTAAGCCAAGACAAGATCTGACAGACATTGCCTTACCTAATCCAGACCTGACACTTTATGTGGATGGTTCATGTATGAGAACAAGTACCGGAGAACTAGTAGCCGCGTATGCAGTGACTACTGACACTGAAGTTATAGAGACACATCGTATTGACACCCTGTCTGCTCAAGCAGCAGAGCTAGTTGCTCTGACTCAAGCCTGCATACACGCCAAGAACCTGAAAGTTAACATATACACAGATTCACGCTACGCATTCGGAGTTGTACACGACTTTGGGGTGCTCTGGCAAGAAAGAGGTTTCATGACTTCTCATGGAACCAAGATTCAGCATGGTTTCCTTATTCAAGCTCTGTTAGATGCAATACATTTACCGACAGCTATCGCTATCATGAAGTGCAAAGCACATACGAAAGTCACAGACATTATTTCTCAAGGAAATGATCTAGCAGATCGAACAGCCAAGCTTACAGCACAGACACCAGACATGCCAGTTAATAAGACACCGACATCCACTCTAGAACAGACTACTTGTATGACAGTTAAGGACCCTACACAAGATGTCATAGATATCCAGTCACATGCTACTCCCGAAGAAATCAAGAAATGGTCCGAACAAGGAGGGGTCCAGACAGATCAGGGATGGTTGACGAAGGGAAAAGCCACATGGTTTCTCCCCGACTCAATGGTTCAAGTCATTATTAATACCGCACATAGTCCTGCACATTTAGGAGAAAAAGCCATGTTAGACAGTATCCAGAACCTTTGGTTCAACAAGCATTTACGAGCTGCAGCCAAGCAGAAAGTCCGTACCTGTATGATATGTTGCCAGTTCAATCCAGGTAAAAGTGTCCCGGTGGAACAAGGTGGATTCCAGCCCCCTGACCACCCTTTTGAAGTCCTCCAGATGGATTACATTCAGATGGAGCGATGTCGAGGTTTCAAGTATGTCCTTGTAGTTGTATGCGCTTTGTCCAGGTGGACAGAAGCATATCCAGTCCCAGATTATACAGCCGCGACCACTGCCAAGCAGTTGGTTCGTGAATTTTTCCCCCGCTATGGACTCCCTAGGGTCGTGTATTCTGATAACGGCCAGCCATTCTCATCTGAACTTATGAAGCATGTTTCCCTTTTGTTAGGGTACCAGTGGAAGTTCCATTGTGTACGCCATCCAGAAGCAGCCGGTCTCGTAGAGAGACATAATCAAACCTTGAAAACCCGTATTGCCAAGATCTGTCAAGAAAAAGGTGTAGACTGGTTAGTTGCCCTGCCAGTTGCTTTGTTTTATATGCGCATGGTCGCACACTCCAGATCAGGTCTGTCCCCTTATGAGGTCGTCTTCGGCCGCCCCCCGAACATGTGGGGTACACCTAGACCCCGAAGTATTACAGATGTTTCCAGTAATATGCTGACAGATTACCTAGCTTCCTTGATGTCTGCCCTACACTCTTGTCGTTCACAGGTTGCCGCTGCATTTCCCGACAATACTGAAGTCAAGCCACACGAGGCCCTTCCCGGCACTTTGCTTTTAATCAGGAACTTTGATCGTTCAAGTCCGCTGGAGCCTCGCTGGAAGGAGCCGAAGTTAGTCCTTCTGACCACCCGCACGGCCGTGAAGTTGGAAGGCAGAAAAGGCTGGGTGCACCTGTCTCACGTCAAGAAATTTCATGGACTAAGAACTAAAACGTCCAATGATACTTCTACAGACACTTCCGAGTCTAAAAATTGCCCTATTCTCAAGGACTGTCCCGCTATTGACTTTGACTCAAAGCCCTCCCTGTTAGAGAAAACTCCGCAGCAGGAGTATAAAAGTAAGCTCCGGTCTAGTAAAATAAGTCAGCCAGTTTAATTGTCTAAGTCCCCCTCGGGTGAAACGGTTAGACAGGTATCTGACATGTATGAGATAGACCCCCATAGTGAGAGAGTTAGTCAAAGCTCAATCCGATGTATCGTTTTTCTAAGTTTTATATTGTTTCTGAGTTTGATGGTTACCTGCACAAGTTATGCATTTCATTTATGTTTTCCAATTTCTCATGTAAATATGTTTTCTAATGCTACAGTAGAGCACACTTTTAGTGATCTGCCTCCTCACGAACTATCCTATCGTCTTACTATGCGCAACAATACATTTATCCGTATGTTACATTATTCACACCAGACCAGCAATGCCACTAATTGTTGGGTGTGTGGTCGACTCCCCCCTTTCCAGACACCGAAGGGAGTTCTGCCACTGTTTCCTTATCCGTTTTAACATAATGGTTCGTGTGGAGCATGGTCCATGTTAACGTCATCCTCAACAGATATGTCCCTTCTGAATAGTACATGTTTTCCAGACAAGCAAGGTCTTCCCCACAGAACAGGGTTAGATCTAGAAAATGAAGTTTATAATTTAGGTAATTATTCTTCGAATTTTATGGTCCTGAATGTTCAGTCTGATCCTACTCCAGACTTACCGGCTATTTCAGTACTACCAGTCAAAGGCGAATTATGTGTCAGAAATAATGGTTCCGTACATGTAGGACATAGTGATTGTACTACTATTGTCAAGTATAGTGACAGTGGGAAATCTATTTTCAAAGCTTCACGTCATTCTTATTTTGTTTGTGGTCAGACCGCATATGTTCGTCTGCCCCTCGATTGGGAGGGAACATGTTACATTGCTTTCCTACTGCCACCAGTTTTCCTAGCCCCATCCGATTATCATAGAAACACACATCTAGTACACATTAGACATAGAAGGGAGATCGAGTCCCCAATTGTCGATCAAACTGAAACTGCTCTAGAACAGTATACAGATTTCAATAAAGGATTCTTCTTCTTTATAGGACCTATCCAGAATAGTAAGTTAATACGTAGATTAACCAGAACCCTTGAAGCAGTAGTGAATGAGACTGCCTCTGCCCTAGGTAACTTAACCGAAGAGCAATCTGCTATGAGATTTGTCGTGCTCCAAAATCGTCTCGTTCTTGACGTCATACTGGCCGATAGAGGAGGAGCATGTAGAGTCATCGGATCTAGTTGCTGCATTTTCATTCCTAATAACGCGCCGTCTGTTTATTCAGCTATAACCAGACTTCATTTGATGGTTACCTGCACAAGTTATGCATTTCATTTATGTTTTCCAATTTCTCATGTAAATATGTTTTCTAATGCTACAGTAGAGCACACTTTTAGTGATCTGCCTCCTCACGAACTATCCTATCGTCTTGCTATGCGCAACAATACATTTATCCGTATGTTACATTATTCACACCAGACCAGCAATGCCACTAATTGTTGGGTGTGTGGTCGACTCCCCCCTTTCCAGACACCGAAGGGAGTTCTGCCACTGTTTCCTTATCCGTTTTAACATAATGGTTCGTGTGGAGCATGGTCCATGTTAACGTCATCCTCAACAAATATGTCCCTTCTGAATAGTACATGTTTTCCAGACAAGCAAGGTCTTCCCCACAGAACAGGGTTAGATCTAGAAAATGAAGTTTATAATTTAGGTAATTATTCTTCGAATTTTATGGTCCTGAATGTTCAGTCTGATCCTACTCCAGACTTACCGGCTATTTCAGTACTACCAGTCAAAGGCGAATTATGTGTCAGAAATAATGGTTCCGTACATGTAGGACATAGTGATTGTACTACTATTGTCAAGTATAGTGACAGTGGGAAATCTATTTTCAAAGCTTCACGTCATTCTTATTTTGTTTGTGGTCAGACCGCATATTTTCGTCTGCCCCTCGATTGGGAGGGAACATGTTACATTGCTTTCCTACTGCCACCAGTTTTCCTAGCCCCATCCGATTATCATAGAAACACACATCTAGTACACATTAGACATAGAAGGGAGATCGAGTCCCCAATTGTCGATCAAACTGAAACTGCTCTAGAACAGTATACAGATTTCAATAAAGGATTCTTCTTCTTTATAGGACCTATCCAGAATAGTAAGTTAATACGTAGATTAACCAGAACCCTTGAAGCAGTAGTGAATGAGACTGCCTCTGCCCTAGGTAACTTAACCGAAGAGCAATCTGCTATGAGATTTGTCGTGCTCCAAAATCGTCTCGTTCTTGACGTCATACTGGCCGATAGAGGAGGAGCATGTAGAGTCATCGGATCTAGTTGCTGCATTTTCATTCCTAATAACGCGCCGTCTGTTTATTCAGCTATAACCAGACTTCATAAAATTGCCCATCAGTTACACCAGAATCCAGGCACCTGGACATGGTCCGGTTGGTTCTGGAGTATAATTTCTGCCTGGGGATGGAAAGTATTGTCATTTCTAGGTATTGCAGTAGCGATCATATTCAGTTGCTGCCTCTGTATACAATGTGGCCCTGCGATTTGCGGCATTTGTGCTACATCTTGTATTCCTAGTCCCAAGTCCCGTCCTAGATCCCGTTCCAAGACAATTCGAGACGAGCAAATGATACTGTATGAAATGATAGATGGTATCATGAATATTGATGTTTCCTGATGGAAACGTAGTGACAAGGAGGGAATGTGGAAAAGTAAATTTTGCCATGTTCTGTGTCCCTACGTGTTCCCCATCTTATGTTATATGTGCATGATTAATATGCATATGTATTCCCTTATGATCGATTAAAGACGCAATTACAGTTGTGTCCAACTCTAGTATGCCAGTTTCCAGTTCTCGTGAAAGCTACGAGTATTAGGCCTATGTAAAGTTACGTTGCCATGTTTCTCAGTGTGCACGTTAATTCAGTAAAAGTCCCCGTTTCTAGGCCTCAAAAGGGCCCGGACTCAGATTCAGCTCCTGTCTCCTGAACCCTCTCCGAGGAGCGATACAGCCCCCACCTGTATCCCTGACCCTTCACTTACTTCCTGCCTCACAGTGCCCGGCTCGGCCAGGCTCTGCCTGCCAGTCTGCCAAGAGTATGTTATGATTCTAGTTATCAGTCCAGCTCTCCTTCTCTGCATTCCTAAGCTACTGAATCGCATCAATAGTTTCCGTCACAGTCTAGCTTTTACGTCTCCATGTAAGAGAAATACTGTATTTATGGTCATTTAATATTCCTCAACACGCACTACATGTAGAATAATGCATGCATCAGTCTTAGAGTCTGTTAGCCTTTACCCTGATAACTTTTGGATTCTATCAACATGTTCTCTAAACATCAGATACTAGATAGTGTTTAGGTACATGTCGCTCTGACTCTCCAGACTTCAGTCTCTTCTTCTAGCACAGAAGTCATAGCCCCCAGTTCCTCCTAGTAACACGTCATTGCCAGTTTGCGCGCACCACTAGGTCAGAGGTCCCGGCTCCTTAGGTAGCCCCCTCCATGTTTCCGCCCCATTTATGACATATTCTGTTACGTTTACATCACATGTCTATGTATACGCCCTGTTCACGCCTCTTGTTACACCCACTTCAGCCTTATCTTTCGCGACTGTTACTAACTACGCCCACTGCTACGCCTACTGTATGAACTCTAATGCAATTGTTTTAGTATATATATCTTGTGCACTGTTATTAAAGCTAGCGCGCTCATCCCAGATCCTGCCCCGGCAGCTGCCGGGCCCTGCCATCCTATTCCCGTGCAGGTTGTCTTGTTCCTGTCCTTTATGCTGTATTAAAACCTGCAAACTCCAGCTACCTCGAATCTTGACTCTTATTTATTGAGCTATCTGTTATTGTATATCTAGTCAAAAATAGATCAGGTATTTAATTATTTATTTACCACAGGGACCCGGTGCCTTGCCACCCGGGATAGCCTTCAAGACGTTCCTTACTTCTGTTGGGGTAAAAACCAGGGCATCCTCACAGATAATAGGTGGCAAAGTGACAGTGATGTTACAGTTCACTTTAAATTGATTGCCATAATACATGACCCATTCCTTTGGCTCCACAAAATTGGAGGGGACAGCATCTTGAGGGCGATTGCCCCATTTAAGATGGTGCCAGAATTTAATCATGTTATTGCCCTGACATGCCTCCAGCAGTTCCCTCCAACGTGCCTCATCCCAATTCCTCTTAGCCGAGATCTGGGCAGCTTTATATGTGGCCCTACATCTACCTATTGTTTCCTGCACTCTTGTTTTTATGGCTGTATGCAACGCTTTTTGGGCCTGTCTACATGCACTATCAAACCAAGAGTGGGTTCTCAGCTTTTTACTTCTAGTACTAGGTGTAATACTCTTAACAAATATTGATTTGAGATTTGTGAAGAGGTCACTATGTAAGGTGGGGATATTAGCTATAAGCTCAGACTGTTGCCCAAAACCATGGATTTTGGCCAACGTGGCCGTAAGCAAACTCTTGATTCGAAACATAGCCTCCTCATTTAAGACTATTTTAGGCCAACTAACCCTTCTTTCGTTATTGGCTAGGATAACCTGTGGCAGGGGGGTTTCAGCCATAATAGACTCAACAAAACTAGTGTCTTTAATAGAGAGGACTAAAGGGTTGTGATCCCTTTCTACTCTACTTACGACCACCATGTCTATCAAGCCAGACCACATTTCTAGGTTTACCAGAATATAGTCGATGCGAGAACCAGACCTACCATTGTCATAAGTTACTACCCCTAACCTATCAGACTTCAGTCTTCCATTAACTGCTCGCATACCCTGATCCAATGAGAGACCCTTCATGAACAGGGCTGCTTGGGTCCATTTCTTAATAGGCGGGATTTCCAGCCCCGGAATACCCCACAATGAATCCTCTACCTCTGAAAGCCTCCCATCATCCAAACCCAGAGGCTCAAAACAAGTGTTAAAATCCCCCATCACCACCCTGTTAAAACTCCTAGGTAGGGAACTCAAGAAGGCCTCCAGTACATGTGCAACCGGCGAACATTTACCCCCTTGAATACCCCTCATATATATGTTCACAATAATTATATCCAGACCCTTTGTATAGCCATCATGTTTAGACTATCCATCGGGATCTCGGACACTGTCACCCCCTCGTGTTGCCGAACCCAGATTGCCAGGCCTCCCACAGGTCTACCTCTAGCGCCCTTCACCGCTGGTCTAGAAAAATTTAAGAAACCTGTACGAAATATCGGTAGTGTAGCCCAGGTTTCCTGAAATGACCAGATATCTGATTGGTCGATAAAGCTTCCCCAGTCCGGAAGAGCAAGTTTGGATTCAAGGCCAGCTATATTCCATGATGAAACCTTTGCCATATGCAAAGCCTGTTTGAGGGGCTCCCTTGGGCATGCCACAGAAATAGGGGTGGTAGGGCGAATTGTACTAGGGATAGGGGTGGAACTAACGGTAACAAGTAAAGAGTCCTGATCCAGCTTCAGCAAAGTTAGATCACCATCCAACCTCCTAATAACAGGGGTGTGACTGCCCAATTGCAGGGATTTTTTAAGGACCTTCTTCAATGAGTAGGGCATAACGTCACAGCAAGACCCTTCTGTATCGACCAACACTGATGAATTACAGCTGCCTACAGTACTAAGAACTTGTGTACCTACAAGAGGAAACATCAAGGGGGAGCCATTAGTCAACATTTTACCACCACCATTCTCACAATATGTGAACCCCAAAGCAGTATTTAACCTTACATGCCTAGCCTTAAGAGGAGATAACATCACCCCATTATATGAATTGAGGGGTCAATCCTGTTCGTCCAAACCAGAAAAAACACCATACCGGTTGAACGTAGGGATTGTCCAGTGGGGTAGATACTCATTATATCTTAGCCTCGGGCCCCGATGATTATAGGAGAGGGGCCTATCTACATACCCACGCGCCAAATGATTTGGTCTAGATTGATTAGATTGCGTAGGCCGGGGGTCGTGTGTAGGATTATTAGGTCTTAATGGGAACATGGTGTGGACACCCTGATGTAGCATTGGCATATATTCTATGAAGCGCCCACGTTTGCCTTTGCATGAAGAAGGCGTTCTCTCATCTAAACATATTAAGGTACTCTCCCTCATATTTCTCTCATAAGATCAGCTTGTATTTGCTCTTGAAATTAGGGCATGGTAAAATTCAAAACTTGGTGTCAAAATTCATGAAAATTCCTGAATTCGACTTGCTGCGAAATTTACATAAGTTCTCATTAAATGCTTACGCATAATAGAAAATGTCTCTCAGAAAGGCAGTTTCTGCTTGAACAACAGTGTCGGAAGTCACTCCCTCAAACAGGGAGAGCCGACATCTATGGAAGACATGAAGGGACAGATCTGTGAACCTTCAAGATGGTAAGCCTTTTGAGTCATTGAGGCATGGCCCTCCCTCTTGTAGATCTTTGACCCATGACTCAGGGTGTAATCGTGTGACATTGGGGGGGGAGGTGATGAGCATGGCCAGCCTCTAGCCTCTGTAGCGTCTTTCCCACCCCAGTAGCATGCAGATGAATTAGGCCACAGAGGAGCTGCTATCAAGCATTACTTTAGTCCTCATGCAAAAACAACAATTGATGGACAGAATGAAGAACAATATCATACATTCACCCCAGTACAGAGATCTGGGCCTAAATCCATAATTTTTTTGCCCACCATGCCATTCCAGTTTGGACCCAGCCATATCCAAACCAGTTTTGACCCTCCGCCCAATGGGAACAGTCCAGACCAAACTGCCAGGCCAGGTCCTCCCAGGACTGGAAACAAGCATCCTAGGACCAGTTTCAGGCTTTCAGCCCTCAGCAGCCAGGATAGTTTGACTCCAGTGGCATGGAGAGCATGGGACCCAAGTCTGGGCATACCCGTCCCACTCGGGGTGACAAATGTAAAAAGAACAATTGATGGACAGATTGAAGAACAATGTCATACATTTACCCCAGTACAGAGATCTGGGCCTAAATCCATCATTTTTTTGCTCACTCACCAGGCCATTACAGTTTGGACCCAGCCATATGGAAATCAGCCTTGACCCTGCTCCCAATGGGAACAGTCCAGCCCGAAGTGCTAGGCCAAGTCCTCCCTGGACTGGAAACAAGCATCCTAGAACCGGTTCAGGGGAGACCTGGCTTGGCAGTTCGAGCTGGACTGTTTCCATGAGGCACAGGGTCAATACTGATTTGCATATAGCTGGGTCTGAACTGAGGTGGCGAAGTGAGCTAAAGAATGATGATGGATTCAACCCAGATCTATGACTGGGGATGAGTGTCTGAAAAGTTTCAGCTCTCCGTCCATCATCTCCTTGTGTTTGCTTACTTTATTCCTCAGCATACACTCACACAACGCCCATCACACTTCACGTTAACCACACTCTAACACCTCCCCGCATATTGCGTGTTTCCTCGTTAGCGTCTGCCCAGAACCACGAGCGTTGAGGAGCACATACCATCAATATGCTACATCTCCCCGATTGTTAAATAAAAAGTGGCAGACATCACAAAATCACATTGCCTTGATTATTTAATGAGGCGCTCGCACTTGTCTGCTGAGTCAGGCGACCCAAGATGATCAAGTTCCACCCTGCTCGGGCAATGCCGACATAGGCTCAGGCACTTGAACTAGATCTTTTGGCGGGGTTTGCCGCAGGCATGTTTTCAGGACTCAAGTGTTGTGGTAGGTGTTTAAAATGTGATGTGTCCAGATTGATGGATTGGCCTGGCAGATGTACTGTCATCTTATGCCCCTTGCATGCCACAATCTGTATTGGATCAGCAGCAAAAGGAGTGTCCATTTTCTGCCTTTGGCTCTGCTTAACCAGTACCCAGTCTCCTTTGTCAAAGAATGTCTCCTGGGTATGGTGACGTTGATCTGCATACGCTTTTATTTTTCTTTTCCGGGTTGTGTCGGTGTCTCAAACCTTGTCATTTTTCACTGATTGATCTAGCGTCCATGGAGGCAGTTTTGTTCTGATTGTTCTCCCAAATAGCAAGGTGGCTGGACTCTCACCAGTTGTGGAGTGAGGGATTGATCATTAGGCCTAGAGGGCCTGGCACAGGGCTTGGATTCTATCGATTCCCTTCATGGACACTCGTTGAATGACTCTCTTGAGGGTGCCAATGAATTGTTCAAATACACCATTGGCCTGGGGCCAGAGCGGTGTGCTCTTTTGGTGTTTGATGTTGCATTGGACAAAAAATTCTCTCAACTCTTTGCTGTTAAAGGGCAGGCCATTATCAGATTTGAGGATTTCAGGGATGCCCTACATTGCAAATATGTCATCAAGCCATTCTATGATTTTGTCATGGGTTGTCAAAGATAGGTCTTCTTCATCCAAAGGAAAATGTGAATATTCGTCTATGACTACCATGAGTCCCAGAAAAGTAAACTACAACCCTCTCCCAAGCATGGGCAGGAAGGTGAAACATTATCCTTGGGTGACAAGCAATTGCAAATTTGGCACACCGTCTGTTCCTTCTCCACTTGCTCATTCAGCCGGGGTAACCCCACTTGATCTATTAAAGTTCGTTTGGTGGCTACGATACCACGGTATTCTTCATGGGCCAGCTCGACTTCCAAGTATGACGATTCTTGAGCATCACAGTATAACGCCTTCTTGGGTGACGGGTAACTTACCCTGTACATTTTTTAATTTTTGCAAATCAACATCATCAGCAAGGGTCCAGGTCTTTCTCCTCCAGGAGTGCATGGTAATGAGTTCTTTGATAATGCTCATGTTCTTATCTGCATTGGTGGCAGTAATGATTTGTTTCACAGACAGAGCCTTTGGTGTACAGGATCTCACATTAAAGTTGAGATATGCTTCAGCTGTCCTTGAGGTCGAACAGTGACGAGACAGTGTCACTCATGAAAAGGAGTCTGCTGGGCTTTGATCCCTCCCTGGGTTGGGCACTATCTCATAGTCATACTCTTGCAGCCTTAACCCCCATCTCTGGATGTGGGTGGGTATCTTATCTTATTTTTTTATTTAAAAAGTGCGACATTTATCCCACTGGGATATTACGGCGCTAGTGTAGCCGGAGAGTGATGAGTCAGTTTAGTCTAATTGAGGGCAGTAGTGGCAGTGCTAAGGAAATACATGAGTTTTAAGTTTCTTCCTGAACCTCTTGTGTTCTGCAGTTAGACGTAGTTCCAGCGGATGCTCGCTCCAATAAAGTGCTGCAATGTGCGAGAAGGTGCGACCACCTGTCCTGTTCTTACTGATGCTTTTGGTCTCAGCTAATGTTAAGGAACGTGACCTTAAGCACCTGGGTGGGATGTAAAATGTGATTCTATTCTGGACAATCTTGGGGCCTGTGCGATAAAGTGCCCTGTGTGCATGTCCTAAGAGTTTAAATCGTGCTCTTTGGCGCATGGGCATCCAGTGAAGTTGCTTCAGGCATTTTGTCGCTGAGCAGTATCTGTCCTCATTGCACACCAGTTTAGCCGCTGCATTTTGTATCACCTGCAGACGTTTAAAAAGGTAATCTGGCATGCCAATAAAAAGTGCATTTCCTTAGTCTAACCTGCTGACAAGCAGGGCTTGTGTGCTGGCCCTCCTGCTCTCCAGTGGGATTCAGGGGAAGAGCCTTTTTAGAAGCTTCAGTGTGGCAAAGCTACTACCACACAGGATCCACACATGGTCCTGCATCAATAGGGTGTTATCAATGATGATGCCCAAGTTTTTTATGCACTGTTTGGTGCTGGCGCCGCACCCAAAGAGTGGGGCCACCAGGATGTGTCCCAGATATGATTGGCTCCGCTGAGAAGCAGGATTTCAGATTTCTCTGGGTTGAGCTTTAAACAGTGCGCTGACATCCAGGTTGCCATCTCAGTAAGGCAGTTGTTGAGTTTGGCTCTGTTGTCCTCATGCCTATTTCAGATGGCTGTTGTCAGTTGGGTATCATCTGCATAGGAGCAAATTCCAAAGCCCCATTTTATGCCAATTTGTGCCAAGGATGAAACATATCTAATGAAATGGTAAACCCAATACACCCCTGAAAGATGAAACATAGGCATTGAATAATGTGGGGCTCAGGGACGCCACAGCTGAGGTTTTTTTGAGTAGATGAAAAAGCACCTAGCTGCACAGTTTGAGTTCTGTTACATAAGAATGAGCTGAGCCATTGAAGGGCCTTTGCATGTATTCCTTTTTCATGCAAATTTTCCAATAAATGTTGGTGGGAGACCGTGTCGAAAGCCGCCGATCTAGCAGGATCAGAGCTACTGCCTTTCCCTGGCCCAGCAATGATCTTATATTGTCTAGGAAGGCCAAGAGAGTTGCCTCCGTGCTGTTGGTGGCCCTGAAACCCGTTTGTGAGGAGTCAAGCAACACGCTGGATTCTAGGTAATTAGATAGCTGTCTATTGACAAGTTTCTCCAGTACCTTGGAAAGATAGGGGAGCTGAGAAATTGGTCTGTAGTTGGCTGGGTTGTTTACGTCGGATCCTATCTTACGCTTCAGGTTTCCAAAAATTGAAAGCAACGCCTGGTGGTCTGTGATGATAGTGAATCGATAGTCGAGAAATACATGAAAATGTTTGCAGGCCCACACCACAGCCAGACTCTTTTCTACGGCTGAGAGTAAGCACGTTCTGCATCAGATAGACTTTCACTGGCATAGGCCACGATGTGCCTCTGGGAATTTGGATGGCCATTGCGTTTAGCAAGAATTTCTCTTAGCTCTACCAGACTCGCATCCACCCTTGTGGAGCGTTTGATGATGTCATGTTTTAAGAGTGCTTCTAACCCTTTCTCTATAACTTCTTGCAGATTAAAGTAACTCTACGGTGTCACTGAGCAACAGGCCTACTGTCTTCATTGATATGAAGCTATAGTTTCATGTTCTTGAATCTTCCCAGGCCATGATACAATGATGGGAATCAGTGTGTGATCTCAGACTGAGCACAGAGGTTGTAGCTGAGGTATATCAACCAAATGTCAGCAGTGGTGGCAAAACTGAGCAAGAAGGCACTCTACAAAGTCCCTTGTAGAACGTGAATGGTGGCTTGCACCAATGTCTTTTTGTGGCTCATTTTTGCTGTTGATGACCCTTGGATTGGTAGTGGCTCAGAAGTGGTCCAAGTATATATCTTCATACCTGATGGAGTGAGGTGAGGCACAGGGGATAGGCTGTTACATTTTTCCACTGGCATGCTATTATTCGAGGCACCATTGTCTTTGATTAAAGTTATCGGGTGATCGTTCACTTTCAATGTGATTTTGCGGCAGGGTCCAACTGAAGTTTGTCGCTTTGTTTAGTCAAATTTCTTTAAACTGTGATCTCCTTTACAGGTAGCTTACCCCACATATGCACGCCATTTTTCGGTAGGTACCATCAGTGCACATCCATCTTCTGCGCTGATACTCGATAGTGATGTCGAAGATCCTTTATAGGATGAGCTTGATAACAAATGGTTTTGCCTGGTTTCTACATGCATGGCTTCTTCGTCTGTGAAGTCACAGAACTTACAATGTTTAATGAGTCAATCAAGTCTTTCAACAAACTCATCCATTGTTTCACCAACCTGTTCTTGTGATTGGTTGAAGATATATCTTTCACAGTTTTTATTCAGCATTTGAGTGAACGTAGCTGCCAAAACTTCTATTACCTTTTGGTACGATTTTATATCAGTCTGTGAGATTTTCTTTAGCACTTCTTTCACTCAATCACCTGCAAAGTTTTTCAAAGATTTGAAGATCTTCCTCAAGTGCATCTGTGAAGGCACTGAATGTTTCAATACACTCAGCCCACCGTACACCAATGTTCTGTTTGAAACTCTTCTGTGTTGAAAGGTGGTGGTGGCTCCAGGAACACAGCTGCAGTGTATTTTGCACTCCCTTTTGCCGCTATTGAGAGCACGTGCTGTTCGGACAGCTTTCACTGTGCAGACTGGCATCCACAACTTCTGCAAGCACTGGCCTTGTGCATGAGCCCAGGTCACAGAATGCTTCAATAGGCTTTGACGGTGAGTAAGTTCTCTGTTTCTCATACCTTGTTGTTGTGATTGTTATTTCTGGCTTTGTCTGATTGGTTGCTCTGTATTTGGGGTGCGGTGCAGCGTCTTTGTCGACCATCTCATCTGCAGGCCTGAGTGTAGTTTGCTGAGTTTTGCTACGCGGAACTCCGAGAAGATACATAAAAAAATCTGTGGATTTCCACAAGTGGCGGAGTGCATTATGAACTGCCGTTCGCACTGGTCTTCCTGCCACTTGGGTAGAAATTCTACCCGAGCGACAGCTCGCACTTGCAAACCTACCGTAAGCGGTCGCTAGCGGTTAAAAAATTCCAATGCACTACGCAAAGTGTAGTTTTCTACACTCTGCGAGCTCCGCGGAGCACAGAGTGCAGAAAGCTCCGCAATCTCAGTGAACAGACCGGAGTTCACCGCCCAGACCTACTCATCTGCAGGTTTGTCGAGTGTTTCAAATATGCTCCTCTGTATTGCCAATCATTTCTTCTACGACCATGTATGGGCTGCAGCAGGTCTGTGACTCCACATGTGCTGGTCATAGACTGCTCTACATCAGATCTGGGCACACGTGGCATGCACAAACAGTTCGCCATATTGTGGAAAACTCTCAGAGAGAGCAGTCTTTGTCTTCTCAGGCAAGTATTCCACCCTTTTCGCCAGTTGAAACTAGGGGAGGAAGGTAAACTTTCTCCCCCTGAGGAGTTCACAGAGTTTTTCCACTCCGTATTCTGTTTGGAATGCGGAGTTCGGCAAACAGTCTTCCAACCGCTGGCGGAGCAGACTTTACCGGCACTCTCTCGACTCTAGTAATTACGTGATCTCTCACACAATCATGTTTACATTCAAAGAGGTTGGATACACTCTAGATGATGCTATTGGTTTGTGTCAACCACTGTCACGTATCTGTGCATTTCAGTTGGGTGAGTGACACTGTCTATCTCAGCAAAGCAGAGGCCTGAGGGAATGCGAGTTTATGTGTCCCGTTGGTTCCTGTTGAGGTCTGTGTGCTCTCCTGCTGAAAGGCCTGTGAGGAGTCTCTCAGCCAGCGTGCACAATTCTGTAGGACCTTTCTTAAGGAACTTGGGGAAGATATGACTGCTACTTTTTTATGACTGCTACTTTTCTAAGGATACAGAGGGAGGGTAAGCCCCCCCCCCAATTAAGAAGCTACAAACATTGATGTGTTTAGGAAAAAGGGCAAGTCTCCCCTAAACCCAGGGTCTTATATGCCTATATCATTAATAACCACAGATGGCAAAGTATATGCTAACATATTGGCAAAGGGCTAGATAAGGTAATTGCCAACCTAGTATCTCCCGCCAACATGGCTTTACTTCGGGTCGGAGAACAACTGATCATATACCAAGGGTAATCACCCTGTTTGATATAGCCGACGCAACAAAGAAACCTATGAAATTAATACTGCTGGATGCCGACAAGGCCTTTGACAAAGACTCTTCAGGTTATCTTTGGGAGGTTTTAGGATTGAACAGATTCGGCCCTGGCTTTATCAAAGCCATTAGGATATATCAGGCTCCTAATGCTAGGCTTCAGATAATGGTGGAAAACAGCCGTTACAATGCATGCTTTTACCCCGTATGCCGTTACAACGCAAATGTCTTGTTGCAGGGGGTATAATCTGTTGGACTTAACTCCAACACCTTCCCTACTGTTGCACACACGGGTTGGAATAGTAAATTATATTATTCCAACAGCCAGCGCACCCCCGACAGCAAGTCAGGGTAAAAATTTGTGTTGTAACGGCATGCAGGGTGTAAGCAAGTGTTATTGATTTATTTATTAACAGTTTTATATAGCGCGGACATGACCCATGGGTATCAGAGCGCTTAACATCATGTGGTATAGATTACAAATGCAGTGTACATAGAGCAGTAAGACGTGCTGACTTAGTAATGGCGATTTAGACATAGTAACTATAGGCTAATATCTTGAAAAGCAACAACGTGTATGGTATTGATTAAGATCTGAGTTAATAATGTTCTGAGGTAGTATTTCTTTGAGGTTCAATCAGATCCTATATTGGTTATAGGTCATAAAATCCATGACAAGTCCTCGGTTTCGTTTATCTTGTTTATGGGAGGAACTTGCTCATAAGAAAGTTCTTTATTTCTTTCTTGAATATTGTCGTGTTTCTAATTTTTCTGATGTTTGCAGGAAGGGAGTTCCAAATCCTGGGAGCTACGTCTGAGAATGTCCTTTCATATGTTTTTTTCTTCTTAAAGATAGGTGGTTTCAGGAGCAGATAATTGGCACTCCTGACAAGTCTGCTTCTTCCTGTGATTTCTATTTTGTGGGCGAGATATTTAGGTGTGTTGTGATGAATCGCTTTGTGGTTATACAAGCCATTTTCATCTGTACTCTGGCTTCGTATGGTAACCAGTTTAAGGCCTTCAAGTGAGGTTTGATGTGGTCAAATTTCCTCTACCCTGTAATAAGCCTTGAAGCTGCATTGAGGCAGGCTTTTAGGGGTGCCGTTGAAATTTTTGGTAGACCGCCAGTGTAGTACAACCGTATTCGATCCTAGAGATAACCAGCGATTGCACCGCTAGTTTCAGGTCTGTCTCCGTTAAAAAAGATTTCATCTTTCTCAGATAGTTCAAGTGGAAACGTGTGTTTTTTGCCATAGAGTTAATGTGGGTTTTCATATCAAGGTTCTCATCCAGTGTGATTCCGAGAGATTTCGCCGAGTCAACTAGAGTTGGAATGCAATTTAATGCTGTAATCATTTTGGACCATTCTTTCACTAAGGATTGATTTTTATGTGGTGAGATGAGTAAGAATTCTGTTTTGTTAGCGTTAAGCTTGAGATGATTGTTCGTTAACCATTTCACCGATAGTTTGAGGGCATCGTTCATTGTGGTTATGTCTTCCAGGCTAGCAATCTTGATGTAAAGTTGCGTGTCATCTGCATACATGTGGGAGGATATTTTTGATTTCCGTAGAATTTCTGTAAGAGGTTTGATGTATAAATTAAACAGAGAAGGAGATAAGGTGGATCCTTGCGGCACTCCGAGTGTGTTTGGGCATGAAGGCGATAGTGCTTGGTTTACTAGGAATCTCTGAGTTCTGTTCTTTAAAAATGATTCGAACCATTTCAGTACCGTGCCAGACATTCCCATCCTGACATGGAGTCTGTTCAGTAATTTTTCGTGGTTGACTGTGTCAAATGCTGCTGACAAGTCTAGGAGGATGAGTAGACAAGATTGATTTCTATCTAGAGCTTGAAGTGCATTATTGACAATGTGAAGGATTGCTGTTTCCGAGCTGTGTTTAGCTCTGAATCCCGATTGGTAGTCATCTAGTAAAGAGTAGTTGTCGATATGTTTATTCAGCTGATTCTCTACACATTTCTCTATGAGTTTGGCGAGAAAAGGGATGTTGGTCACTGGGCGTTAGTTGTTTGGATCTGTTGGGTCCACTGTGGGTTTTTTGATGATCGGGACTACTTGTCCCGTCTTCAGGCTTTCAGGCAGGCACCCCTGTGTGAGTGAGGCATTTATGATATCTGTCCATATTGGAATCATATTATGGCTGATTTCTTTCAGGCATTTCGATGGTAGTGGGTCGTTATATTGGTGGTTGGGTTTTGTGGTTGCAAGTATTTTAACAATTTCATTCTGGTCTAATAATTTGAAGGTGTTCCAGTGGGCATTGTTTTTAGTCGTCGTGTTCTCAAAATTCGGATCAGAAGGTGATGTAGTCGTGTTGTCTTTGATATTATCTGCGGCGGTCTTAAGCTCTTCTTCCAACTTATTGGATTTGTTAATGAAGAAGGTAGAAAATTCATCGCAGCTTAGTTGTGTTTTAGTGACCTCTTGGACAGATTTTGCCAGTTTGTTAGATTGTTGTTTTATGATTTCGAATAATTTACGTGGTCTGTTTTTGACGTTATCCAATTCAGTTCTGATAAATTCCTTTTTTGTGTTAATGATCTTCTTGTTATATTCATTTCTGATTTTTGAGTGATTTCAGTGTAGGGGAGGAAGGGTGTTGTCTCCATTTTCTTTCTGCTCGTCTCAAATTTCACCTTTCTTCATTCAATATTCCATTGAACCATGGATTTTTATTCTTTTCCGTAACTCTTTAATTTGAGTGGTATGGTGTCATTGACTATTTTCGTTACTGTGGTATTGTAATGGTTCGTTAGATCGTTCACATTTTTCAAATTGTCGGGTGGGTACAAGTCTCTCTTGCAGCTTTCAGCTAGCAAATCCATATTAGAGTCTCTGGTATCTCAGATCCATTTTTTCATTTTGTTAGTTTGAATCGTATTTATTTTCTCCTGTGATGGTATTCGGAAGGTTATGGCATGGTGATCTGACCAGTCGCACTTTTCAATGGAGAGAATTGAGATGTCCTTGTTCTTCGAGATAATCCAGTCCAGTGTAGCTCCTTTTGAGTGCGCTGGTTGAAGACAAGCTTGGGATAGTTTTAGATTATTTAAAAATTCTTTAAAGGCGTTGACCTGTTTTTCGTTGTTGTCGTTCCAACGAAGATTGAAATCACCTAAAAATATAATATTAATGTCAGAGTTGGCGTTGGCAGTGATGATCATTTGGTCAATGAAATTCATGTTTCCTGGTGGGTGATATAGGGCATGTAGGTTGCAGATATGTTTGTTTTCCGATCTTACGTTGAGCCCTAGGTATTCGCATGATTCTAGGGGGTCGGATTGAAATTGGCCAACTTCTAAAGTCGATTTATGGATAATATGTTGTATTGCGGTGGTACCAGAAGGTCCATGACTGGCGATGAGGATTCAGATAACTAGGTTTCAGTCAGGATTATTATGTCTATTTCTTGATTGATGATGATGTCGGCTATGTCCGAAGCATGTTTCGCCGCAGATCGACAGTTGAGCAGCAGACATTTTAGAGATGTCTCCGTTCTGGTTGTGGTCATGTTTAACGGATCCGTGGATATTTGGAATTGTTGTAAGTTGTTGAAGTTTACTTCACTTTCCTTTCTTGTGGATGTTCTGTTTATGTCTATCGCTACTCTTTTGATTTCCTGTGCTATCATGGGGTTTGATGATTCATATTCCTGGAGTAGTGATGTTATGTCTTCTTCGGTTAGATGATTTTGGTTCCTATCTGGTCTGTTTTGTCTGTCTGTCAGTGGTAGAGATCTCTTATTGTTTATCGCTATGGAAGTATTTACTAGCTCTCCGATGAGTTCTACTTCATTCTGAGTATTCTTTGTGATATCACATAGTTTTTCAATCCCTTTCATGGAGTTTTGTATATCCTGTGCTAGGTTGCTGATTTGTGTTTGGATCTCGCAGATTTTTCTCATGACCTTGGGTGCCGTAGTGTGAATAATCCTCCGTAAGTTCCCATTTTCATTATTTCTGTTCCTGAGTTTCCGTTTAGAGTCATATATCATTGATTTCTTGCTCTTTCCCTTCGGTCGATTGTTATCTCTCTCATTGATTTCTGGGTTAGCCGTTCTGTCATGTTTTGTTGTACCATTGCTATATTTGTTGTTATATGTATTTTGTGTTCTCTCTGATTCATTTTCGATTAATGAATTTTCTATTTCGTCTATGGCTCCAAGTTGAGGGCCTTGTTCCCGTGGGTTATTCGATGGGTTATTTTTTGTACAGGTTCCTGTTGTTCTCTGGTTGGAGTAATATTTATAGTGTCGGTTTCGGCTGTGCTTAGGTTGTCTGTTGGCGAGTCCTGGGGTTGTATCGGCCAGGTGCCTTTTATTTGCATAGCTTGTTCCGGTTCCAGTCGGACTTTGATTGGGCTAGTACTTCTAGAGTTATTGTCAGATGAGACTGGGTTGTCCGTTGACAGCTTCTGGCATTGTGGTGGCCTAGCATCTTTTATTTGTGTGGCTTGTTTCAGTTCCTGTGTGGTCTATAGTTGTTGAGCTACTTGTAGTGGTATTGTCGGGTGGGAGGGGGTTGTCTTCTGAGCTACTCTGGTGAAGGAGTGGGTTCGATTTCTCCACATTTCTTTTTAGGGTAGAGAAGATGTCGAATTTTTCCAGATCGTCGTTAGCGGCTTGGATCAACACTATTCCATTCTTAAAGATAGTTATGCAAATGTACGCTCTGAGTTTAGAAAATGCTCTGGTCATGAATTTCGTTCCATGTGGGATGTTGGTAGTGGCTTTAATATGTAGTAGGTTTGTGAAGGTATTGCGCCATTTCGCCCTTCTTCTGGTGAAGAAAATCATATCTTTCATGATGATCCCTTTATCCATACAAAAGGAAGTGTCAGAGATCAATGTGTCAGGGTTTCTCCTCATGAGGTTTTTGGCTGCATTTTTGGAAAGATTTGTAGGGTATTGTATGTTGTAAGCGTTCATGCCTATTCTTTCCAGGTAGTTGTCTTCCATCTTGTGATATGTGTTGGCGTTGTAGACCGTGGATTCCTTCTTCAAGTGGTATTGTAATTCTCTTAGCATTAATTACTGGCTAATAATTATCACAATTAAATCAAGTATTATGACACTAGTATTATATAATTATATCAAGTATTGTGACAAATAGGATTATCTTAGTAATTGTGGATACTTAATATATTCTTGTTATAGTTTCTTCTTCTCTGTAGTTTCTTCTGTATTCCACTAGAATGTGCTCTCACCATACAGTTGAACAACTAGTTACATTTCAAGATGTCCGCTGTTTTGGTTGTTCTTCTGTGAGCAGCAGACTTTCTCTCTTTCTACTCTTTGACTTTGTCCTCTTTCCCTTTTCATCATCTGTTTGGGATCAGGAGTAGGATACTTCCTTCCTGCCCAGTAAATCCGTTAGTCCTCTTTCACTTGCTCCTGCCTCTGAATTGATGCCATTTTGAAGTACTCTCTCTGTAGGCAGCAGGAGCTACATTTCCTTTCCTAAGGTGGATAGTCAAGTCAAGTTGTCCTAAGCGGCCGCCATTTTAAAGTCAGGTGCGCCCCTTTGAGATTTACCTTCAAGTTCACTTTCAGCTCTTTCATATAGTGAACTTATTTCAGTCCCGGCTTGTGTTGCTTTCGGGAGCGTCGGGTCCCTTTAAATAATTTCCAAGTGGTGTACCTTCCCCCCGCCCCCATTCCCGCCCCTCATCCCCGTTTGGTGCCGCTTCGGAGCTCAGCGCTCTCTTCACTCCTCGATCTCCTTCTTCACGATTAGCGTTCCTCTCCGCTCTGGCTGCGATCCTTATCCCGGTCCTAGGGGCAGTGCAGAGGGTACCTTATTGTCAGCGCGGCGGATATCTATGGCCGTAGATGCACTCCAGGGGCACGCGGCAATCTGCTCTTCTGTGTCCTGAGTCTTCGTCGGTGCGAGTCGATCGACGGTGCCAGGATGGATCGTCTTGTGGCCACCTTCTCGCATCCTCGGGCGCCCTCGGCAGCCATTGATGGTGGCAGTCTTGTAGTCCAGAGAGGGGCAGTTGCGCTATACTACGGTGGCTTCCTTCCAGGGTAGGTCGTAGCACTTTTCTTCTTCTACCTCTTGATCCGCTGCTATCTCGGTGTCCGGGGGGTGGGGTGGGGGGGGGTATAATCAGGGATTTAAACTGTATAAAGTTATCCCGAACCCTAGGAGCTCTCGTAGTGAGCATCTATGCTGCGGCCATCTTGTCCTGTTATAACGTCATACAACCGATAGTGGGGTAGGAATCAGAGAAGATCTTAATTACGGGAGGGACAAGACAAGGGTGTCCGTATCCACCTCTAATATTTTTATTATATATAGACCCCTTTACTTCACCACTGGTGAATAAGATTGGGATTTTGCCAATTTCTGTCTAAACCAGGACCTAGGTATTCTGGACGGGAGATTGGTAAACAAGTACAACAATTGCGGTAGCATGACAATCTTAGACAATGAGATTCACGCCATAATGAGCAATTTCATTGACCTCAAAACTGTAATGCTATACTTAAGAGAACAAAGGACACCTTCCAGGTTCCCCTCTCGCAGGTCTTCCATTGTGTAAAAAACTTGTATTCCCAAATGATCAACTCATTCCTGCGGTATGTGTTCGGGTCTCTGACAGTCACCCATTAATGGGTACAAGCAAGTCTTATCCTTATTAACGCGGAGGCCTGATTACCGCACAAATTCTTCCAACAAGTTTATCGCGTGTTGTGCCCACATAGAACCTTCTCGTAAATAAAGCAGTATGTCTTTAGCATACAATAATATGTTTTGCTACCTACCCTCCACTTGTATGCCATACCCAGAGCCTTCCCTCCGAAACAGTTCTGCCAACGGTTCTATGGCTAAAGCGAACAAGAGGGGCGACAGTGGGCATCCCTACCTCTATAGATTGAGCGCATAGAGATAATGTCTCCTGTCTTGATCTGCATAGTGGGGGCTCTATTCAATAGTCTGATTCATTTCACCCACTTCTCCCAACTGCATCCAGAGCCTAACCTCATAAATATAAAATGATTTACAGAAGGGGTCTAGGATATAATACCGCACTTATTTGTGTTACGGGAATTTTGTGCGTTAGCATATGGTGCAATGCTCAAAGGAAACAAGACCCCATAGTTTCCTATGATATGAAAAGACTTTCCACAACAGACATTTGCAAAGAAAATTTGATCAGCACACATTAAAGACAAATAATCAGTTCCACCAAGCGAAGTAGTTCACTCAATTCTTTAGCCTTTGAATCTTTATTTTCTTCTCTTCACAGTAGCCAACGTGTTTCGTCCTATTTAAGGACTTCTTCAGGGCTCATCAATTATCCGTTCTATTGCATCAGTATTCCCTCTTCTCAGATTGAGCAGACCATATAATACTTCATCTGTATCTCAACAGTATTGAGATCCTCAATTAGAGAAGCGATTGTCTTTTTTGTACTCCTATGGGATTCCGTTGGTGAAATAGCAGCTTCAGGTGCTTTGTATCCTTTGTTTGGAATCTCTAGTCAAGTTGATATTGTATGATAGAATTCCTTAGGCAGTATATAGTCAATGTTGACCCGTGATTCTGGTCATCTGGATTCAGTCCCTGGCAGCGTTCATGAGGATCCTGCCCTATCCTTGCCATCTTCTCCCTCAGTACCCCTGCCGTGAGGCATCCCAAAGGTCCAGCGGGAGCATCACATTTACTCTTTTAATGGCGGCACGCCGCCCCTTGGCTCCCTTAGTGTCCCTGCCATGAGGCATGCAAAGGACACTGTGAGAGCCTACGATCTATCTTCTAGTAATTTTCTCTTTCTACTAGCTTCTTTGTGTTTGTTCCGCCACACTTCCTACGGTTTCTCGGTCAGAGGGAGCTCCCCCCTACCCGGCCCCTCCTCTTGCTCCTAATTGAAACCCATTTGCTCCAGTATCCCCATAATGTTTAGCAGGAACATGTCCATTCCCACCTCGAGAGGTGTACTCCATCTTTCAGGTGGTACCCTTGAGACCTCAAGTTTATAAAACCGTGTCTCACGAAGCCCCATCCATTGGCATTACAAGTTTTGGCCATGGTGATATTAAGTTTTCTCCTGGCTTTCTCCACTGCCCCTAGGTCCACTATCACCTGCCAGGCCTTCCGCCCTATGATCTCTAAAAATATATATATTTTTTTTAATTATTTTTATTGAGTTATGGCGTAACATACATTCACTGTCAACAGCGGCAGCGTATTCATGGTGAACATGAGATGTCAGTAATGCAATAGCTAGTATATTCACAATGATCAGAGTATGCTATAGGTCTAACACATAAACTTCGCAGATATATCACAGTGAGCGCAATAACACAGTAGTACAACAATGCACGTGATTATTTAAGAATGTTCATTATCGCTTGCAGGTGTTGGAATAGCAAGAAATTGTTCAAGTGGACCCCAGATATCCCTTGGCCTAGATGTTACAGGCAGTTCTTCAGCATATGTTGCCAGATTTTCTTTACAATGTACCATATCTTTCATCCATCCTTCCAATTTAGGAACTAGAGCACTGTCCCATGTGAACAGGATGCGACGCTTCGCCAGTAGAAGGGCAACTCTGACAAATCTGCCCATGGTACCTTTCAGATATGGGATGTGGTGTAGAAAGCATACGAGAGGTGTACAGGGTAGCAGCGTGCCCGTCATGGTGCGGAGATGGTCAAGCACTCCTTCCCAGTATCTGAATACCGGGCTACAGCTCCAAGCAAGGTGTAGGAAGTCAGCATGTAGTTGCCGACAACGTTTGCATTGATCCGATTCCCTGAGGCCCATTCTGTGTAACTTGGAAGGGGTATAGTATATCTGGTGCAGGAATTTAAAATGGATAATGCGTAGATTCCCATTGGGTGTAAGACGGCCTGTTAATTGACATATTCGCTCCCATTCCTCCCCAGTGATTTGTGAGTCTAATATTTCATTCCATTTATCTAGGTTTTTGTCAAGCCCTCTGCTCGTCTCTTCCTGCACCGCCCTATATAATCTAGTAACTAATTTTTTTAGCAGCACTAGGAGCAGCTGCAAAGACTGGAGTGACTGGGGCTCAGTAGGAAAGTCAGTGTAGTGGTCTTGTATGGCACGTTTAAGGCGATAGCAGGTATATTAAAACAAGGAGGTAAGGTTTTGTATGTATTCCAAGTCACTGCTTTCAAGATATTGCCCAGTGGGGTAAAGGTGCCCCATTTGAGCAATGCCAGCTTCTTTTAGTGATTTTAGAGGTCCTGCCTCCTGGGTGACCGATAAGGCGGCGCGATGGGCCAAAGGGAATCGTGTGTGCATACAGCGGTAATTTGCGTGCTCGATTACTAATCGCCTGCCACGCAGCTACTATCGTATCTAGAGTGTTGACTTCTATCTTTGGCGTGTGTCTATTCACATGTGTCAGCATGCTTCTAAGTGGGGCTGGATAGGCATCACCATCTCCCACGTCACATGCGGCGTTAAGGCCTGTGGTTGGAACCAATAGTATGCATATTGGGCTTGTGCACAGAGATAATATACATACAAATATGGTGCAGTAAAGCAACCCTTATCATAGGGTAGTGTTAGCGTGTGCCAGATAAGTCTAGGTTGTCCTGTGCCCCAGATTAATCTTAGTAGAAGGGTCCTTACTGTTTAAAAAAAAGTGTTGAGTCAATTTTATTGGTATATTGCTAAAAAGATATAGAAAGCGGGGAAGTATAACCATTTTTATCACAGCAATACGATCTGCCAGAAACAAAGGCAGGTGCATCCATCGATTCACTTCTTGTTCTAATGTGTTGTGTGCGCGACCATAATTCTCCCTGATTACTACTTCAGGATCACGATGCTCCCAGCCCCCCAGGTATTTAACTGGGTCCGTCGTCCATTCTAAGGGGTATTCCAGGTGAGGCTGGGATGTGATCGTGGTTAATGGTATGATGACTGAGTTTTCCCAATTGATTGTTAGACCAGAGAACAGACCAAATGTTATGTATTCTCAAAGAACAGGAGACAGGTATTGTTGAGGATCTCTGATAAACAAGACCATATCGTCTGCATACATTGAAATGCCGATTGGTCGGTGTCTAAAGTTGAGGCCAGACGCTCTGTGACCTTGCCGAATCTTACAAGCAAGTGATTCAAGCACGAGGGCAAATAGGAGAGGGGATAAAGGACAGCCCTGCCTGGAGCCACGTTTTATCTGGAATGGTGTAGAGGTGTGGTCGTCCACACGCACCCTGGCTGTCGTGTCAGTGTATAAGATCTGGATCCACTGTAGTATGACATTAGGGAATTCCATCTTGCGTAGAATATGAAACATGTAACTCCACTCTATGGAGTCAAATGCTTTAGCCGCATCAAGCATGATAGCGGCCTTTGGCAAGTCAGGATTAAGGATATGGAACATGGAGAAAATGGTACGCAAGTTGAAGGAAGTGGATCTTTCCGGTATAAATCCAGATTGATCCGGGAGCACAAGGAGGGGCATCAAAAGTTGAATCTTTATAGCTAGTATTTTTGCCAATATTTTAGCGTCTAGGTTGATCAGCGATAGAGGGCAGTAAGATTCGGATGTATGACATTACAACGCATGCTTTTACCACACATGCTGTTACAACGCAGTTTTTACAACACATGCTGTTACAACGCATAGCGCTTTGGGGTGCTGGATAGTGAATAGTTTAATTTACTATTCCAACTCCAGTCCCCGTGGATAGTAGGGAAGGTGTTGGGTAGTAAATTAAAACTATTCCCTATCCTAGAGCGCCCCCCAGTGCAATGCGTTGTAATGGTTTTCGTTGTAAAACCTGTGTTGTAAAAGCACTGCGTTGTAAAAGTTTCGTTGTAAAGGATGTTTCCCGTAAGATTCACATGAGGTAAGTGATTTGTCTTTTTTAAGAAGTGTAATGATCATGGCTTGCCGTAACGATGGAGGTAGGCTGACCGATTCATGTGCCTCTGCGTACATTTCCAAGAGATGGGGCACCAGAAGGTCCACATATGTTTTATAAAACTCTGCTGTTAGACCATCCGGCCCCGGGGCCTTACCATTAGGAAGGGAAAGGATAGCGTCTTTGACATCCGATTCATCTATGGGCAGGGATAAGTATTTTCGATGTACGTCTGATAACCACGCACAGGCTATGTCTGAGAGGTATTCCGCATTGGTGTCTTCAGCTGCACTGCCTTGTGTGGTGTATAATGCTTCATATTAGTCCCTGAACTGTTCTACTATGGCTTGTGGGGTGAAATGTTCTGACCCGCTGCCGTCAACGATCTAGTCAATCTGATTATGATTTTCACTAAACAGTTGTTTAGCGGCTAGGATCCTGCCCGGTCTGCCCCCTCCACCATATGCTCTGGCTACATGTCTCCTCCCTCTATATCGCGCCTCTGTTTCAGCTAATTTGTCATATTCTTCCAAAAGTTTTCGTATACGGGCGAGTAACGCATTAGATGGCGCCGTCCAGTACTCTTTTTCCAGCCCTTCCAGTGCTGTTTCTGTTTTGGAGAGTTGCCCTCTTATGTCCTTCAATAGGCCTGATTAGTGTCAATACAGACTCCTCTTATCGTCTCCTTGAATGCTTCCCAGAGGGATGCCTGACTGTCCACTGAGCCCGTGTTTTCATCGAAATAATGAACTATGGCAGTCCTAATAGCCTCATTGAAGATGGGATCAAGTAATGCTTCAGCACGGAAGCGCCATGTGAAAGGGCGATGGGGATTAGTAGGGGTACGCAACTGTAAGAAGACAGGATTATGATCCAACAAGGTACGGGGTAAGTTGTGTGTGTGGGTAACCCAATTGTTTGCGTCTTCATTGAGCAGCCAGTAGTACAACCGGGCCCAGCTGTTGTGGGCGGGTGTGATATGTGTGCCTTCCTGAATATGTCCATTCCACAACCACCAGACATCTAGTAGACCTAGCTCTGACATGGCTTCTTGGATACATTGGGCAACTTTGAGTGTACAAGCCCCTGACGGGTTAGATTTGTCTACCTGTGGGTCGAGATGTTAAGATCTCCTCCCCATATTACTGCTATATCGGGCCTGGATCGCAGAGTAGAGAGCATCTGTATAAAAGGTGTGGGATCATCAACCACTGGTCCGTACATATTAATAATTGTGAGGTAAGTCATACCTAGTTTGCCTTGTACCATGGCGCAGCGGCCCTCTGAATCCGTGTGAGTGTGCGTAGGGTGAAATGGGATACCTGTCTTAATCAGAATGAGTACGCCATGTGCATAAGTAGAATAGGATGAAGCCAGTCAGAACCCCGCCCACCTATGAGCAGTTCTAGAGTCTGTGTGTTTGTTCAGGTGGGTCTCCTGTAATGAGGCAATCTGTACATTATGCCTATCCACGTATGACAACACTTGCCGTATCTTTTTGGGGGAATTGAGGCCACAGATATTCCATGTCATGCACCTGTAATCTTCACCCATTATCTATGTGGAAAGATCCTGATACGTAAACTGTGTATAGCAAACAGCACCCATTAAACAACATCTCTGCAATCATCACTGTATCTAGCTCTCTGATCACGCTATTGACAATCTCCCGAAATAGTACCCAACCCCCTCTCCCTTCCAACTTTAGCAACCCAATCTTACCAAAGGCAAATCCTATTGTCAAAACCAAACTTAAGAACAGAACAGTGGTAGTGGGGTATACCCAGTAGGGGATGTTGAGGCTACAACCACTCCCTGATAGACCGGGGAGGGGCCGCCTTAGAAGTTTTGATGCTACTGACCAGTAGCCCACCATGCTAAAACAAGGAGAACACACTCAAGAATAATTGCAATCCCTTCGCCACAAGGAGCAACAGAGAATCATACATAATTGGCTAGAATATCACATAACATTGCCGCATATGTCCGCGCAGTTGCAGGTCCAATGAACGATGTCCATATGCATTCAGACACTGTACAGCATCCCTTGCTAACATCTTGATACTGATAAAGGCATACATATAGATGGCATTTGGTACACAAATCAACACCCTGGCAGTAGGCCTCTGTCAGGGAAAACATTGAGAGATAACCAGTAAGTTCGCTAACCCTGTGGCAGTGAGGTAACTAGCGTAAGAAAAGGATACACGGTGAAAAATAGGGAGTGCAACAGTCAGTCATCAACGTCGGACGTCTGAGTGGAAGATCGCAGATTTCTTCGCAGTCGTTTTGCGTGATCAATGGCCAGCTTCGGGTTCGAAAATATCTTAGCTTCACGGTCCGTACCTATGCAGAGCCAGGCAGGGTACAGCACGGCATATGGGATCTGCTCTTTCATGAGGAGTTTTTTAACGCCTTGGAATTCCTTTCGTGCTGCCTGTACCGTGACTGTGAAATCCAGGAAGAAGGATATGATGTTGCCCTAATGATGGATGGTGCCCTTCTGCCGAGTGATGCGTAGTATAGTGTCTCGATCTCTAAAGTTTAAAAGTCTCGCAATAATGGGCCAAGGTGGAGCACCAGGCTTCAGGCGCGGCACCAGGGATCTATGTGCCCATTCAATGGCGAACATGTTAGAGAGTCTCTCGACTCCGCAGATGTCTCTGATCATTGATTTTATGAAGTCTTCCAGTTGCCCCACGTTTGTAGATTCCGGTAAACCTAAAATACGCACATTATTGCGCCGCGAGCGCACTTCAATGTTGTCATTTTTAGCTTGGATTACCGCCAGGAGTTGTGTGATGTTGTTGGTTTTGGCTGCGACTTGTAGGCCATCTTCGGGTGTCTGAAATGCGTTGTTCAGATTCGCCGATTCGCGCCGCTTGTTTGTCTAGTTTCGAGGACATGTGATCCATTCTACCATTAAGAGCTTCTATTTTTCCATCTATGGATTGTAAGCTAACCTGGATGGCAGAGAGTGTTTTCTCTATGGCGGATGGGGCCTGGGCGGCGGAGTCTGATGCCGCATTTTGCGTTGGTTTGCTTCCCTTGCACAGTTCAAAGATAAGTCTTGGTTGATTTTTCTCTGGTTTACACATGGTGTTGATGGTATCCGTGCAGGTTTTCACCAAAGGCATTTTTTGGAGACTCACAAAGCGGCGGAGGTCTCAAAGTGGCACTGTTGTCCAGCTGGGGGTCTGTCTGCGAGAGTCGATTACTTGCTCCCCCGCAGCTGCATATGATCAGCAAGGGATGAGTGCGTGCCCAATCCAACCAGTTTGTGCTGGTCCGTGAACTGCGTGTTTCAATAGTCTCACCAATGCGGTTGCATCACTGTAAGGTGGCAGTTCAGAGAATGTCACTAAGCAGGGAGATGGCCGCTGCGTGATTGGGCCCGAGCAAAGACAAGATGTGCAGTGGGGCAGTTCGAGTATGCCCAGCCTCAAGCTTCTAATGAAAGCCTGCTGTATTCAAGTTCAGTCTCTTAGCGGTTCAATAGCAGTCGCAAGCAGAGCAGTATTAAAGCTGGGCCACCCTGTAATGAAAATGGGCCCAGCGAGCTGCCCTCTATATACCCTATATCGTTCCGTTTGGATGTGGGGTCACCAGGCAATGGCAGTGGATAATCGGAGCTAAATCATGAGCGCCCTCCGCCGCGCAGGTATTCCTGCCGTCTGGGCCGCGCAGGAAAATTCGGGCAGCGGCCGGCAGAGGCCTATCACTCCGGTTCAGGCTGGCGGCTAGGGTAGGTGCAGCGCCCCGCGACCTCCGTGTCAGACGCGGGGACTCACCCCAAGGATTGACGGCTCCCGGGATGTAGAAACCGGGAGGCCTCAGCGCCGGCACAGCAGTCTGCACGGCCCTCTCCCAGAGCTGTATTGTAGTGTTTGCTCCGTACACGATTTCAGCGTCGCTGCAGGTTGTCCTCACCGAGCTCGTCTCGCCGCCAGCAGCTGCCCGAGAGAGGGCCTCAACACTCAGTACAGGGTCCAGGAACCTCCCCTCTCACTATCGGCGGCAGATCTCGGTAGTACATCGCAGCGGCCACAATATTCACACAGTAGGCAGCGATAGTGGCCGTTCAGGGAGCAGGATTCTGCATGGATAGAAAAGGCGACCAGCGGAGCAACACTACAGTGCGGCCATCTTGCCGTGTGCCAGGCCACGCCCCCGATCTCTAAAAAGATTACTTCTGCGGGACGGATCAGGCATGCCAAAGCCGTGAGGCTTTTCTGCATGTCCTCTAGTAGCGCTCGCCTTTCCAATGCTGTTAAGTCATTCCCTCCCAGGTGAACCTCTACTGCATCTGGCTTGCCACCTTGTTTCAATGCCTCCAGCGCCGCGGGTAGCAGCTGGTCCCATCTCATTACAGAGCGCCCCCACCATTCTATTTCAGTGTCCCGCAGCCATATCCCGCCGAAATCGCGTCTGGCTGCCGCCCACTTCTATGCCCGCGTCACGCAGGCATGTCCCATGATCCACACCTTCTTTCACGAATTTCTTGGACCTAGATGGGGTGGGAGAAATCGGACTCAGTAGTACACGTTGGGCGTATGTAATGCTTAAATGCGATGGACTTCCAGCGCCCTATCCCCTTGATCAGGCCATCCTCCAACCCAAGCCCAGCTGCGGTTGTGGCTGCCCCTATCCTGAAAGAGTGGGAGCCATATTCGCTCACGGGGAGACCCATTGTTTCCAGGATTTTCCTCATTACAGCTATGAACTGAAAGCAGCTGAGGAAAGACCAGTCCTTGTGCCTGAAAATCGGCCACTGGCTCAACTCCCCTTGCCCCAGGTGGTCTTGCAGTAAGCACACCAGGCAGCAATTTGCATCCTTGATGCAGTATATCCTGTTCCACTTTCCCTTGCCTGCCTGGTCTGTCTTGTACCGCCGCAGCAGCACGTCCATGTAGCCTTAACCTATCTCTACATCCTTTCTGTGGATGCAGTCCGACCCTGGGTTATTAACTGATGGGGCTACTAGCTCGCTGACCCTGTAAGTCCCAATAAATGCCATTGCAAAAGCTGCGCGAAAAAGCACTACCTCGTGCTCTGAGGAGCACCCTTCTGCTAGTGACGCCAGCATCCTGTGTAGCATGTTAAAGTGGATGGGTCGCCTTGCGTCTTTCTTTGGCTGTTGCAACCTACCCCAGCCCTTCATTGCCATTCTGCATTTGAAAGCTCTAGTTGGGTCTGCCTGTTCCCCCAATTTTGAGTAGTATGCCACAGCGTTTAGGTGTGCCTGGGCCCAGCTTTTTGTCTTCCCTGACATAAACGCCCACTCAATAAACTCTATGACCACTTCCTGTGAGGCCCACTGGTCCCCTTCTAGTCCTGTCCTGGCCCTGAATGTGTCCCAGCACTTACTGTAACGGGTGCTTGTATTTGTGGTCAGAGCATTGTTCAGCAATGTTTTCAACCCAGGTCCACCCAGGACCACGCCTCTTCTGGCATTGGGGTCATCCTTTTGTCTGCTACTGGGGCGAGTTTTCTGAATTTCTCCCAAAGAAAACGAGACATGGCATCCGCAATGGAGTTTTTTATCCCCGGGATGTGTCTCGCCCTAAGCGCGATATTGCCCCCTTCAATTGACAGCCGACTAGTTTTCGCAACAGGGTTGCCACTGCTGGGCATTTCGCTGACCCCGTGTTAATTGCTTGTACCACTGCGTGGTTGTCTGACCACAGAGTAATTTGCCTATTCGCCAGCCGCTGGGCCCAGATGTGTAAAGACACCACTATGGGAAACAATTCTAGTAAGTATATATTTTTTTTGTCAGCCCAGCATTTTGCCCGGCCCATGGCCACTCCCCCCGCTGACCATGCGGTCCCTAGGATTGCCCCAAAGCTGTAACCCCCTGCTGAGTCAGTGTAGAGTTCAGATTCGCTTGCTTGTACCCAGGGGTCTCGCCATATCAGGGTGCCATTGAAATCTGCCAAAAAACAATCCCATTGCTCCAGGTCCTCCTTCACCCCTTGTGTGATGCGGACCCTGTGGTGCTTTTGTGTCATGCCCCTAGTTAGCCACGCTAAACGCCTTGCAAACGTGCGCCCAGTGGGGATCACTCGTGTGGCAAAGTTTAGTTTCCCTAGCAGCTGCTGTATCTCCCCAAGTGTCGATTTTCTTTGCTGCCTCAACTTTTGTATGTTGCAGTGTAGGTCAACTACCTTTTCTGGCGGCAACCTGCCTGTACCAGCTACTGAGTCCAACTCGATTCCCAGGAAGGACAGTTTTTTGGTAGGGCCTTCTGTTTTGTCTTGCGCCAGGGGGATACCTAACTCCTGTGCCATTTGTATAAAATTGTCCAGCAGATTGTCACACTCTTTTGTGCCTGCTTTTCCGATAAAGAGGAAGTCATCTAGGTAGTGGACCCGCCCGCCCTTCGGCGATATCGCACCCAGCTTCCACTCTAGAAAGCTACTGAATGCCTTGAAGTGGGAGCATGATATCGAGCACCCCATGGGTAGGCATTTGTCATAATAATATTGGCCTTCCAGCTTGAAGCGCAACAGATGGTAGCTGTCTGGGTGAACTGGCAATAACCTGAAAGCTGATTCTATGTCAGATTTTGCTATCAGTGCACCCTTCCCTTCCTGCCTAATCAAGTCCACTGCATCAGCTACGGACGTGCATGACACCGTGCAAGTGCCCTGGTCCAACCAATCATTGATGGATTCCCCATCTGGGTGGAACAGATGATGAATCAGCCGGAACTTTCCCAGCTCCTTTTTGGGGACCACCCCGAGTGGTGAGACCACCATATCTTTCCAAGTGGGGGCATCCAAAGGGCCAGCCACCCGCCTAAGTTGCACTTCCTTCCCTACTTTTTCCTACACCGGAGTTGTGTCTCAAAAACTTTAGGTTCAAAAACTTTAGGTTCAGGCTCTCCCGCGTGCCCCTGCGCCCTTTGTAGGTGATTGGAAAACCCTGCGTGAAACCTCCTGCCAGTAGCTATCAGTTGCTTTGTGGTAACCTTGTAGTAAATGCAGTAGTTTGCCTGTCCTGATGGGTGTTGGTAGTGTCTGTCCTCCGCCTTTTTTCCCGCTGCCCCTGCTCGGAGGGGCTATAGCCTCATTTCTTTGCGCCTGTCTTGTCTTTGTTGGCCTTTGGCCCTGTGTTCCGTCTGCAGCGTATGGTGGGGTGGTTTTCCCCGCACGACCCACAAGTGTGTTTGAACCTGCATGACGTTTCCCATTTGCATTCATCTTTTTTGAATTTCCAACATGGTTTACTCAACTTGTTCCCTGCTTGGTTTTTGCCCTTGAACTCTTTTCCTTGGCCCTCAAATCTGCCCTTACTCCCGTAGGGATGAAAATTGCTCTCTTTGGTGCCAACCCCCTCCCTGGCCGCCACCATGTGTTTTGTGAAACCTTCCATTTCCTGGCAGACCCATCCCATTACTGGCCATACTTGCATTTTGTCCCTAAAACCCTTGTCGTACTGAAGCCATGCATCAACATGATACTGCTGCTGTGCCTCATGTACTTTCTGTTCATATAAGAAAAGTGCTGCCGTGCTTTGAGGGAATTTTTCAATTAACATGCATGCTAGTGTTCTGAATGCATTCAGCCAGTTCTCTATTGATCTTTCCACTCTTGGTTTTCGGGGACCCTCCTGTTATCATCCTTTTTTGTCCTGTGCTGTCAGGTCTAGCCCTGCATGGGGCACCTCCAATAAGGAAAAGATGTCTAAGAATTCTTTTCTCCAAATCCTCTCCTTTACTGTAAGTGGGATGAGGTTGGCCAGCCATATCATTTTTGTTGTCGTAGGAGGGTTGCTGGGGGGGGGGGGGCGCAGGTACTCGCTGGCTGGCTTTCCATTACTGCCTTGCCCTTCTCCAGCCTTGTTTTTATTTGGGCTCCACCCCCACCGGGCCCGCTGTACTCCCTTGCGGAGCTGCCTCAACTGTCGCTTCACCCTGCTGCACCAGGCTTGCCGCGCCTGTCTCCTTGCTTGTTGCCCCCCTCTGCATCGCCTCCCTTGTCCGCACTCATTTCGCATGCAGGGCTGCTCCCCTGCCCCACTGCTCCCCATTCGTTGTTCCCAGGAAATGGTGCCCCCATCCCTGGCCATTACCACCAGGGCATCCAGGACGATGGCTGTGCTGCCTCCCTGGGTCGGGGATTCTCCCTGGAGTTCCAGTCACCCTTGGCCTAGCCCTGACTGACATGGGGCTTGCATGTGCCATGCTCCTTGCATCGCTATGTTATTCACCCCCAGTTGGGTTCCCATATTAACATTTTGCCTTAGGCTGCCTCGTGCTCCCTGCCCTCCCCTTCACCCTTCCGTGCTGCTGGGTGTGCCATGCTTACCATTTCCCCTGACGCCTGTGTCGTTGTTTCTCGCATGTCTCTCGTGAGGGGCCGCCATGCTGGCTACAGGCCCCTCTTCCTCACTGCTCTCTTCCGACTCTGAGCTAACCACCAGCTCTGGAGTTACAGCTTTCTTGCTTCTGACTTGTGGGCTGTCCTTGGTTTTGCTGCCTGTTCCCCTGCTGTTTTTCTCTGGGGCGGCCGTTCTGGCTGCATGTCCCTTCTCTGCTGCCTTCTTCGGGGGCCTCTGTGTGGGGGATGCCTGCAGCGGCCTCTTCCCCTTTCCCCGGGCCCCACCCTTGATCTGCTGGTCCATCAGCTCCGTCCCTTTAGGGCAACCAGGGCCCTGGCTTGCTCTAGCATGGCCTGTAGGTCATCATCCAGGTCTGGTCCTGCACCTTCGCCACTTTTTTCTTTCCTTTCTTTGGGTCTGCTGTCACCTCCTGGTTCCCCCTGAACCGGGCCGGGGGCTGTGACTTTCTCCCAGCTGCTGGCCATCCTTGTTTCTTCCTGTTGTCACTTCTCTTTGTGTCTTACCTGCTTATCTGGCCCATTCGCGATGGAGTGTAAGCTTGCCGATGTTTAACTTGATGTAACACAGTTCTACGGCCCTCCACTGTTTGCCAAAAACTTACTTCAATCAATTTCTGTGCCCCCTTTTTGTGCTCCTCTCCACAGCAGTTTCTTTTGTTAGCCTGAGCCCGCTCCTCCCGCTGTGGTTGCGAGACTGAGAGCAGGAAGCCAACGTGTGTCCCTCTGCTTTCTACACGCTATGAGAAGTTTTCCCCAAATCTTATTAAACAAAACAATTCAGTGCAACTACGGTCTTACTTGTGCCCTTACATTATGGTGTATGTTCCTTTAAATGCGGGGGTGGAGGCTCCACCCACGCTGTTGCAGCCGGCCACAACAACCAAGTGAGCGCAACGGCCCGGAAGCAGCCTGACGCTCAATCAGCTGTTTGTTCAATCTGCAGCAAAGGGCGTGAAAAAAGTCAGATCGCAGTTCGCCGCTCCCATCGTTGTTTGCTCCCAGAAGCGGGGGTCAAGACACACGCAAGCTGCTCTTCCGATGGCCCAAACAACAACACAACTTTGGAAGTTTGCCAAGGGCGTGAGAAGCCCTATCGCGGCTTGCCGCTCACCCCGCTGTTACTCCCAGAGAAACCCAGCACAAAACTGCTGCTCGCCTCCCGTCGATGCCTCTCTACTCAGGGTGATCTTTTCGGTGCAAGGAGGGGGTGAAGGCTCTTCCTCACGCTGCTCCTGCCGAAGAGTTGAAAAACCAAAAACAGACAATCCGCTGCTCCTGATGGCGCTGAAGGAAAGGCCAGTCACCACAGCTCTGCCACTCCGCAGTCCTTCTCTGTGTCGTCCAGCAGCAGCTAGTGAGTCTTCTCGTCTTCTCTCCTGCAAGGTGGGGGGATTGTGCTCACCTCTGTCCGTTGGCCCCTTATTATCCCCCACCCTTGCACTTCCTAACTCGCCCCCTGATTGGGGGTCTCTCTTTGTCTATGGGGGCCAGTTCTGGCCCGCCGGCCCAGCCAGTATGCTAATAGGGGGCGGGGGAGGGCTCCCGCCTCCGGCCGGCGTTCTACCCGGGCTCCTATGGGGTCCAGCTTCGCCTTCTCTGCCCGGGTCCACTCTCAGGTATGGCTTCCGAGTCAGGTCAGGTGACTACCAGCAGAGTCAGTCAGTGAGGAACAGGAGTAGTCATGGGAGAGTGTCCAAGCGAAAGAAGTACAAACAATTTGAAATTGTCAACAATGTGAAGTTCCCTCCTACACCTGAATTAGTTTACCTACATCGGTAAAATGTTGCTGATCCGGTTTCAAGACTCTCTAGTTTGTGGAATGGGACGCACAGAGTGATCTCCTTCTCAAATGCCTGCTGTTAAGTTATCGCTTTCAGACACCATGGTAAAAAGAACAGCTGCCACCCCTCTCATCCTGCACAAGCACCAGCAGCAGAGCCAAGCGGAGGTCGCACTCGCAATCGCACACATATTTTGAAGGATGTCAGTGGGCATGTTCTCTTTCGTGGAGGTTCAAGGTTGGCGAAAAACATGCTCTAGGCCATAACAGAAGAACGCAAATTTATGTAGTAGAAATACTAAGCCTTCTCACAGAATCCACTGGAAGTGCGCAGAGTTTGTTGGTTACTCTGTAGAATTCCACAGAGTGAAGCTCTGCAAAATCTGCCCACCCCTAGTACTACTCTCCCTAAAAAGGTCACTGAATGAGTCTGAACTATGTCCATTAGATTTGGCTGCATGTATAGGGATTCATAGTAGTCCTGGAGCGCCTTGCTGACCTCCCCCAGTGCATAAAGTAGTGTGTCATCTCCCCAGTGGATCTGGGTAATAGGCGTCCCTCGTGATTGAGGCCTAACAAGCCATGCCAGTATCTGCCCGGTCTGCCCATCCTGCGTCCTCGCTACATACTCCTTATAGTTGTGGCAGCGTAGGCGTTCCCCTGTCTCACTATTTAATTTCATTACAAGAACGGAGGCTACATTATGCAATATCTTTTAATACAGTCTCCAAGCAGCCGCATATGTCATAATACAAAGGTTTCAGAAAAGAACATTGAAACAAGGTAAATGGCATGAGCTGACAACAATCTGCTTCTTTTAAATGCGGCTCCGAGCAGATAAGTAACTCCTTATTGTCATTACTAGATTTGAAGATTATCCTTCTTTACATGTTAATTTTGTAGATTATGTAGATTTTAATCTCTACTGTTTCTCCTTTTAGTGCAGGCTAACCCCGCTCCTCCCTTTACCCTCTTTCCTTACCGATCCTCTATTTACGGAGATCTCCTTCCCTGCCTTTCCCCTGCGTATTTCCTCTCATTATTAAATGTTGATTTTTAACCTTTCTTCTTCCACAGCCACTCAAGTAGGTAACCCTTTAGCACTTTTGGTATTTTTCGCCGCCGTTCTAACAACGCGCTCCTCACCCTGATTTTCTCCTTTTAAGCGCTCCTCCAAACAAGCGCTGTTTCATTTCATCATGAAGGAGTCCTTCCGATACCCTCCTTCTCCGCAATGTAGGCCTCGGTGCATCGCGGTTGAAATGAAAGAAAGGTACTTTGGCAGCAAGCGCGTCACGTGTTAGAGCTGCCAAGGGCCTTTCCTCTGCTACACGGCTGATCCTGGCCCTCAGGTGATTGCTTTTGAGCATCCCCATGACAACCAGGCTCGGGATCGTCAGTTGACGATCGGGCTTTTTCAGTGCAAGCCGGATTTCTTTAAATTGTTCACCGCAATCCTATTTTTACTCGTATTGACTAAATAATCAAAATAATTAAATAAAAGGGGAAAAGGAGATTGAAGCCCTTAATTGTAATTACAAAAGTATAATTAATATTAATAATTAAAGGAAAGTATAGGGAGATAGGGCATCTAATCAGACCCTTCCTTCTCTAATATATATTTATTTAAAGGGATTCTATATATTAAAACTCTGATTCAGAGCAGGCTAGCGCCTCCTTTCCCAATTTCGATAAAGAAAGTTTTAGACTAATGTTCCAAAGGGAAATGAGGTTATGCATGTTAGAGACCCTTGGACTGGTCATCCCACACAAAAGAGCTCTTCCTTCTCAAGAAGAGAAATCTAATGGGATACCTGATTATAATGATCATGAATTAAGGGGTAAACAAATAAAAAAAATTAAGAATATTGAACCTCTACCCCTATGAGCACTGGAGGTCCTAGCACCTCTTCGGATATGGGAGGTCTTAGCACCTGAAATCTAATTGGAGGTTTTCGCACCTCAATCCCAAAGGGTGTCCCTGGCGGCACAACATCGGTGGGTGCCCATCACGGCACAAGTAACTCGGATGCCCGTAGAGGCACAATTTCTCATAGTGCTCAACATAACATGGGAGATGACCCCCTCAACCATACATTTTCAGATGTACCTGACGAGTACATCTTGGATCTAGACGAAGAAGCCGAGGATCTCTTCATCACAGAGGATGAGCCCCCTACATCCTCAAAAGACAAGATTCTAGACCCGTTAGGGAAAGAAATGTTTTCTCCCTTAAACTTAAAGCACCCTAGATCTTCACAATGGTCCCCACAGGACCACGTTTCAAAATGTTTCAAACAATGGCTTCGCAATCTCCTAGAAAGGGACACTAGAAATATCCTTAGAGCAGAATGCTCAGGACCTTCCATTGAAGAAAAGACCTGTCAGACTCCCAATCTAGGCCCTGAGTTTATAAAACGTCTTTTTAAGCTCGGTCGTGACCCTAGAAAACGGATAGAAAAATCATTTAAGGGTTGCCAGGACCGTCTTCTAGATGTCCTTGGCCCCTTTGCAAGAATTCTCGACTCAGCTGAAGAGAGTCATATCCATGGCACACCCCTTGATACTGATCTTATCAGAGGTTAGAGCCAAAGAGCCCTGATACTCTTGGGCAACGCTAACACAAGCATTAACGCTGAAAGGCGTAGACTAATTCTTTACTAAATTGATCCCAAGCTTTCCGATATGCTGACATAGACCATCTTCAAATCCAAAAGGCATTCTTTTCGGAAAGGAACTCATCAAGTCCCTTGGGAAATATGTCTCAACATTTACAGCCCAAGACAATACTCAACAGAATATGAAAAGAGTGTTTAACAGTAACCTTTTTGGAAGGGCCGGAAGAAGGGGCCTTTCTTCCGGCCGCTTTAACTAGAGGCCCTATCAGAGATCCTGTGGCTTTGGACGGGGATACCAACAATTCAACACTCCTTCCTTCTTCCCCCAGGGTGGGGAGGAATTCGCTCGAGAGGATCTAGATCCCGTGGTTCATTCAACTCCAATTCACCAAGTAAGTCCTCCTCTCCTCCCCCCTTCCCCTTCTATCCCCTTAAAGGTGGGAGGCAGACTCACGCTTTTTTCCAGAATTGGAATTTAATAACCCAAGATCCGTGGGTCCTGAACACCGTCAAGGGATTTATGATAGATTTTGTTCAGGTTCCCTTTCAAACCTCCTTCCCAAGAGACATACCTCTCTCCTTGGAGAAACAAAAAATAGTAGCGGATGAGATATCCTCTATGCTCCTGAAAGGCGCACTAATAGAGGCCCCCTTGGATTCTTTAACATTCATAAGTACATTGTTCCTCATAGAGAAAAAAGGGAAGGTTGGAGACCTGCAATACATTTGAAAAATCTCAACAAATTTCTAATCTACAGGCATTTCAAGATGAAGGGTATCCACCTCCTGAGAGACCTACTCTTGAAAGAAGACTGGTTGGTCAAACTAGATTTAAAGGACGCATATTTCACCATTCCTATGGCCGAAATCCACCAACCTTTCCTCCAATTTATTTGGAAAAATCATCTTTATCAGCTCCAGGTCCTTCCTTTCGGACTTTCGTCTGCTCCATGGTGTTTTACCAAGGTCATGAGGACGGTCGCCTCTTTTCTGAGAGAAAGAGGTATTGGCCTTATCATTTATCTCGACGACATCCTGATAATGTCTCAAGACCTTCAACAAATTCTCAAAGATCCGGAAAACATTATGAATCTTCTAGAAAGTCTAGGATTCATTATAAACAAAGAAAAATCTATCTTGACTCCCTCAAAATCTCTGGAGTTCCTCTGGTTCATCCTGGATACCTCCAAGTGTCTCCTTCTTCTACCTTCCACAAAAATAACAAAGATCAAGAAAGAAATAAAACATGTTTTAGGACAAGAAGATCTTCCTTTGAGGGAACTAGCCAGACTTTTAGGCCTTCTCTCTTCTTCTATTCAGGCGATTTTCCCAGGCCCTCTGAATTATCGGGCCTTACAAAGGATAAAAGGGAGAGCCCTAAGGTCCGGTCTCTGGTACGAAGATCGAATTACCCTGGATCAGGATGCTAAATCAGAACTCATCTGGTGGCTGGACAACCTGGAACCTTGGAATGGCAAAGCAATCTTTGGTTCAGAACCAGATTTTGTTTTGGAATCAGATGCTTCCCTTCATGGTTGGGGTGCATGCCCTCTGGACCAGAACACAGGAGGCATCTGGACTCAAGAAGAATCATCTCACCACATACATTTTCTGGAACTTAGTGCTGGCCTTTATGCTCTCATGAGCTTCAAACATTCCCTCCAAGGGAGATGGATAATATGTCCGCGTAGCTCACATCAATTGTTTGGGAGGTAGCAAATCTGCCGATCTCTCCAATCTAGCCAAGAGACTCTGCATGTCCTGTCTAGAACACAAAATTGCCCTCAGAGCGGAATACTTTCCTGGGAAATCGAACATCTCTGCCGATTGGAATTCAAGATTCCTATTAGATCACAGCGACTGGAAGCTCAAAGTCTTTGTTTTCAGTTCCCTGAACAAGATTTGTGGCCCTTTCGAGATAGACCTTTTTGGGAGCCGCCTCACGTCTCAACTAGAGAATTATTTCAGCTGGATGCCGGACCCCGGTGCTCTAGCAGTGAATACCTTCGTACAACTCTGGTCAGGGATCAACGCATATGCCTTTCCTCCCTTTGCCATGATCCAGAGAGTCTTACAGAAAGTGAGACAAGACCAATGTTCACTTGTCCTGATAACTCCTTTCTGGTCATCCCAGGCATGGTTCCCCACAACTCTGGAGCTGGCATGCGATCTTCCCTTCCTAATCCCTTCTCTAGAGAATCTCCTTACAGACGTAAACTGAGATTCCCATCTCCTAACCCAAACAGGGAGTTTGTACCCTCTTGCTTGGAGAGTGTCAGGAGATCCAACGAAATCTCGGGACTTTTGTTATCAGCCTCAACTCTCCTCAGAGAGTCTTGGGCACCAGGCACTCACTACAGATACAATAACATTTGGAAATTCTGAGTTCGTTGGTGCCTGGAAAGGAACTTGGATTCCCTACAGGCACCTATCGTTGATGTAGTGAACTTTCTGGTCGAACTTTTCGATAAAGGTTTAAGCTATAGAACTATCAATTGCTATAGATCTGCCATCTCTGCTGGTCATATACTTGTCAATGGGAAGACAGTGGGTAAAAATGTCATTGTTTGCAGAGTCATTAAGAGCATTTGACTTAAGAGACCCCCAAGACCGAAATATGATACCCTCAGGGATGTGTACTTGATTCTAGATCTTTTTAACTCCTGACCTGATAATTCCCTTCTGAATAGAAAGCTTCTCTCCATCAAATTTGCAACTCTTCTTTGTCTTATCTCCTGTCATAGAGTTTCTGACGTTAAAGCCCTGGAGATCTCTAACAGATCTTACAACATTTTTGGAGTCAAATTCGAGATTTACAGAAGAACCAAAACCATGTCTGATTCGATCTTCTATTCACGTTTCGATCCTTGCCCGAAACTTTGTGTGGTTGAGTGCATGAGAGTATATGATCAGAGAATGTCTAGTCTACGTCCTGTTGATGAGAAACAAATTCTCATTTCATTTGTTAAGCCTCATAAAGCTATAACCTCTACTTCCATTGCTAGATGGGTTAAGAACGCCATGAACTTAGCAGGTATTGATTTAACAAAATGTCAAGCTCATTCTGTTAGAGGTGCTATGGCCAGTAAATCTCGATGGTCTGAAGGTAAGATAGATGACATTCTTAAAGCGGCCGACTGGTTGAACGCTACTACCTTTGCTCGACATTATTGTAAACCTATCGAACATATGTCTAATGTTGTGTTACAAAGCTACCAACATGCTTAATGTAGCCTCCGTTCTTGTACTGAAATTGTGATTCTCCTATTACCATGACTAGAGAATCTGGATTTCATTAAAGACACGGAGGCTGACATTATCCCACCCATTCCATTCCCTAGTATTTGGTGATTTATTTCAACATAGATTATTTGTTTACATTTATACATATGTAATGCTTGATTATTGGTTTACATTTGTACTTATGTGTTGCTTTGAAATACCTTTTATTTCCTTTTATCTTGGTTTGTTCTGTTCTAGAGACATTCATTGCTTTCTTTCTTTTCAGGAAACCCTTCTTCATAACCTACGGTCCTTTTGGCTGAATCCTTTGGGTTACTTTCTTCTTCACGTCTCCATTTGGATCCTTTAGATGTCTTCAAGTCTTCAATCCGATACCTTTGAACTTTCTTATATCTCTTCGCTTGATTTAAAAGAGGCAGATTGTTGTCAGCTCATACCATTTACCTTGTTTCAATGTTCTTTTCTGGAACTTTTGTAGTATGACATATGCGGCTGCTTGGAGACTGTATTAAAAGATATTGCATGTCAGCCTCCGTGTCTTTTATGAAATCCAGATTCTCTAGTCATGGTAATAGGAGAATCGCAATTCTCTAGCCTCCCGCACCCTAATTTGGGCACCCTCATCTGTCCTCTCTTCATTATCCAGTTCATGTAGTTTAGTGTTTAGGAGGATTAGTGTAGTATTAAGTTCTCTTCGTACACCCACAGACTGTCCCATGCAATGCCCTCTCACCACCACCTTGAATGCTTCACATTCAACCACCACTGAAGAGGCAGTATCTGTGTCATGCAAAATAACTTGTGATGGTGGCAGCCAGTGTCTCTCTGAAGCACATATCTTCCAGTGACAGGGGGTTGAGTTTCCATGAGGGTATCACCAGGTGTTCCCTGGACGGTCTGAAATTCAGGAGTAGCGAGCTATGGTCAGACACAGTGCACCCCAAATATTCAGTAAGCCTTACCCATTGGCAAATCCTGGTGGTGCAAAGGAACACATCCAATGTGGTGTACAGGTGGTATATTAGTGAGTGATATGAGTAATGTTGGTCTAACCCTTGTTGTACTCTCCAGACATCCACTATCTCCCAGTGTGTCATCTACTCCCTGAAACCGTCTGTTGTTCTATGTGCCAATGCCCCCGGTAAGAATGGAGTGGAACTGTTTAAAATTACATCCACTACACAATTAAAGTCTCCCCCCTATGGGTAGGTTTTGGGTGGACACTGATTGTAAAAATGCTATCTGGTCTTGAATGGGGGCAAACATTCTGCCTAATACAATGCCCTGGCCAAAAAGTCTGCCTTTCTCCAATACATAGCGGTCATCTGTATCAATTGTCCTTGCCATCTACGCCTCAGGCGCTCCACCTCTGTACCAGTAAGATGTGTCTTCTGCAATATAATTATCTGGCCTTCCCTCCTCTTCAAATATCTGTGTATGTTATAGCACTTAGTGGCTGATCCGATACCTCGCACATTCCAAGACATGAACATTACTGTAAAGTTATGATCCACAATCTATTCAAACATTCAGTCCATGAGTGTGTACTACCGCAGCAACCCCTCTGACCCCAGCAACATGATAAAAGAAAGCCAGCACGACCTCTCCTGAGAAGTGAGTAAACAACCCCTAACTAAAAAGTCCCAAACCCAAGGGCAGCCCAGAAATGGCTGATCACCAAAACCTGTGAAGAAAAAACATAATTAATAGTCTGCCAATCCCAGAGTTCTTGCTAAGGAAAACAGGGTCAGGCGGGTTGAGAACCAAGAGCAAAAAGGGTACCATGCCAGCCCCAGGGCCCATACTGACCCAGGCCCATGTGTTGGCTAGGATATGTATCTCCCAGGATCAGCTTCAACACCTCCAGGAAGTTGCCAGCTCATCCCCTATAGACGTGCATGTCCTCATAGTTAACCTGGTAAGGGCACCAAACTTTTCAGCATCTGCTTCATGTCACATCTCCAAGACAGGTCTTCTTGACTGCATATTGTTAACCACAAATAGAACTCCTGGGTCTAATAGGAGAAGCAAGAGTGAAAAAAGGAACTGGTGTCACTCAGAGTTGGGGTATTCACTTTTCAGGACGAATTCCCTCACCCACCAGCGGTGGCATGCTTCATCATGGGAACCTCCTCACACCATGATGCCTAGTCACAGTGTTGGCTACAACCGTTACAAGATCTAGAGAAGTTAGATGGAGGAGCTCAGGGATGTTTTCAGAGGTATAGTACATAACATACTAATTAGTACAAAGTAGTGAGGGTAAGCAGGGCGTGAGTGAGAAGTATGTGAATTAAACTGACTCCAAGAAGCTTTATTCCTGCGTCCCTGAGTCAGAGTTAAAAACAAGTAGATGGGCCAGCCGGCGTGATTACATCCGCTGGTTCTTTCCAAAGAAGTAGGTCAACATGTTTCTCCCTAGGACCCTCCTTAAAGGTGTTGCGGCATTCTACAGGACCTATATGACAAAAGTCCCCGCTTATGTGCTCATTTGATAAAACAGACGTGTGGCAAGAAAACGAAAATACAAAACGTCTCTCTCACACAGTACAGGCAATGCCTCTAACTCTTGTGTGAGTTCAGATATCTATGTTCAACCTGCTTCCTAGGCTCTGCAGCACCCGTACTTTGCAAGCTGTGGAAGGTTCACAAGTCTCTTGGTCCAGGCACCATCTTTCTTCCAAGCTGGTGCAGCATCGCAGCAGCAGGGGTCTCACCTTCTAGTAAACCAACTACAGTGTGCCGCAAGACCTAGGAGGTACAATCACTGGCCCATTCCAAGCCCTCCAGTGCAATCCATGCACCCAAGTTTTGCAGCGTATGTGGAGGTCTCACGTTAGGCTGCATCCATACCAGCAGCTCGTATCTCACTACAGCCGTTACTGAGGGCCGCAGAGGTCGGTACCACTCGATCTGTACCTGGGGCCCACACCATTTCAACACCTCCTGGTCATGCAGAATCGCAAGGCCACCAGTGTCACTCTCTCAATCCCCATATGCCACCAACTATCAACTCAAAAAGGAGGAGTGGCGTTGAAGCACTGCCACCCCTCACCAGGGGTCCCCGCTGCACATCATCTGCTCGCCAATGGTCCCTCGCGTAGTAGCCTGTTCTCAGGGGTCTCCTGTTTCTGAATCCGTGGCCTCATCCAGCCACACCTAAGTGATTTCGAGCCTTTTCCCGGGGCCTGCCCCAGGTTGCCCCAGTGGTCTCCTCAGCCTTTCACATGCCTTCCTCGGCCCGGGTCAGGAGGGAGTTTGCCTCCAGGTGTCCATCATGAGGCACAACTCATCTTGGTCCTCTGGTGCCTCTCCCAGGCCCACACCCAGCACCGCCCTCCATGGTCAGCTCACCTCCCTCTGTGATGTGCAACTTGGCCCCTCATGCAGGTCTGGCACAGCCGTCTCCTGGAGCACCACTAACCTCACGCTGTGGGACAAATAGCCCTCCGTCGTCTCCTTGGGTCTTTTTCACGGCTATCACCACATCAGATGGCCTCCAGTTGTTGTTCATGCTTCCATTCAGGTCCGCCTCATACCGATGCCGTCTTGTCACAGCACCCAGGTTGGCAATGCACCACACTGTCAGCGTTCACAGTTTCCTAGCCAGTCTATTTTTCAGTGTGCAGTGTTCTCCAGGGGTGTCTCAACTCCCACCTAAGTCCCTGAGGCCAATATCTCTGAGCCTGGGTACTTGCAGGATTTACATTGGACTGGCGCAGTGCAGCAAGCTCACACATCTGCCATGATCAGCTCCCAAGCCACGCCCCCATCCCCAGGACTACTTGATCAATTTTAGGTACGCCTTAATGATGGAATTGTCTGAGCTGTTTAAAAAGACTGTTGAGAACTGTCTCAGCCCATTAGCAAAGCATCTGAACTCTATTGCAAACAAGCTTGCTTCCTTGGCCATGGCTTACCTCTTGCTGCTGACAAGCCCGTAGTTAGTATACCCTTCCCTAATTTTTCTGCAGCTGCTAGGCTGGAGGATCAAGTGTCCAAATCTGCAGTCCTTACCTTAGATCTATCTGCCCCTTTGCCCGCCGCCACAGTAGTGCCTATCACTGTCCCTTTAGGGTGTGCCTCCTATGTTCCTATGGTTAGGACACCTAGGTGTTCATTTGATTGTGAATAAAGGAGAAAAGAGAAAGGTCACAGCCCTCCCACTTGTCATTTGCCACCAGCTGTCTGTACGCATGGAGTAACTTTAACTAATGTTCCGTGTTTGGGCCTACATGATACAGAGATAACAGGTCAGCTTATTAATACTGTTACACACTGGTTTTACACCCACCTCATATGCAAGTACAGGCTGTTTAACCATATTGCTCCTAGAATGGATTGGGTGGGCCCTCAGGCTAAAGAATCTTCTGAGTACGGCATCATTGTTAATTTCAGAACCCCAGCTACTGTGGCCAACATTTTGCAGGCTCCTTGTCTTGACCCTTTGGCGGTCTCTGGGATCAGACTTGTGCAATTGAGGTATTTCTACCAACATCATTGGTCCACCTTAGCATTTGAGCCCAGTTGACCTGTGGTTATACATCCTCAGGCTGCCCTGTAGCTGTGCCCTACCTATAACCAATAATTACTCATTGTTGCTTGTCTTACCAGCTACTGACTGACTTCAGGAGGACTGGGCCTCTGAGGCTGAAGAAGAGCAGAGCGGTCCCCACTTTAACCTCACTGTGTCTGTCAACCACATGACATCTTTAATCTATAATTCCAAAGCAGCCCTTATATTTGTCTTTGCCCAAGCCACTATGTAAATTCAAACTATTGAGTTTGAATATAGCCAGCATTCAAGCTAAACTAGCTAAGGGCAATTGGGTGGAGTCTATTCAGTCCTATTATATTGTCCTTCTGCAGGAGACTTGGGCTACAACTAATGTTTTTTGTGAAGGGTTTTCCTGTTTCTTTGTTGCTGCTACCCCTGGTGCCTCTGGTCACGCCAAAATAAGGCTTGCTGCATAGTTCAAGACGAACCTTCCGGTGTAGCTTTTGTCCCATTCCCATCAAGTAAAGCCTGATCCATGCCTTTCATTTACGTTCGTTACGTACTTTTAGTGTTTTTAATATTAACTTTTCTATAGTTTTAAACATACAAGCAACCCTAACTATGCTACATTGTTTGCTTTCACTAATCAACTTTTTAGCAACCAAGCAGAGGTGGTCTTGGGGATTAACTCAATTTTAGATGAGGATTTCAATGCTAAATTGGGGATTCCCCCTTGGATGATCTGGCTAACCTTTTCGATCCCTCTTGAGTTGAAAGGGCACCCAAGGTCAAGATTGCCAGGCATATCTGCTTGATTCTTATCTGATTGCTCTTGAATTTTGTAATGCTATGATGTAATGCTATGATGGTGGCTGGTTTAACCCATTACAGACTTTTTTAAGAAAGTGTACTCAGAACACTTGGTTTTGATTCTCAGTTGTGTTTCCTGTGTTCAAGAGTGCCGTAAATGTATACAGGATTATGTCAGATTGGGTCCTGTAATTTGGGAAGTATGTTCTAAGTGGTTCAGGACCACGCCTGGTACACACCCCTCTTAGTTTGATGGGTCCTGCAGGTTAGCCAATAAATTAATCGAGGATTATGGAGTGTCTCAGAACTTATAAACGGGCCATGCGTAAGAGTAAGTTGGAAGTACAGGCCGATACCTGGCATAACATGTTTTATGCATTTAAAAATAGAAACACTGGGAGGATCTGGTGTGTTGTCAACTAAAATAATGTGTGGACCTACAGGGCAAACCCATTGTCATAATGCATGAATTACCCTATTAAGGCATTACATTTGATTGTGAAGACAGTTGGGGACCGTGCCAGTCAAACCGGTCACTGAGGTTTTCCAATTCTCATTTAAAAGCATTCTGAAATATCTTGTTCTCATACTCTAATACTGAGTTGAGAAGGACTTTTATTTAAGAGGTAAATACCTCAGAGCTTCAGGTTTATGACCAATAGGGGTCATACATCTGAATGGAGCACTGCTCATTATCAGGCTCTGCTACCTGCAGCTTAATAATAATGTAAAATAAGCATAGCGTTTCCTTAACTTTAAAAGGAAAGCAACACGTTTTTGTATTCTTCTGAAAAAGTCACTATTACATAGAATCATACTAACTTTAAGTAAAATCTCTATTATCTAAAAATAAACCAATCTGAGATCAATGTTTAAACTTTATGAACTGGCACGAGGAAGCCAAACAAAAATTTAAGGAATGTCAGGTGAGGCCTTTTAAAGAATTCCAAAAGAGACTCAGATACCAAGTTAATAATAAGAGAGATAACATGTGAGCTTGAACTCCTACTGCTCTGCCTCCTCCAAACCTTTTTACTTAAATGAATAATGAGATGCAACACAAAACCAAAGAGAGGGCAGATGATTGTTATATGTTTTCAGTTTCCCTATCCTGATGGGTGAAGCTATGGGCATTTCATGGTTTGCAGCCGGAAATGGTGCAAAAAAAGCTAATGTTCATGCTAATGTAATGCAAGCAGTAGCAGCAAAAATAGGCAGAGAAAAGCAAGCACAACAAGAATGGCGGATGCAGCAAGTGTCAGCTAGGTAAGCAACAATGTCACCCACAGTATGGCAGGCACCAGACGGGAGGGTGATACAATGACATACCATTTACCACCACCATTGTCACACTTTCAGTTAGCATCTCACTCTTCTGAAACATCTATTTGGAGTGGTTGGTGTGGAGTTCAACTCTCACCCAGGATAGTCTGCAACTTACTGCAGAGGGCTGAAGGACTTGTATATTCAGTCCAACCCATTGTGAGTTTGATCCCTTTACTATGACAACAGAGAAGAATCTAATGGACTTTCCTTATCCGACATGATGTCCTTTTACCTTTACAACATTATTGAGGCTCTGGAAAATGGGATTGAGTCACTATTCATGACACCATGATCTAATTTTTTCAATATTGCTAGACAGTTCCCCAAGAAATCCCTAGAAGTTCTGAGAAGAACTACAAACTACAATACTATAATCCTAATTAGCATGATGTGAAATAAATATTGTCTGTTTTTATGACTGGAGTAGTGTGAGACTGGTGTGTGGCCAAAGTCAACTCATCACAACAATCTCCTAGGGACAATGTTGAGAGATGCTTTGTTGAATTCAATTACTAAAGTCAGTCCTACCAACACAAATTGGACCAAGATTATCAACTGTTTACAAAACAAGGGTGAAGTCCCTGCTGATTTCTAAGATCAATTGAAGGATATATTTGACCATCTTTCTGGTACTGTGTACACTGCTTATACAGCGCAAGAGGCATTTGGGTTGATTTTGCTCAGGCATTGTAGCTGAAAGTGCAAGAACTATGAAGAACATTATGTGAGTGTTGGCAGAACAAAAACAAAAATCTGAATTAATTTGTGTATGAATTGCTTTCTGGCTGTTCAAGAATATACAAAAGAATCTACAAAATCCAAACTAATGCCATTACAAATACAATCCTTCCACCAAACATTCAGAGGAAAATGGAAGGGCAGACAGATAGGTAGAAGGGTAGAAATAAGCCAAGCACGATGTCGTAAATTGACAGCAATGGGTTAGCATTTAGCTGAAGCCATCTTGTATTTAGAAGTTATGTTATCCGCTTTGTGAAAGCCATGTTGTATTTCCCGCAGTCATTTTGTTTGCCATGTGCTCTGTCCTAACTTTCTGTTAACTGCTCTTGTAGTCTGCCTAGAGACAAACTATATTCAGCATCTACCACCTTCGCACATGCCCAGAAGGGCCTAGCTAGTAGAATGCACCTGCTTCTCTAGTATAACTGTCAGGCTATTTTTGCTGCTGTATGGAGAAGTAACTCTACTCCCACTTTGATGAGCAAATAGATCTTGTATGCCCATCTTAGTAAATTTGCATGCTTAAATGAGCCAGGACTGCCCCTTGCATTTATGCTTACTATGTAACTCTAAGCATATATAAAGCCCCAGTTTTTCTGTACTCCTTAGACTGCCTCATTCAGTTGCTAAGGCTTCTGTGTGACGTGGTCTCACTCATTTCAGCTTATTAAAGATGCTCTTTTATAAAGAAAAAAATATTTAATTATGAAAAATTATTTAAAAAATAAGTGCTTTTAAATTCGGTTTTTAATATTTATAAAGCTTAATACTCATACTGTGACCTCCTAGCATTAAAATTAAATTTAAGTTGTGTTGTACTGCATAATGAGGACATTTGCATATGGAATTTCACTCTGCGCAGGCGTAATAAACTCATTTTTAAAGGGTAATTACACTATATTTCTAATTTTTCATTCCTGGGCTATGTAAAGAACATTCTGAGGATGATTAATATGTAAAAACATGATAGGATATTCATTTTTAAGTGCCCCAAATATCAAAGTCGAAATTGGGTACATTTCATTATTTAAACAGCATTTTTCCATTTACAATAGCTTTTAAACTGCCTTAGGCTTCAGTAAATGCATACATTTAGGTATTATACAAACAGCTGACTTCAATATTATTAGACAAGTATATTGCACACTGCTTATAATTGAAAAATGTATAAAAATCAAGCAGAAGTTATTCTTTTAACTACAAACAGGGGGATAAGTGCTTTCCAGCTTTCTGTCTCTAGAGTGACTTTGAATAGGGAAAGATGCAAAATGATTTTTAGCCCTCTCTAAAGTGCCATGTACCTCCTATAACTTTGTTTATGGCCAGTTTCTACAAACAGGGGTTGATAATGTTGACAGAAGTGAAACATTCTGTCAAAATGGGGGAAGGAGGCTATCTTCTCTACAAATTAAGGCTAGGTAATATGTATGTTGCTCTCTCCTTTTCTCAATTTCTTTTTTAGCCTCTCTAAACTGTCTGTGAAATAGCAATGAGACATTTAATTGGCTATTCAATAATACTGTTTTAAACATTGTAGCATTACTAAAATGAATAAATATATAGGTTTTTATTACTGCCCATCCTGTTTGATGAAATTATGACAGGATCAGTACTCTAGATTGTTGTTAACTTATTTTGACCTTTAAGGGGAATTAGATGTGGGTGGTTTTGTTCTACAAGTCTTAGGTGATAACACCATTATTGTAGTTTTGCAAGGGCATTGCTAGTTTTTTATTAGCTAGTCCGTGTAAATAAACTGACAGTCCTTATTAGAGCTGATGGTGCATAGTTTGGATGAAAAGTAGAACGTAGGGAAGATGCCCATGTGATCCTTGGAAAAAAAATGTTTTGAAGGAAATATTGTTTTATAGATAAGAAAACCTGTTAAATTAGCAGTTTTAGATTTTCCTGCTGCTCCTATAACATGAGAGCATGGTCCTAAAACGTACAATGTAGGTGCTTTTTATTAAGAAGAATCTTTTTAGAAGTGTCTGCAGTCCTGTACAAGTAATGTATAATTTATTAGCAAAAGTGTAGAACATTTCCTTTTTTTTTTAAAGAGTATTCAGCAGATAGACTTCCCATGTAGCTATCTACTCTTAAATGGCAGAGGATAATGCTCTCACATTGAAGTTAGTGAGGATAATGAAGAGTACCCAATTGAAGAGACTAGAAGTACTGCCTTTGCCTTTGAGAGTGACAGTGCATTCTAGACCAGAGTTGTCCCATGGCTTATGGCCACTCCTTTGAAGATTGCAGGCCACCTGCCTGCAGTCCCATTGTTAAATACAATGATTTGTTTTTGTACTATATTGAAGGAAACTAACAGCTGTGTCAGGTTTTTATATCACCAGGTTCTGCAGGATCTTCCAGAATAAAAGGAAGAGTCATAATAACCTGCAGAACGATGATTAAGATGAGTCCTAGCTCCCATCAGTGACAGCTACAGATGAAGGGCAGCACCCAGAAAGTAGCAAGGCTGGACAGCGATCGCCAGCGCGCCATCAATGGCATCTCCAAAGCCTCGTGCTTGCTCCATCAGACGGCGCTGGACATCAGACAAGAAGGAGGAGCTGGTTCCCTGTTTGCCACAGAACCAGAGTTTCAGTGCAAAAGAGCGAAAGAGAAGGATCCCTGTTGTTGATGGCAGGGCTGGTTTGAGGCTTTAGTTTTCTACCTGTCATGTGCTGGTAACCTCTGACAGCGTGTGGTCCCTTGAGCCCCTTGGCTTGAGTTTTGGCCACCCCCCCCCCCTTTTTCTTTGCTCCAACGGAAGGGCAGTGCACCGGAGGATCCAAGATTGGCAAAATGCACTACATTGTGGTACCCATGTTGAAAGGAAAAATAAAATGAAAGAGCAGCCCGAGCATCCTCTGACACTGAATAACGAGTGTTGGAGCCTGAGAATGTAGCTGAACATGAAATTTTATTGCTTTTTCTGTTTAAGCAGTACCCGGGTCTGCACGAAATGATCTGTGCCCACGACCAACGAAGAGCACAATATCTGTAGTGCCTGCTGCAGAGGAGAGACACTGGTGCACTGCATTTAGATATTGAGACTTTCGAGTGAGCTGTGAGTGTTTGCCAGGAGGGCACTCCAACAGATACTGAGAAGCATTATTTTCATGGAAGGCCTGGATCGAGAGGCCCAACGCGGAAGAGACAACGGAAGCAGATTTGATGGACAATAGAAGCCTACCAAAGAGGCTTAGAACGGACTTTGGCATATTGCACAAGTGATTCCAGTGCAATTGTATAAAGTGGGTGTTGGATATCTTCCCATTTAACTGAATTGCCATGGAAGAGGAATAGCCTCTAGTGGCTCCGCCCCTAGCATCCAAAATGGTCCACCAGAAGTGAATTTGTGTGACTGTTCTTACTGATCTGCTGGCATCGTTTTATGGTTCAAATATCTTTATTGAATTTAAACACATGAGCATTTCCCTTACAATTAGTTGTCTTCAACTTTGCTCAAAAGAGTACAGCTTGGCAGCGCCTACCGAGGGTTTAAATATAATATTCTAGACAGTACCTGCCAAGTGCTCGTGCGTGGGATAGAAGTGAAAAAGCAAACAAAGAAAAGGAGAACAAGAAGAACCCCCCCACCCCCAGAGCCCCCCTCCCTCTTCCCATCCAGTGCTCCCAAGTCTTCCATCCCCTTGTCAACCTCCCATTCCCCCCCCCCCCCACCCATGTCAAGCCCTCAGTAACCAATTTAACATTCTGCCTTCCGTGGATCTGTGAGGCGTAGCAATCTAAGATATCGGGGACAAGTGACTTCTCGGAACTCTGCGGCCAGTAGTGAGAGAAAAGGTTGCCACAGATCGTCGTATGCGGACCCCTCTCCCGCCATAGTGAGGGACAGGTTCTCCATCCTAACTATGTGCCATAGTCGGTGAAGCCATCCAGTAAATAAAGGCGCAGTGGGGGAACACCAATGTATGAGGATATTTTGAAGTGCTGAACCTAGTGCTATAGCCATATGTCTGCCTCTACGAGATTTTAGGGGGTAGGTCAGGGGATTAGGGAGACCTAGTAGTACGTATGCCGGGAAGCGTGGGATTTCAGTCTCGAAGTTTTTATCTATTTCATCCAACACTTGAGCCCAGTAAGATTGAATGTGTGTGCACTCCCACAACAAGTGTACTAGATTACCTATCTGGCTACAGCCTCGCCAACAAGTCGCATCACGAGCGCGATCTATCGCATGTAGTCTCTCTGGGGTGTAATACCAATATATCACAACTTTTGTGAGTGTCTCCGTAAGTCCCATATGGTATGCAGAGTGTCTAGCTCTATTGTAGATCTCCCCCATTCTTTGTGACTAAGAGTCCTGCCTAGTTCCCTCTCCCAACGCTCTCTGCCTGGATTGTGTGTATATACCTGCGTAGTCTGTAGCATCTTGTAAAGGTCAGATGAGTTTGGCGTCTGTCTTGCGGGTGATGAGCCATTTCTTCGTATGTGGATAAGCGTCTGTCTGCGCTGGTGCGGACCTGAGAGTTCAGCACCCAATGCCGTGCCTGTAGATATCGCAGTCGCTCAGTTTCCGGGAAGCCGTACTCCTGTCTGAATTGGGAAAAGGGAATGACCCCCTCGGTCCCATACATGTGGAATAAAACCCGACAGCCGGCCGGCCTCCAATGTGCGAAGGCCACTCCGTCCGTGCCTGGGGTGAAGTCGGGATTATCGACCAGCGGATTGAGGGGAGACGGAAAAGTTGTGAGGTCATGGGAGACACTGGTGGCATCCCACACCTCCATGATGACCCGAGTTATGTGCGAGGCATACAGATTAGGGGGCCTGTGGGGTTTGCGCAGGAAAGGGATTTCCTGTAGTGGTCTTCCCGCTATTGCCTGGTCTTGAAACAGCCAATGTTTCTCCGATTCCCATCTGCTCCATTCAAACAAGTGCCGCAGCTGGGCCGTTGAAAGTACAATTGAAGATCTGGGATGCCCAGACCCCCCATCTCTGGGGCGAGCGTCGCCAGTGCTCTCCGCATCCGTGGTTTCCGGCCGTTCCAGATAAAGTGGGCCAATTCAGATTGCGTCTGTTGGATCCAGCCGGCTGGTTGTCGAAGAGGTAGAGTGCGGAAGAGGTGGCGAATCTGGGGTAGGATAGACATGTTAACCGCCACGATCTTGCCCAACCAAGAGATAGGGTAATGCTTCCACCGGCCAACTTCGCATCGGATTTTCCCACGCAGAATGGTGTATTTGGTGGTACCCATGGTGGGGAGGGAGGAGGCCAACTGTATCCCCAGATACGGAACGGAATCCGTCGCCCATTGAATGGGAAACAGTTCCTGCAGGTACTCCCTTGTGACAGGGGAAAACGAGAAATCCAAGGCTATTGATTTGTCTGTGTTCACTTTGAATCCAGCCATCTTGGCAAAGGCGTCAAGTTCTGCCATGCACGCTGGTAAGGCTGTCTGTGGGTTAGTTAGTGAGAGAAGTACATCATCGGCATATAGGCTGACTTTGTGAACGTAGCCTCCAAACTTTATCCCTTCGATTGCCAGGTTCTGTCGCACCCTCTGAGCCAGAGGTTCCATGTCGAGGGCAAAAAGAAGGGGCAACAATGGGCACCCCTGTCTCGTGCCTCTCTCGATAGAAAAACTGGCGGAGGTATATCCATTCACTCTAACCGTGGCCGTCGGGAATCTGTAGCAATTAAAAATAAAGGTGCAAAACTTTTCTTGTATTCCCCACTCTCTCCAGCACCTGCTCCAAATAAGGTCAGTGGACATGATCGAACGCCTTTTTGGCATCAATGGTCAGCATCATGTATTCCCCGGGTACCCGAGTAGCCTTTTCTATGAGATGGAGGACTCGATTGGTGTTATCTGACGTCTGATGGTCAGGTATAAATCCCGCCTGATCTGGGTCGATAAGACCGGGCATGTAAGGGCCTAATCTGGCAGCCAAAATCCCAGTATATAGCTTGAGGTCAAAGTTAAGAAGGGATATCGGGCGATACGCCCCGCATTTAATTCTGGCTTTCCCGGGCTTAGGGATCACTGCTATGGAGGCTCCTAGAAGATCGCTCGGTATCGCTCCCTGTTCAGTGAATGAGTTAAAAAGTCGAGTAAGGAGTGGGGCGAGCACTGTGCAAAACGTCTTATAAAAAATAGCAGGGAAGCCATCTGGCCCTGGGGCCTTCGCCAGCTTTAGGCGAGAAATGGCGGTGATGACCTTTTCCGTGTGGATATTTCTATCCAGGTGTTCAACCTGGGACGCTGTCAGTGCGGACAGAGAACCCGAGTCTAAAAAGGAAGTTCCAGCAAAGCTGTCAACTGGGCCCTTCGGTGTAGAGCGCAGCATAAAAATCGCGGAAGGAATCGGCTATTTCAGCATCCTCTGATACGCGAGTCCCGTCTGCTCTGACTATCTCTTTGACCCCTTGTTGCTGTCGGGCCTCTCGCAATCTGTTGGCTAGCAGGCACCCGCATCTGTCCCCCCCAGTGTAGTAAGCATGCTTCAATCGTAAGGCAGCGTATTCCGCCCTGTCTTGGTCTAGCGCCGCTAACTGATGGCGCATCGTCTTAAGCTGTCGCCACACTCTCGGTGCTCCGGTCCTTTGGTGCATTTGTTCCAGTTCCCGAACACGCTGTGTAAGATCGTCCCGCTTACACTGACGTTCCCTGTTGTCGGCGGCTGAGAGGGCAATAAATTCCCCTCTGACCACACTTTCAGCGCTGCCCATTGGGTTGAGAGGGTCGTGTCCGGAGTCGTGTTATGAGAGAGGTAGTCGGTAATAGTGTCATGTATATGTTTTACAACATCAGACCTGTGCAAGAGTGTGTCTCGAAGGCGCAATACCCTGGAGGGGCGCAGCGTGGGCTGGAGGGTAAGAGTGGCTATTACCGGGGCATGGTTGTAAAGGGAGGCCACCCCGATTTCGACCGTGGTCGTAAACCCGCACACTGGGGTGGAAACCAGCAGGTGATCCAATCGTGCATAGATTTTGTGTGCGCTAGAGTAATAGGAGTATTCCCTATTCGTGGGGTGGAACTTGCGCCAAAGATCATGTAAGACTAAGTCGTGTAGTCGCCCATGTCCCTCTGCCGATAGTGCACCTACTTGGTGAGTGCATTGACTAGATCTGTCTAGTAGGTTGTCACCCACAAGGTTGAAGCCGCCCCCCAAAATGATATTACGGTCTGGAGTGGCAGTAACCTCCGTAAGGGCAGCCTGTAGGAACTTCTCCTGGCCTTCATTCGGGGCATATATGGAGCCAACAGTGAATGTCATTCCGCCCAAGGCGAAGCGGTAGGTCAGAAGCCTCCCTTTAATCTCGGCACCCTTTTGCAACACCTCTCCCTTGAATCGCTGCACCACTAAAATCGCCACTCCAGCTGTCTTGGTAAGGCAGGAGGAAAAGTACTGTGTGGGAAACTTACGGGACCGCAGCCTATGGCAATCGCGCATCAGTAAATGGGTCTCCTGCAGTAAGCATAGGTCGGCCTGGGTGTTCTCTAAACATGACAGTATTGCCCTATGCTTTACTGGGTTGAAAGGCCTCTCACGTTGAGGGTGAGAATCCTAAAGATGGAGGCAGGCATGTTCAACAATCAGTAAGACGAGGCTTGTATCGAGGGCGCTACGCATAGTGCTGCAGAGGAAAGCAAGTTCTAGGCACGGAAGGGCGGCCATTATGCAATGAACGATATATGTGCCAAATAAAAGGCGAACCGGGAGCATTGGATACCCTCCCTCCACCACCCCCACCAATACCCAAACCACAAAACCTGTAAAGGAAAAATAAACATGCAATACCACATTGTCTATCAACCATGGTTCATCAGTGAAGGAATTCGGGGGTTGGTCACCATCAAGAATACCCCTACCTCCCGCCAACGGCCTGTGCCGCGGGAAATCATACAGTCGGCCAAATATCAGGTTCGCAGTTAGCTAGCCTAGGTGCTGGAGAGATCCGTAGTAACTGCCTCCAGGGCCGACCTCCTGCCCTCCATGACCTCTGCAGCTTGGGGTTTCCGAAGGCGGCGTCTGCGACCTTGTAAGCGCCATTGGGGTTTGGATCCATCAGTCCCCTCCTGGGAGTCCTCATCTCCCCCCTTGGACTCAGGCAGGTGGACCCCTAGTAGCTTGCTGGCTTCCGATAGAGAGCGCAATTGGTAGAGTTTGTTGTCCATACGGAACACCAACCGGAACGGATGGCCCCAGCTATAGGGGATGTTGCGCTGTTGAAGATGCATAGTAATGGGCCGGAAGGTCCTCCTCTTCTGTAGAGTGAGGGCGGACAAGTCCTGGTAAAGGACAGGGGACTGACCCTGAAACTGCAGAGGGTGTAGTTGCCGCGCCTTTTGAAGGATGGTTTATTTAGTACGAAAATCCTGAACGCAGACCAAGATGTCCGGAGGAGGGGCCGAACACGCACTCGGCAGCCCCACCCTGTGTGCTCGGTCAATCCTCAGCTCCGTCTCCAGCGGCCTACCCAAGATGTGATTAAAAAGGGCTCTGGAATACGAAAAGAGATCCTTCGAGTCCTCCCCCATCTTCACCCCTCTGATGCAAATATTATGGCGTCGGGACCTGTTTTCCAGATCATCGACATGGGACTGCAGGTCCACCTGTTGGTCATGGATCCGGAAGATCTCTTGTTGCAAGGCCGCTATTTCCGTGTCCTTCCCATCGCTTTTGCCTTCTAAGTCTTCAACCCTTTCCCCAATTCCGTCCATCTCTCGCTTGACCTCTCGGAGTTCTGACGCAAACTTCTGCTTGAGGGTGTGGATGTCGTTTCGTAGAGCTGCAAACATGGATTCGAGGAACGCTTTCGTGATAGGTTCCATCCCATCTTCTTTCCCCGGCGTCGGGCCAGGGGGACCCGCTGCCATGGTGGATGCCGTAGGGTCTGATTGCGCTTTAGCAAATAAGTCTTTAATGGTCTTGTCCTTCCTGTTCTCGGTGGTGGACATGTCGCACCCCGGCGGGATACAGGTGTGTCTGAGTAGGGACCTCCCTATCACCTATCGGCCGCCGTCTCCGAGCTGGTGTACTCACAGTCTGTCAGGGGGATAATGCGCTCGGTCGGACTGTAAAACTGTGTGAGGGTCTCTTCACCGCCCAGGGCCCAGAGTACCCCGACGGGAGCTCAGTCTTGCTCCGTCGCCTCCAGTCTCAGCATCCACCCCTCATCTCCAGGGACACAATCCTGGAAGCAGGCACCTCGGACCGCTACCCCGGCTTTAGACCACCTCCCGGTGGAAGCTAGTGTCCACACTTCTGTAACCCCCAGTAAATGAGGGTCACGTTAGCCCTACCGCCGTCTCGTGGATCGTGGGCCCTCTTTGCCGCGGCACCAACACCAGTCGGAAGATCAATTCAGGGGGCACCAACCGGAAAGCGAAGCACTTGTTCCCGGCACGGGTCCCCTCTAGGCCAACTTTTCAGGTCGTCCTCTCTCCAACGCACTAATGAGACTGTGTGAACCCCTCATGCACCCACCGTCCCTTAGGCAATGCAATTCCAGGTCCCGCAGCTGTCTATAATGTCCTCGGGGCCCCGCTAATCTCTGCAGATGGTGTGTGCCTGCCCCAAAATGGTGGTCTCAGCCTCCATTCCACAGGCGTCAGTTAGTCTCCTCACTCGCGAAGCACCAGGCCCAACCAGGCTCACCGTGACAGGGGGGGCGCCAGGCCCGAGCGGCCCATCCGAAGCTGTTCTCCTGCGTGTTCCTGCCCGGTCTGGGTGCCGCTCCTCCCCCCGTAGTCCGGCGGTCAAAATGCAGGTGTTCGGGTCCGCGCCGCTTCACTCGCTCGCCTCGCCGTCCAAGCTCTGCTCTGCTATTCCAAAATGGCGGCCTCGAGTCTTGCCACTTCACTCAATCAATCAATCAATCAGCGAACTTGTATAGCGTGCTACTCACCCGCTAGGGTCTCAAGGCGCTGGGGGGAGGGGGAGGTGCTACTGCTCGAACAGCCAGGTCTTGAGTTGTTTCCTGAAGGAGAGATGGTCCTGGGTCCGCCGTAGGTGGGAGGGGAGGGAGTTTCATGTCTTGGCCGCCAGGTAGGAGAAGGATCTTCCTCCGGCAGTTGTTCTGCAAATACGTGGGATGGTGGCGAGGGCGAGGCTGGAGGAACGGAGCTGGCGGGTGAGTGTGTAGAATGTCAGGCGGCTGTTGAGGTATCTGGGGCCCATGTCGTGGAGAGCCTTGTGTGCGTGGGTGAGGAGTCTGAACGTGATCCTCTTGCTGACGGGGAGCCAGTGCAGGCCTCTCAGATGGGCAGAGATGTGGCTGTGATGGGGGATGTCCAGGATGAGTCGTGCAGAAGCGTTTTGTATTCGTTGGAGTCTTTTCTGGAGTGTGGCTGTGGTGCCAGCGTAGAGGGTGTTCCCGTAGTCCAGTCGGCTGGTGACGAGGGCCTGGGTGACCGTCTTCCTGGTTTCGGTGGGGATCCACCGGAAGATCTTTCTGAGCATGCGCAGGGTGTTGAAACAGGATGACGAGACGGCGTTGACTTGCTTGGTCATAGTGAGGGAGGAGTCCAGCATGAAGCCCAGGTTGCATGCATGGTCCGTTGGCTTGGGGGCGGCGCCCAGGTCAGGGGGCCACCAGGAGTCGTCCCAGGCAGAGGGGGATGGTCCCAGGATGAGGACTTCCGTCTTGTCCGAGTTCAGTTTCAGACGGCTGAGCTTCATCCATTCCGCGACGTCTTTCATTCCTTCCTGGAGGCTGGCTCTGGCGGTGGCGGGGTCGTTGGTGAGGGAGAGGATCAGCTGGGTGTCGTCAGCATAGGAAATGATGTTTAGGTTGTGTTGGCGTGCGATGGCTGCGAGGGGGCTCATGTAGACGTTGAAGAGGGTGGGGCTGAGCGAGGAACGTTGCGGAACGCCGCAGATGACTTCGGTGGCCGCGGATTGGAACGGGGGGAGGCGGACTCTCTGGGTTCTTCCACTCCAGGGCCGTTCCTTGGATTCCGGTGTTGCTGAGGCGCTGTATTAGGGTGCGGTGGCATACGGTGTCGAAGGCTGCTGAGAGGTCCAGGAGGATGAGGACAGCTGTTTCCCCGTTGTCGAGCAGGGACCTGATGTCGTCGGTGGCTGCGATGAGGGCGGTCTCGGTGCTGTGGTTTGCTCGGAAACCGGACTGTGAGGAGTCGAGGGATCCGTTTGTCTCGAGGAAGGCGGAGAGTTGTTTGTTGACTGTCTTCTCGATGACTTTGGCAGGCAAAGGGAGGAGCGAGATGGGGCGGAAGTTCTTGAGGTCCGTGGGGTCCGCGGTGGGTTTCTTCAGGAGGGCACTGAGCTCGGCATGTTTCCAGCTCTCCGGGAAGGTGGCGGATGCAAAGGAGCTGTTAATGATGTCCCCGAGTTGGGGTGCGATGATGCAGTCGGCTTTGTTGAAGATGTGGTGTGGACAGGGGTCGGTAGGGGAGCCGGAGTGGATGGTGTTCATCGTGCGGGTGGTGTCTTCGGTGCTGACCGGGGTCCAGGTGCAGAGGGTGGTGGTGGGGGGCGTTGGTTTGGTGGTTGGGTGCGTGATCTGTGCGCCGAAGCTGTTGTGAATTTTGCCGATCTTGCGATGAAAGAACGAGGGGAGTGAGTCGCAGAGGTCTTGCGAGGGTGTGATGTCGTTGTTGCAGGCGCTGGGGTTGGAGAGCTCTTTAACGATGCAGAAGAGTTCCTTGCTGTTGTGGGTGTTGTTGTCCAGACTTTCTTTGAATGTTGTCCTTTTGGTGGTGCGGATCAGCTGGTGGTGTTTGCGGAGGGCGTTCTTGAGGGCTGTCATGTTTTCTGTTGTCTGGTCGTGGCGCCAGGCTTTCTCGAGGGTGCGGCAGGTCTTCTTGGAGTTTTTGAGGTCGTTGGTGAACCACGAGGTTTTCTTCTGCCGGATCTGCTGGGAGGGTTCTTCAATGTTGCGAGTTCATCAGCGCAGTTGGTGAGCCACTGAGTGAGGTTGCGGGCTGCTTCGTTGGGGTCCCTCGTGTTGGTGGGAGGGTGCTGGCTGAGGGAGGTGGTGAGTTGGTCGGTGGTGATCTTGGTCCAGCTTCTGCGGGGAACCTGTTGCGGGTGGTGGTGGGTCGTGGTTCTCCTGTAGTTGAAGTGGATGCAGCTGTAATCTGTCCAGTGAAGTCGGGTGGAGTGGCTGAAGGAGATGTGCTTGCTGGAGGAGAAGATGGGAACTAGCGTGTAGCCGGCGTAGTGGGTGGGGGTGTCCACCAGTTGCTTGAGTCCGAGGTTGGCGAGGTTGTCCAGCAGGGTGGTGGTGTTGCTGTCCTTGTTGTTCTCCAGGTGGAAGTTGAGGTCCCCTAGGAGGATGTAGTCTGAGGAGGTGAGGGCGTGCTGGCTGACGAAGTGTGCGATGGCTTCGCTGAAGTGTGTGCGTGGTTCCGGTGGTCTGTAGATGAGAGTGCCTCTGAGGGTGGTCTTCGGGTCGGTGTGTATCTGGAAGTGAAGGTGCTCAGTGGCGGTGAGGGTGTCGTCAGAGTTGGTCGTGATTCGGATGGTGTTTTTGTGGACGATGGCGATGCCTCCTCCGGTCTGGTTGACGCGGTCCTTCCGGGTGATCTTGTATCCATCCGGGATGGCTATGGCGATGTCGGGGGCTGAGGAGGCGTTCATCCAGGTTTCCGTGAGGAAGGCGAGGTCCGGTGCTGTTGTGTCGAGGAGGTTCCAGAGTTCGACGGCGTGTCTGTGGACGGGGCGGCTGTTGAGCAGGATGCACTTGAGGTGATTGTTGCTGGTCCTGGCCTGGCGGGTGCGGTGCAGGTCCGGAGACAGGTGAATTGGCATGCTTGGCAGGTGATGGGTCCGTGGGTGCCTTTCGGGTTGGCTTGGTAGCAGGCGGGGTTTCGGCCGGTGTTGAGTGCGTGGAGGGTGGATGTGTCGTAAGTCCGTCGCATGGGTTGGCAACGTCGGGGGCCAGGGGGTCCTGGCGCTGGGCGCGGTCCAGGCACGGACGGGCGTAGATGGGCTTGCCCGCTGCGCGTGCTTGCTGTGCGTACGCGTGGACTCCGCCATAAATGGCAAAATGGGAGGGAGGAGCAGCTGGGAGGCGGGAGCGGGGCGGCGAATGGGAAGGGGGTACAGAAAAGAAAGGGGCGGGGCCGCAGGGAAGCAGCGGCGGGGAGCGGGGGGGGGGGAAGAGCAGGAAAAACGGAGGCGAGGGGGCAGCGAAAACAACGGAAAATAAACAGTCACAGGCAGCAGAAAAAGTAGAACAGTAAAAACAGGCACAACACAATACCAAAGCGAATAATCCTCAGCTGCAGGAGCAGCGGCGAATCATGGGCAGAAACAGACACGGACTACCAGACCCAGAATCCTCAGCTGCGGGGAAGCGGCGAACTCGCGGCAGTAGCGGGGGACCTTGGGCACACTCACGGGGGTCCGCGCAGTGTGTGGAGCGACCGGCCCTGGAGCGGGGTCAAGGGTCACCAGGGAGGGTCCACCAAGCTCTGCACCTTGCCCAATTACTGGGGAGCCGGCTCCCCGCGGGCTCTCCGCTGCCCAGATAACAACACAGCCGCCTACCCCGGCGGGGCAGTTCAATTCCCCGGGGAACCGCACAAGATGGCACCCCTGCGGGCTCTATCGCAGCACTGACCTTCCTGGGTGCAGGGGCGGCAGCAGGTTACTCCCGCCGGAGCCTCTGTATTCTAGTCCGCTTATATCCCGCTCCGGTCTCAGGTTACCTCCGCTCGAAGAGCCCCAAGCGGCGACACGGACCTCGGTTCTCTCCCGGCAGCTGGGGACCTGCCGGCGGCGCTGCAGCGGCAGATTCTCCACCAGGGGCGATTCAGGCCTCCCGAAGCCTCCCGGTACACCGTCTGCACCCCTGTGCGGAACCGGACTTTCCCGAGAAAAAAAAGCTGGGCCGACTGGGGCTATGGCGGCAGGATAGCCGGTGCTGGATTCGGCCGTCGGCGGGAGCTCGGAGCAGTATGTCTGCTCACTCTGCCATCTTGGCCACGCCCCCCCTGGCATCGTTTTAAAGTAGTGTTCTGTCTGTACTCTGATAAAGGGTATTCCCATTTCACCTAAGAGCATTGATAAGGATCGCCACTGTCTCACCTGAGTATAGAATAGTCACTGAAATGTATAGGAGCCCTGAAAATGTCTACTAGATGATTTTAGGATTTGCTTTTGCTTAGGACTAGAAAAATGATAATTCTGTTTGTGATAGTGGTCCTTACTTTCTCATGCTATCTGAATGTTAATTATGACCTAATGCCTCGTTCTCTTTGTATTCCTGCTTATAGCTTACATATACCTGCGTAAATGAAATGTTTAGAATGGAAAATGCCCACCTAGCAATGAATTAGGATATTGATAAATTATGAAAATTAATGTGTAAATATTTTCTATGTTCCTACTGGATCATAGGAATGTCTTCAGCTAATGCTAAAACGGTCGTCTATCGTAAATTGATAGCAATGGGTTAGCATTTAGCTGAAGCCATCTTGTATTTAGAAGTTATCTTATCCGCTTTGTGAAAGCCATTTTGTATTTCTGGCAGCCATTTTGTTTGCCATGTGCTCTGTCCTACCTTTCTGTTAACTGCTCTTGTAGTCTGCCTAGAGACAAACTATATTCAGCATCTTCCACCTTCGCACATGCCCAGAAGGGCCCAGCTAGTAGAATGCACCTGCTTCTCTAGTATAACTGTCAGGCTATTTTTGATGCTGTATGGAGAAGTAACTCTCCTCCCACTTTGTTGAGCAAGTAGATCTTGTATGCCCATCTTAGTAATTTTGCATGCTTACATGAGCCAGGACTGCCCCTTGCATTTATGCTTACTATGTACCTCTAAGCATATATAAAGCCCCAGTTTTTCTGTACAACCTTAGACTGCCTCATTCAGATGCTAAGGCTTCTGTGTAACGTAGTCTCACTCATTTGAGGTTAATGAAGATGTACTTTTATATTTCAGCTTCTGTGCCAATTTCTTCTTTGTTGGTTTAAAAGGACTAAGTATCAGTGAGACCCCCGAGAAGGATTTTTGATTTCTTCAGCGATGAAAGGGAAAATTTGCTCCTCAAGGTTCATACCCATGTTGCAAATGAGATCATCTGGGACATTGCATGCAAGACTACCCAAAGATACCCCAGAACTCTTATGATCAGACCATGTAACCTGACATCCGTCTTCCTCTGACAACCAGGTACCCATCTTTTTAGGACAACCAGGGTAGAGTCGACTGCTTTGCACACACTTTAATGACTGTGCACCTGAAAGAGTGAAATGCGCACTGTGTTATCAACGGGAGATCCACTTCATGCCTCATTGATACTGGTGCTAGTTGATCAGCTCTAAAAAACCTCAGCCTCTTAAACTTGCTCCCTTGGGCAAAAAGATTAATGTAGTTGGCACTTCAAATACATGTGTCCCCTGCACTTTTACTAATCCTGTCTCGATCTCTGTGACTCTGATTACAGATCACACACTTTCGTTTTGAGCTCCATCTGCCATAAAATCTGCTGGGGAGAGATCTGTCTAAATTGCACGGCACTGTTTAATGCATTAGTAATGAAGATTATTTGGATTTTCCAATTGAAAATTACAATGCTATTATAGTGGTCGTGTGAAAATAAATGCTCTGTTAATGTTGTAAATGCTTCTCCATAACGTATGCCTGACGCTTTAGCAGTGGATCTCTCCTCTTTATGGTGTCATTATGCTACTGATGTATGCTAGTATTTGACTGCTGACTCAGTCCAGAATAGCTGAAATACAATGACAAATCTCCTTAATATACAACAATATCCACGACACCCCATAGCAGGAGCATGAATCTTTATGAGTAATGCTTCTCTGTTAAAGCAAATGGTGTGTGTCCATATTGTTAGCATCTGTAATTCTCCAGTTGTATTCACCAAAGAGCCAGATAAAGAAGCATATTGTTTGATTCATGATTTTCCTTCAATTAATGGTGTTATATTGGTCAGTTTTTCAGTTGTGCCGAATTTGACTACCAATCTGTAAAGTATCCTCCCCACCAACCACAATATGGTTAATTGATTTTAATTGATATCCTCCTTTCCTTTTTATTCCTCTACGCCCTGCAAATCTGTTCCTTTTTTCATTCCATCTAAGCTGCTCCCTAATGATGCGAATTTGGTTCTCACAGGGGTTTCCAGAGCCACCTTCCTTCTTTTCACAACTACTGAAATCTGTGACATCTTGTTTTTCCATGTGTTCTACCATAGTTCAGTATGTTGATCATTTTCTGGTTGACTCTGAATCATTGGACCAGTGGAAATATGAAATCACTAAGTGAAGACACCAAGGGCCAGATGTAGGAAGCCTAATACCGGTCGGTAACGGCCGAAATTACCGAATTTCGGCCGTTACCGACCGGTATTATGCTTTTCTGATGTAGGAGGCCAAATTGTAGGATTCGGTAATTTACCGAATCGGTAATTTAAGGAATCGGTAAAATACCGAATTCTTAAAATACCGATTCAGTAAATTACCAAATCCTTAATGTAGGAAGCACTCAAATGAGTGCTTTTCTCATTTCAGGATTCGTTATTTACCACCAACTACAAGTTGGTGGTAAATATCGAAAACCGTGAAAAAAACTATTTTTAACAGTGCCATGTGGCAGACATACATGCCCTTAGGGCATGTATGTGTGCCACATGTGCACCCATGCACTATTCAGGGTTGCAACAGGGTGTCAAAGTGACACCCTGCCACCCCTGAATGTGTTTCCCATTTTACCGAATCGGTACCCATTCACTCCTATGGGCCTGGAGGCCCATAGGGATGAATCGGTATTTACTGAATCTTACCGATTCGGTAAAAAATACCGAATGAATACCTACATCCCAATTACCGATTCTAAAATACCGAATCTGTAAAATTCTGCATTTTAGAATCGGTAAATCCTGATTACCTACATCTGGCCCCAAATCTCTTGAGAAAAACAAACATTTTGTTTACCTATTGTTTGATATTTAGACAACTTTAATGGAGACACCTGTATAGTAAACTACCCAAACCTAAAAGCGTGTGAACAATGATAGCCAGAGCCTTTGCTGTAGTTAATGGATGCAGAACAAACATTTTATGCCTTTGAAATTTTTTTGTCTTCTGCCTCTGCCCTGTGTTTACCCGATCAGATAAAGTTTTTCACTTTGCATTGCCATTAGAGTGAAGTCTTTGTCCTGGGGGTACTCTTACAAGACCATGGTGACAAAAATAAATTGATCTCTTGTTACCCTCTGCTCTTGATGTTGTGGCTGCAGGACTGCCTCCATGTGTGTGCATGACTGCAATAGTCACTCACCTTGTCGAAGTGTCTTCAAATATTGTTCTTGCATTACCCCTTAGTGTTTCCAAACCTCGTGCTATGGCTGCAATATTGTTAACCACTAAAATGCAGCACATTTTTCAATCTCCAGAATAACTTAATATGAAATATTATTTTCTGTCTCTCATATTACCGAGGTAGGATGTCCTCTGTTGAATGCAGCTTCACTGTTTCCCACTTCCTTGGACAGTGAAATTGTCTTCTTATATCTGCTCACCTCACAAAGTCTTGTGTTGATCTTACTAGCACACCCATGTCTAATTGGTATTTTTAATAAAAGATTCATGGGTCTGGTCTTAGAAATAATGACGGAATAGTAGTTACTGCATAACATACAAAATAACCACGTAGCTCAGGATAAAGTTGCATCGAAAGAAGCAATGATACGCCTCTGTTCGTGGACATAAATGGTTTGGCAATAAAAACCCGGGATCCAGACTTCCTCCAATATCTTAACAACTTTGACATCATCATGTTACAGGAAACATGGCTCACTGAACCATGGTTCATCCACGGATTTTGCTGCTTTGCCCGCCCCGCCACCAGGGGCAGCAAAACGGGCCACGCTTCAGGAGGGCTGGCGACCTACATTTCAATAACATCCCTACCAACAGCGGAAGTGACGGGGCCGGAAATGGATGTAGCACTAGCAGTTAAACTCACTCTCCCATGGGCAGAGGTAAAGATCGAAGTAATCCTGTTCAATGTCTACATCCACCCAAAACGAACAACAACTGACACAGCAAAAATAATTGAACTAGTAACTTCGTACGTAGACTGCTCGGAAGCCTCAAAATTTATTTTATCAGGGGACATGTACCTATTTCTAATGGGAACATCTGAGTCAAAAGAAGTCTGTCTCCAATCATCATATTACAACCTACCTCAGCAAGGTACCTTTGCGCATGGGAGGCCGGACAAGCTAAACCGACGCTTCCTGGAAGACTTGGAACATCTAAACCTGAGGGCCCTCAACGGAAGAACAGTCAACGACATCCCTCCAGCGGCAACTTACAACACTGAGCAAGCAAGCTCACTGATAGACTATAAGTTTGTCAGTCTTTCATTGCTGCAATACGTAACAGGCTTCAAAATGGGCGATATAGGGGATAGTGACCATTGCCCACAGGAGGCTACTCTAGCAGGTACAGCTACGCACACCATCTTCCCTGCTGTACATTTAGGCACAAGCTACACAATAAACTATAAGAGGATTAAGTTTTCGACAGAATCTATAAAGACCTTGACAGACACAGCAATCAACCTCATATCTGTCCAATTGCCTGGCAAGAACCAGATACATTCCTGGGAATGTTTCATAACCAACCTCAGCACCCAAAAGGCAACAGTTACAAAACCAAGGTCCTCTCTCGGACAGTCACAACAGAATAACCTATCAACAAGTCAAAGAACACAACTCAAAGGACTTAAAAAATTGATAAATGGCAACCTAAGATCCTTACGCCATGACCCAGGTAACTTATTGCTCATTTCTAAAGTGCGGGAACAGAGAACCAAATTGAAGAGGTTGAAATGGACCATTAACAACAATAATGAACAGGATCTCTGGGCTAAACTATTGCACAACATCAAGCATAATGCCAGTGACCGATTCTGCAAAACAGTAAATAAGATAATACATCTGAATCACGGGGGCCTCACCGCCTTCATACTAGAGGAAACATGGGCAAGTTACCTAAAATCCCACTTTAATAGCCAAAGTGTCACTGACTCAATGCCGGGGAAGAACAAAACATCCAGGGAGGCAGTTGACACCATCAATTGGAACAGGGAAAGCGGTAGCTTCCCTCCTGTTACTCCCAAAACAGGTCCATGCTTAAAAGCAATCAGCACATCTCAACATGCCGGAGGAAAGCCACACAGTGTCAAATGTTCACCAGTCACTGAACAGCTCTTAATTAAAAAACAGATCAAGAAGGGAAAAAAGGAGGGAGCACCAGGGCCGAACGGAATCCCACCTGCAGTGTTTAAGGAAAAGCCGGAGGACTGGGCAAAAATACTCATTATTTCTGGAAGTACGACATCTGGGCATAATTCCAGATTCATGGAAAGGGTCGATTATCATCCTAATCCATAAAACGGGCAGCAAGAACTTACCAGCCAACTACCGGTTAATAGCCCTGATTGACAATGAAGCCAAATACTTCGCGGGCACATCGTTGGAGGAGCTGTCAAGCTGGGCAGAAAACAACATTCCTCTGAACCAGACAGGATTCAGAAAAAGCTGCGGCACAATAACCAATATTATGGCAATGTCAATGTTAATGAACTCGGCAAAACTCAGGAAAATTCAGCTCCATGCCTGTTTCATTGACTATAGTGCCGCGTTTGACAATGTTGAGAGGCCCAAACTATGGTCTAAGCTAGCCGGATGGGGCATCCCCAACAACTTTTTATCAATGATCATGCTCCTACACTCCAACACATGGGTTCAAGTTAAACTGGGCTCAGGAACGCACCTCTCAAGAAAAATTAAAACATCGAAAGGCCTCAAACAGGGGTGCGTCCTGGCCCCCATGCTATTCAATCTATTCAGGGCAGACCTAACCCTGGAACTCAACAATTGGAATTCGCATGCACCTAGTTTAGGGGGCTCCCCAATATCTAATTTACTTTACGCGGACGACGTTGTCCCACTCAGCCACACGGCAGTGGGCCTGCAACATCTCCTGAACTGCCTAGAGGTCTATGTAGCAGAAAACAGTCTCTCAATAAACCTAAGCAAAACGAAGACTATGACTATTAATAACAAACGTAAAAAGATCCACCACTGGTACCTGGGAAATAAATGCATCGAAACAGCAGAGGCTTACAAGTACCTGGGAATTTACATAGACAAACAAGGCCTATTTAGCCGCCAGCAAGAGGAGATCAAAAGGAAAGGGATGATCCTTGCTCTCTCTTTGAAAGGTTTATATGCTAAACTGCTCGGCCCAACACTTAGTCCACTCTTGATGGTAGCCCGGGCCGGTACTGAGGTACTCTGTGGGAGAGCTACCACCCTCCTGGATAAAACACTTGCCAAAGTATATAGATCAATATACAGCCTCCTGACCTACACCTCAGCGGCACAAATTCGATCTGAGTTCGGTCTCATAAAGCAAACCTGGGCCAGCTATGGAAGTTTCATCAACTGCTGGCACAAGATCAGGTCAGCCAACCACAACACACTAAACCATCTTCTCTGGCAAGAAATCCAACAGCGGCAGAACTCAACCGCAGCTCAATATCTCCAAGAGGCTCTGAGAACAACAGGCCTTTCCCCTCTATGGGATCAAATGTAAGTGACAATGTATTCTCAATATTTCATGAAAGTGAATCTTAAAATAATCTATAATTTAAGATATATATATAATCATCATGATGAAAACTCCATAAATATTATTATTCCTAATTGAGATTCTTTTCAATTCTATATGGTTGAATCCTCATTCGTTCTTTTTTAAAGAAATGTTATGAACTATGCACAAATTGTTTAGTATCGGAATTACACAATATGTTCTTTCATACAGTGTTTTTATTTGCAGTACTGTGATATAATCCACATCATAGGTCGCGATTCAACATTGCATATTATACATACATAACAAGTTACATTGCTAGGAGATGACTGCATATTGCTCTAAAAACTGTGGATTTAGTGGACTATTAACTCTAAATACACGTGCTGCCAGAAGTCACAGCTATAAAGTTGCCAAATTAGTACTATGTGTCTTGAAATGTGTGCATTAGCTAAACAATCTCTCTACTACAGCTTTATTAATTTTCAAACAGGAACAGGGCTGTTTAATTGTTATGGGGCATCCCACTCATTGTTACCATCATCTATTATTCTGAAAACGCTATCAATATCTGCATCATATAACATGTTTATGTTGTATATTTATCAATTGCCTATATAACCTGATAATGCTTACCATACATGAATTTAGGAATATAACAATATCATGAATGCTAACCTCAAAGACTGTGAAAATAAGAAAGTTAATAAAAATGAGACCATGATCACCAAATGTCTCCTAACTCGTCATTTCAAAGCTGTTTCATATTTTTATGTTTGACATCTCTAAAGACAGTGATTTCTAAAATCTTCCTTAATAATACAAATATCTGCATTTCTGGAGGCGCCTTAATGTTTCTTCCACCTCTTTTACAGTGGTCTAATGGTGGAGCTAAGCTGTTCTTACGAATAATTTTCACAAAGTAATCAGAGTATTGAGTGTTACAATGCAAAAAAACATTGATTTTGTATAACTGTTTAACAAATAGGATGAAATGTGGCCTCATCATCAGTGAGCTTACAATATACACACAAGACATATCAAAAAAGTTTCTGGTAATGCCAAACTGTCTTCTTTTTTATTGTATTCAAGTTATTGGGACTTATAGACAATCCTTGTCTTTGCTGAAAGATGACATTTTGGCAGCTGTTCAGATGGAATTAAATACAAATGATCCCTGAAACTATTGTATATTTTTCCACTTCCTATATTACATTTTGTGAAGAAACTTAGAGATTTCTTGTTTATAATGCTGGTCAATGTTGGCTGTTTAGAGCATTTATTGTTTAAATTACTTGTTTATCTATCAGTTGGCATTACATCATTCTTTCAAATTGATAATCTTTCCATTAGAAACCAATCATCCTTGCTACTGAAACTGTAATTTTTGAGAAGTCTTGAGCTATTGTGCAATATGCTATAAACTGTTGCTGCTTTCTATAGAATCTACTCTCCAAATATCCATCATCAATTACTAATTCCTAAACTGAAAAAGAAAATTATGTTATCTACAGTCAATTTTATGTTTAATATTATTCATAAATAGGTGCCATTTCTACAAACATGTTATGAAAATTGTGTTTTTTCTGCTCGAGTTACGTGTTAGTTAATTAATCAGAATCAAGAATGTGCATGATTCATATGACACACGTTTGGGTTGTATATTTATATTCTGCAATGTGAAAATCAACCTCACATGAGTATAATTGAAAATGCTGACTGTTGCATTTTACATTAGCTTGGTATTGATTTCTGAGAATTTTTAGAAGGTTGCCAACTATGTGCCTCATTCTTGTTGTCATTCAGAGTTTTTAACAAAAATGTAATTATGTTATAAAAGTTGAGCACAGAAAGTGAAGGGCAGTCAGGAATCTTTACAATAAGTCACAGCTGGACTGGTCATATAGAATTATATCTCCTGTTCCTACTGAAGGCTAATGGGACAGGAGGCATTTAGGGCCTTATTATATGTTTGGCGGCGCAGGATTGGGACGGCACTGCTCCCGCACCGCCAAACCCATATAGGAACCGCCTGCCAGATAATGTGTTTTCCCCTGGTCTGGCAGGCGGTTCCTTGGTGTTCCCAGGGCGGTGCCTATGAAACTGGAACCGCAATGGGAACATCAAAGGCAGTACCTGAACAACATGGACTGCTGCAGTCCATGCTGTGCAGGTACTGGTGTGCAAGCACACAGGGGGTCACAATGCATCCGAATGAATATAGAGAACCATTCTGTATTTTTGGTCCTTTATTAGTGCACCTAGCCCAGAACACAACCTGACAGCTGCGGTCGGTAGTAGGAGTTCCTGCAGGGCGGTGACGTGGGGAGGGGGAGGAGCAGGGTGGGGGGTAGTAATGTATGGATTACAGAGTTTAACAGGTAAGGTAAGGTAAATACGATGCAGTGCGCGCAACAAGATTTGTTTTATTTATTTATATGTTTACTTACCTGTTAAACTCCGTAATCCATACATTACTACCCCCAACCCTGCCCCTCCCCCTCCCCACGTCACTGCCCTGCAGGAACTCCTACTACCGACCGCGGCTGCAACCTGATCATAATACTTTAATGGCTGTAGGGACTAGGCATATTCCCATTCAAACAATACAGTGAAAGGTTGGCATTGAAGAGGGTGCACTGAAGTGATCTTGCATCCTTTCTAAAAATTGTTTCACCAAATAGAAAAATAAATATTTGTGTATGTTATAATTGGTTGGTGTTATGCTCAGAAAATATCCATGTGGTTTGAGTACAAATCTATGAACGATCAAAGCGTACAGACTTTTGACCTTCAGAAAGGCTCTAAAAACTTGTTTTTTTAAACTTTAATAGGCACCCTCACCTTCGTTTCCTTGCACTGCCTAGATGCCCTCCCCCCACCCACAGTGCCTTGAGACCCTAACGGATGTGTAGTTGCGCTTCACAAGAAACCTGATTGATTGATGCCTTTGGGTAATTGTTGCACTATTTAAAATACCTAATATAACATAACTTTTTACATCTATACATGCTCTTGTGAAGTATTATAGGGCCCGATTTAAAATTCGGAGTGTGGACCATTGTTCCTCTGTCACACAGTAGCGAATCCATCCAGATGGTAGGATAGCCTCCATATTTATAGTCTTTGCTTAAGACTCTCCAGCATCTGATCTGAACCAGATTACTTCATCATCTGTAACTACTCAATCGATATTGGCATTGTGGTTATACGTCCGTCTTATTTAGTGTATTACACTGTCATAATGGAATGAATGGACCAGCAACGGCGCATGTAGAGAGAGAGGAGTATTAATTAAATGTATGCTGCTATCAAATTAGTAGATTCATCTGCCAAAATGGTGGACACGTCCATAAGTTCTTGCACACATCTGAATAACATTACCAAAATAAGTCACCTGCTCCAAACAATTTAAAAGTGAAGCCTCTACCCATCCTTTTTTCTTCACTCAGACCAGGAATAGGATCCGCAGCTGTAGCAGCAGCACCACCACCACTACTTGGACAAACACTGGTATTTTTTCCTTTCTATAAATGTTTAATTTCAATCTAATAATGAAATGGAGAAGATCCCCTAGACTTTCAGAAAATTAATTTACGTTTAGGGTGGATACATTTGTGAGGGCTGTGTCGCAGTTATTAGGAGCCCCCGTGCAAACAACAACTAACAGTCAGAGAAGGCAAATGTGGGACAGAATAGTAGATAAGGTCAAATACTGTGTCACAGGAGGACGTTAGCAAGTGCTGGAATGACCTGTGGGGGGACAGCATGTTCCCTAGCTTCCAGGACACACAAAGATGCTCTAGAAACTTTTGGTAGCCCTTAGTCCTACGCCCCTCAATCTCATGCCTTGAGGGAGGGATTTGTTGTCCAAACTCCACACTGAAGGCATTTTCAGAAATTAGTGGATACTAGTGAGTTTTGCACTTGCGTATACTAATTTCAGAGAAATTAAGGTGTTAGGTATGTGTAAGATTTATCAAAATAACAAATGACTAAACTGTGCTGCAGTTCAATAAAATCTATTTGGTATACAATGTTATCAATGTCATATTTAAGCTTCTCATTAACTAGTGTGTGGGTACAATTCCTGCCTAACACTTTAGCTATGTGCTTGGAAACAACATGTCTCATTTTTCAAACATTTTGTAGAATTTGTTTTTAACACGGTGTACAACATTTATAAAGAAATATTCCAAAAGGGTTATTATCTCTCACGGAGTTATGTTGTCATACAGAATCTTTCCATTCACAAATAAACATCTTTTAAAAAATATATATATATATTTTTGATTAGCTATTTATCTCTATTACTACATTTATTATATTATGTTTCAACATTTGTATGTTTTTCATATTAACTGTGAATATGTGCCTGCTTTATAAATACACTTTTAGAATGGTTTCTTATTTAGACTTATTTTAGCTCAGACAATATTTTAACACACACACAAAATAATATGTACACAATAGGATGTTATTGCACAGGCATCATAGTGAAATTGTGCTATGGTAATTTACACACAGATTAAGAAAAGAAATTAACAACAAATAATACATTCTTCTTTACAGCGATGTGAACAATTACATTTAATTTAATATTTTGTAATCATTTACCTTTTTACTAATATTTATAATAATGTTATCTGCCTTCTTTCGTGCAACACAATTGTCCAAATAAGGAAATGTAAAAAAAGTATATATTTTTAATAATAATAGTACTTTAAGCTCTGTCAGCAACGGCATTCAAAAAAGTCTGTATTATGTTAGAAAATTAAATGGAAAATTACTATTAGGTCTCACCATTTTATTAAAAAAAAATATTTTTCACTTTAGCATGTATTGCTTTCTGCATAAAGGGAATACATACTTTGCATAATCACAAATGTATCGTCATCAATGTTTAGCCTTTTAAACATATGTCATTAGGACTCCTTAAAAACAGTGATACAACAATCTGTATATATTTTAGCTTATTTTATTGTCAGAGTCAGGCTACTGTATGCCATGGAATACCTCAATATAACCAAGGTACGCTAGAATACCACAGAGTCTGACATCCAAAAAGCGTACTCATTAGGAGTACATCGAGAATCAAGTCATGTGTCTTATTTTTGAAAACCTAACCAAATATAGACCCCGCATAGTAATACCACAGATTAGAATAATATCCAAGAATAGAAATGGTATTTATAGAAAAATGCCAATGCACAATAAGGAGCACAATTGTATAATGAAAACCGTTATAACAACACGCACGAACAGTGAATTAACACCTGAGCACTGGATGTATGCAGCGTTATAAACGCAATTCACGAGGCATTTTACCGAATACCACCACGTTATCCCACCATAGACCAAGCATCAAATTAAGTAAGTCACAGCGAATTTTAGAACTATGGGCACATCACTACAGTATAGCTTGAATCACCTCCCCCCGCCGAAGCATGACAATGGGAGAGTTGACGCCAGAAATGAGTGTGGTTCATTGAAAAGCATTGCCAGTTTCTAGTTCCTTTTCGAAATCATCTGATTTCGTAAGAGTACTTTTGTACATAACTATATGTTTTCCATACCCCATCTCCCTGTATGTTGTGTGTATGTCTGTTTATCTTTATTCTACAGGTACAATGATGCCTCTACCTCCTGAAGAATCAGGTTAAAACTCACTTATTCTTCACAATTTCTTTAATTTTTTCACATTTTCACCCCTAATGGTCCTGACGAAAGCCTATTGACCTTTTGGCAACGTAAGGCTGAAACATGTTGACCTTTTTTAATTCACAAATGAAGTGCGCTCGAATTCCTAACTCATTCTAAAGCTGCACGTATAATTTTAACTATTGTCCGAATCCAGAATTATTAAAATTCCCTCTCTGGCTGTCCGGACTTTTTTTAGAATCACCACCCATCTCACCACCCACTGTTCTATGATCACTACTGCCTTAAACCGAAGGTAAAACCTCCTGGTGGAGGGTGCACACACAAGAAACGACCCAATGATTACGCACGCACGTGTAAATTAAAGCGGGGACACATTATATACCGCTATGAGATACTTCCAACATACACGTGTATGAGGGTCATTTTTGGGAGATACCGACTACCGACCTGCAAAACCTTGGTTTAAGCGGGACTAGTGATCCTTTCCCCTTCTTGATTATGAGATATCACAACGGAGACTGAAAGGATTCATACTCTGACTCCCCCCTCCTTTTGATTTTACGTGTCGAGCAGCGCACAGCTGTGGGATATTTCTTCTTAGGAATCTGAAAAAGAACCTTTGTTACCAACCTGCCGAAGAAGGCACTGTCGTCATGGCAGGCAGCTTTGGACTCAGCTATTCTACTGAGGATATAGATGAAATTCTGGCAAGACCACCGCTACTCATGGAAGGTGACCACAACCAGACTCTGTTTTCCACGGCGGAATGGGACGAGTTAAGTGAAGTGAAGAAAGAACAAGTACGCACGGCTGTACACGGGATAATAATGACCGAATATCTTCGGGTCAATGCCGCCCGAGAGGCCTGTGGGTAACAAATGCCCCACGGATCTTTCTAAAAGATCTAGCCTTTCGCAAAGATTGGTCCTTTATATCATGGAAATGTACAAGAGACTACCTAGTGCTAATAATCAAGACAGCCACTAGATTAACGGACGAACTCGCAGTCAAGATCGAGATCTTGGAGACTAAACTGAACAACACGGTGAACATAACCATCTATAAAACCCGTCTAGATGAAATCAATAAAGAAATGAAAGAAAGCCAGGAATACCTGACCCAAACAAAGTTGCAAAAACTCGCAAAAGAACTGAAAAGGTTTTCATTAGAACGCATTCATCCGTACAGTAGCAAAGACTACAAACCTAATGACAATGCTTCAAACTATGACTCCAACAGTGTGTCATCAAATAATAGCTCAGATCAGAGCGGAGATGAAACAACTAACCGCGGTCGAGGAAACTTTAGAAATAGGAGAGGACAGAGGAGAGGCCATAGTAATTTCTGGCGCCCTCCATATTTCCAGCACAATGGACAAGGAATACCATTCCATCCATTCAACCCTCAATTTCAAGGGTGGCCTAACCCCTATTTCGAAGTACCCATGAACCACCAAATGCAACCGCAAGGTGCCCAGAATTACCAACAAGGCCTTCCTTTTTTAGGGAATGGCCAGGGCAACCGCAGGTCCAGGCAAAAAGGAGTAACCTGGTCCGACCAGACAAGACAGGTCCAAACCAGAAGCGTCACCAAGGCCCAGACGGGACAAGGTCCAATGACCTCATCGTAAACTTGACTGAACTAACACTAACTAAAGACCAAGAAAGCGTCCTAAATAAAGGATTAGGCTATGTGCCTACTCCCAAAACAGACGTCTTCAAGACGAAATGCGAATTGGCAGACTTTTGCCGCACCTTGAAACTTAAAGCTTTTTTCAAGAACAACCAACGACCACCTCAAGAAGGAGACACTACCCTGAGAAACAAATCCAACTTTTGCCCACTAAATGCACAGGTACCCATCGTAATAGGTACTTTCGAACAAGCTATAATGAAAGAAGTGGACGAATTGAACCAACAACTTCCTAAACCCTTCCAAAACCTAACCAAGGCAGAAAATCTTGCTCTCACGGAACTAAAGAACAATAAAGACATTGTCATAAAACCAGCAGACAAAGGTGGGGGCATAGTCCTACTAACAACAGAAGGATACGACAGACAATGCATGGACTTATTGGCAGATACCAAATTCTACCAAGTACTGACGACAGACCCTACAGCACGTTTACAAAGAACGATAGCCCTGATGATTGAAAAAGCAGAAGCCAACAATTGGCTATCCAAAAAAGAGGCTGATTACTTGGAGACAAAAGCACAAGTTATACCGTACTTTTACTCTCTGCCCAAAACGCACAAAGGAAGAATGCCACCACCAGGAAGACCAATCGTTTCTGGAATCAATTCCATCCTAGAGCCTCTATCTGAATTTGCAGACCAATATCTGAGACCATTGGTCCAAAAAACGCCTACCTACTTAAAAGACACGCGGATCTGATCAACATGTTACTTAATTTTGAGTACTCAGAGAACACCATGCTCTTGGTAGGGTTAGACGTCGAGAGCCTCTATACCAGCCTGACACAACAGAAAACACTAGAGACCCTCGAAACAATACTCTTTAGTACTGATTGGCCTTACAAAACTCCAAGGCACTTTGTACTGGAATGCTGTAGACTGGCCCTTATGGAGAACTTTTTCCAGTACAAAGATGACCTCTTCCTCCAACGACATGGTACGTCAATGGGAAGTACTTTCGCACCGAGCGTAGCTGGTTTGTATGTGAGTACCTTTGAGCCGGCCCATGTACATAATGATAACAACCCCTTCATTCGTCATATACTCTTTTGGAAAAGATATATTGACGACATTCTGCTAATCTGGCAGGGAGACACAGCATCCCTAAAAGATTTCCACATGTGGCTGAACAGTCAAGATGAATGCTTAAAGTTCACGTATACAGCCAATGAAAAAAGTCTGGATTTTTTGGATATTACCATTTTCTCAGAAGGCAACACATTGCAAACAAGAACGTTTATCAAACCTACGGCAAAAAACAGTCTGCTATCTTTTAATAGCTTTCACCCCCGGCCATTAAGAGAAAACCTCTCGTACAGTCAGTTCCTGCGATTAAGGAGAAATTGCAGCTCCGTGGCAGATTACAAGACCCAAGCCACTGATCTGTGCGAAAAACTCACAGTTAGAAATTACCCGAGGAAAGTAATTAACTCTTGCAAAAAACGTGCCAGAAACCAACCGAGAGAGTCTTTACTTGAAAGTCATCCAAAACCGATTGATAACAGGACTACGTGTGTCACCACCTATAGTCCTATTACAAACCAAGTAAAGAAAATAATCAACCGGAACTGGAAAATCATAACATCCAACACCCTGACCTGGTCAAAACCAAGATTTGCCAACAAAAGAAGCAGAAACATCAAAGATCTATTGGTCCACACCAGACCACCACCAAAGAAAAAGAAAGAACAACCAGGATTATGGAACACCACCCCAGTAACCGGACACTATCTGTGTGGCACTTGTACCGCCTGCGCAACCACAGAACCTACAAAGAAATTGCAGCTACTTCCAAACTTTATGTGGAAGTTAAGAAGGCACACCAACTGCAATACAAGTCACGTCATCTATATGATCACCTGTCCCTGCGGTATGAGGTACATAGGGATGACGTGCCGTAAGGCAAAACAACGACTCTGTGAGCACCGGAGCAATGTCAATTGCAAGAAAACTACAACCAAGATGTCAACCCACTACAAAGAACTAGGTCACACAGTAGATGACCTCTACTGGGTAATTCTAGAGACGCTGGAAACAGTGGACAGAAATGCAGCAAAAATCCTTTTTGAGAAGGAGCAACGTTGGGTCCATAGACTCAAAACAGATACCCTGGGCCTCAACGACTCCATTCCTTGGTTATCCCTAAACAGATAACCTCATCATAGAGTGGCCACTTCTCTAACTCAACCACTACTGAGAATATATATGTGCTCCAATCACTAATGAAATACAAATTATGATGGTCCAAAACATTAGGTTTATGCCCTCTGGAGAAGTTCCATCTTAAAGTTGTCCAAATGGACAAAAGAGTTAACGTAAATAGCTGTCCTATCTATACAATATGAGTCCCTTATCTCAGTCTATAACAGGTTAGCTAAATATGGCTAGCAATAGCCTATGATGAAATCAATTTTTTATTTTCAAAGCTCACAGGTTGCCAGACTTCATTTAATGTGGTAATAAAAGAATTATAACCTTAAAACACGTGGACCCCCCCTTTTTTTATAACACTATCGGGCAAACCGCACAATAGTATTTCTTCTACCTTTATGTTTTTGAAGTAAAAATTAATATCTCTGAGCCCGCAAGAACATCCTTAAAACTCGTAAGTCGACCGACTTTATGTAAGGAAATCAATAAGCGCGAAAAACACCTTTTCCAATTATTGCTGTGCAAATCTGCGCTATAGTATTTCATTCATGACCATGGGTCCGGAGTACAAATCAACCCGGAAATGACCGTTCTTTGATTTTCGGGTAATGGAAGGCAGAGTCAGCACATGCTGCCGGGACGGAGTAGAAGGAACCCAGGTATCCGAGGAGACCGCGTCTTCTTTACACAACGGAACCGCAAGTAACAAACCCTTTTCTCTAAACCCTTTCCTTTTATAATTCCAACAGTGAGGCCTCTCTCGTCCTGCCTTATCCCCCGATGAAGCAATACCTCAATATAACAAAGGTACGCTAGAATACCACAGAGTCTGACATCCAAAAATCGTACTCATTACGAGTACATCGAGAATAAAGTCATGTGTCTTATTTTTGAAAACCTAACCAAATATAGACCCCGCATAGTAATACCACAGATTAGAATTATATCCAAGAATAGGAATGGTATTTATAGAAAAAGGCCAATGCACAATAAGGAGCACAATTGTATAATGAAAACCGTTATAACAACACGCACGAACAGTGAATTAACACCTGAGCACTGGATGTATGCAGCGTTATAAACGCAATTCACGAGGCATTTTACCGAATACCACCACGTTATCCCACCATAGACCACGCATCAAATTAAGTAAGTCACAGCGAATTTTAGAACTATGGGCACATCACTACAGTATAGCTTGAATCACCTCCCCCCGCCGAAGCATGACAATGGGAGAGTTGACGCCAGAAATGAGTGTGGTTCATTGAAAAGCATTGCCATTTTCTAGTTCCTTTTCGAAATCATCTGATTGTGTAAGAGTACTTTTGTACATAACTATATGTTTTCCATACCACATCTCCCTGTATGTTGTGTGTATGTCTGTTTATCTTTATTCTACAGGTACAATGATGCCTCTACCTCCTGAAGAATCAGGTTAAAACTCACTTATTCTTCACAATTTCTTTAATTTTTTCACGTTTTCACCCCTAATGGTCCTGACGAAAGCCTATTGACCTTTTGGCAACGAAAGGCTGAAACATGTTGACCTTTTTTAATTCACAAATGAAGTGCGCTTGAATTCCTAACTCATTCTAAAGCTGCACGTATAATTTTAACTATTGTCCGAATCCAGAATTATTAAAATTCCCTCTCTGGCTGTCCGGACCTTTTTTAGAATCACCACCCATCTCACCACTGTTCTATGATCACTACTGCCTTAAACCGAAGGTAAAACCTCCTGGTGGAGGGTGCACACACAAGAAACGACCCAATGATTACGCACGCACGTGTAAATTAAAGCGGGGACACATTATATACCGCTATGAGATACTTCCAACATACACGTGTATGAGGGTCATTTTTGAGAGATACCGACTACCGACCTGCAAAACCTTGGTTTAAGCGGGACTAGTGATCCTTTCCCCTTCTTGATTATGAGATGGATTACATGTAGTCATTAACTTACTAATACTTGTGCTATTGTAAAATGTCATGTATCAGAAATACATTGTAATGAAAAACTTAAAATGAAATAAAAGTTCCTTCATTTGCGAAATCTACTAATTATCTTAAATGTATTTGAGAAGATGTCTTGTGTCTTTATTGTAAGACACTGTGTCACTATTGCAGGGGGTAAGTACCCACCCCAATTATTAACCACAATCCTTGCCAGGGTGAAGCACTAAAGTCAATAATTAACGTTGAGCTCCACACCCAGTTTGCTCTGGCACATAGCAGAAATGCTGAACTTACAGTCAATGTGTAAAGGATTTATTGCGTACCAACATACTAATTGTTACGAAATGCAAAAAATGAAAGTTAATTGAAAAATAGAGCAAAATATAATACAAAAAATTTCACCAAAATGAAAACAACCTAATCAGTGGTACTTGAGAGAATAATTTTTAAAGTGTTCAGTAGAGATAGTGCCAAAAACATCAAAGCGAGAGAAAACACAGGGTAATGGGAGGAGAAGAAGGAACCACTGTACGTCCCTTCGCTATGAAGAGATTAACATAAAATAGGCACGGTGGTTGATAATCTAAGAAACTGTTTAGTGTAATTTGCACATTAAGGTAGTATCATACTATACGTCTACAGATGGACCTGAGAGGCATAAGCTGAACCCGGGTCAGTTACCCAGGGAAGGTCATCCTTAATGGAAGAGGAAACCTCACACACATAATAGTGTCAGGATTCATCATAGGAATCCTCTCCCTACCTCGGTAGGACAGTGCCACCGAGGCGGACTCAACCTCCTCAAAGACAGTAACGTTAGGAGGGAGTACTTGAATAAATCTTACTGTACAACACCGACATTAAAGGGGATACAGATAGAAAAGTAAAAATACCTTAGTACACTATGAACCACAAATTTAATCAACTGGACACTATGTATGATTTAAAACTAATGTGAATGGGTCACGGAGATCAATGGCTCACACTCATATACCTGTCTGCCAACATGTTTCTGCCCAACTAAATTAGCCTAAATGGTCTGGCACATTCGTCAGGGCATGTGGATCCCTAATGTTAGTGGAATTGAATGTGTTCTTATATGAAGCCTAAGTGTACTTCTATGGAAACATTTGTTTAATCTAGTCCCTCAACTTGACACCTAGAGAGAAAAAGTATAAAAGGAAAAAAGGGGAAAATAGTAAATGTATATATTAAATTGGAAGACATTTCCGAAAGTAACATATAGGTAAGACTACTGACATAGGGGTCTATTATAATAGCAGGCGGATCACCACCGCCCGTATGGCGGTGGCAATCCCCCGCCATTATCTACCACCCGCCTCCCATTTCCCCCCTGCCAAATTACGATGGTGGGGGGACCCCGGCGGACGGAAAGACCATCCGCCGGTTTTCCGCCCGTCGACGAGTCGACCGGGTGGTAAAGGGGCAGAATATGGTGGCGGTGTCTGCAAGACACCGCCATCCATATTACAATTCAGGCGGAGATGTGCCTTTCCATGGTTGCATTGCCGCCATGGAAAGGCATGCAGTCCCTGATTGTGGGGGCCCGTTGCGGGCCCCCAGGGTGCTGGGGGGTACACCTGCATTTGCATGCACAACGTGGTAGGCACAGCGCGGTGCCTGCCATGTTGTGCATGCAAATGCACAAGGAGCATCCACAACATTGTGGCGGGCGGTGCTGTGAGCACCGCCCGCCACAATGTTGTGGAAGGGGGATACCACCGCCATCATGGCGGAGGCATCCTAATTTCCGATGCGTGCTTTATTCACTTCTGTTTTTTATGTTGGATAAACAAGGTTCTTGAATCATATCTGTAGAATTTTTTTTCATCTAAATGATTACCCAGTAGAGTGTGCTGACTTAGCTGTACCTATTTGTTGCAATAGAAGAGAGAGAGAGAGAGAGAGAGAGAGACGTGGGTGTTATTTTGTATATTGGTGTATGGCTGTATATAGTTGTTAATATTTGTTTCAAGCGTATCTCTCTGGGGTCATTGCAGAGTACAGATATCGAGATGTTTCCATTCCTACTGTAAATTATAGCAAGGGATATATTCATCTTATTATTATCATGTATTGTTATTGGCAAATGCTGTGAGTGTTCACGAAGATTGCTGTATCGAGGTGAGAAAAGTACTGTCTCTACGAAAACCAATCCTAACCTTGTAACTTTAACATGAAAAAAGCAGTTGCTGCACAGTCATAGCTTCATCATGCATGTTGATTTTAGGGGGTTTATCATTCCACCACTAGACACAAATTAAAGCTTTTTTGGTAGTGCGTTTGCTGTAAATCGATGGCCAAAAGTGGTTGCTTCAGCTATTATTCCCCCATACTACTAACATGTCATTTATGTAACGTTTCCAAAATCTTATGTGTTTGTAGTAGGGGTTATGATCATGCTGGGTGAAAAAGGGGGACATTGTTGCCTCTGGAGTCTCCTGTCACCAAACACCAAAACCCCACCACCAAGAAAGAAAAAAAGTTTATTGTGAGTGCCAAACAAAGGACTTTATAAAAATTCTGACTTCCATTTTCCCATGCACTCATGGACTGTTACTTGTAACTGGACTTACCAATACTGTTGACTCAGCATTCATTGCTCATTAAACACAATTATTAATTGTTTCTGAACATGTACTTTTTTTTTGTAAATCTACCGCTTTTATATATTAAATACATTTTATAATATATCATGTATTAAGTATTTATTCTACATTCTTTTGTATGAAATAAATATTTAATGAAAACTAAAAAATCAAAAATCATATAATGGACATTTACAGAATACAGGTTTTATCCAAGCATGCAAAAATCACTGTGAAGAAGGTAATAACAACGCATGTCCATTAGTTTTGATTTTATAAATTCCTATTAACATTATTGAGTACATATCCTGCTTTCACCCACAAAACGTAAGAGAGAAAATTAATAACATGAAATGTCCAAAGACTTACCAATCTGGATACCATTCTTTAAGTAAACTACAATATTAAGGCATTGGGCAATAATTTGATCTTTCATACTGATTTCTTCCTATTGTGAAGATCACATGTCATCATTAAAATCTTGGTCAATGGTTCCACCCACTACTACTGTCATCTCATGTTATTTCATGCTGTCCTCGGCTTTGTAAATGAGATGCAAGCCTAACAATATGAACAACTACATACTTTAAATACATATATAAAACAAAAGACACATGCAAAATTCATTAGTTTAAGATAGCAAATATATGGGCCAGGTTACTATTTTGAAAAAAAAAAAATTATAACGAGCCAAAAAAAAGTTGTAGTGGTATGCGAAGTAATTATATGCGTAGTAAAAGCATTTATAATAGATTACTATGCATTTGCGAACTAAAAGCATTCGCACTAAAAATATGCGAAGTAATGGTATTTGCGATGTAAAAACATTGCACTAAAAACATGCTAAGTAATTTCTTGTGTAGTAACAATACATATTCTACCCTGTATGTTGGGTGAAGGTCTATCCGACATCATAATAAGGGCCTATGGTTTTTTGTTATAAATATTTTTAAACATATCCATGTGATAACATTTTCAACATTCATTACATATATCAACTAGTATATTGACATATGTAAGACAACATATATGATAAATACCATTTGAAAGTGTTCACCACCTAAAATAAATAATGGTATTTTAAAAAAAATATATGATGTCCGTGCTTTAAAGTAAATTGTTAACAGATTATTTAACTTTATTATGTTGCATGTTTTTTTAACTATTGCAAGTCATCCTGATTTTTTATTAAATGAATAACATTTTTCATACCACTTTCTTAATAATTTAATGTCATTTTCGAAATTATAAGGTATATTTATGACATATTTCTTTGTATTTAAATTTGAACACCCATTACCTCTGGTATACATTCCTAACCCTTGATAGCTATAGCACAGAGCATGTAAAGCGTTACTTAGGAGAAATGGATAAAGCATTTCAGTACCAAAGCAGTTAAAAAAATTGAAAATAAAAAACAATGAAAATCCCACTCCAATTAAAGAGAAGCTTCATGGGCAAATAGACATCAAAATGACAAAAGTCAAAAGTAGGGAACGAGGGAGGTGTGGCCAGCAGCCGAAGGGAATGGCCTCTTACTAGCGCGGCTCAGGAACCCTTGCCCGCTAATCTGGCACATATCCTGATTACATTTGCAGCTTTGATCCCGTAAACAGCGGGAGCGCAGCCCTCAAGCTCCGGGGCACCCGCATACCTGCTAAAATTATTTGTGGCGGCAGAGAAG